>NC_084851.1:1800200-2400200 GCF_033115175.1 Lepus europaeus | reverse complement strand
GACGTGGGGTTCTGGCCACAGGCTGAGAGGTTCCAGGTCCATGAGGGGCAGGCAGGGGAGATAGAGGGTGGGGCTCTGGCTGCAGACTGACAGGTTCCCGGTCAAGGAAGGGGCAGATCGGGGAGCTGAGCACATGGGATTCTGGCGGCAGGCTGACAGGTTCTTGTTCCAAAACGGGGCAGCCAGGGGAGCCAAGGAGGTGGAGATCTGGATGAAGACGGACAGGTTCCGGTCCATCAGGGGCAAGCAGGGAGCCAAAGAGGCAGGGATCTGGCTTCAGACTGCCAGGTTCCCAGTCCCGTCATGTTCAGGCAGGGGCTAAAGAGGTGGTGTTCTGGGTTCTGATTGACAGCACCTGTTCCTGGCACAGTCAGATGCACTTAGTGGAGCCGAAGGGGTTGGTGTTCTAGCTGCAAACTGACTGGTTCCTGGTCCCGTCAGGGGCAGTCAGGAGAGCTAAATGGTGGGGTTCTCATCACAGACTAGCAGGTTCCTGGTCCCATCCGGGGCAGGCATGGGAACCTATGCAGGTGGGTTTCTGGGCACAGACTGACAGGTTCTTGGTCCAGTATGGCCAGGCCGGGGAACCAAGGAGGTGGGGTTCTGGACACAGCCTGACAGGTTCCCAGTCCCCTCAGGGGCAGTCAGGGGAGCCAAGGAGGTGTGATTCTGGCCGCAGACTGCCAGGATGCTGGTCCCCTCAGGGGCAGGCAGGGGAGCTAAGGACATGGGATTCCTGCTGCAGACTGACAGGTGCCCAGTCGCATCAGGGGTAGGCAGGGTCCCAAAACTAGGTGGGGTTTTGGCCACAGAGTGTTTCTGGTGCAATTTGTCCAGGCAGGGGAGCTCATTGGTTGGGTTCTGGCCATAGACTTGCTGGTTCTGGGTCCTTTCGGTAGACAGGGGAGTCAAGAAGGTGGGGTTCTGTCTGCAGACTGAAAGGATACTGGTCCCTTGAGGGTCACTCAGGGCGACCTCCAAAGGTGTGGTTCTGTCCGCAAACTGACTGGTTCCCGGTGCCATCATGGGCAAGCAGGGGAGCTAAGGACATGGGGTTCTGGCCACAGACTGCCAGTTTCCTGGTCTAGTGAGGATCCTTCAGGGGAGCCAGGGAGGTGGGGTTCTGGCCACAGAGGTACAGGTTCTGGGCCCATCAGGGGCAGGCAGGAGAGCTAAGGTGGTAGGGTTCTGGTCGCAGACTGAGAGGTTCCTGGGCCAGGCAGGGGCAGGCAGGGAGCCAAGGAGGTGCTGTTCTGGCCGCAGACTGACATGTTCCCTGTGCAGCCAGGGGCAGGCAGGGGAGCCTAAGGAGGAGGGATTCTTGCTGCAAACTCACAGGTTCCTGATGCAGTCTGTCCAGGAAGAGGAGATAATGGGGTGGGGTTCTGGATGCAGACTGACAGGTTCCCGGTTCCATCCGCGGTATGCAGGGGATTTAAGGACGTGGGGCTCATGCGGCAGACTGAAGGGTTCCTGGTCTAGTCATGCCAGTAGTGAGCTAAGGACATGGGGTTTGGCTATGACTAGCAGGTTCCCAGTACTGTCTGGGGCTGTTTGGGGAGCCAATGATGTGGGGTTCTGTCAGTAGACTGACAGGTTCCTAGTCCCGTTAGGGCCACTCAGTGGAGACTAAGGGGGTGGGTTTTTGCTGCTGACTGACAGGTTCCTGGTCTCATGAGATGCAGGTGAGTTAAGGACATGAGATTCCTGCCGCAGATTATGAGGTCCCCAGTCCCATCAGGTGTAGGCAGGGGTATCCTAAGGTGGTGGGGTTTTGGCCACAGTCTGACAGGATCCTGGTCCAAAATGTCCAGGCGTGAGAGCTGATGGGGAGGGCCTGGTCACAGACTGACAGGTTCCCTGTCCTGTAAGGCCAGGCATAAGGTGAAAAGGTCCTTAAGGTGAAAAGGTCATGCCAAGATGGCCACTGGCAACAGAAATTGCCTGGCAACAGGCCATGAATGGATGGCTTCTGAAACCCCATGACAACAGACAAACCACATGACAAAGGAGCATGACTGACTGCAGGCCATGATTGGATGTTTCAGAACCTGCCTGCCTGGCAACAGGCTGTGATTGGATGGCTTTGGAAACTGCCTGGCAGCAGGCTGTGATTGGGTGGGGCATAGACCGCCCCTTGAGCGCATTGGCTGGTCTTGGCTATATAAGCAGCTGTAGCAACTGAAATAAACGAGTCTGCAGGCTGCTCGCCTCAGGCCCGCGTTCACCTGACTCTGGGGTCCGTGTGGTGACTCCGCACCTCATGCCCCCACCACGCTCCTCCTCTCAGAACGAATCCTCTCAGGAAGAAATAAACTTCAACAGTTTCTTGGCTCACCTGAGTGCCCCTGACGAGAACAGGAACCTGTCAGTCTGTGGCCAGAAGCCCAGCTCCTTATCTCCTCTGCCTGCCCCTGATGGATGAGGAATTTTTCTTTCTGCAGCCTGGACCCCACCTCGTCTCCTCTGCCTGACCCTGATGGGCCCAGGAACCTAGAAGCCTGTGACCAGAACCTCACCTCTTTAGCTCCCCTCCCTATCCCACATGGACCCAGAGCCTGTCAGTCTGCCGCTAAAACCAGAGCTCATTGGCTCCTCTGCCTGCCTCTGATGGACCCGGAACCTGTCAGTCTGTGGCCACAAATGCACATCTTTTGCTTGCCTGCCTGCCCCTGTGTGGACTGGCAACCTATCAATCTGCAGCCAGAACCCCACCTTCTTAGTCTCCACTGAGTGCCCCTGACATGACCAGGAACCTGCCAGTCTGTGGCCAGTCTCCACCTCTTTGCAGTCCTGCTGGCCATACTGGACCAGAAACTTGTCAGTCTGCAGCAGGGGCCACAAATCCTTAAGTGTGCTGCCTGCCCCTGATGGGCCCAGGAACCTGTCAGTCTGTGGCCAGCAAACCCCACCCCCTTGGCTCCGCTGCCAGCTCCTGACGGGACCTGGAAATGTCAGTCTTCGGCCAGAACCCTGCCCCTGGGGTTCCTGACTGGATCAGGAACCTATCAGGCTGCTACCGGAACCCACCCCTTTAACTCCCCTGCCAGTGCCTAATACCCAGAACCTCTCAGTCTGAGTTCAGAACCCCAGCTCCTTGGTCCCCTGGCAGCCCCTAATGACCTGGAACATCTCAGCCTGCCACCAGAACCCCATTCCTTAACTTCCCTGCCTGCCCCTGACTGGAAGGGGAACCTGTCAGTCTGCAACCAGAACCCCAGCCCCTTAGTCTCCCACTGAGTGCTCCTGATAAGACCAGTTTTCAGGGCAAGTGGCACTGGCCCGACATGAGATGCAGCAGGCTGAGGCTGTCCCTTATCTAATTCTGTTTCCTGTGCTTATTGTTCTGAAGGCACTAGACACATTTCTGCAGGCAGGATGTGACTTCTGATGAAGATGTATGATGTTCTTTGCTCTATCAGCACAGCTTGTACCCTGATCTTTGCTACCTTGTAAACTTGTTTCGTTCCTGTGCTATGCATGATTGCACACAATGAATGTTATCTGTATGGGGCCTGGGGTATATATCCTTGTGTTTCTTGGTACTCGCAGCTGGAGGCTGAAGAGTTTCCCCAGGGAGACGTCCTCCAGTCCCTCATCGCCAGGCTCCAGTCCCTCATCGCCGGGCCCCCTACTTTGGCCTGGAACGTGACAAGGCAATAAACGTGGTGATGAATTGACTGAGTGCTGCGTCTCCGTGTGGTTTGTCGGGTGGCCTCCGACAACCAGGTATCTTTCAATCTGTGGACAGAACCCCATCCCCTTTGTTCCCCTCTGGCCATACTGTACCACGAACCTGTCAGTGTGCTGCCAGAACCACACGTGTTGGCTCATGTGCCTGCTCTTTATGGGTCTAGAACATGTCAGTCTGCAGCCAGAACCCCACCTCCTTGGCTCCCCTGCCTGCCCCTGACTGGATCGGCAACCTGTCAGTCTGTGGTCAGGTCTCCACCCACACAGCTCTCCTACTTGGCCATACTGGACCAGGATCCTGTGAGTCAGTGGCCAGAACCCCGCATACTTAGACTCCTGTGCCTGCCCCTGGCTGGCCTGGTTACCTGTCAGTCTGCAGCCAGCACCCTACCCCCTTAGTCTCCACTGAGTGCCCCTGATAAGACCAGGAATCTGTCAATCTGTGGACAGAACCCCAACTGCTTGACTCCCCTGACTGCCCCTGACTGGACATGGCCAGTCACTCTGCCAGCAGAACCCCAACCCCTTAGACTCCTCTGAGTAGACCTGACTGGGCAGGGAACCTGTTAGTCAGTAGCCAGAACCCCATGTCCTTCACTCCCCTTCCTGCCACTGACTGGATTGGGAACTGTCAGTCTTTGGCCAGAACCCCACCCCATTATCTCCCTGCCTGCTCATGACTGGACCACAAACCCATCAGTGTGAAACCAAAACCCATGTCCTTAGCTCCCCTGCCAGCCCCTCATGGACTTGGAACCTGTCAGTCTGCTGCCAGAATTTCACCCTACGTCTCCACTTATTGCCCATGACTGGATGAGGAACCTGTCAGTCTGTGGCCATAATCCATCTCCTTGGCCCCCTGCCTGCCCCTAAATGACCCAGAACCTGTCAGTCTACCATGAGAACCCCACCTTGTTGGCACCCTAGTGCCCCTGACTGGACTGGGAACTTGTCAGTTTCCCAGCCAGAACACCACCCCTTAGGCTCCACTACATTCCATTGACAGGACCAGGAACCTGTCAGTCTGTGGCCAGAACCCCACTGCCTTAGGTTCCCTGCCTGCTGCTCATGGACCTGGACACTTTCTGTTTGTGGCCGGAACCCACTTCCTTGGCTCCCCTGCCTGCCACTTATGGACCCAGTATCTGTCAGTCTGCTGCCAGAACCCCACTTCCTTGCATCCCCTAACTGCCCCTGACTGGACAGGGCCTGTAGTCTGTGGCCAGAACCCCACCCCCTTAGCTCTCCTCTGGCCATACTGTACGAGGAACCTGTCAGTCTGCTGCCAGAACCCAACATCCTGGGCTCACTTGCCTGCCCTTGACGGGACCCGGAACCTGTCAGTCTGTGACAAGAACCCCACCTGTTTGGCTCCCAATGCCTGCCCCTAAAGGACCCATAACCTGTCAGTCTGGTGCCAGAACCCCACCTTTTCTGGCCTCTGACTGCCCCTGAAGGGTCCAGGGACCAGTCAGTCCATGGCTAGAACCCCACCCCCTTAGCTCCACTGCCTGCCCTTAATGGACCTGGAACATGACAGTCTGACACCAGAACCACACAACATGGCACCGCTGACAGCCCCGGATGGGACCAAGAACCTGTCAGTCTGCAGCCAGAAGCCTACCTCCTTGGCTCCTCTGCCTGCTCCTGACTAGACTGGAAACCTGTCCGTCTGTGGCCAGAACCCCACCTCCTTTGGCTCCCCTGCCTGCTCCTGACTGGACCGGGAACCTGTCAGTCTGTGGCCAGAAGCCTACCTCCTTGGCTCCCCTGCCTGCTCCTGACTGGACCAGGAACCTGTCCGTCTGTGGCCAGAACCCCACCTTTTAACTCCCCTGCCTGCCCTTGATATACATGGAACCTGTCAGTCTTCAGCAAGAACCCAAGCTCCTTAGACTCCACTGAGTGCCCCTGATGGGACTGGGGCCCTGTCAGTCTCCGGCAGTAACCCTACCTCATTGGCTTCACTGCCTGAATCTATGGACCAGGAACCTGTCAATATGCCACCAGAACCATACCTCCTTGGCTCCCATGACATCCCCTGACTGGATGGGGAACCTGTCAGTCTGCTGCCAGAACTCCATCTACGGAGGCTGCCCTGAGTGCTCATGACTGGATTGCGAGCCTGTCAGTCTGCGGCCAGAAACCCACAGCCTTAGCTTCTCTGCCTGTCACTAATATACCTGGACCCTGTCCATCTGCTGCCAGAACCCCAACATTTTGGCTCCCCTGACTGTGCCGAGAAATTGTCAGTCTGTAGCCAGAATGCCACACCCTTATGCTCCCCTGCCTGCCCCTGAGGAAACCAGGAGCCTGTCAGTCTGCAGTGAGAACCCCATCTCCTTGTCTCCCTGCCTGCCCATGGCTGGAATGGGAGCCTGTCAGTCTGCGGCCAGAACCCCACCTCCTTGGCTCTCCTGCCTGCCCCTGACAGGACAGGGAACCTGTCAGTCTGCCGCCAGAACCACACCCCTTGGCTCCTCTTATTGCCCCTGACTGGACCGGACTGGGAACCTGTCTGTCTGCCACCTGAACACCACCTCCTTGGCTCCCCTGAAAGCCCCTGACTGAACCAGGAACTGTCAGTTTCTGACAGGTTCTGCAGTCAGATCCCCACCCACTTAGGATGCCCTGTGTGGCTCTGACTGATGTGGGAACCTGTCTGTGGCCAGAACCCCACGTCCTTAGCTCCCCTGATGCCCTTGACTGGACAGGGACCTTGTCAGCCTGAGCCAGGGACCCCACGTCCTTAGTTCCCCTGACTCCCCTTGACTGGACAGGGACCTTGTCAGCCTGAGGCAGGAACCCCACGTCCTTAGCTCCCCTGCATACCCCTGATGGGACCGGGAACCTGTCAGTCTGCAGCCAGAACTCCACCTCCTTGGCTCCCCTGCCTGCCCCTTATGGTACCAGGAACATGTCTGTCTGATGCCAGAACCCCACCCCTTGGTTCCCCTGCCTGCCACTGACTGGACCAGGAACATGTCAGTCTACAGGCAGAGCTATTCCCTATTAGCTCCCCTGCCTGCCTGTGAAGGAACTGGGAACCTGTCAGTCTGCAGCCAGAACCCCACCTCCTTGGCTCCCCTGCCTGCCCCTGATGGACCCGGAACCTGTCAGTCTGCGGCCAGAATCCCACCCCTTGGCTCCCCTGCCTGCCCCTGACGGCAGCAGGAACCTCTCAGTCTATGGCCAGAACTCCACCCCTTTACTTCTGCTGCCTGCTTCTGATGGACCCAGAAGAGGTCATTCTGTGCTTAGAACCCCACTTTCTTGGCATCCCTGATGGGACCAGGATCCTGTCAGTCTGCAGCCAGAACCTTGGCTTTCCAAACCTGCCCCTGACAGGAGCAGGAACCTGTCAGTCTTCAGTCAGAACCCCATCCCCTGAGGCTGCCCTGAGTTCCCCAAACTGGACCAGGAACCTGTCAGTCTGTGGCCAGAACCCTATGTCCTCGACTCCCCTGCTTGCCTCTGACTGGACCAGAAACCTATTAGTCTGCAGCCAGAACTTCACCCCCTTAACTCCCCTGCCTGGACTTACTGTACCGGGAGAGTTGCACCAGGACCCCATCCCATTAAGCTCCACTGAGTGCCCCTGACTGAACTGGGAATCTGTTAGTCGGCACCCAAAAACCCAACTGCTTAGCTCCACTGCCTGCCCCTGAAGGGATCAAGAACCTGTCTGTGACCAGAACCCCAACTCCTTGGCTTCCCTGACTGCCCCAATGGAACTGGAAGCCTATCAATCTGCGGCCAGAACTCCACATCCTTAGGCTCCCCTGCCCACCCCTAACGAGACCGGGAACCAGTCATTCTGTGGACAGAACACCACTCCCTTAGCTCCTCTGCCTGCCTCTGGTGGTCCCAGAAGTTGTCTTTCTGTGGATAGATCCCCAATTTCTTGGTTCCACTGACGGCCCCTTACGGGACCTGGAACCTGACAGTCTGTGACCAGAACCACACATCCTTCGCTCTCCTGCCTGCCCCTGACAGGACCGGGAATCTGTCAGTCTGCAGCCAAACCCCACTACTTGGCTTCCCAGCCTGCCTCTGAGTGGACCAGGAACCTGTCAGTCTGCAGCCAGAACCCCACCTCCTTGGCTCCCCTGCCTGCCCCTATTGGACTGGGAACCTGTCAGTTTGCGACCAGAACCCCAACCCCTAGGGCTGCCCTGAGTACCCCAGACTGGAAAGAAAACCTGTCAGTTTGCGGCCAAACCCCACGTCTTAGACTCCCCTGCATGGCCTTACTGGAACGGGAACCGGTCAGTCTGCAGCCAGAATCCCACGTCCTTAGCTCCGCTTCCTGACCCTGACTGGACCGCGAATCTGTCAGTCTGCAAACAGAAAAACACCCTCTTAGCTCCCTTGCCTGCCACTAATAACCCTGAACCTATCACTTTGGGGCCAGAACCCCACCTCCTTGGCTCCCCTGCCTGCACCTGAGGGGACCGGGAACCTGTCAGTCTGCGACCAGAACCCCACCTCCTTGGTTACACTACCTGCTCCTGATGGGACCGTGAATCTGTCAGTAAGCAGCCAGAACCCCCCCCCCCCCTTTAGTATCCATCGAGAGGCCCTGACGGGACCAGAAACCTGTCAGTCTTCGGCCAGAGCCCTAGGTCCTTAGCTCCTTGATTGTCCCAACTGGATCGGGGGACCCGCCAGTCTCGCTAGAACCCCCTGTCTTTAGCTCCCTTGACTGCCCCTGACTTAACTGGGAACCTTTCAGTCTTTGGTGAGAACCCCACTCTCTGAGGCTCCCCTGCCTTCCTCTGACTGGTTTGGGAACCTGTCAGGGTGCGGCCAGAAGCCCACCCTCTGAGGCTGTCCTGAGTACTCCTGAAGGGACCGGAAACTTGTTCTTCTGTGGGCAGAAGCCCACCTCCTTTTCTCCCCTGCCTGCCCCTGATGGACCCGGAACCTGTCAGTCTGCAGCCAAAACCCCACCTCCTTGGCAGCCCTGACTGTGCCTGACTGGACTGGGAACCTGTCAGTCTGCGGCTATAACCCCAAGTCTTTGGCTCACCTGTTTACCCCTGACTGGATGGGAATCTGTCCATCTACGAACTGAAACCCACCGCCTTAACTCCCCTGCCTACCCCTAATGACCCGGAACCTGTTTTTGCAGCCAGAACCATACCTCCTTGGCTTCCTTGCCTTCCCCTGACTGCAACAGGAACCTGTCAGTTGCGGCCAGAACCTCATGTCCTTAGCTCCCCTGCCTGGCTATACTGGACCAGGAAGATGTCATTCTGTGGCCAGAACCCCAGCCTATAGTTCCCATGTCTGCTCCTGATGGACCCAGAATCTGTATATCTGTGGCCAGACCCCATGTCCTTAGCTCCCCTGCCTGCCCCTGACTAAAATGGGAACATTTCAGTCTGCAGCCAGAACCCCACCTCCTTGGCTCGCTGCCTACCCCTAAATGGCCCTGGTATCTGTCAGCCTGCCACAAAACTCCCCCTCCTCAGCTCCCCTTCCTGTCCCTGACTTGACAGGGAACCTGTCAGTCTGTCGCCAGAACCCCACCCCTTGGCTCTCCTGCAGCCCCTGATGTGACCCGGAACATGTCAGTCTGTGGCCAGAACCCCACCCTCTTGGCTTCCCTACAGGCCCTTAATGATCCAGAACCTGTCAGTCTGTGGCCAGAACCCACCTCCTTGGCTCCCCTGACTTCAACTAACTAAACCAGGAACCTGTCAGTCTGTGCCCAGAACCTCACCCTCTTAACTCCCCTGCCTGGCCATACTGGACCAGGAACCTGTCCATCTCCGACCAGGATCCCACCTCCTTGTCTCTCCTGACTGCCCTTGATGGGACCATGAACCTGTCAGTCTCTGGTAAGAACCCCATCTCCTTAGAATCCTCTGCTGCTTGTCCCTGATTGGACCAGGAACCTTTCAGTGTCCGGCCAAAACCCACCAAATTAGCTCCCCTACCTGGCCATACTGGACCAGGAACCTGTCAGTCTGCGGCCTGAACCACATCCCCTTTTCTCCCTTGCCTGCTCATACTGGACCGGAACTTCTCAGTCGGCACCCAGAACCCCAACCCCTTAGTCTCTCCTGACATCCACTGAATGGACCAGGAACCTGTCAGTTTGTGGCCAGAACCCCACCCCCTTGGCTCCCCTGCTTGGCAAAAAGGAACAAGAAGCTGTCAGTCTGAGGCCAGAACCCACTTCCTTGGCTCCACAGACTACCCCTGAATTGACCAGAACCTGTTAGTCTGTGGCAAGAACCCCACCCCTAGCTGCCCTGCCAGCCCTGATGGGACCGGGAACCTGTCAGCCTGCAACCAGAGCCCCACCCTTTAGCTCCACTTCCTGTTCCTAAAGGACCAGGAACTTGTCAGCCTGCTGCCAGGACCTCACTCCCTAAGGCTGCCCTGTGTGGCCCTGAGGGAACCCAGAAATGTCAGCCTGTACCCAGAACCCCACTTCCTGTGGCTGCCCTGCATAGCCCTGACTGTACCAGTTCATCTGTAACACGAACCCCACATCCTTAGGTCCCCTGACTGCCCCTGACAGGACTGGAAACCTGTCCGTCTGTGGCCATAACCCCAACATTTTGCTCCCCTGCCTGCCCTTGAGTGGACCAGGAACCTGTCAGTCTGCACCTAGAACTGCCCAGAACCCCACCCCCTTCTTTACCATGCCAGGCCATTCTGGTTGGGAACCTGTCAGTCTGCACCTAGACACCACCTCTTTAGGCTCCCATGCCTGCCAGTGATGGGACCAGGAACCTGTTAGAATGTGCCTAGAACCCCACCACCTTAGCTCTTCTGACTGTCCCTGATTGAAACGGGAACCTGTCAGTTTGCAACCAGAGCCCCACCTCCTTGGTTCCCCTGACTGCCCATGACAGGACCCAGAACCTGTCAGTCTGAGGCCAGAACCCCACCACCTTAGCTGCCCTGACTGGCCATAAAGACCAGGAACATGTCAGTCTGCAGTCAGAACCCCATCTCATTTGCTCCCCTGCCTGGCCTTACTAGACCAGAACCTGTCTGTCTTCAGCCAGAACCCCATGTTTTTAGCTCCCCTGCATGACCCTGACTGGACCAGGAACCTGTAAGTCAGCACCTGGAAACCCCGACCTGTTAGCTCCACTGCCTGTCCATACTGTACAGGGAACCTGTCAATCTGCAGCCAGAACCCCACCCCTTTAGCTCCCTTAACTGCCCCAGACTGGACCAGGAACCTGTCTCTCTGCAACCAGAACTCCACTGCCTGTCCCTGTTGGACCCTGAACCTGTCAGTCTGTCACCAGAACCCCACCTCTTTGGTTCCCCTGATGCCCCTGTATGGACCAGGAACCTGTCAGTCTTCAGCCAGAACTACACCTCTTAACTCCCCTGCCTAACCACATGGGGCCGAACACCTGCCCTTCTAAGGCCAGAAGCCCACCTCCTTGGAACTCTGAGTGCCCCTGACTGGACGGGAACCTGAGGTCTGCTGCCAGAACCCCAACCACTTAGCTCCCCTGCCTGCCCCTGATGGGACCGGGAACCTGTCAGGCTGCAACCAGAGCCCCACCTCCTTGGTTACCCTGACTGCCCATTACGGGACCAGAAACCTGTCAGTTTGCGGCCATTACCCAAATCCCTGAGGCTGCATTTTGTGCCCCTTTCTGGACTCAGAACCTGTCATTCTTCTGACAGAATGGCACCTCCTCTGCTCCCCTGAATGCCCCTAACTGGACTGGGAACCTGTCAGTCTGCAGCCAGAACCCAACCCCTTAGGCTTCACTAAGTGTCCCTGATGTGACCAGGAACCTGTCAGATTGAGGCCAGAACCCCACCTTCTTGGCTCCCTGCCTACCCCTAATGGCCCCAGAATCTGTCAGCCTGCCACAAAAACCCCCGCTCCTCAGCTCCCCTACCTGCTCCTGACTGTACTGGAAACCTGTCAGTCTGCACCCAGAACCACACACGAAGAGTATGTCCTGAGTGCCACCGACTGGAATGGGAACCTTTCAGTCTGTGGCCAGAACAGGACCCCCTTAGCACAACTGCCTGGCAATACTGGACCAGGTCCTGTATTCTACAGCTAGAACCTCCCCACCGTAACCACCCCCCCCCCCGCTTTGCTCCCTTGCCTGATGCTGAGCAGACCGGGAACCCGTCAGTCTGCAGCCAGAACCCCAACCCCTTAGGCTCAATTGAGTGCCCATGACTGGTTGGGAACCTGTCAGTCTGCAGGCAGAATGCCATGACCTTACCTCCCTTGCATGACCCTTACTGGACCAGGAACCTGTCAGCCCACACCTGGAAACCCCCACCTCCTTAGAACCATTGCCTACCGCTGAGAGGACCAGGAACCTCTCAGTCGATTACAAGAAGCCAACCACTGTGGCTGTCCTGTGTGCCCTAATGGACCTGGAACCTCCTAGTTTGCAGCCAGAATGCCATCGCATCTCTCCTCTGCCAGGCATACTGGAACAGGAAACTGCCAGTCACCATCCAGAACCCCACCTCATTAGATCACCTGCCTGGCCCTGACTGGACGAGAAACCTGTCAGTCTGGGGCCAGAACCCAACCCCTTAGCTCTCCTGTCTCCACTGAAGGGACCAGGAACCTGTCAGTCTGTGACAAGAACCCCACCCCCCTTGACTCTCCTGCTGCCCCTGACAGGACCTGAAACCTGTCAGTCTGTCACAAGGACCCCAACACCTTGGCTCTACTACTGCCACTGACGGGACCTGGAATCTGTCATTCTGTGACAAGAACCCCACCTGTCACCCCTGATGGGACCTGGAACCTGTTAGTCTGTGACAAGAACGTCACCCCCTTGGCTCTCCTGCCGCCCCTGACAGGACCCGGACCTGTCATTCTGTGACAAGAACCCCACCACTAGGTTCTCCTGTCGCCCCTGAGGGGACCAGGAACCTGTAGTATGCTGCCAGAACCCCACCCCTTGGTTTTGTTTCCTCCGCTGATGGGACCCGGAACCTGTCAGTCTGTGACAAGAATCCCACCCCCTTGTCTCTCCTGCCACCCCTGACGGGACCCAAAATCTGTCATTCTGTCGCAAGAATCCCAAACCCTTGGCTCCCCTGCCATACCTGAGTGACAGGGAACCTGTTTGTCTTTCACCAGAACCCCACCCCTTGGTAATCTTTCCTCTGCTGATGGGACCTGGAACCTGTCAGTCTGTGACAAGTACCCCACCCCTTGGCTCTCCTGCCTCCCTGACAGGACCCGCAACCTATTAGTCTGTGACAAGAACCCCAATACTTGGTTCTGCTGCCGCCCCTGACGGGACCAGAAACCTGTCAGTCTGTGACAAGAATGCCACCCCCTTGGCTCTCCTACCACCTCTGACAGGACCCGCAACCTGTCAGTCTGCAGCCAGAACCCCACACCTTGGTTCTCTTGCTGGCCATGATGGGACCCGGAACCTGTCATTCTGTGACAAGAACCCTAACCCTTGGCTCTGCTGCTGCTGCTGATGGGACTGGAAACCTGTCAGTCTGTGGCAAAAACCCCACCCCCTTGACTCTCCTGCCTCCCCTGACGGGACCCAGAACCTGTCAGTCTGTGACAAGAACCCCACACCTTGGTTCTCTTGCTGGCCATGATGGGACCTGGAACTGTCACTCTGTGAGAGGAATCCCACCACTAGGCTCTCCTGTCACCCCTGAGGGGACCAGGAACCTGTAGTATGCCGCAGGAACCCCACCCCTTGGTTTTCTTTCCTCCGCTGATGGGACCCGGAACGTGTCAGTCTGTGACAAGAACCCCAACCCTTGGCTCTCCTGTCACCCCTGAGTGACAGGGAACCTGTTAGTCTTTCACCAGACCCCACCCCTTGGCTCTCCTGCCACAGCTGATGGGACTGGAAACCTGTCAGTCTGCCGCAAGAACCCCATCCCTTGGTCATCATTCCTCCATTGATAGGACCCGGAACTTGTCAGTCTGTGACAAGAACCCCACCACTAGGTTCTCCTGCCTCCCTGACGGGACCTGCAAATTATCAGTCTGTGACAAGAACCCCAACACTTGGTTCTGCTGCCGCCCCTGACGGGACTGGAAACCTGTCAGTCTGTGACAAGAATGCCACCCCCTTGGCTCTCCTACCACCTCTGACAGGACCTCAACCTGTCAGTCTGCAGCCAGAACCCCACAACTTGGTTCTCTTGCCGGCCATGACGGGACCTGGAACATGTCTTCTGTGACAAAAACCCCAACCCTTGGCTCTGCTGCTGCAGCTGATGGGACCAGAAACCTGTCACTCTGTGAAATAACCCCACCCCCTTGACTCTCCTGCCTCCCCTGACAGGACCCGGAACCTGTCAATCTGCAGCCAGAACCCCACACCTTGGTTCTCTTGCTGGCCATGAGAGACCCGGAACTGCATTCTGTGACAAGAACCCCAAACCTTGGCTCTGCTGCCACCGCTGATGGGACCGGAAACCTGTCAGTCTGTGACAAAACCAAACCCCCTTGGCTCTCCTGTTGCCCCTGACGGGACCCGCAACCTGTCATTTGTGACAAGAACCCCACCTCTTAGCTCTGCTGCCACCGCTGATGGGACCAGAAACCTGTCAGTCTGTGACAAGAACCCCAACCCCTTGACTCTCTTGCCTCCCCTGACGGGACCCGGAACCTGTCAGTCTGTCACAAGAACCCAACCCACTTGGCTTCCTGCAGCTCCTGACAGGACCTGCAACATGTCAGTCTGCTGCCAATACCCCACCCCCTTGGCTCTCCTGCCACTCCTGATGGGACCTGGAACCTGTCAGTCTGTGACAAGAACCCCACCCCCATGGCTCTCCTGCAACACCTGACAGGACCAGGCACCTGCCAGTCTGCCGCCAAACCCCACCCCTTGGCTCACCTGCTGCTTCTGATGGGACCCGGAACCTGTCTTTGTGTACAAGCACCACACCCCTTTGCTCTCCTACTGCCCCTGACGGGACCCGGAACCTGTCAGTCTGTGAAAAGAACCCCAACCTCTTGGCTCTCCTGCTGCCCTGACGGGACCAGGAACCTGTCAGTCTGTGAAAAAACCAAACCCCTTTGGCTCTACTGTCACCCATGACAGGACCCACAACCTGTCATTCTGTGACAAGAACCCCACCACTAGGCTCTCCTGTCGCCCCTGAGGGGACAAGGAACCTGTAGTATGCTGCCAGAACCCCACCCCTTGGTTTACTTTCCTCCGCTGATGGGACCCGGAACCTGTCAATCTGTGAAATAACCCCACCCCCTTGTCTCTCCTGCCACCCCTGACAGGACCCGGAACCTGTCATTCTGTCGCCAGAACCCCACCCCTTGGTTCTCTTGCCTCGCCTGACAGGACCAGGAACCTGTCAGTCTTCCGTCAGAATCCACCCCTTGGCTCTCCTGCCGCAGCTGACGGGACTGGAAACCTGTCAGTCTGCCACAAGAACCCCATCCCTTGGTCATCTTTCCTCCGCTGATGGGACCTGGAACCTGTCAGTCTGTGACAAGTACCCCACCCCTTGATATCCTGCCTCCCTGACGGGACCTGCAACCTATCTGTCTGTGACAAGATCTCCAACAGTGGCTCTGCTGCTGCCCCTGATGGGACTGGGAACTGCCATTCTGTGACAAGAACCCCAACCCTTGGCTCTGCTGCCGCCGCTGATGGGACTGGAAACCTGTCAGTCTGTGACAAAAACCAAACCCCCTTGGCTCTCCTGTCACCCCGTCATGACCCGCAACTTGTCATTCTGTGACAAGAACCCCACCCCCTTGACTCTCCTGCCTCCCTTGATGGGACCTGGCACCTGTCAGTCTGTGACAAGATACCCAACCCCTGGGTCTCCTGCCGCCCCTGACATGACCTGGCACCATTCAGTCTGCCACCAGAACCCAACCCACTTGGCTCTCCTGCCACCCTGATGGGACCCGGAACCTGTCAGGCTGTTTCCAGAACACCAACACTTGGCTCTCCAGGTGCCCCTAACGGGACCACAAATCTGTCAGTCTCTGTCAAGAACCCCAACCCCTTGGCTTTCCTGCCGCCCCTGATGGGACCCAGAACCTGTCAGTCTGCCACCAGAACAAAACAGCTTGGTTCTCCTGCAACCCATGACGGGACCCGGCACCTATTAGTTTGCCGCCAATACCCCACCCCCTTGGCTCTCCTGCCAAACCTGATGGGACCCGGAACCTGTCAGTCTGTGACAAGATCCCCACCACCATGGCTCTTTTGCTGCCCATGACGGGACCCAGAACCTGTCAGTTTGTGACGAGAACCCCACACCCTTGGCTCTGCAGCTGCCCCTGACGGGACCCGGAACCTGTCAGTCTGTGACAAGATCCCCACCACCATGGCTCTGCTGCAGCCTCTGACGGGACCCGGAACCTGTCAGTCTGTGACGAGAACCCCACCCCTCGGCTCTCCTGTGGCCCCTTATGTGCACAGGAACCTGTCAGTCTGTGACAGGAGCCCCACCCCAAGGCTCTCCTGCCGCCCCTGATGGGACCGGAACCTGTCAGTCTGTGACAAGAACCCCACCCCAAGGCTCTCCTGCCGCCCTGATGGACCCGGAGCCTGTCACTCCGTGACAGGAGCCCCACCCCTCGGCGCTCCTGCCGCCATGACAGGACCCGGAACCTGTCGGTCTGTGACAGGAGCCCCACCCCTCGGCTCTCCTGTGGCCCCTTATGTGCACAGGAACCTGTCAGTCTGTGACAAGAACCCCACCCCAAGGCTCTCCTGCAGCCCTGACTGGACCCGGAACCTGTCAGTCTACCAGCAGAACCCCACCCCTTGGCTCTCCAGCCGCCCCTGACTGGACCCGGAACCTGTCAGTCTGTGACAGGAGCCCCACACCTCGGCTCTCCTGCCGCCCTGACTGGACCCGGAACCTGTCAGTCTGTGACAAGAACCCCACCCCAAGGCTCTCCTGCCGCCCTGACTGGACCCGGAACTTGTCAGTCTGTGACAAGAACCCCACCCCAAGGCTCTCCTGCCGCCCTGACAGGACCCGGAACCTGTCAGTCTGTGACAGGAGCCCCACCCCTTGGCTCTCCAGCCGCCCCTGACTGGACCCGGAACCTGTCAGTCTGTGACTGGAGCCCCACCCCAAGGCTCTCCTGCCGCCCCTGCCCGAGTGCGCCTCCTCCCGTTCTCTGCACTGCCGCTAATGGCGTTTTGCAGCAGGCACTCAGAACGCCACCCCCGCCTCCCCGGTGGCTGCCTGGAAGAGTTGGGCGCCAGTCCACGTTGAGCACCTCGCCTTCTGCGCGGCCCTGACTGACTGATGGATGAGGAGGAACAGTCTGGGCTGTCCAGCTCGTGGTGGGCACGGGCTGGCAGCGTCGCAGAAGACAGGTTCTGGGCTCCTACTGCTCGTTCCTCCTCCCAGACCAGGGCAGGCAGGGCCAAGCTACAGGGCGAGGTTCTGGCGGACGGACAGTGAGCTGCCAGGGACGTGCTGGCGCAGAACCGAAGCTGCCCCGTGCGTCCTGAGCTGGGCATGGGCGGGACGACTGCCGCACTGCGCGCGTGCACGGCACTGCCCGCGGCCCGTCAGGAGCCGGGAGGGGCGTGGCTCGAGGCGCCCAGGCTGGCTGCTGTCTCAGCCAGTCAGGGGCACTGAGGGGCGGGGCCGACGGAGGAGGGCAGGACCTCGCGCAGATTGGCAGGGCCTCTTCCAATCAAGGGCGAGCAGAGGCGCAGAAGAAGGCGGTGCCGTGTGAAGACCGCTTGTCAGGCAGCTCCCTGGTCCCGCCGGGTGCTGGGAAGGGGGCTCCTAGGGGGTTCAGACGTCCTGGGAGCAGATTGGCAGGGCCGCTGTCCAGTGAGGGCACTCAGTGACGAAGGGGCGGCGCGGGGGTGAAGGGGCAAAGACCTGCATCCCAGTCTCTCACAAGCATACAGCAGGTGCACAGGAGCCCTGAGCCCACCCCACCTTCTCCCTCCGGGTCTCTCACAAGGATATAACAGGTGCACAGGGAGCTGAACCCTCCCTAGGTTCCTCCTCCGGGTCTCTCACTAAGATATAAAAGGCGCACAGGGGCCCTGAGCCCACCCCAGGACCGCCATCCGGGTCTCTCACAAGGATACAACAGATGCAAAGGCGCCCTAAGTCCATCCAAGATCCTCAATCCGGGTCTTTCACAAGGATATACCAGTCGCACAGGGACCTGAAACGACCGAAAGACTGCCATCCGGGTCTCTCACAAGGATACAACAGGTGCACAGGGATCTGAGAAAGCCCCAGGACCTCCATCTGGGCCTGTCACAAGCATGTAGCAGGCGCTCAGAGTGTTGAGCCCACCGAAGATGTTCCATCCGGGTCTGTCAGTGGCACTGACCTCACCCAAGATCCTCCATCCATGTCATTCACAAAGATATAACAGTTGCACGGGGGCCGAAATGAACTGAAGACCTGCTTCTGGGTCTCTCACAATGATATATCAGGTGCACAGGGTTTGCAACCCATCCCACGACCTCCATCCGGGTAGCTCTCAAAGATACAACAGGGGAACATGGACCTGAGCCCACCCCAGGCCCTCCATCAGGGTCTCTCACAAGGATATCATTGATGCACAGGGGCCCTTAGCCCACCCCCAGGACCACCCTCCGGGTCTCTCACAAGGGGACAACAGGTGCACAGGGGTGATGAACCCATCCCAGGATGTCAACCAAGCCTCTCACAAGGACATAACCCGTGTAAAAGGGGGTGGAGCCCATACCAGGCCACCCACCCGGGTTTCTCTTAAGAATAGAACAGGGAGAAAGGGGTGCTGAGCGCATCTCAGGTCCTCCATTTGGGCCTTTCACAAGGATAAAACAAGTGTACAGAGGCCCTGAGCCCATCCCAGGTCTTACATCCAGGAATTCACAAGGATAAAACAGCTGCACATGGCTCTGAGACCACCCTAGGATACCCATCCGGGTCTCTCACAAGAAGATGAAAGGTGCACGGGGACTTTAGAAACCACCAGGATCTCCATCCCAGTCTCTCAAAACATGCAACATGTGCAAAGGAACGCTGAGCCCACCCCAGGACCTCCATCCGGGTCTCTCACAAGGATAGAACAAGTGCAAATGGATGATGAGCCCATCCCAGAACATCCACCCAGGTCTTTTTCAAGGATATCACGGGGGCACAGGGGCCCTGAGCTCCTCCTAGGCCCTCCATCCGGGTCACTCACTGGATATAACAGGTGCCAAATCTCGCAATGCAAAGAGGAGGAGAGGAAACTCTTCTGTCTCTAGGGGATGTGACACGGAGGACCTACGGGGAGAGCAAGGATGCCCACAGCTTGGGAGCCCAGCCTAGGAGTCTACACACCAGCACTGGAAGGGGAGGTGAGACAACAACCCTGGTAGCTCGAGACATTGGCAGGGAAATGGCAGGAAGAGCCTAGAGGGAACAAGGCTTGAAGCCTAAATTGAACCAGGAAGACATAGAAGACTGAAACAGACCCATAACGGAGACAGACATTGAAACAGTCATAAAGGCCCTCCCAACAAAGAAAAGCCCAGGACCAGATGGATCCACTGCTGAATTCTACCAGACATTTAAAGAAGAATTAACTCCAATTCTCCTCAAACTATTCAGAGCAATCGAAAAAAAGGAATCCTCCCAAATTCTTTCTATGAAGCCAGCATCACCTTAATTCCTAAGCTGGAGAAAGATGCAGCAATGAAAGAAGTACAGACCAATATCCCTGATGAACTTAGATGCAAAGATCCTCAATAAAATTCTGGACAATAGAATGCAACAACACATCAGAAAGATCATCCACCCAGGCCAAGTGGGATTTAACCCTGGTATGAAGGGATGGTTAAATGTTCACAAAACAATCAATGTGATACACCACATTAACAGACTGCAGAAGAAAAACCATATGATTCTCTTAATAGAGAAATGCAGAGAAAGCATTTGATACAATACAACACCCTTTCATGATGAAAACTCTAAGCAAACTGGGTATGGAAGGAACACTCCTCAATACAATGAAAGCAATTTATGAAAAACCCACGGCCAACATCCTATTGAATGGGAAAAGTTGGAAGCATTTCTGCTTTGATCTGGTTCCAGACAGGGATGCCCACTCTCACCAATGCTCCTCAATATAGTTCTGGAAGTTTTAGCCAGAGCTATTAGGCAAGAAAAAGAAATTAAAGGGATACAAAGTGGGAAGGAAGAAGGCAAACTATCCCTCTTTGCAGATGATATGATTCTTTATTTAGGGGATCCAAGAACTCTACTAAGAGACTATTGGAACTCATGGAAGAGTTTGGCAAAGTAGCAGGATATAATATCAACGCACAAAAATCAACAGCCTTTTTATACACAGACAATGCCACGGCTGAGGAAAACTAAGATCAATCCCATTCTCAATAGCTGCAAAAACAATCCAAAGCCTTGGAATACACTTACCCAAGGACGTTAAAGATTGCTACAATGAAAATTACAAAACCTTAAAGAAAGAAATAGAAGAGGATACCAAAAATGGAAAAATCTACCATATTCATGGATTGAAAGAATCAACATCATCAAAATGTCCATTCTCCCAAAAGCAATTTACAGATTCAATGCAATAGCAATCAAGATACCAAAGACATTCTTCTCAGATCTGGAAAAAATGATGCTGAAATTCATATGGAGACACAGGAGACCTCGAATAGCTAAAGCAATCTTGTACACCAAAAACAAAGCCGGAGGCATCACAATACCAGATTTCAAGACATACTACAGGGCAGTTGTTATCAAAACAGCATGGTACTGGTACAGACACAGATGGATAGACCAATGGAACAGAATAGAAACACCAGAAATCAACCCAAACATCTACAGCCAACTCATATTTGATCAAGGATCCAAAACCAATCCCTGGAGTAAGGACAGTCTATTCAACAAATAGTGCTGGGAAAACTGGATTTCCACGTGTAGAATCAGGAAGCAAGACCCCTACCTTTCACCTTACACAAAAATTCACTCAACATGGATTAAATACTTCATTCTGTGACCTGACACCAACAAATTATTACAGAGCATTGGAGAAACCCTACAAGATATAGACACAGGTAAAGACCTCTTGGAAAATACCTCAGAAGCACAGGCAGTCAAAGCCAAAATGATCATTTGGGATTGCAACAAACTGAGAAGTTTCTGTACTGCAAAAGAAACAGTCAGGAGACTGAAGAGGCAACTGACAGAATGGGAAAAAATATTTGCAAACTATGCAACAGATAAAGGGTTGATAACCAGAATCTACAAGCACATCAAGAAACGCCACAACATCAAAACAAACAACCCACGTAAGAGATGGGCCAAGGACCTCAGTAGACTCTTTTCCAAAGAGGAAATCCAAATGGCCTACAGGCACATGAAAAAATGTTCAAGATCACTAGCCATCAGGGAAATGCAAATCAAAACCACAATGAGGTTCCATCTCACCCCGGTTAGAATGGCTCACATTCAGAAATCTACCAACAACAGATGCGTGAGAGGGTGTGGGGAGCAAGGTTCACTAACCCACGGTTGGTGGGACTGTATACTGGTAAAGCCACTATGGAAGTCAGTCTGGAGATTCCTCAGAAACCTGAACATAACCCTACCATACAACCCAGCCATCCCACTCCTTGGAATTTACCCAAAGGAAATTAAATTGGCAAACAAAAAAGCTGTCTGCACATTCATGTTTATTGCAGCTCAACTCACAATAGCTAAGACCTGAAACCAACCCAAATGCCCATCAACAGTAGACTGGATAAAGAAACTATGGGACATGTACTCTACAGAATACTGTACAGCAGTCAAAAACTTTGAAACCCGGTCATTTGCAACACAATGGAGGAATCTGGAAAACATTATGCTGAGTGAATTAAGCCATTCCCAAAGGGACACATATCATATGTTCTCCCTGATCGGCGACAACTAACTGAGCACAAAGGAGAAACCTATTGAAGTGAAATGGACACTGTGAGAAACAGTGAGTTGATCAGCTCTTGTCCTGACTGTTGATGTACAATTCAATACTTTATCCATTTTAGTATTTTTTTCTGTTCTACTTAATACTATCGGTTGAACTCTGTAATTAATACACAGTTATTTTTAAGTGTTGAAACTTAAGAGAATAGGGATCCCTGTAAAAATAAGAGTGGGAATAAGAGAGGGAGGTGATGTATAATGGGGGACCTGTTCAATAGGACTTGCCCCTAATGGTGGAGTTAGAAACGTGCCAGGGGATTCCAATACAATCTCATCAAGGCGGCAAGGACCAATGCCATCTCACTAATCCAAGTGATCAATTTCTGTTCACAATTGATCAAAGAGTCAAAAGTCAAAGGGATCACACAAACAAGACTAACTAGTGTCTGCTAATACTAACTGATAGAATCAAAAAGGGAGAGAACGATCCAACATAGGAAGTGGGAGACACAGCAGACTCATAGAATGGCAGATGTCCTAAACAGAACTCTGGCCTCAGAATCAGCCCTTAAGGCATTCAGATCTGGCTGAAGTGCCATGAGAGTGTTTCAGACGTGGAAATCCAAGACACTCTGGCAAAAAAAAATGACCTAAATGAAAGATCTCTGTGAGATCCTAGTAGAAAGAAGTGGCCTTCAAAGAGGGAGATACCCTTCTCTGAAGGGAGGAGAGAACTTCCACTTTGACTATGACCCTGTCTGAATAAGATTGAAGTCGGCAAACTCAAAAGGCTTCCATAGCCTTGGCAGCTCATGACTAGAGCCTAGGGAGATAATTGACGCCATAAACAAGAGTGTCCAATTGTTAAGCCAACAACAGCGGTCACTGTGCACTTCCTTCTCATGTAGGATCTCTGTCCTAATGTGCTGTACATTGTGGTTTAATGCTATAACTAGTCCTCAAACAGTATTTTACACTTTGTGTTTCTGTGTGGGTGCAAACGGATGAAATCTTTACTGAATATATACTAAACTGATCTTCTATATATACAGAGAATTGAAAGTGAACCTTGATGTGAATAGAATGGGAGAGAGAGAGGGAGAGGGGAGGGTTGCGGGTGGGAGAGAAGTTATGGAGGGAAATGCCATTGTAATTGGTAAGCTGTAATTTGGAAATTTATATTCATTAAAAATGCATATTGGACTTAAAAAAAAGATATAACAGGTGCACGGAGCTCTGAGCCCACCCCAGTTCCTCCATCCGTGTCTCTCACAAGGATATAACAGGGGCACAGGGGCCTGAGAAACCCCCAGGACCTCTATCAGGGTCGCTCACTAAAAAAGAACAGGTGCAAAAAGGTGATGTCCCCATCCCAGTCCATCCACCCGGGTCTCTCAAGGATGTAACAGGGGCACAGGGGCCCTGAGCCCATCCCAGGTCCTCCATTGGGGTCTCTCACAAGAATATAATAGGTGCACAGGGGCCTGAGCCCACCACAGAACCTCCATCCAGATCTCTCACAAGGATACAACAGGTGCACGGGGACTTGAGGAACCTCCAGGATATCCATCTGGTTCTCTCACTAGTATATAACAGTTGCACAGGGACCTAAACCCATCACAGGACCTCCATCTGGGTCTCTCACAAGGATGTAACAGTTGCACGGGGGCCCTGAACTCGTCCAAGGTCTCCATCCGGGCCTCTCAGTAGGATATAACAGGTGCACAGTGACTTGAGAAAGCTTCAGAACCTCCATCCAGGTCTCTCAGAAGAATATTATGTGTACAGGGCCTTGAACCCATCACAGGACCTCTATCCGGGTCTCTCACAGGGATATGACTAGAGCACGGGGGCCCTGAGAAAACCCCAGGACCTCTATCAGGTCTCTCACAAGAATATAACAGGTGCATGGGGCCCTGAGCCCACCCTAGTTCCTCCATCCAAGTCTCTCACAAGGATAGAGCAGGTGCATGGGGATTTGAGAAAAACCCAAGGCCTCCATCAGGGTTTCTCACAAGGATATAATACATGCTGGGGACTTGAGAAACCGCCATGACCTCCATCTGCATCCCAAGGATACAACAGGAACACAGGATCCCTGAGCCCACACCAGGTCCTCCATCCGGGTCTCTCACAAGGATATAACGAGTGCAAAGGGGTGATGAGTGCATCCAAGCACAACCACCCGGTCTTCTCAAGGATATAACTGGGGCACAGTGGCCCTGAGCCCATAGCAGGACCTCCATCCGGGTCTCTCACAAACATAACAGGTACACAGGACCCTGAGCCCACCCCACTTCTTCCATCCGGGTCTCTCATAAAGATATAACAGGTGCAATGGGTGATGTACCCAACCCAGGACCTCCACCTGGGTCTTTCACAAGGATGTAACAGGTCCACAGGGGCCCTGAGCCCATCCCAGGTCCTACATACGGGCCTTTCACAAGCACATAACAGGTGTATGGGGCTCTGAGACAATCCCCAGACATCAATCCTGGTCACTCACAAGGATATAACAGGTGCACAAGGGCCCTGGAGACCTGGATGGAGCCCTGGGGACCTGGATGGAGCCCTGGGCACCTGATGGCGAGTGACTGACAGCCAGTGGGGACTGGAAGAACCCACCAAGTGCCACTCAGGGCTGATAGCCATCAGAAGACCACAGAGCCCACCCCCGTCACTCAAGGGTGACTGACAGTGTAGGGAGACCCGGAAGTGCTCCTCGGTCCCCTCACCAGCTCGCTCTGCCTGTCAATCAAATAAGAAAAATATGTTAAACAACTGGGACCATGCTGGGGACGAGTATATTTCAACAGCAGGAAGCAGAGGGAGCCAGAGATGAACAACTGTGGAACGTTCTGAAGCATTCTAGAACATTCTGGAACAATCCAGACCATCCCGGAACATTTCAGAACATTCTGGAACATTCCGGAGCATACTAGCACATTCTCAGGTGGGAGGAGACGCTGAGGCGAGCAGGGGCAGAAATCATCTGAAGGGTGGGGCGGTTCTGGAATGTTATAGAATGTTCTGGAACCTTCTCCAAGGCAGGCGTTCTCAGGGTGGGCAGGTGTCTGTTGGAGAGACAGGAAAGCCGAGTCAGAAGGGGAAAGCCGAGTCAGCGCCGGGTCAGCCCGGAAGCGCCCGGAAGCCTCACCCGTGTCGGCCACGCGCAGGATGTTCTCCCGCGGGATCCCGTGCTGCTCCGTGAGCCTCGCGTAGTCCTCCAGCTGGTCGTCGTTTATGACCTTCATTCTGACTGTGGCAAGAGTGGGCGCCGACTGTGTACGCGCGCTTTAGTGTGTGCCTACTGCATACACTCGCTTTAGTGGGTGCTCACTGCATACGCTCACCCCCTCTAGTGGGCACCAACTGTATATGCTAGCGTTAGTTTGCACAAACTGTGTATGCCCACCATGTCTAGTGGGCACCAACTGTATACACTCGCTTTATCCAGTGGGCACCGACTGTATATGCCTGGCCATGCAGCCCCCCTTCCCCTGTATACAGTTGAGGTCAGACTCTCGGGTCATGGTGCGTGTCCCTAGCGGGTGCCGGCAGTGCACATATGTACATGAGGGGGGCTCACCAAAAAGGAAGCTGACGCGGGTGGCGGTGCCGTCGGGCCTCACGTTATTGTTGATGACGATGAGGCTGTCGGGGTCCCGCCCCACGAGCTGGAAGTAGTTCTGGCCCTCGACTGTAGGGAGAGAGGTGGGTGTGCAGGATGTGCCGGTGCATGCTGGGACATTCTGGGATTGTCTGAAACATAACTGGAACATTCTGGAAAATTCTAGCACGTTCTGGAACATTCTAGAACATCGAGGAACTGTCTGGAGCATTCTGGACATTGTGCAACATCCTGGCACATTTCTGGGAACATTACAGAACATCCTGGAACATTCTGGGACATTCAGGACACTCCCCTAGGGCCTGCTAGACAGTTCCCTGGGTCATCTGGAACTGTCCGGAACGTTCCGGAACGTTCTGTACTCACAGTCAGCGGTGTAGACGTCATCTGCGTTCTTCCGGGCCATGACCGTGTGTGGAGTGCATACCCTGTTCTTCCTGAATAAGAGACCAGGAACATGGCCCCTCGCTGTGGGCTCCACTGCTCCTGTCTGCTCTCCCTCTGGGCTTGCCTGGTTCCCCCTGGCCTGCTCTTTGACTCTGGGATCGGCTGGCCCTGTCTGCTCTCAGGTCCATGACTCCCCTCTGCCCGCCTGCTCTCTGACTCTGGGCTCGATGACTCCTGTCTGCTCTCTCTCCCTACGCTCAACTGGTCCCCCCTGGCCTGCTCTTTGACTCTGGGATCGGCTGGCCCTGTCTGCTCTCTCCCAGCTCCGTGACTCCCCTCTAGCCCGCCTGCTCTCTGACTCTGGGCTCGATGACTCCTGTCTGCTCTCTCGCTCTCTCTGGGATCTCTGGGCTTGGCTGCTCCTGGCTTCCCTGTTCTCTGGGCTCGATTGCTCCCCCTGGCTCTCTGTCTCTGGCCTCTCCTGTCTGCCCTGGTCCCGCCCCCTCACCTGACATAGAAGAAGACGTTCAGGGCGTTGCAGTCCTCCTGGCACTCAACATGGCGGAGCAGCATGCGGTGCGGCCCCCCCTTCCTGGACCTGGTCCAGGTTGTCGGCGGCGATGGCGAAGGTGCGCCAGGGCCCCGAGATCTGGGCAGGACAAGAAATGACGTGAATGAATGATATGGCCGAAGACACAGGGCGAGTGTGTGATGCGAAGTCAGGATACCTGGGCGGGGTCAGCGCAGGCCACGGCCAACGCAAGGGCGAGGAGGAGAGCCTTCATCACCGTCGTCATCTTCATCGCCATCGTCTTCATCATTGTCTGAGCTGGCGGGGACCGGGCATCTATTTATTGCTGGGCTGGGGCGGAGTGGGCGGGGCCAAGGTTGTGCAAACATCCTGGTTGGCGCCAGGGACATTCTGGAACATCCCGGGAGCTTCCAGGAAATCCGGGGAGATTCCTTCATGGGTTCTTGGGGTTTGGAATTTTCCAGATCGCCTGGTGGGTATTTCCAGGATTCTAGAATGTTCTAGAATGCCCAGGGAATGTCCTTGGCATTTCGAGGAATTTTGTAGAACGTTCTAAATATTCTTAGGATGCTTTCCAGAGCACCTGGTGAGCGTCCTGGGGCCTTACACTGTTCCAGAAGACACCGGAGGAGGACAATCTCAGCATTTCCTAGAATTTTCCAGAATGTTCTAGAATGTTTCCAGAATGCCCGGTGTGTGTCCTCAGGGCCTTAGAATATTCTAGAGCACGTGGTCTTGGAGTGTCCCAGAATACTGGTGCATGTCAGAATTTTCTAGAATGTTCATGATGTCCTGGAATGCTTGGTGAGTGTCTTTGTGGTCTTGAAATTTTGTAGAATGGTCTAGCATGTTGTAGAGCACCAGGCGAGCGTCCTGTGGGTCTGAGAACCTCCGCCAATGTGCTGGAAATTTCCACAGCCCTGGTGGGCTCAGGACGTCCCAGTGCAGTCACAAACCTGGCCACCCCACTGTGTGCCCTGGGTAAATGTCAGCCAGCTTGGGCGTGGCATCAGGATGCCCGTCATGCCCAGCCAGGAACTTTCCACTCAGACCTGTGTCCCGGAAACCCCCCAGACTCACTTAGTGATGTTTTGGAACATTCTGGAACATTCTAGAACACCTTGGAAAATCCTAGGGTATCCTGGAACATTCTAGAACCTCCTAGAAGGTTCCAGAATCGGGGTTTTTCTTTTCAGCTTTTTCATGCCCAGGCACCCATACGCGACCTTGAGAGCTCCCGGGAGGTCACTCCGATCTCTGCCTCAGTGAGAAAACTGACTTAGATGGGTTCTGCATTGTGCAATCCTTTAATCCCATTTTCTGCTCCACTCACTCCAGGGGTCCAGCAGGCTCTGGCCAGAACAAACTGGCCAGGATAAGCGTGGCAGTGTGCACAGGGCCCCCATGAGACCATGCAGCATGAAATCGGGAAGACTCTACGGTGTTTCTGGCTGCTGGAATGTTCCACAATGTTTCTCCAGAAGTCTCTGGAAAGGACTAGAACACTCTTTTGTCTGCCAGGAGATCCTTTTTTTCTGAGAGAAAACGTCAAAATATCACCAAAAATGAGCTTTCCATAAAACAAAATTAGAAAGAACAGTCCCAGAATTTTCTAAAAAGGCTTAAAAATGACAAAAATGAGCACCTTACTTTCTAGTTCCATTCCTTTCATTCAGCCCATCTCTTCTACTCTTATCCACTTCTCAACAGACTACATTTTCCTGTAGCCAGAACCCCACTCCTTTAGCTCCCTTGCCTGCCACTGACTCTACTGGGAGCCTGTCAGTTAACACCTGGAAACCCCCACCTCCTTGGCTCTCCTGCTGCCCTGACGGGACCCCACCCCTTGGCTCTCCTGCTGCCCTGACGGGACCCGGAAGCTGTCAGTCTGATGCCAGAACCCCACCCCTTGGCTCTCCTGCTACCCCTGATGGGACCGGAACCTGTCAGTCTGACGCCAGAACCCAACCCCTTGACTCTTCTGCTACCCCTGATGGGAAGGGGAACCTGTCATTCACCACCAAAACCCCACCCCTTGGCTCTCCTGCCGCCCCTGACAGGACCCGGCACCTGTCAGTCTGTGACAAGAAGCCCACCCCTTGGCTCTCCTACCGCACTGATAGGACCCGGCACCTATCAGTCTGTGACAAGAACCCCACCCCTTGCCTATCCTGCCGCCCCTGATGGGAACCAGAACCTGTCAGTCTGTGACGAGAACCCAACACCTCGACTCTCCTGCTACCCCTGATGGGACCCGGAACCTGTCAGTCTGCCACCAGAACCCCACCCCCTTGGCTCTCCTGCCGCCCCTCATAGACTGGGAACCTGTCAGTCAGCCACCAAACCCCACCGCTTGGCTCCCCTGCCTGCCCCTGATGGGAAGGGGAACCTGTTAGTCTGTGACAAGAACCCCACCATCAAGGGGTGGTCTATGCCCCAACTAATCACAGCGTGTTGCCAGGCAGGCTCTGTTGCCAGGGAGGTTTCAAACCCATCCAATCACAGCCTGTTGCCAGGCAGTTTCCAAACCCATCCAATCACAGCCTGATGCCAGGTGGGTTTCAAAGCCATTCCTGAGTAACTGATGCTTGCTTGCCACAGGCCATCTTGGCATGGCCTTCTCATTCCTCCACACATGGGGTTCTGGCCACAGATTGAGAGGCACTCAGGGGAGCTAAGGAGTTGGTGTTCTGGCAGCAGAGTGACAGGTTCTGGGTTAGTTAGGGGCAGGCAGGAGAGCTAAGGCTGTGGGGTCCCTGCCGCAGACTGACATGGCCCGGTACTGTCAGGTGCAGGCAGGGGAGCCAACAAGGGAGTTTCTGGCCCTAGACTGACAAGATACCAGTCCCGCCAGAGGCAGCAGGGGAGACAAGGAGGTGGCTTCTGGCCCCAGACTGACAGGTTCCGGTCCCATCAAGGACAGGCAGGGGATCCAAGAGGGGGCCTGGTAGCCCCAGCCTGACACATCCTCAGGCCAGAAAGAAGCAGTCAGGGGAGCCAGGGAGTTGGGGTTCTGGCTGCAGACTGACAGCTTGCCGGCCCAGACAGGGGCAGTCAAGATAGCCAAGGAGGTGTGCTTCTGACTGCAGAATGACAGGTTCCAGAACCCTTAGGGGCAGTCAGGGGAGCTAAGGATGTGGGGTTCTAGCCACAGAGTGACAGGTTCCTGTTCCAATCAGGGGTACTCAGGGGATGTGGGGTTCCAGCAGCAGAGTGGCAGGTTCCCAGTCAATTAGGGAAAGACAGGGGATCTAAGGACATGGGGTTCCTGCCACAGACTGATGAGTTCAGGTCCATCAGGTGCAGGGAGGGGAGCCAAAGAGGCGGGGTTCTGGCCCCAGACTAACAGGTTCCCGGTCCCATCAGTGGCAGGTGGGAGAGCAAAGAGGTGGGGTTTTGGCGGCAGACAGACAGGTTCCCGGTCCAGTCATGGGCAGGCGGGGGGCCAAGGAGGTGGGGTTCTGGCTACATATTGACAGGTTCTGGGTCCATTCGGAGAAGTCAGTGGAACCAAGGAGGTGGGGTTCTGGCCGCAGAGTGACAGATTCCACCTCCATCAGGGGCAGGAAGAGGAGCCAAAGTGGTTGGTTTCTGGTCACACACTGACAGGTTCCAATCCTGTCAGGGGCAGTCAGCGGAGCCAATGACGTGGGGTTCTGTGAGCAGACTGACAGGTTCCCAGTCCCGTTAGGGCCACTCAGTGGAGACTAAGGGGGTGGGTTTTTGCTGCTGACTGACAGGTTCCTGGTCTCATGAGATGCAGGTGAGTTAAGGACATGAGATTCCTGCCGCAGATTATGAGGTCCCCAGTCCCATCAGGTGTAGGCAGGGGTATCCTAAGGTGGTGGGGTTTTGGCCACAGTCTGACAGGATCCTGGTCCAAAATGTCCAGGCGTGAGAGCTGATGGGGAGGGCCTGGTCGCAGACTGACAGGTTCCCTGTCCTGTAAGGCCAGGCATAAGGTGAAAAGGTCCTTAAGGTGAAAAGGTCATGCCAAGATGGCCACTGGCAACAGAAATTGCCTGGCAACAGGCCATGAATGGATGGCTTCTGAAACCACATGACAACAGAGGAAACCACATGACAAAGGGGCATGACTGACTGCAGGCCATGATTGGATGTTTCAGAACCTGCCTGCCTGGCAACAGGCTGTGATTGGATGGCTTTGGAAACTGCCTGGCAGCAGGCTGTGATTGGGTGGGGCATAGACCGCCCCTTGAGCGCATTGGCTGGTCTTGGCTATATAAGCAGCTGTAGCAACTGAAATAAACGAGTCTGCAGGCTGCTCGCCTCAGGCCCGCGTTCACCTGACTCTGGGGTCCGTGTGGTGACTCCGCACCTCGTGCCCCCACCACGCTCCTCCTCTCAGAACGAATCCTCTCAGGAAGAAATAAACTTCAACAGTTTCTTGGCTCACCTGAGTGCCCCTGACGAGAACAGGAACCTGTCAGTCTGTGGCCAGAAGCCCAGCTCCTTATCTCCTCTGCCTGCCCCTGCTGGACGAGGAATCTTTCTTTCTGCAGCCTGGACCCCACCTCGTCTCCTCTGCCTGACCCTGATGGGCCCAGGAACCTAGAAGCCTGTGGCCAGAACCTCACCTCTTTAGCTCCCCTCCCTATCCCACATGGACCCAGAGCCTGTCAGTCTGCCGCTAAAACCAGAGCTCATTGGCTCCTCTGCCTGCCTCTGATGGACCCGGAACCTGTCAGTCTGTGGCCACAAATGCACATCTTTTGCTTGCCTGCCTGCCCCTGTGTGGACTGGCAACCTATCAATCTGCAGCCAGAACCCCACCTTCTTAGTCTCCACTGAGTGCCCCTGACATGACCAGGAACCTGCCAGTCTGTGGCCAGCCTCCACCTCTTTGCTGTCCTGCTGGCCATACTGGACCAGAAACTTGTCAGTCTGCAGCAGGGGCCACAAATCCTTAAGTCTGCTGCCTGCCACTGATGGGCCCAGGAACCTGTCAGTCTGTGGCCAGCAAACCCCACCTCCTTGGCTCCCCTGCCTGCCACTTATGGACCAGGTATCTGTCAGTCTGCTGCCAGAACCCCACTTCCTTGCATCCCCTAACTGCCCCTGACTGGACAGGGCCTATAGTCTGTGGCCAGAACCCCACCACCTTAGCTCTCCTCTGGCCATACTGTACCAGGAACCTGTCAGTCTGCTGCCAGAACTCAACATCCTGGGCTCACTTGCCTCCCCTGACAGGACCCAGAACCTGTCAGTCTGATGCCAGAACCCCACCTTTTTGGGCCTCTGACTGCCCCTGAAGGGTCCAGGGACCAGTCAGTCCGTGGCTAGAACCCCACCTCCTTAGCTCCACTGTCTGTCCTTAATGGACCCAGATCATGACAGTCTGACACCAGAACCACACAACATGGCACCGCTGACAGCCCCAGATGGGACCAAGAACCTGTCAGTCTGCAGCCGGAAGCCTACCTCCTTGGCTCCCCTGCCTGCTCCTGACTGGACCAGGAACCTGTCCGTCTGTGGCCAGAACCCCACCTTTTAACTCCCTGCCTGCCCTTGATATACATGGAACCTGTCAGTGTGCAGCAAGAACCCGAGCTCCTTGGCTAACCTCAATGCCCCTCATGGCACTGGGAACCGGTCAGTCTGCCGCCAGAACACCACATCATTGGCTGCCCTGACTGCCCCTGACAGAAATGGGATCCTCTAGTTGGTGGCCAGAACCCCACCACATTGTGGCACTGAGTGCCCCAGACTGCACAGGGAACATTTCAGTCTGTGGCCAGAACCCCACATCCTCAGCTCCCCTGCTTGCCCCTCAATGGCCCAGGAACCTGTCAGTCTACTGCAAGAACCCCATCACCTTGCTCCCTGATTGCCCCTAGCTGGACTGGGAACCTTTCATTCTGTGGCTAGAACCACACCCCCTGAGGCTGCCCTGAGGGCCCCAGACTGCACAGGGAACATTTCAGTCTGCCACCAAAACCCCAGCTCCTCTGCTCCCCTGACTGCTCCTGACTGGAAAGGGAACCTGTCAGTCTACGGCAAGAACACCACCTCCTTGCCTCCCCTGACTTTCCCTGACTGGACTGGAAACCTGACAGTCTGTGCCCAGAACCCCACGTCCTTAGCTCCCCTGACTGCCACTGACTGGACCGAGAAACTGTCCGTCTGCAGCCAGAGCTCCACATCCTTAGGTCTCTTGCCTCCCGCTAACTGGACAAGGAACCTGTCAGTTTGGGGCCAGAACCCCACGTCCTTGGCTCCCCTGCCAGCCCCTGAGGGGACCAGCATCCTGGCAGTCTGCGGCCAGAACCCCACCTCCTTGGTTCCCCGGCCTGGCCATACTGGACCAAGAACCTGTTAGTCTGTACCCAGAAACCCACCTGCATAGCTTCCCGTGCCTGCCCCGGATGGGACCAGGAACCTGCTAGTCTGTGATGAGAATCCCACCATTTAGCTCTCCTGACTACCCCTGACAGGACCAGGAACCAGTCAGTTTGCAGCTAGAACATCAACCCCTTTGGCTCCACTAAGTGCATCTGACTGTGCCAGGAACAGGTGCTGTCAATCAGTACCCAGAACACCACCTCCTTAGCCCCCTGCCTGAACAACACGGGACCGGGAACCTGTCAATCTGAAGCCAGAAGCCCACCACTTTGGCTCCCTGCCTGCCCCTTATGGACCTGTTACCTCTTAGCTTTCCACCAAATCCCCACGTCCTCGGCTCCCCTGAATGCTTCTGACTGGACAGGGAACCTGTCAGTCTGCAGCCAGAACCCCACACCCTTAGCTCCCTTGCCTGCCCCTGATGGACCGGAACCTGTCCGTCTTCATCCAGATCCCGACCTCCTTGGCTCCCCTGGCTGCCCCGTTTGGGAACAAGAACCTGTCAGCCTGCTGCCAGAATCCCATGTGCTCAGCTCCCCGACCTGCCCCTTCCTTGACCGGGAACCTGTCAGTCTGCAGCCAGAGCCCCACCCTCTATCTCCCCTGCCTGCCCCTCATGGACCTGGAACCTCTCAGCCTGTGGCCAGAACCCCACGTCTTTGGCTTTCCTGCCTGCCCCTAAAGGACCAGGAACCTGTTAGTCTGTAGCCAGAACCAACCTCCTTCGCTCCCCTGACTCCCCCTGACTGAACCGGGAAACTATCAGCCTGTGGCCACAGCCCCACCTTCTTAGGCTCCACTGGGTGGAGTGCCCATGAGTGGACCAGGAACCTCTCTGTCTGCAGCCAGAACCCCAACTCCTGCCTCGCCTGCCTGGCCTTACTTGACCGGGAAACTGTCAGTCTGCGGCCAGGACCCACACCCTCTGCCTTCTTTCAGGGCCCTGACTGGACCTGGAACCTGTCAATTAGCGGCGAGAACCCCATGTCCGTAGAAACCCTTGCCTGCCCTTCCTGGAAAGAAACCTCTCTGTCTGCAGCCAGAACCCCACCCACATCATTAGCTCCCCTGCCTGCCCCTGACTGGACAGTGAACCTGTCCGTCTGTGGCCAGAACCCCACCCCCTAGCTTCCCTGCCTAGCCACACTGGTCCGGAAATCTGTCAGTCTGTGCCCAGAACCCCAGCTGCATGGCTCTTTGGCCTGCCCTCAATGGACTGGGAACCTGTCAGTTTGTGGCCAGAACCCCACCACCCAAGGCTGTCTTGAGTTCCCCAGACCAGACCAGGAACCTGTCAGTCTGTGGCCAAACCTCACCTCCTTAGACTCCGCTGCATGGCCTTACTGGTATGGGAACTTGTCAGCCTGCAGCCAGAACCCCACATACTTAGCTCCCCAGCCTGACCCCACTGGACTGAGTATCTGTCAGTCTGCGACCAGAAACCCATCCCCTTAGCTCCCCTGTCTACCCCTACTGACCCGGAACCTGTTAGTCTGCGGCCACAACCCTACCTCCTCGGCACCCTGCTTGCACCAGACAGAATTGGGAACCTGTCAATTTGCCGCCGGAACTCCACCTCCTTGGCTCCCCTGACTGCCCCAGACTGGACTGGGTACCTGGCAGCTCCGCTGAGTGCCAATGATGGGACCAGCAAACTCTCAGCCTGTGGCCAGATCCCCTCCACCTTGGCTCCCCTGCCTTCCCCTAAAGGACACAGAACCTGTAAGTCTGCGGCTAGAACTTCACCCCCTTAGAGTAGGTCCCCTGCCTGGCCAAACTGGCCCGGGAATCTGTCAGCCTGCAGCCAGAACCCCATGAACTTAGATATCCTGCCTGCACCTGAACGGACCGCGAACCTGTCAGTCTATGGCTACAATCCCACCTCCTTAGGCTCCCCTGCCTGCCTGGGACGGGACCCGGGACCTGTCAGTCTGCAGCAAGAAGCCCACCCATTTAGCTCCACTGAGTGCCCCTAAGGGACCATGATCCTGTCACTCTGCAGCCAGAGCCTCACCTCTCTGGCTCCCCCAACTGCCCCTGACACTACTGGGAACCTGCTAGTCTGTGGCCAAACCCCGTGTCCTACGCTCCCTGCTGGCCTGGATGGGACCAGGAACCCTTCAGTCTGCCGCATGAACCCCACCTCCTTAAATCCCCTGCATACCGCAGATGGAACCAGGAACCTGTCAGTCTGCATCCAGAACCCCACCCCATTATCTCCTCTTCCTGGACAGACTGCATCAGGAACCTGTGAGTTTGCAGCAAGAATCCCTCCTCCTTAGGCTCCCCTGCCTGCCCCTGGCTGCACAGGGAACATGTCAGTCTGCGGCCAGAACAGCACCTCCTTGGCTCCCTGCCTGCCCCTGCCTGGCCCAGGAACCTCTCAGTCTGCGACCAGAACCCTACCACCTTAGCTCTCCTGCCTGCCCCTGATGGGCCCAGAACCTGTACCTCTGTGGCCAGAACCCCAATTCCCTGGCTCCCCTGAAGGATCCTCACTGGACTGGGAAACTGGCAGTCTGTGGCCAGAACCCCACGTCCTTAGCTCCCCTGCTTGCCCATGATGGCACCGGGAACCAGTCAGTATGTGGCCAGAACCGCACCTTTGGAGGTCGCCCTAGTGACCCTCAGAGGAACAGTATCCTTTCAGTCTGCAGCCAGAACCCCACCTTCTTGACTCCCCTGCCTATCGAAAGGACCCGGAACCAGTCAGTCTATGGCCAGACCCACCGCATGAGCTCCCCTGCCTGGATAATTGCACCGGAAACACTCTGTGGCCAAAACCCCACCTAGTTTTGGGACCCTACCTACCCCTGATGGGACTGGGCACCTGTCAGTCTGCGGCAGGAATCCCATGTCCTTAGCTCCCCTGCCTGCCCCTGAGGGGACCAGCATCCTGGCAGTCTGCAGCCAGAATCACACCTCCTTGGCTCCTATGCCGGCCCCTGAGGGGACCAGGAACCTGTCAGGCTGTGTCCAGAACCCCACCTCCTTGGTTCCCTGGCCTGGCCATACTGGACCAAGAACCTGTCCGTCTGTGCCCAGAAACTCACCTGCATAGGTTCCCATGCCTGTCCCGGATGGGACAAGGAACCTGCTAGTCTGTGATGAGAATCCCACCATTTAGCTCTCCTGACTACCCCTGATGGGACCAGGAACCAGTCAGTTTGCAGCTAGAACATCAACCCCTTCGGCTCCACTAAGTGCATCTGACTGTGCCTGGAACAGGTACTGTCAATCAGCACCCAGAACACCACCTCCTTACCCCCTGCCAATCTGAAGCCAGAAGCCCACCTCTTTGGCTCCCTGCCTGCCCCTTATGGACCTGTTACCTCTTAGCTTTCCACCAAATCCCCACCTCCTCGGCTCCCCTGAATACTTCTGACTGGACAGGGAACCTGTCAGTCTGCAGCCAGAACCCCACACCCTCTATCTCCCCTGCCTGCCCTTCATGGACCTGGAACCTCTCAGCCTGTGGCCAGAACCCCACGTCTTTGGCTTTCCTGCCTGCCCCTAAAGGACCAGGAACCTGTTAGTCTGTAGCCAGAACCAACCTCCTTCGCTCCCCTGACTCCCCCTGACTGAACCGGGAACCTCTCAGCCTGTGACCACAGCCCCACCTTCTTAGGCTCCACTGGGTGGAGTGCCCATGAGTGGACCAGGAACCTCTCTGTCTGCAGCCAGAACCCCAACTCCTGCCTCGCCTGCCTGGCCTTACTCACTTGACCGGGAAACTGTCAGTCTGCGGCCAGGACCCACACCCTCTGCCTTCTTTCAGGGCCCTGACTGGACCTGGAACCTGTCAATTAGCGGCGAGAACCCCATGTCTGTAGAATCCCTTGCCTGCCCTTCCTGGAAAGAAACCTCTCTGTCTGCAACCAGAACCCCACCCACATCATTAGCTCCCCTGCCACATCATTAGCCTGCCCCTGACTGGACAGTGAACCTGTCCGTCTGTGGCCAGAACCCCACCCCCTAGCTTCCCTGCCTAGCCACACTGGTCCGGAAATCTGTCAGTCTGTGCCCAGAACCCCAACTGCATGGCTCTTTGGCCTGCCCTCAATGGACTGGGAACCTGTCAGTTTGCGGCCAGAACCCCACCACCCAAGGCTGCCTTGAATTCCCCAGACAGGACTGGGAACCTGTCAGTCTGCGGCCAAACCTCACCTCCTTAGACTCTGCTGCCTGGCCTTACTGTTTTGGGAACTTGTCAGCCTGCAGCCAGAACCCCACATACTTAGCTCCCCAGCCTAACCTCACTGGACTGAGAATCTGTCAGTCTGCGACCAGTCTGCGACCAGAAACCCATCCCCTTAGCTCCCCTGTCTACCCCTACTGACCAGGAACTTGTTAGTCTGCGGCCACCACCCTACCTCCTCGGCTCCCCTGCTTGCACCAGACAGAATTGGGAACCTGCCAATTTGCCACTGGAACTCCACCTCCTTGGCTCCCAACTGCCCCTGAGGGGACCAGGAACCTGTCAGGCTGTGTCCAGAACCCCACCTCCTTGGTTCCCCGGCCTGGCCATACTGCACCAAGAACCTGTCAGTCTGTGCCCAGAAACCCACCTGCATAGGTTCCCGTGCCTGCCCCGGATGGGACCAGGAACCTGCTAGTCTGTGATGAGAATCCCACCATTAGGCTCTCCTGACTACCCTTGACAGGACCAGGAACCAGTCAGTTTGCAGTTAGAACATCAACCCCTTCAGCTCCACTAAGTGCATCTGACTGTGCCGGGAACAGGTACTGTCAATCAGCACCCAGAACACCACCTCCTTAGCCCCCTGCCTGAACAACACGGGACCGGGAACCTGTCAATCTGAAGCCAGAAGCCCACCTCTTTGGCTCCCTGCCTGCCCCTTATGGACCTGTTACCTCTTAGCTTTCCACCAAATCCCCACGTCCTCGGCTCCCCTGAATGCTTCTGACTGGACAGGGAACCTGTCAGTCTGCAGCCAGAACCCCACACCCTTAGCTCCCTTGCCTGCCCCTGATGGATCGGAACCTGTCCGTCTTCATCCAGATCTCCACCTCCTTGGCTCCCCTGGCTGCCCTGTTTGGGACCAGGAGCCTGTCAGCCTGCCGCCAGAATCCCATGTGCTCAGCTCCCCGACCTGCCCCTTCCTTGACCGGGAACCTGTCAATCTGCAGCCAGAGCCCCACCCTCTATCTCCCCTGCCTGCCCCTCATGGACCTGGAACCTCTCAGCCTGTGGCCAGAACCTCACGTCTTTGGCTTCCCTGCCTGCCCCTAAAGGACCAGGAACCTGTTAGTCTGTAACCAGAACCAACCTCCTTCGCTCCCCTGACTTCCCCTGACTGAACCGGGAACCTGTCAGCCTGTGACCACAGCCCCACCTTCTTAGGCTCCACTGGGTGGAGTGCCCATGAGTGGACCAGGAACCTCTCTGTCTGCAGCCAGAACCCCACCTCCTGCCTCGCCTGCCTGGCCTTACTCACTTGACCGGGAAACTGTCAGTCTGCGGCCAGGACCCACACCCTCTGCCTTCTTTCAGGGCCCTGACTGGACCTGGAACCTGTCAATTAGTGGCGAGAACCCCATGTCCGTAGAATCCCTTGCCTGCCCTTCCTGGAAAGAAACCTCTCTGTCTGCAGCCAGAACCCCACCTCCTGCCTCACCTGCCTGGCCTTACTCACTTGATGGGGAAACTCTTGAGTATGTTCTCAGGACCACACCCCCTTAGCTCACCTGCCAGCCCCTGATGGACCTGGAACCTGTCAGTCTGCTTCCATAACCATACTTCCTTGGTCTTCTTAGGACCCCTGTCTGGACTGCGAACTTTCTATCTGCTGCCAGAACTGCACCTCTTGGCTCTCCTGTAGCCCCTGAAGGCACCAGTAACCTATTAGTTTCCCAGCCAGGGAGTGCAGTGAAGGATATTTGGACCCTGCACCCCAATGGGAGACCAGGAGAAGCACCTGGCTCCTGGCTTCGGATCGGCGAGATGCTCCGGGTGTGGTGGCTATTGGAGGATGAACCAACGGCAAAGGAAGAGCTTTCTCTCTGTCTCTGTCTCTCACTGTCCACTCTGCCTTTCAAAAAAAGAAAAAGAAAAAAAAGGAAAGGAAGAGGAAAAAAAAATAGATAGCTTTACTTACAGGGATATTCTCCCAAACTCCTTTTATGAGGCCAGCATCACCTAAATCTAAAACCAGAAAAAGATACAACAAGGAAAGACAATTATAGAGGAATGTCTGATGGATATAGATGCAAAAGTCCTCAACAAAAGATGATATAATTTAATCCAACAATAGATCAGCAAGAATGTGCATCTGGAGCAAGTCAAGTTTATTCCTGGTATGCAGGAATCATTCAACTTATGAAAATTTAGTAAAGAATGTAGCTAGTAAGAAGGGGAAAAGTTCTAATCTAGGCATTTTATCCATTTTATTAAACCAAAATATTTGCTGTGAACAAGAATTTGCAGCATGTGTATTGTGTAAATTGTCTGTGAATATTTTATTTTAACTTGTTTTGTTTTGCAGGGAGGAAAGTCAACATTGGGCAGAATGTCATATTTGCAGTGCTAAGAGACACAAGTCCTCTTATGATGTCACAGTAACTCAGGATGGGGACCATGGTGATGGTTGACATCAGCTAGTCTTGTGTGGGCTACTAAAGCAACATTTAGGCCTCAGTTCTCAAAACCAGGCAGAAGCCAAAGAAGTTTATTTGAGATGGCCCAGGTTCCCTCAGAAGTTCAAGATGTCTCTCCTCAGAGTGGAACAACTGACTCAGAAAACACCGCTGAAGCTCCAGGCTGGTATCCCACAATCGATAATGACTTGGATTTAAGGTCTGTAGTTGAGGAAAATGCCTTTCAAGCTTTGTCTGAAGGACCCTTGATAAAAAGACCACGCTATACACTTTGTAACTCTGATACCCCAGAAGGGAATGATTTTGTTTCTCTGACCTTTCCTGTAAAACTTTGGAAGATAGTTGAAAGTGATCAATTTAAGTCAATTTGGTGGGACGAAAATGGGACTTCTATTGTGATAAATGAAGAATACTTTAAGAAAGAAGTGTTGGAAAGAAAGACTCCTTTTAAGATATTTGAAACAGACAGCATGAAAAGCTTAGTTCGGCAGCTCAACCTTTATGGATTTAGAAAAATACGACAGGATTTCCAAAGATCTGCATCCCTGACTGACTTTCTGGAAGAAGAAAACAGCATACCTGTTTTTAGCAAGGTATTTAACATATTCACTTACACCTAATGTAGGCATCACAACTAAGTTTAGTTTGTACCTCACTTAATATGTTTATTTATGAGTAAGACACAAAGTTTAAAATTGGCTGGATTAACATTAAATTTTTGTGAGAAGAAAGTTTAGGATTCAAAAATATAAGCAGTGTTACTAGTTATTTTGAATCTTATCAATGAGCTCCACACAAAGAAATTAAGGCTAGTTTAGTGAAACGGTTATCATATTTAAATGTTTACTAATTTTTACATTTAGGAATAATCAAGCTTTATTTCTTGTAATTATGTTGAACCTGATGTTTTAGATTTTATAATTTTATCTATTCATTTATACATAGATTTCATATATTCATATATATTAATTTGTGACTCTCTTGGTTTGAAGTATCACTAAATGCTTTCTCCTTTGGTTTCAGTTACAGTTCTATCAGAATCCAAATTTTAAGCGAGGCTGTCCCCAACTTCTAGTAAGAATGAAGCGCAGAGTTGGGATTCAACATGCATCACCACTATCTGCTTCTTTAGTTCACGATCTTGACAAGACGTACCTCAGTGCAGGCGAGTATGTGCAGTCTCAAAATTCTAGTTCATCTACACAAACTAATGGAGAACGTTTACTTTCAACTTCTACAAATTTAAGTGTGCCTCCTACTAGCCATAGAATTGCTAATTCAAATGATCCAATGACAAGGAATATTTTGACTCCTCCATCAACTTCCATTGCACCATCAGTACAATTTGTAACAAATCAACATGCTCTTTTAAATCAAATGACCACTTCTCATAGGCATTCATGTAGTACCTACACTCAAGCACATGGCCATATCCTGAACATTGTGACAACTACAACTTCTATTTCCCAATTTCAAATATTGTCTCCTGTGCAGAATAATTATTTTGGACTAATGGCAAACCGTCCTGCTTTTGCACCTAGACATCCTTCTTTACCAACACTTGTGGGTCCATTTTCTAGCACGCTAACAGCAAGTAATCCATGGTTCACTATGCCAATGATAGCTAGTAGAACTGCTGCTGCTCCGTCAATGTCAACTAATCAACCATCCTCAATATACCAATATTCTAATTACAACTGACCTTCTACTAAATGAAAATTAGACACGGAAAGGTGTTATGTTCATCAGTTCTGAAAAAAATGCCTGGAATTCTATTACTTGAACAATAAAATGACAATGATCAATCAACTTAATGGTTTTTTTCTTTTCAAAATATAGTTTTATAGTACATATTTTATGTTGGGAGGCTAGTCTGCTATTAGTTGTATAGTTTATGAAGTTCTAGTCATTTGATATGAAACTTGACATTTAATATTTCAAAGTTAACTTTATTTCATTTTATATTTTATAAAGAAATGTATTAATACATTGGATTTTCAGGGTCAAAGCAAATGCATAATAATTACTAGAATACAATTCAATTCTATTTTCTTTTTTTTGAAGTTAGTCTTTTTTTAAACTTTTATTTAATGAATATAAATTTCCAGTGTACAGCTTATGGATTACAATGGCTTCCTCCCCCATAACTTCCCTCCCACCCACAACCCTCCCCTCTCCCGCTCCCTCTCCCCTTCCATTCACATCAGGATTCATTTTCAATTCTCTTTATATACAGAAGATCAATTTAGTATATGGTGGGCCAAACTCTATTTTTTTGGAAAAACGGTTAAGAAAATTTGAACACTAAAATGTTTTCTCTACTTCTGTTTTTGTTTATTCCTTTCTTTTCCGTGCAATAATAATTGATAAAAAGAATGAAAAACATTAAAAGAACTGAAGTAGTAAAATGTTTAGGAATCCTTATTTATGATTCTTTATAATATAAATATTTAAAAGCTTACTACTTCAGGACACACACTGTGGCATAATGGGTTAACACATGGCCTACCATGCTGCCATCCCATTTGGGCGCTGGTTCAAGACCCCACTTCTCCACTTCTGATCCAGCTCTCTGCTATGGTCTGGGAAAGCAGTAGAAGATGGCCCAAGTGCTTGGGACCCTGCACTCGCGTGGGAGACTCAGAAGAAGCTTCTGGCTCCTGGCTTTGGATCAGCACAGCTCCTGATAATGCAGCCATCTGGGGAGTGAATCAGCAGATGGAAGACCTCTCTCTCTGTCTGTACCTCTCTCTGTAACTCTGTCTTTCAAATAAATGAAACAAATCTTTTAAAAAAGTACTTAAGAATACTGTATAATGGTACATCCATCCACAGGATCTTGAGGAAAGTCAGAAGTTACCCCAAAATAACAGGAAGTCATCAGAGTGAGATTTAAGACCAGGATTACATTCTCAAAACATTAAAAATATATTACTAGAAAGTGATAACAATATTAATTATGACATTTAAGCATTTCTGAGTTACAAGAACTATTAAAGTAAGTACTATTCAAGATTTATCTTTTAGGGAAACTTCTTATTTTAACTTTTATTAGAGAATATAAATTTCCAAAGTACAGCTTATGGATTACAATGCCTTTTTCCCCTCCCGTAACTTCCCTCCCACCCACAACACTCTCCTCTCTTGCTACCTCTCCCCTTACATTCACATGAAGATTCATTTTCAATTCTCTTATATACAGAAGATCAATTTAGCATATATTAAGTAAAACTTTCAACAGTTTGCACCCACACAGAAACACAAAGTGTAAAATACTGCTTGAGTACTAGTTATAGCATTAAACCACAATGTACAGCACATTAAGGACAGAGATCCTACGTGGGGAGTAAGTGCACAGTGACTCCTGTTGTTGACTTAACAAATTGACACTCTTGTTTATGGCATCAGTAATCACCCTAGGCTCTTGTCATGAGTTGCCAAGGCTATGGAAGCCTTTAGGGTTTGCCGACTTCGATCTTATTTAGACAAAGTCATAGTCAAAGTGGAAGTTCTCTCCTCCCTTTAGAGAAAGGTACCTCCTTCTTTGATGACCTGTTAATTCCACTGGGATCTCACTCGCAGAGATCTTTCATTTAGGTCATTTTTTTTTTGCCAGAGTGTCTTGGCTTTCCATGCCTGAAATATTCTCATGGGCTCTTCAGCCAGATCCGAATGCCTTAAGGGCTGATTCTGAGGCCAGAGTGCTGTTTAGGACATCTGCCCTTCGATGAGTCTGCTGTGTATCCTGCTTCCCATAAATTCCCATAAAAGAATAAAAAAGGGATTTTCCTCTCCCTTTTTTATTCTATCAGTTAGTATTTTCAGACACTAGTCCTGTTTATTTGATCCCTTTGACTCTTAGTCCTATCACTATGATCAATTGTGAACAGAAATTGATCGCTTGGACTAGTGAGATGGCATTGGTACAGGCCACCTTGACGGGATTGAACTGGAATCCCCTGGCACGTTTCTAACTCTACCGTTTGGAGCAAGTCCGATTGAGCATGTCCCACATTGTATATCTCCTCCCTCTTATATTCCCACTCTTATATTTAACAGGGATCACTTTCAGTTAAGTTTCACCACTTAAGAATCATTGTGTATTAATTACAGAGTTCAACCAATAGTATTAAGCAGGACCAAAAAATACTATGAGGTATAAAGTATTAAGTTTTCATCAACAGTCAGGGCAAGGGCTGATCAAGTCACCGTTTCTCATAGTGTCCATTTCACTTCAACAGGTTTCCTTTTTGGTGCTCGGTTAGTTGTTACCGATCAGGGAGAACATATGATATTGTCCCTTTGGGACTGGCTTATTTCACTCAGCATGATGTTTTCCAGATTCGTCCATTTTGTTGCAAATGACCAGATTTCATTGTTGTTGACTGCTGTATAGTATTCTATAGAGTACATATTTCACAGTTTCTTTATCCAGTCCACTGGTGATGAGCTTTTGGGTTGGTCCCAGGTCTTAGCTATTGTGAACTGAGCTACAGTAAGCAATAAGGTACAGACAGCTTTTTGGTTTGCCAATTTAATTTCCTTTGGGTAAATTCCAAGGAGTGGGATGGCTGGGTTGTATGGTAGGGTTATATTCAGGTTTCTGAGGAATCTCCAGACTGACTTCCATAGTGACTTAACCAGTTTGCATTCCCACCAAGAGTGGCTTAGTGTCCCTTTCTCCCCACATCCTTGCCAGCATCTGTTGTTGTTAGATTTCTGAATGTGAGCCATTCTCACCGGGGTGAGGTGAAACCTCATTGTGGTTTTGATTTGCATTTCCCTGATTGCTGGTGTCTTGAACATTCTTTCATGTGCCTGTTTGCGATCTGGATTTCCTCTCTTGAAAATGTGTATTGAGGTCCTTGGCCCATCTCTTCAGTGGGTTGTTTGTTTTGTTGTTGTGGAGTTTCTTGATCTCTTTGTAGATTCTGGTTACTAATCCTTTATCTGTTGCATAGCTTGCAAATATTTTTTCCCATTCTGTCAGTTGCCTCTTCACTTTCCTGACTGTGTCTTTTGCAGTACAGAAACTTCTCAATCTGATACAATCCCAAATGTTAATTTTGGCTTTTGACTGCCTGTGCTGCTGGAGTATTTTCCAAGAAGTCTTTGCCAGTGCCAATATCTTGCAGGATTTCTCCAGTGTTCTCTAATAATTTGATGGTGTCGGGTCGTGGAGTTAGGTCTTTAATCCATGTTGATTGGTTTTTTGTGTAAGGTGTAAGGTAAGGGTCTTGCTTCATGCTTCTGCACGTGGAAATCCAGTTTTCCCCGCACCATTTGTTGAATAGACTGTCCTTGCTCCAGGAATTCTTTTTAGCTCCTTGATCTACTATGAGTTGGCTGTAGATGTTTGGGTTGATTTCTGGTGTTTCTATTCTGTTCCCTTGGTCTATCCTTCTGTTTCTGTACCAGTGCCATGCTGTTTTGATAACAACTGCCCTGTAGTATGTCCTGAAATCTGGTATTGTGATGCTTCCAGCTTTGTTTTTGTTGTACAAGATTGTTTTTGCTATTTGAGGTATACTGCATCTCAATATGAATTTCAGCATCATTTTTTCCAGATCTGATAAGAATGTCTTCGGTATCTTGATTGGTATCACATTGAATCTGTAAATTGCTTTTGGGAGAATGGACATTTTGATGATATTGACTCTTCCAATCCATGAGCATGGAAGATTTTTCCATTTTTTGGTATCCTCTTCTATTTCTTTCTGTAAGGTTTTGTAATTCTCATTGTAGAGAGATTTCACGTCCTTGGTTAAGTTTATTCCAAGGTATTTGATTGTTTTTGTGGCTATTGTGAATGGGATTGATCTTAGAAGTTCTTCCTCAGCCGTGGCATTGCCTGCGTATACAAAGGCTGTTGATTTTTGTGTATTGACTTTATATCCTGCTACTTTGCCAAACTCTACTATGAGTTCCAGTAGTCTCTTAGTAGAGTTCTTTGGATCCCTTTAATAAAGAATCATATTGTCCGCAGAGAGGGATAGTTTGCCTTCTTCCTTCCCAATTTGTATCCCCTTAATTTCTTTTTCTTGCCTAATGGCTCTGGCTGAAACTTTCAGAACTATATTGAATAGCAGTGGTGAGAGTGGGCATCCCTGTCTGGTACCAGATCTCAGTGGAAATGCTTCCAACTTTTCCCTATTCAATAGGATGCTGGCCTTGGGCTTTTCATAAATTGCTTTGGTTGTATTGAGGAGTGTTCCTTCTATACCCAATTTGCTTAGAATTTTCATCATGAACGGGCGTTGAATTTTATCAAATGTTTTCTCTGTGTCTATTGAGATAGATATTGGGTTTTCTTGTGCAGTTTGTTAATGTGGTGTATCATGTAGGTTGATTTGTGAACATTGAACCATCCCTGCATACCTGGGATAAATCCCACTTGGTCTAGGTGGATGATTTTTCTGATGTGTTGTTGTATTCTGTTGGCGAGAATTTTATTGGGGATTTTTGCGTCTATGTTCATCAGGGACATTGGTCTGTAATTTTCTTTCAGTGCTGCATCTTTCTCTGGCTTAGGAATTAAGGTGATTGATGCTGGCTTCATAGAAAGTATTTGGGAGGCTTCCCTCTTTTTCAATTGTTCTGAATAGTTTGAGAGGAATTGGAGTTAGTTCTTCTTTAAATGTCTGGTAGAATTCAGCAGTGAATCCATCTGGTCCTGGGCTTTTGTTTGTTGGGAGGGCCTTTATGACTGTTTCAATTTCTTTCTCTGTTACGGGTCTATTTAGGCTTTCTATGTCTTCCTGGTTCAATTTAGGTAGATTGCATGTGTCCAGGAATCTCTCCATTTCTGATAGATTTCACTGTTTGCTGGCATGCAAGTCCTTGTTGTAATTTCTGATGGTTCCTTTTATTTCTGTGGTGTCTGTTACATTTTTTTTCATCTCTGATTTTATTGATTTGGGTCTTTTCTCTTCTTTTTTTTTAGTTAGTTGGACCAATGGTGTGTCAATTTTATTCACTTTTTCAAAAAACCAGCTCCACGTTTGGCTGATTTTTTGTAGTTTTGTTTGGATTCAATCCTGTTGATTTCTTCTCTGATTTTAATTATTTCTCTTCTCCTACTAGATTTGGGTCTGATTTGCTGCAGTTTTTGTAGATCCTTGAGATCCGTTGAAAGCTCATCTATTTGGTGCCTTTCCAATTTCTTGATGTAGGCACCTATTGATACAAACTTTCCTCTCAACACGGCTTTTGCCGTAGCCCATAAGTTTTGGTATGTTGTGCTGTTATCCTCATTTACTTCCAGAAAGTTTTTGATTTCTCTTGATTTCTTCTATGACCCAGTGTTCATTCAGGAGCATGTTGTTCAGTCTCCATGTGTTTGCATACTCTCTAGGGATTCCCGAGTTGCTAATTTCCACCTTCATTCTTCTATGGTCTGAGAAGCTGCATGGTATGATTCTAATTCTTTTGAATTTGCTGAGACTTGCTTTATGGCCTAGCATGTGATCAGATCTAGAGAAGGTTCCATGCACTGCTGAGAAGAATGTAAATTCTTTAAATGTAAGATTGAAAGTTGTGTAGATATCTGTTAGATCCATGTGGGCAATAGTGTTGGTTAAATCTGCTGTTTCCTTGTTGATCTTCTGTCCGGTTGATCTGTCTATTTCTGAGAGTGGAGTACTGAAGTCTCCCAGTACTATTGTATTGGAGTCTAAGCCTCCCTTTAAGTCCCTTAACATATCTTTTAAATAAGCCAGTGCCCAGTAATTAGGTGCCTATACATTGATAACCATTACATCTTTCTGCTGAACTGATCCCTTAATCATTGTATAGTGCCCCTCTCTGTCTCTCTTAACAGTTTTTGTGGTAAAGTTTATTTTGTCTGATATTAAGATGGCTACACCTGCTTTTGTTTGGTTTCTGTTGGCATGGAATATGTTTCTCCAACCTTTCGCTTTCAGTCTGCATGCATCTTTCTTGGAAAGATGTGTTTCTCGTAAGCAGCAAATAGATGGGTTTTGTTCCTTAATCCATTCAGCCAGACCGTATCTTTTATTTATTTATTTATTTGACAGGCAGAGTGGACAGTGAGAGAGAGAGACAGAGAGAAAGGTCTTCCTTTGCCGTTGGTTCACCATCCAGGGCCGGGGCCAGCGTGCTGCTGCCGGCGCACCGCGCTGATCCAAAGGCAAGAGCCAGCTGCTTCTCCTGGTCTCCCATGGGGTGCAGGGCCCAAGCACTTGGGCCATCCTCCACTGCACTCCCGGGCCACAGCAGAGAGCTAGCCAGGGTGAGGGGTAATCGGGACAGAACCCGGTGCCTTGACCGGGACTAGAACCCGGTGTGCTGGCGCCACAAGGCGGAGGATTTAGCCTATTGAGCCATTGCGCCAGCCAGTCTGTATCTTTTCACTGCAGAGTTGAGACCATTAATGTTCAGTGTGACTATTAATAAGTAGTAACTTTGCCCTGCCGTTTTCCCAAAGACATTTTCTAGTATATGCCTTGAGCTTCTCGTGGTCTTTTACTGGGAGTTTTTCTTCCTTTACCTTCTTTCATATCGGTGACTGTGTTTCTGTGTTTCTGTGTGTAACACATCTTTAAGCATTTTTTTGCAGGGCTGGACGAGTGGCGACAAATTCTTTCAATTTCTGTTTGCTGTGAAAGGTCTTTATTTCACCTTCATTCACAAATGAGAGCTTTGCAGGATATAATATTCTGGGCTGGCAGTTTTTCTCTCTTAGTCCCTGGGCTGTATTGCGCCATTCCCTTCTAGCCAGTAGGGTTTCTGATGAGAAGTCAACTGTGAGTCTAATTGGAGATCCTCTGAGAGTAATCTGACATTTCTCTCTTGCACATTTTAGGATCTTTTCTTTATGTTTCACTGTGGTGAGTTTGATTACAACGTGTCGTGGTGAGGATCTCTTTTGGTCATGTTAATTAGGGGTTCTATGAGGTTCTTGTACTAGGATGTCTCTGTCCTTCACCAAACCCGGGAAGTTCTCTGCTGGTACCTCACTAAAAAGGCCTTCTAATCCTTTCTCCCTCTCCATGCCTTCAGGAACTCCTAGAACCCGAATGTTGGGTTTTTTAATAGTATCCTGTGGATTCCCAACAATATTTTTTAGATTTCTAGTTTCCTCTTCTTTTCTTTGGTTTGACTGTATACTTTCCTGTGCTCTGTCTTCTAAGTCTGATATTCTCTCTTCTGCTTCACCCATTCTGTTTTTAAGGCTCCCTAATGTGTTTGTCATTTGATCTGTTGAATTCTTCATTTCATTATGATTTCTTGTCACTATCACCATATCATGTTCTACTAGTTGTTTCGTTTCATTTTGATTCCTCCTTCATATTTCATTTTCACGAGAGAGATTTTCTATCCTGTCCAGTAAGGATTACTGTAGGTCAAGAATTTGTTTTTGAGAACTTCTTAATGTTCTTATCAACTTTTTGAGATCCGCTTCTTGCATTTCCTCTATCTCTTCATCTTCATAATCTTGAACTGGGGTGTCTTGTTCATTTGGGGGCGTCATAGTGTCTTCCTTGTTCTTGTTACTTCGGTTTCTGCATTTCTTTGGCATTGTGGAAATATTCTTTGGTTTCTTCACTGTGATGTTTTTTTCTCATTATACTATGACTCTAGATTACGTGGACTGTCTGCTTTCGATGGATCCTTAGAGGCTTGTGATGGGTGTGGCCAGAGAGCTCCGTGTGGTTCTTCAGGGTTAAGGGTGTGCCAAAGGTGACTCACCCAGGTTGTTCTCTCTCTCTGTCTCCCCCTCTCTCTCTTTTTCCCTCTCCCTCTTTTTAACTCAGAAGGGAAGTAATTCTGCACAGCTGAGCGGAATTGAGGGTAGTCAATGTATGAAATCTGGCCCCTGTGGGTATAATATTCATCTGCTCTGCCCCAAGGACCACACAAAGGGTCTATGCAGTCCTCAGTATGGTCTCAAATTTCTCTGCAGTCTCCCACGGGGTTGCCAAGGTTACCGAGTTTGTGTTCTCTGTGAGTTCTCTCCCACACCCTCAGATTTTCACAGTCTCATTTCATTAGTGCTACACCTTCACTAGGTCCTAACTTCCTGCTATTTCTCCCCACCAGAGTCAGGTTTTTCTGCTTGGCTGATGGCTGGTGCTGCATTACGTATGTCCAAAATGGTGCCTGCTCTTTTTCTTGCTTGCCTTTGTAAGCTGAGTGGAGAGAGAGGCTCATGTCCGTGCCGGTCCCTTTTATTTTTTTTTTCTCTCCTCCAGTCAGCCTGGTGAACTTTCCCCAGCAGGGCTTCAAGCCTCATTCCCTCTAGGCTCTTTCTGCCATTTCCCCACCAATGTCTCGGGCTACTGAGGTTTTGCCTCACTTCCCCTTCCAGCGCTGGTGCATAGACTCTGCGGCTGGGCTCCCGAGCCATGCGCATCCTTGCTTTCCCCGTAGGTCCTCCGTGTCACATCCACTAGATCCGGAAGAGTTTCCTCTGCAATTTTTTCCCCGAGCCTTTCCCTGAAACTACAGTAATTGCACTTTTATTAAACTATCTTTTCCCGGACTGTAAGTGCACGCCCTCACTATTCTGCCATCTTGGTTCCACTGAGAATATCTTCGGGAAACTTCTAAGACCTAATGTGAAATGGATGAGGCAAAGATTAGAAATGAGATGAAACAAGATCCATTTATAGAAAAAATTAAAGAACTATAAACACAGAATTACAGATAATGTTGGGAGATTTATCATTCTTCAACTTTTTCAACACAATAAATAATTAAATTAATGTTGCATGTGAGTTACATAACCAACTAATAACTTTGAATTAGTAACTGAAAATGACAACTTATCCTGGGACACTGAAAATTTTAATTTGGTGGGAATGTAAGGAAAGAGATTTAGCATTGTAGAATGTAGGATTGTCACCTACAGAGAATGTCTGAGGTGTTAATCTTTTCAGAGTATTAAATGTCTTAAAATGCTAGAGAAATTCAAGAATTTTCAATAATAAATTCATGTTTTTGATGACGTGTCCTAATTAAATGTCTTACAAGTAAGCTTTGTGAGGCACATGGTCATTTCAGAAGAAAATGTTTGGTTTGCAAAAAATGACTTATGGGATACTAGTTATGTTACTGGAGTTGGAGTACAAGTGAATTTATAAAATTAGCATTTACGTTAAAATTTATGTGATATTATAGATAATATTTGTGATCTTTTTAGTCTTTGGATGGAAAAACTATTAAAGTAGAACAAGCCAACAAACCATCTTTTGAAAGTGTTGGGACACGAAGACCACAACCTCCTAGAAACAGAGGTCCTGTAAGAAATATGAAAAATGGAAAGGGAATGAGTGGAGGAACAAGATGGCATCCATCATATGGAGGACACTTGGATAAATTTTTAAAATATAAGGATACAACCATGGGACTGAAAAGCAGTAAGTTTGAATCTATAGAACATCTATTTTCTTTTTGACCAAAATTATTTATAAATTACTAAATGGTATAGAAATCTAAGAAAGATTAAATAGTGACTGAAATATTATTTTAATATTGAGATTATTTTCAGAAAAGCTTTATAAATTTCATACTAAGTTCCGTTTATTGTAAGTGCTAATTGATTCCAAATTTTCTGGCAGAAATTATGTCTGTTGATCAAATAGACATATAGTTTTATACATTGGGATCAAGAACATTACAGTTTTCTACTTTGGGATCAACAACTCCACATAAAAATTAATTCAGCAGGTTTTGTTTTATTAGGTATACGTATGTAACCATCTATGTAAATATAATAATACATGGTCATTTTTATCGAGGGAATTGTGTGTTGGTCTGTTGTGAGGAAATTTGCATCCAGGACTGTAGTTCTCAGAGTGATTTTAACTCTGGAAAAGTGAAAACACTTTCATTAATTTTAGAGGCTGAATCATTGAAAATGGTACTTAAGCTATTTTCAGAGTTGCCTTATTTTCACAGTCAAGGGAGGGTCGTGAACATTTTAAAAATTACCCATGTGTTAAAAAAATCTGTATTATCAGGTTTTATTGTTTTACTTATTTATTATTGCTCTTCAAAAAGAAAGGATTTAATAACCAGCTTTGAATAGAGATTCCAAAATGGCAGAACTGGGAGGGAGCTTGTTGCTCTAGGATAGGGGAGGGTCGTAAAAATAAAAGTGGAGAGAGTGCAATCTCAGGGAACAGCTCGGGTGAAAACTGCAATGGAAATACCGTGCAGTGGATCTATATGGGGGTTATAGACCTGAAGCAGGAAAATGGACACAACACAGGACACCAACAGCCAAGAGCCTCAGCACCATTTTTTGGAGAGTGAGGTGTGACTAGACTACAGTATCCCGAGCTACTAGCAATAAAGTTGTGGGGAGAGTCTGTGTGAGTCTGGCTTAGAGCCCTTTGGGGAACAGTATACCTGCCAACCTGACTACCCAACAAAAGTACCCTGCAACTAACAGAGAGTGGAGACACCATTTTGAGATGTAGGTAACAGCTGCACCAGCTTGTGTTCACATGTCCACCAACCAGCCCAGAGGAGACATCTGAGTCTGGCTAGAAGGATTGATGTGGACTGGGTGCTCCAGTCTCCCAGCATGTCACAAGTTCTGGGGCTCTGGCAGCCTGGGCAGAACACTGATAGGCAGCTGGCTGTGGGAGCGTCCTCACCTCGCTATGGATGGGATGGACTAACAAAGCAGAGTGGATCCAATGACTGGGAGCCTTGTGTGCTGGGGCAGTGGAAACAGCGTGTCTGTATGGGAGGGTGTAGGGTGTGGCTGAGTTTCTGGGCTGTGGCTGTATGTGGCTCCATATGCTTAGGGCTCCCTGATTGCCGTTGATGGGTCATTCCTGTGGGATCTGTGCTCAATATGAGGACTGTGCTCAATATGAGGTCATTTGGATCTTGTGGCAGCATGGATGACTATTGTGCCCACTGGGCCTAGTGCCTAGGTCTTGGAATAGAGGAGCTGAGTATGAGACTATGCCAACAGAGCTGATTAAACCTCCCCTCTGATTAAAGAAAAAGATTTGGCATGCCCAATATGGATGTCATTTTGGATGCTCCCTTTACCCTGGAGCACAGAACAGAGCTTTCTGGCCACACCCAGCATACTCTCCTGGGCATGCACTGAAAAAGCACACAGAGGCATAGTCCAAAGATAAAAGCCATCAGAAGGAGGAAAAAAACTCAACAAGTATTTCCACAAATGCCTGAACATAAATGCAACAATTCGAGAAGCAAGAATTAGGAAGACAACATGATACCCCAAGGAAACGCTAGCACTTCAGTACTAGAATGAAGATGAAGAGATTAAATGCCAGAAATGGAATTTAAAAGTCAAAGGATTACTCAGATGCAATCAGAAGCAAATCCAAGAATTATATAAATCCATATATGATGTGAATGAAAATTTTCTCATGAAACAGATATTAAAGAAAAATCAAAGTGAAATATTAGGAAAGAAGAATTCAATAAGGCATTCAAAATGGTATTTACAATAGGCTCTTAAAATTTTTATATCAGACCAAAAGGAGAAATTAGAAAAATTAAAAAGTGTTGGAGATTTATGGGATGCTCTGAAATAGCCCAACATACAAGTCCTTGGAGTTTTGGAAGGCATGAAAAGGGAATGAATTAGAAGGCATTTTTAAGCCGGCGCCATGGCTTAACAGGCTAATCCTCCACCTTGCGGCACTGGCACACCAGGTTCTAGTCCCGGTCGGGGCACCGGATTCTGTCCCGGTTGCCCCTCTTCCAGGCCAGCTCTCTGCTGTGGCCAGGAAGTGCAGTGGAGGATGGCCCAAGTGCTTGGGCCCTGCACCCCATGGGAGACCAGGATAAGAACCTGGCTCCTGCCATCGGATCAGCGCAGTGCGCCGGCCGCAGCGCGCCAACTGCAGTGACCATTGGAGGGTGAACCAACGGCAAAAGGAAGACCTTTCTCTCTGTCTCTCTCTCTTACTGTTCACTCTGCATGTCAAAAAAAAAGAAGGCATTTTTAGTGAAATAATTACAGAAAACTTCCCAAATTAGGAGAAAGAAATGTCCAGGTAAAGGGAGCACATAGACTCCTACTAGAAATAATCAGAAAGATCTTCAGCATGCCATGTTGTAGTGAACTTTCCAAGTGAAACATAAAGAAAAGACTCTAAAATTTACAAGAGAGAAACACCATATTAGTTTGATGATCTCCAATCAAACTCACAAAACTCACAGCTGACTTATCAGAAAACCTTCAGTCCAGGAGAGCATGGCAAGATATAATCAAGTCTTAAGAGAAAAAAAAAACCTGTCAACCTAGAGTACTGTGCCCTGAAAAGGTCTTACTTATGAGTGAAGGTGAAATAAAGACTTCCATAACAGAAAGTGGAAAAAAATTGTCACCACCTGCCCAGCCTTAAAAAAACATGCTTGGAGATTTGCTGCACTCAGAAACACAGAAACATGGTCACCACTGTGAAAGTATGTGAAGGCAAAATATTTCCCAGTTAAAGCCCAAAGGAAATCCAAGTTAAACAGTAGGAATCTGCAAAATGGAGGACAAAATTGATACTTACCAATAGGTAACACTGAATTTAAAAGGCCTCAAGTCTCCAGTTAAAAGATATAAGCTGCTGCTGAGGTATAACAGGCAAAGGTGCTACCTGCAGTGCCAGCATTCTATATGGGCACTAGTTCAAGTCCTGGTTGCTCCACTTCCAAGCCAACTGTCTGCTATAGCCTGGAAAAGCAGTAGAAGACTGTCCAAGCCTTTCGGCCCCTGCACCTACTTGGGAGACCCAGAAGAAGCTCCTGGCTCTTGGCTTTGGATCGGCACAGCTTTGCCTGTTGCAGCCATTTGGGATGGATCAGCAGATGGAAGACCTCTCTGTCTGTCTCTCTCTCTGCCTGTACCTCTCTGTAACTCTTTCAAATACTAAATAAAATATTTGCTTGGACCGGCTGAATGGTCAAAAAATAACATTCATCTGTTTGCTGCCTCCAAAGAAGACATCACACCAACAAAGATACAACAGACTGAAAGAAAGGAAAAGATACTTCATGCTAACAGAAATCAAAAAAGAGCTGGTGTAGCCATCCTAGTATCAGACAAAGTAGGCTTTGACATAAAAGAGAGACAAAGAAGGGCACTATGAAATGACTGATGGATCAATTCAACAGGAGATGTGTCTATAACAAGTGTAATATGCACCCAACTGTAGGGTAAATGGATTTTCCAAGGAAATATTAATGGATTTAAAGAGGCATAGACTGTAATACAGTAGTAATGGGGGACTTCAGTACCCCATTTTCAGCAAAGGATAGAGAAATCAGACAGAAAAATCAGAAACGAAATAGTAGAGTTTGATGACACTACAAACCAAATGGACCTAATGGATATCTTCAGAACTTCTCATCCTACAATTGCAGAATACAGATTCTCACCAGTACAAGGAAATTTCTCTAGGACAGATCATATTCTAGGCCATAAAGCAAGTCTCAGCAAATTCAAAAAAAATTGAAGTCTTACCATGCATCTTCTCTGACCAAAACGGAATCAAGCTGGAAGTCAACAACTTGAGAATTTCCAGACCATATGCAAAAATATGGAGACTGAACAACATGTTCATGAATGAACAGTTGGTCAGTGAAGAAATCAAAAGAGAAATCAAAAAAATTTCTGGAAACAAAAGACAACAGCATAACATATCAAAAATTATGGGATATAGCTAAAGTAGTGTTAAGAGGAGGAAAGTTTGTAGCAATTGGTGCCTACATCATGAAAGTGGAAAGGCACCAATAAATGAGCTATCAGTGCATCTCAAGGACCTAGAAAAACAACAGCAAACCAAATCCAAAATTATGAGAGAAGAAATAAGAAATTTTAAAAATAGAAACCAAAACCTACAAAAGATAGCAAATAAAGATCTGTTTTACTGAAAACATAAAAATTGATACACCATTGGCCCACCAGAAAGAGAAGACCCAAATCAATAAAATTAGAAAAGAAAAAGGAAATATAACAGATTACCACAGAAATAAAAACATTAATCAGGAATCACTACAAAGAGCTTCATGCCAACAAATTGGGAAACCTAGAAAGTTGGAGTCCTGCACCAGCCAGTGTAGGGGTTCCCAAAGGTGTGGTAGAGTCAGCACAGGAAGAAATGAGAGACAAATGAAATGGACAGCAAGGCTGATGGCATGGCTCCGGCACTTGAGCACCAGACTTTATTTTTATATCATAAGTCACATAATGATTTTCCTTACAATAACAAGTCTGTTATCCATTCTCATGTAGTAACAATTTCTTTGATTTTCAAGGGCATATTCAGAGCATGGGTTAATATCATAGACAGGTGCAAGATAATGGGCTGAGCATGTGAGCCAAGGCCTCGAGTGCTGTCAAGTTATGTAGAAATTGGCTACACAAGCTAGAATATTACCTTCCAAATCTAATCTTTACTGAAGTAGTAGTGTTCAAAGCAGGCCCCTTTTAAAATGTATCCCTTCTTTCACAGTTCTTCCCGTAACTCTTTATTTATTGTACTTATCTAAAGGTTCACTTAGAGCTATTCCTCAGTTTTGACATCCTAACCATATTTGTATTTGTAGCACATATTGAATTAAAGCTTTAATAACATTTATCTTCATTTTAGTGGGAAGTAGACACCAGGAGCCTATTGCCTTTTAATTCTTTTCCACAAACAACTCAACCTTGCATAAAGCATCAACCGCTTCTCCTATACCAACATTCTTCTTGATTAAAATTTTACAAAGCAATGGACATTTTGGGGATTATGAGACCAAGCGCTCTTCCCTAAAATTAGAAATACAGCTATCATTTGCAGGACCACCAGGAAGTCCCAGCTTCTTATATGGAGTGCAATTCCCAACAAACCTAAAACCACCAAGAGGACCTTAGCTGTTGTTCTCATGCCTTGCTGAGACAGACCTTCTGCTGTGACCTTGTCAGCTAGCCGAAAGTGCCTAGGTCTCACCACTAGAAGAAATGTATAGATTCCTGGACATGCACAACCTGACAAAATTGATTCATGAAGATGTAGAAAACCTAAACAGACCACTAACAAAGACAAAAATCCAATCAATAATAAATACCCTCCCAACAAAGAAAAGCTCAGAATAGGTTGGCGTCACTGCTGAATTCTACCAAACATTTAAAGTGGAACTAACTACAATTCTTTTCAAACTATACAAAACAATTGAAAGGGAGCAAATCCTCCCAAACATGAAGCCTACATCATTTTAATTCCAGTAGCTGCAGCAGATAAAGATAGCTGCATACCACTTTCCCTGATGAACACATATACAGAAATGCTCAACAAAATAATAGCCAGTTGAATGCAGCAACACATCATAAATATCATTCATGCAGACCAAGTGGGATTTATCCCCAGAATGCATGGATGGTTCCACATTCACAAATCAATTAACATGGTACGACAAACTTAGAACAAAAAAAACTCTCAGTAGATCTAGAGAAAGCACCTTAAGCAAGTTGTTTATAGAGGGAACACTCCTCTATGCAAGCAAGGCAATTTATGACAAACCCTGGGCCAGCGGATTTATTGAATGGGGGAAAGTTGGAAGCAACACTGAGATCTGGAACCAGACAAGGGCACCCACTCTCTCTATTGCTGTTCAACATAGGCCTAGAAGTTTTAGCCAGAACTATTAGGAAGGAAAAATGAATGAAAGAGATACAAATTGGGAATGAGGAAGTCAAATTATCCTTATTTACAGACATGATTCAATAAATAAGGAATTCAAAAGACTGCACTCAGAGACTATTGAAAGGCAAAAAACTATTTGGTAAAGTAGCAGGACATACAATTAAATAGCCTTTGTGTACACAGATGATGCCATGGCTGAGAAAGAACTTCTCAGATCAAAACCATTCACAATGGATTCACAATAAATTAAACACCTTGGAATAAGTTTAAACAAGGACATCAAAGATACCTACAATGAAAATTACAAAATATTAAAGAAAGAAATAGAAAAGGACACAAAAAGTGGAAACTCTCATGTTCATGGATTGGAAGAATGAACATCATTAAAATATCCATACTACCAAAGCCATTTACAGATTCAGTGTATCCCTGTTAGTGTTTTCAGCCACGACCAAGAATGACAACCAAGACCACACTGAGCCTCAGTAAGTTCATTAGGGCAAAGAACTGCCAGGAGCAGCATCAGAGGGAGAGGAGATTGGAGTTCATGTGCAGAGTTGGAGTTTTATAGGGAACTTGTGTCAAGGGATTTCAGAGATAGGTGGGAGGAGAGTTGAAGTGGCCAAACAAAGCAAGGTGGGAGAGGATACTAGATTCCGTGAGATGGTGTTCCTGACACAAGGAGTCATCAGGGCTGCCTCATTTATAGCTGTGGCAGTAATAGGGACCTGGAAGCACAGGATCTCTGACTTGTAACTGGGAGCAGTTGCGGGAATGGTGAAGCACAGAAAGTCTCTCAGGCCTGATTTGTAGCTAGGACAGATTATGAGAATGGTGAAGCTCTCTAGGAGTATGTCAGCACTGTTTTTATTTTCTTGATGCCAGGAAAGAGTATGGGAGATATCTTGGCCCTGTGTGGATTTAGGACTCTCACAATCCCAGTCAAGGTGACAAGGGCATTCTTTTCAGACACAGAAAAAAAAAGATGCTGAATTCATTTGGAAACACAAGAAATCTCAAAAAACCAAAGCTGGAGGTATCATATTCCCAGATTTCAAAACATAATAAAGAGCATTTATAATCACAACAGCCTAGTACTGGCATAAAAACAGATGAATAAAACAATTGAATAGAGTAGAAACTCCGGAAGCCAATTCACACATCTACAACTGATTTATCTTTGACAGAGGAGCTAAAATCTATCCCTGGAGTGAGAACAATGTCTTACACAATTGATGTTGGGAAAACTGGATCTCCACATGCTGAAGTATGAAGTCAGACCCCTACCTTACACCTTACACAAAAATACCCTCAAAATGGTTCAAAGACCTCAATCTATGACATAGTACTATGAAAGAACTAGATAACCTTGGGGAAATCCTGAAAGACCCTGGGATGGGCGAAGTTTCCTTGGCAATGACCCCATAAGCACAGAAATACAAAGACAAATTGATAAATGGAATTACTCAAATTGGGAAGCTTCTGCACTGCAAAAGAAACATCCAGCAAAGTGAAGAGGCAACTGACAGAATGGGAGAAGATATTTACAAACTGTGCAGCTGGTAAAGGATTAATATCCAGAATATATAGAGAAATCAATAAAATAAAACAGTCTAGTTATGAAATGGGCAAAGAACTTGAATGTACACCTTTCAATAGAGAAAATCCAGGGGTCAGCACTGTGTGTTAACAGGTAAAGCATCCTGCAGTGCTGGAATCCTATACGGGTGCTGGTTCAAGACCCACTTCTGATCCAGCTCTCTGCTATGGCCTGGGATAGCAGTAGAAGATGGTTGGTCCAAATCCTTGGGCCCCCTTAGGGGACCCAGTGGAATCACCTGGATCCTGACTTTGGATTGCCAAAGCTCTGGATATTGGGGCCATTTAGGGGTGAATCAGCAGCTGGGAGATCTCTGTGTCTCTATGCCTATGCTTCTCTGTAACTCTCTCTGCCTTTCAAATAAATAAATCTTGAAAGAAGAAGAAATCCAAATAGCCAACACACAGAAGAAAAAGTGCTCAGGATCACTGGCCATTAGCAAAATGCAAATCAAAACCACAATGGTGCTTCAACTCACCCGTTACAAAGGCTTTCATTCAAAATCAACAAATAACAAACGTTGATTTAAGGATGTGGGGGAAAAAAGTTGCCCTAATCTACTACTGGTGGGAATATAAAACTGTACAAACACAGTGGAATCCTCAGAAATCTGAATATAGAACTACCATCTGAATATAGACTTGGCAATTACCCTCTTGGGAATTTACCCAATGGATATGAAATCAGCATATGAAACAGTGATCCATACCCCCATGTTCAATGCAGGTCAGTTCACAGTAGCTAAGATAATGGCATCAAGCCAGATGTCTGTCAACTGAAGACCGGAAAAAGAATTAATGGTTCATGTACACTGTAGAATACTACACAGTGGTAAAATAAAAATGAAATCCTGTTGTTTGCAACAAAATGGATGCAACTGGAAACCATTATACTTAGTAAAATAAGCCAGTCCCAAAAAGATAAGTACCTTATGTTCTCCCTGATCTGTGGTAACTAATAGAATACCTAAAAGTAATATATAGAGGTGAAATTGACACTCTCAGTTGCAATGACTTTCAATAGCTCTTGTCTTCACTGTTAAGGAACAGTTTTTTTCATACTATTTGTTAACCTTATGTGAATAAAGTTAACTGAAAATAGATCTTAGTAAAAAATAAGAGTGGGAATAGGAGAAGGAGGAGGAGGAAGAGCAGGAGTATAGGTGTGAGAGCAGTTTGGTTTGCAGTCATTATGTTCCTATATTTGTATGTATGAAATGCATGAAGTTTGTGTACCTTACATTTAAAAAATGTTATTTTACACTTAAAAGGAATATATTCATTATAAACCAAAAAAAAAAAAACAACAACCAGCATTTATAATCAGATGTATGAAAGACTGAAGATGTTTCATGTGAAATTTCAGTTCCATAGTTTGGGATTTTTTTTCTCTAAGTAAATTGATCTTGAAAATCAACTTCATCACCTTACAGGAGACTATGCATTTATTTATTTGATAATAGTAGGGAATTGGAATATATTTAAGAGTGATTCCAGTTAGATAAAGTTTTTACATTTTAATGTTCATTTCTTTAAAACTTAGCAAAGTCCAAATTGATTGATTGTAGGAGTGTTTCATAAATTAACTGTAAGAATTGTAAATTAATTGTGAGAATTGTATAATGTTGTATTATTATAAAAGCCAAATTTTTTCTGACACATCATCTTTTGATTTTGTGAATGACCTGGGTTTCTGTTTTGATGTTTTGGTTATATGCTGATCTATTTTGAAAACACGTCCTTTATACCAGGCAAAAGATCAATTATTTTCTTCCTAATATACCAAAACACCTTCACTTTAACTGGATTTTGTTGGTAAGACTTTGCCCTCTTCTTTCACTCTCTTATTCTCTCCCAATCATTTCCACACCACTATAAAATGCTACTTGAACTTTTTTTCTAGAATTTTCAAGCTAATCCACTATAAGCAGACTTTATCCTATAAATACTAAATTTGGACAGTCAAATAATTCTCAAGACTATGATACTATTTAGTAGGCATTTTAAGCAACAAATTTGGCCATTAGAATGTTGATAGTGCTTAATAAAAAAGATTTTTTGCTTAAATGCAGATGATGGAGGCTACACTTATAATGTCAACATGAGTTCTTCTAGGGGACCCTTTCCAGTTAAAAGAGGTCCATCTTCAAGAAGTGGAGGTCCTCCTCCTAAAAGATCTGCTCCTTCTGTTCCAGCAAGAAGCAATAGTGCAGTGAGAGGACGAGGTAAATATTATGCAACAACAAGTTTTCTTTCCTTAGAACTAAAGTTGTTTTCTTATGAATGGAAATGAGTTAAATTGGATTAATGTTTAAGCCTAAGAAGCAACATAGAAATAGTAAATCTGCCTATATACTTGCCTATGTATTTCTGCATCTTATTAGATAAATTTGGAAATTCAGGATGAAGAAATAAATTCAGTTACCCATAACAGATGTAATAGGTAATTAATGACCATAGTAGTAAAACCATTCCTTCAGTAATTCATTCAGAATCTATTACATTTTAGTAAAAGTCCCCTCCAACATTCTTTGATTATAAGGCTGCTTTTCCTCAAGATTTTCTTGAAAATTATATCCTGTGAGCATTGTCTCACATGTTTAACTTTGGGTTGTATATTTTAGCAGCTGGTTTTATGTTCTTGAAGTAATTATAAAATAACTGAAACTTGGCAATCATAACATTGTTAGTGCTAAGATCACAGAACTATTTCTGTTCAAGGCATCCTTTTTTGGTTGTGAGACTAGTAATAAACACAGAAAAAACATGAAAGATAATTTGTTTCTTATGGCAAGGAAATACAGAGAAATCAATAGAAGACATTTTATATAACATTTACGTAATAGTTAAGGAAGGAGTCAGTTCATGTCACTTGCATAGTTGTGAAATGTGTGGAAGATCTAATAGCACAGGAAAGATTTAACTTTAATGTAATGGTCACTGGGGGACTAATGAAGTGATCTGAAGCGAACTAAAAGGAGGAAAGCACACACACACAAAAAGGTATGAGAACAAATAAAACAGATAATGTTTAGGAGATTTAAAATAAGGTCCTGGATTCCAAAGCGGAAGTAAGAACATTTATTAGTAAAGAGGTTTAACAATGTAATATCTTATTTCATGTAAAGAGAGAAGTATAATCTCTAGTTCTGCTTTTGAACTTTGGTACAGTGGGTTCTTGATGCTGCCATTATCCAGTTTACCTTGAATACAGATATCAGTGAACACAGATATCTGCATCTTCAGAATACATAAGGAGCAAACCTATTTCGATTAGAGGATTAGCCAGTGAGTGCTTAAAACATGAAACGCTGATCTCTAGGAATTAAGGAATAAGAATTAACACAAGACAAGATTTGAGAGAATTGCTTGCTTTAAAAGGTACAGTTTTCCTCAAGTGAGTATTCCATTACATTACTAAAATGCAAGGGTAAGCTAGTTCATTAGCAGTAAAATAAAACTAGCCACTTGGTAATAATTTAGGAAATAAAAACATTTAGCTTGTAATAATTGTTCAGCTAAAAGGTAGCAGAGTTTGTGTATGTAAGATGGATTGAATAGCAAGATGGCTTTCTTAGCTAAGAAATAATAAATAAAAAATGAACTCTGTGAAGTAAATAGTTTGAATGTTTACATTTTTGTAATTAATATTCATTAGTAGGGAGCTCTTATTTACCCTAACAGTTAAGATGCAAATGAAGATAGTGTCCCACATTGTACTACTTAAGTTCATTTTTCAGTTCAGGTCCCACCCTCCTGTTAATGCAGACTGCGGAAGGTAGTGCTGACTGATAAGTAATGGAGTTCCTGCCAAACAGTAGGGAACCTGGATTCAGATCTCTCGTTCAACTTCCTCTGTGGCTTTTGTGGGGCATTTGGAGAGGGGGATGAGAGTTTGTTCTTTTGCTTCAAAATTGTTTGTTTTAAATTTAAAAACAAGCATTTAAAACATATTTCATATGTAAAGGAATAAATGAAGATGCAAAAATGTTTTTTTTTATAAAGGCTCATGCTCTTTTTTTATTTATTTTTTTTACAGGCAGAGTGGACAGTGAGAGAGAGAGAGAGAGAGAGAAAGGTCTTCCTTTTGCCGTTGGTTCACCCCCCAATGGCCGTCGTGGTAGGCACGCTGCGGCCGGCGCACCGCGCTGATCCGATGGCAGGAGCCAGGTGCTTCTCCTGGTCTCCCATGGGGTGCAGGGCCCAAGCGCTTGGGCCATCCTCCACTACACTCCCTGACCACAGCAGAGAGCTGGCCTGGAAGAGGGGCAACAGGGACAGAATCCAGCGCCCCTACCGGAACTAGAACCCGGTGTGCCGGCGCCGCAAGGCGGAGGAATAGCCTAGTGAGCTGCGGTGCCGGCTGCAAAAATGTTTTTTAAAGATTTTATTTACTTACTGGAGAGGTAGAGTTATAGACAGTGGGAGGGAAAGACAGAGAGGAAGGTTTTCCTTCTGTTGGTTCACTCCCCAAATGACTGAATTGGCCAGAGCTGCACCGATCTGAAGCCAGGAGCAGGAGCTTCTTCCAGGTCTCCCATGCAGGTGCAGGGGCCCAAAGGAATTGGGACATCTTCTCCTTCTTTCCCAGGCCATAGCAGAGAACTAAATTGGGAGAGAAGCAGCCAGGACTAGAACTGGTGTCCATATGGCTTGCCAGCACTGCAGGTGGAGGATTAGCATACTGATCTATAGCACTGGCCCTGGATTTTAATATAATTTATTGGAAAGGCAGAGTAGCAAATTACCATCTGGTGGTTCACTTCCCAACGAGCTGCAACAGTAAGGGCTGGGCCAGAAAGTATTCAGGAACAGGAAACTCCAGCCTGATCTCTCACAGTAGTTGACAAGGTACTAAGTACAGGCCACCCTCTGCTTTCTCTCTAGATGCATTAGCAAGAAACTGATTAAGAAACAGAGTAACCAGGAATTGAGCTGGTTTTCTTGATATGGGAAGCAGACCTTGCAGGTGGTAGATCAATGTGCTGTGAGACAATGTTGGTCCCCAGAAAGTCTTTTCTAAAGAAGTTTTTAACCACTAAAATTGATGTTACATTTGTTGATTGTTTATGAGAATCATTGGTCCTGAAGGCATAGTAAGATATGTAAAACTATGAGAAATTTTCTTGAGTTACATACTTTTAGCCATTCAGGGTAGGGCAGGGCAGGGGGGAGACATTAGAAATATGCAAAGGCAGGGGCTGGTGCTGTAGCGTAGCAGGTAAAGCCGCTGCCTACAGTGCTGGCATCCCATGTGGTGCTGCTTCGAGACCCGACTGCTTCACTTCCAATCCAGCTCTCTGCTGTGGCCTGGGAAAACAGTAGAGGATGGTCCAAGTCCTTGGGCCCCTGCACCCACATGGGAGACCTGGAAGAAGCTCCTGGCTCCTGGCTTCGGATCAGCGCAGCTTCAGCCATTGTGGCCAGTTGGGAAATGAACCAGCAGATGGAAGACCTCTCTCTCTCTCTCTCTGCCTCCCCTTTTCTCTCTGTGTAACTCTGACTTTCAAATGATAAATAAATCTTTTAAAAATATGCAAAGGCAGAGAGAATATAAAGTATATAACATAAAATATAACAAAGTCTTGTTAGGAGAATGAATGGGAAAGTGAGGATTAACTGATAACAGAACTTTATTTTGAAAGACTCTAAAGGAAAAAGAAAGAAGTATGTTAAGGATAATTTAGGTTCTTTAAACATTGAGGTGGCTACAGAAAAAAAGTGAAATTTTTGAAAATGAGGCAGTTATGTAAAACAAAATAAGAAATAGTTCCAAAGTTTACAGTAGCCTGACTTCAGATTTTTCCACTCTAGCATAATGTGAAAGAAATATGTACTTCAAAGTTTGAATTGTGGTATTTTCTTGGCTGTGATAGGTGATCTTTTACTCTTCTCTGATACTGAGTAGTGAAAGTTCCCAGTAAACCTTGTGATCTCATATTTCTTTCATTTTTTTAAATTCTTTTTTAAATTTTTGACAGGCAGAGTGTGGACAGTGAGAGAGAGAGAGACAGAGAGAAAGGTCTTCCTTTTTGCTGTTGGTTCACCCTCCAATGGCCGCTGCGGCTGGCGCATCGCGCTGATCCGAAGGCAGGAGCCAGGTGCTTCTCCTGGTCTCCCATGCGGGTGCAGGACCCAAGGACCTGGGCCATCCTCCACTGCACTCCCGGGCCATAGCAGAGAGCTGGCCTGGAAGAGGGGCAACTGGGACAGAATCCGGCGCCCCGACCGGGACAGGAACCCGGTGTGCTGGTGCCGCTAGACGGAGGATTAGCCTGTTGAGCCATGGCGCCGGCCAATGATCTTATATTTCTATAGAAGTATGTTGTGTTAGCAACTGGAGATATAATATATTAAATTCATAATTAATCTAAGGAGGATTTTGACTTAGAACTAAATTATGAGAAGCATCTGTATTTACAAAAATATTTTGTTGCATTAAGTGCCAATACTGGTATGTAAAAACAAATGAGTTAAACAGCAAGAAGACTGGAGTATACTGAGGCTTTAAAAAAAAACAGGTTGAAAGGATAGTGACAGATTTGTTTCAACTAGTCTTTACACTAAATTGTAATTACTTCGTTTAATTTTGTGTTTGAAATTTGAATAGTAGAAAGAACAGGAATAATGGACCGGTATGATAAACAATTATAAGCAGTAAGAGTGAAGACAAGTTTTTAACAATAATTTGATGTAATGAGAAGGGATAGATAACTGAAACAATGACACATGTAAGGGAAGGATAGTCAAGTGCAAGAGGAACAGAAGGAGACAATCGATGAAGGAAACTCTGTAAGTAATCTTATTTTTGAGGTTTTGTCTACATAAGGTAACATTATTGTAAACTTTCTGTATAGAGAGGGAAGGTAACAAGACAAAATGTGAATAACAGTTCAGTGGTAAACAGAAAAGCATTGATGGAGTCTTGGAATAATTTTTGACTTCTGTAAAGAGGAAAAAATGTTCTTTGAGGTGCTAAATGTTATGATGTTTCTTGAAACTAAAGGTCCTGAATCACGTGGGAGAGAGAATTATGGAGATCTACCGCGTAGAAAGCCAGTGTCTTCACGGAGAGATTATTATGTGTCACCAAGAGGTGGTGGTTATGCTGCAAAAGATAGGTAAAGGAAATCAGTTTTTAATTTTAAAATTAACAGTTTGATATTATATAAGAGCCACTTCCATTTAGTCCTCAAAATATTGCCTTACACCAGAGAAAATCATTACCAATTAAACAGTACATCCCAGTGTTTCCCCTCCTCTCAACCCCTGACAAATAGCAGGTTTATTCTATCTGTATGATCTATAGAGGATAGTTCATGTGATCTTTTGTGTCTTCTTTTCCTTAGCATGTTTTTAAGATTCGCTGACATTATAGCGTGTATTTGGTACTTATGTTATTTTATTTCTTTTATTTATTCGAAAGAGTTACAGACAGGTAGAAACAGAGATCTCTCATTCACCGTTTCAATCCCCAAGCAGTCGAAGTGACATGTATCCAACTGGTCGTGCACACGGTAGCAGACAGGAACGAGGGTTCCCACCTTCTCTGGACAGGGTGTACGACGTTCCTCATGGATCATCTGGTAGTTCAAGTTGTGGGGCTTCTAGAGGCAGTCACGGGGGAGGCCAATCTGAAAGAGGAGGACGAAGAAGATACTAAAACAAAAATTACACTTGTTTGCCAAACTTCCTTTGCAGATAGAAAATTTAAATGCTACTTTTCTTGTGTTATAAGTACTAGCTATTAAAAGAAATACCTTGGTTTTGGAGGAGGAGGCAGATATTAACTTCTCTTCCATGACATTTTCCTTTTACAATATATAGATAGATTTGTTTAAAGAAATGTCAGTGTTGCTGTTGAGAAATAAACGTTTCTTCTTGAGAGTGTTTGTACTGCTAAAAGTTCTTAGAATAAAAGTTTGCACAAAACACTATGTCCTGTTGCATTTTTCTTTGTTGCTTGTACGTCACTACGCCAGCCCTTAAACTACCTTTATATTATAAAGAAATAAGTATTTGAAAGAGAGTGAGCTGGCGCCGTGGCTCAATAGGCTAATCCTCCGCCTGCGGCACCAGCACCCCAGTTCTAGTCCCGGTCGGGGTGCTGGATTCTGTCCCGGTTGCTCCTCTTCCAGGCCAGCTCTCTACTGTGGCCAGGGAAGGCAGTGGAGGGTGGCCCAAGTCCTTGGGCCCTGCACCCGCGTGGGAGACCGGGAGAGGCATCTGGCTCCTGGCTTCGGATCAGCGTGGTGCGCCAGCCACAGCACGCTGGCTGCAGCAGACACTGGGGGGTGAACCAACGGCAAACAAAGACCTTTCTCTCTCTCTCTCTCTCTCTCTCTCTCTCTCTCTCTCTCTCTCTCTCTCTCACTGCCCACACTCTGTCAAAAAAAGAAAAGAAAAGAAAAGAAAAAAGAAAGAGGGTGAGACTGTTTTACATCCACTGATTTACTCTCCAAGTGGCCACAATAGCCAGGGCTGGGCTGAACCAAGAGCTTCACCTTGGTTGGTATCCCACGTGGGTGGCAAGAGGCCTAAGCACTTGGACCATCTTCTGCCGATTTCCCAGGTGTGTGAGCAGGGAGCTGGACTGCAAGTGGAGCAGCCAGGACTCAAACCAGCACCCATATTAGGTGCCTGGCATCGTAGGAGGCGGCTCTACCTCCTGTACTACAATGTCAACTCTAAACTAATGAGTTTTTTTTTAAGTACCCTTGTATTTGAAATTTCATTTGTGTCATTAAATTTCTTCATGGCAAGATGGCCTTAATTAAGCAGGATAAACAAATCATTAAGTTGCTCTTTTTAAAAAGTGAAACATGTAAAAAGGTTTGAGAAGTCTCCAGAATGACTTTAAAACTCATTGTCCATGGACCAGCACTATGGTGTAGCAAGTAAAGCTGCTGCCTACAGTGCCAGCATCTCATACGGGTGCTGGATTGAGACCGGCTGCTCCACTTCCCATCCAGCTCTCTGCTATGGCCTGGGAAAGCAGTGGAAGATGGCCCAAGTGCTTGGATCCCTGCACCCATGTGGGAGACCTAGAAGCAGCTCCTGGCTGGAGCTTCAGATCGGTGCAGCTCTGGCCATTGCAGCCAATTGGGGATTGAACCAGAAGATGGGGGACCTCTCTCTGCTTCTCCTCTCCCTGTGTAACTCTTGACTTTCAAGTAAAGTAAATAAATCTTTAAAAAACAAAACAAAACTGGCCGGCGCCGTGGCTTACCAGGATAATCCTCCGCCTTGAGGCGCCGGCACACCGGGTTCTAGTCCGGGTCGGGGCACCGATCCTGTCCCGGTTGCCCCTCTTCCAGGCCAGCTCTCTGTTGTGGCCTGGGAAGGCAGTGGAGGGTGGCCCAAGTGCTTGGGCCCTGCACCCCATGGGAGACCAGGAGAAGCACCTGGCTCCTGCCATTGGATCAGCGCAGTGCGCCGGCCGCAGCAGCCATTGGAGGGTGAACCAACGGCAAAAGGAAGACGTTTCTCTCTATCTCCCTCTACTGTCCACTCTACCTGTCAAAAAAAAACAAACTCACTGTCCTAATACTAAGGTGTTTTTCTTTTTTCTTGTTTTGAGTCCTGACACATGGCAGGAAAATGGAATTGAAAGATACAGTAATGTTACCCAGACAATTGGATGATGGTTATAGGCAATTAACTGCTATGCTAGGGAAGGAAAGACTCATACTGAAATTGAACAAACTGGAAAAAAGTATTTTTTGTATCCAAATTAGAGAACTAAATGACTGAAACGAGAGTTATTGAAACCCTTAATTTCCATTTAAATCAAATCTGAACTAACTCAGTTTAATACATCTCTTAATAAAATAAGTATTGCCAGGTTTAGAAATATTGGAGTACAAGTATATTTAGGAGTTAAATTTTATTCTTGAAATAGTTAAAATTGGTAATAATGTGACACAGTTAGGGTTTTTAGTAAATTCAGCGAAGATCATGAATAGGAAGTGAAGAGGCTTCAACATCTGAAATTCATATAAAAACTTCCTTTAAGATTTATTTATTGATGTGAAAGCCAGAATTAGAGGAGGAGAAAATGAGAGAGAGGGATCTTCCATCTGTTAGTTAACTTCCCAACTGTCCACAATGGCTGGGGCTCGGCCATGTTGAAGCCAGGAAGCTTATAGGGATCTCTCACATGACTACATGCGCTCAACTACTTGGACCATCTTCTGCTGTTGTTCCAAGTTAATTAGCAGGGGACTGGATTGGAAGTGGTGCAGCTGATAGAATAATCAGTGCCCATTATAGGATGCTGGCTTTGCAGGCAGCAATTCTATCTTCTACCCCATAATAGCAGTTCTTTGTGTAAAAACTCAAAAAGCATATAGCATATAAGAAATTTGATACACTACTTAGGTTTAAAAATTGTTAAATGACAGATTCGAGCATCAAGTGGTGTTAGTAAAATGGTGCAGTCTTATCCATGGCACCATCTAAGCCCCAGGCACCATCTTAGGCTATGACCCCATTGCCATCTTGTATAGTAAACTTTGGTCCTAAGCCCAGCCTGGCTTGCTAAAAGTCAGGTGACCAAATGGCCCAACCACAAGCATCAGCTCCACCCCCATCCTAATGAGATTCATTGCTTCCATTTGCCTACCTTCTCTAAGGCTATAACAAAACCAGCCACCCACACATGTGCTCCTGATTGCTCTCCCTTTTCTGCCTCTCCCTCCAGCCTGTTCTCCACTCAGCAACATACCTTTTCTTTACCTTTGGTGTTTGGTGTTTTGTGGTGGCCCTCCATTGCTTCTGTGACTTGGATCCAAGTTTTCTGTGGACATTGTTCTCCCCTTGGTGATTTGAGAGGCTTTGAGATCCTGGCCCGTTGCCAACCACAAAACTCACTCCTTGCGCTACCTTCATCACCAAATGTTCTGTGATTTCCATCCACACACTTGCCATTCAAAATCCTCAAGAAAGATGGGGAATGGGGAATTCTCCCACTGTGACTTTTACCACGGATTGTGGTTTTGCTCTGTGTTGTCTTGAAGTCCTGGTACCAGGCACCACAACTCCCAAGGCTTTATGCCTCTCCACTGGCTTTATGCCTTTCCACGGGCTTTAAGCCTTCCATGGACTGTAGGCCTTCCGTGGGCTTTAGGCCATGGGTGCCAGTGGCTCCATGGGTGATGATCCCAATCTCTGCTCCTGTACCCTCCCTTTCAGACAGCCATGAACTTGTGGATACCTGATAACCACCGGTCTGACTCACAGGTCGCCATGGGAGCTTCCTCACCCCACATTCCATCTGATTCTCCTCTCAGTTGTCTCCTAAACTATTTAGCCCCTCTTAAATTGCCTCCAAATCTCAAATGTCATTGCCTCTTTTTGGTATCGGGCGAGGCCCATGTATGACTTTGACAACCAGTTAAAATGGCCACTTAATGGCACATTTGACACTGACACTCAGGAATCTGTGGGTGTTTGGGAAAGTGAAAGTAGACTCCGTATATCTAAGCTTTCTCCTATTTTTCTCTAAACCTTCTCTTTTTATTTTTTATTTTAGAAAACTTTTATTTAATAAATATAAATTTCAAAAGTAAAACTTTTGGATTACAGTGGTTTTTCACCCCATAACCTCCCTCTCACCTGCAACCATCCCATCTCCCACTCCCTCTCCCATCCCATTCTTCATCAGATTCATTTCAAATATCTTTATATACAGAAGATCAATTTAGTATATACTAAGTAAAGACTTCAACAGACTGCACCCACACAGACACAAAGTATAGGGTACTGTTTAAAGACTAATTTTACCATTAATTCTCAGTACAACCCATTCAGGACAGAGATCCTACGTGGGGAATAAGTGCACAGTGATCCCCATTCTTGATTTAACAGTTGGCACTCTTTATTTGTGACGTCAGTAATCACCCGAGGCTCTTGTCATGAGCTGCCAAGGCTATGGAAGCCTCTTGAGTCCCTGTCTTATTTGGACAGGGCCATAATCAAAGTGGAAGTTTTCTCCTCCCTTCAGAGAAAGCTACCTCCTTCTTTGATGGCCCGTTTTTTTTCCGCTGGGATCTCACTCACAGAGATCTTTCATTTAGGTCATTTTTGCAGTGTCTTGTCTTTCCATGCCTGGGCAACTCTCATGGGCTTTTTAGCCAGGTCCGAATGCCGTAAGGCCTGATTCTGAGGCAAGCGTGCCGTCTAAGCCTTCTCTTTCTATCTCATGTTCTTCAGCTCAAGTTATCTTTACTTCCAAAGCCCTTACTAGCCAAGCCCCTTTCTAGCCCTTCACTGTCTCATTCACCATACCTCCCTCACCCACCTAAGAATTCAACCTTATCTCAGAACCAGCCCTTTATGTCTACTCCCCACCTTGTCTACTCCCCTTGCCTTATCTGTGATCCTCTCTAACACCCTCCTGGATAAGCAAAGGCAAGTTCAGGAACAGGCTATCTCCATGCCATCACCCTCCAGCCCAGGTCCTCCAACTAACCTTCACTCCTCCCTCTGTTCCAATTTTACCATAAGAATAGCAATGGAGTGGTGAGTCCATCCTCTTGAGCTAACAGTCTACTGTAATCAAGTCACTTATCTTCACCCTTCTAATGGCTCGTTGTTTTGTCATGAGCAAGCCAGGTGTGATTATCAGATCTTTTGATAGGTTTTATCCCTGCCTTCTAATTGAATGTCAAGTTGGCCTTGCCAGATCTCCTCAATTCCTACAAACTCGATGTCCTGGTCCCAGTAGTGAGCATTTCCTAGACATTTCATTTGTTAGCACTGGGTTAACAGCGAAAACTACCTCTCTCTTCCTAAACCCTCCTCTTCCGTTCTGACACTCTCTCCTGAGTAAAAGCCTAAACTGCTAAAAAATACACTGTAAACCTCACCAAAGAGCCTTCCTCGCATCTTCTGCCCTCCTTATCAGAGTCCTTGCAGTGCTCTACAAGTGCCCCATCAAGCAGCTCTGCTCTTTAAACTTAATTTCAAACACGCCCTGCTCTCTGTATGGGCAGACTCAGCTCTAGTCCCCCTTCAAAGACAACATTACTCTTAAGGTATCTTCCAATCTATGTGAAATAATAATCATGACTACTAGCCCTTCAAACCAGCATGCTTACCCAGTTAATTACTATTTTCAGACATGTCTCCTTTTCCCTAGTTTCCCCTTACTCTGTCACCTATCAGATTCTTCCCTTTAAAAATCTCTCCAACCAGAGGGGTATCCTTCTACTCTGCTGAATGCTCTCCCCTATTCAACCTAACATGATGAACAATCTCCAGTGGAACACTAAGCTCAGATTCAATTAAACTCTAAAAACATGTGTTAGGTAAATAACAGTCTTGTACATGAAAATTTCGTTCAGCTGTAGCTGGACATTGGTTTTAAAAGAATTTCTCTCTTGAATCTAGGAAAATCACTGCCTTTAAAAATATTGTTTTGAAACTTGCTAAACATGGTTTGGAATTGGATTTTAACAGCTTTCCCATTGTATAGCAATGGATAATAAGTATACAGCACCTAAGGTGGACTTTCCAATGTCTGCTTTCATGTTGCTGATTTAGAGCTAGAGTTTCATAAAAAGAAGTAGAATTCAACATTGAATAGATGCAATTTTGACCTTCATTTAGATAGAGGTATGATAAAATACCAGCACCTTCAGTCATCCAGGTGTAATTTCTAAATGCAAATTGGGTAAAGCAAATGAGATAAATGTGCTTAAATGTAAAGTGATCTGCACCCCCATGTTTATTGCAGCTAGACGCCCTGTCTTATAAAGTTTAAAGAGGAGTGGTTAACTAGCACCTCTCTCAGGTCCCAGGTGAAAGGAGGTACATCCTGGGAAGGGAGTGATTTGACTCAGGTACGAAGGTAGTGTTACATAGGGTGTGGTGGGGAATGTGTTTTCCAGTTTATGGCCCTAATCTAACTACCTGTCTTATCCCATATTATAGCTACATTTTTATTTCTTTTTTTTTGTAGTACTTTTTTTTTGACAGGAGAATGGACAGTGAGAGAGACAGAGAGAAAGGTCTTCCTTTGCCGTTGGTTCCCCCTCCAATGGCCGCCATGGCTGGCGCACCACGCTGATCCGAAGCCAGGAGCCAGGTGCTTCTCCTGGCCTCCTATGTGGGTGCAGGGCCCAAGGACCTGGGCCATCCTCCACTCCACTCCCGGCCCACAGCAGAGAGCTGGCCTGGAAGAGGAGCAACCGGGACAGAATCTGGCGCCCTGACTGGGACTAGAACCCAGGGTGCCGGCGCTGCAGGCAGAGGATTAGCCTATTGAGCCACAGCGCTGGCCTATTTTTATTTCAAATGCTTTATAGAAACAGGCCTTCAGAAACTGCAGTGATAAAGAAAATGTGGTATATATACACAATGGAATACTACACAGCCATAAGATTGAAATCCTGTCTTTTGTAACAAAATGGATGCAACTGGAAAGCATTACACTTAGTGAAATAAGCCAGTACCCAAAAGGTAGATACCATATGTTTTCCCCACATTCATTTACATTTTCTCAGTAATATTAAATGTGTTCTTATTGTACAACCAGCAGTTCATGACCTAGGTATTCTACTTATGATGATGTTCCCAGGAAAGCAGTAGAGGATGACCCAAGTCATTGGGCCCCTGCACCCACATGGGAGACTTAGAAGAAGCTCCCAGCTCCTGGCTTCAGCTTGGCCCAGCCATTGTGGCCATTTGGTGAGTGAGCCAGTGGACGGAAGATCTCTTTAGCTCTGTCTCTCTTTCTGCGGCTCTGCCTTTCAAATAAACAAGTAAGTATTTTTAAAAAAAAGGTTGAAAAATGACATACAGGTATTTTTTACAAAGAAAGTGATGAAAATATATGAAAAATGGTCATTTTCATTAGTTATTAGGAAAATATAAATAAGTACCATTTTATTACCTCACACATATTGGATAGTGTTAGGACACTGGGGCAGTTGTAGCCAGGTGGCCGCATTGCCCAGCTACCTGAGCCAGGCTCCACCCCCATCCTAATGGGATTTGCTGCTCCTGCTTCCCTGCCCGCCCCCAGGTGAAGTTTTAAAAGGACCTGTTCCTGAACACGTGCTCTCTTGGTTCTTCTCTCCTGCACTCTCTCCTCTCTCTTGGCTCATCTCTCTACTCTATCTTCTCTCCTCTCTCTGTCTCTCTCTCTGTCTCTCTCTCTCTCTCTCTCTCTGATACTCTCTTTCTCTTTTTCCTTCGCTGCCCCTTCACTCTGGTCTGTAGGGTGTTCCACAATAAACCCTTCCCCTTGCTCCGGTGTTTGGTGTGTGTTTTGCGACGGCTAACGTTAATATATAACAGATAGATATAAATTTTTAATGAGAAATGACAACTACTGACAAAGGTATGAAAAACAGTGGGAATTGCCAGTAGGGTTCCTTCTGTGGAAGATAGTTTTGCAGTTCCTCCAAATGTAAAAAATGGAAATTATCATGTGTCCCAGAAGCTCCACTTCTATTAATAGAAAAACTGGAAACAGCTATCTAAAGAGATTCATGTGCAAGTGTATTTTTAAGCAGCAATATTCCTAGTAGGTAAGTGATGAAAAGGATCCAGATGCTCAGCAATCATTTCATGGGTAAATGAACAACATACTAATCAGTGCTGCAACATAGGTGAACTTTAAAACAATATACTCGGTGGTACATTAGCAGGAAGGTAGGTGTGAAGTAGCAAAGCGACACATTGGTATTACAGGGATGCCAATGTTACAAGCAACAGGTTAACCCACTGCACTACAGCACTGGTCTTGCATCAGTGTGCCCATCCTTTATGACTTAAAAGCCTGAAGTTGCAGGTTTGCATGATATCTAATTCAAAATTGTATTAGCACATAACTTACTTAATAATGTAACGTCTATATCAACTATTGTTTTAAATTTGACATTTGGAGTTTGCAACACAGAATTCATGTGCTTTTTATTTTCTTATTTCCATAAACAGCATTCAACATTTAAATCTCAAACTCCGTAATTCATGCTGTTATCAGTTTCACAGAAGAGGAAATGAGGCGTTGGTTTCTCCTCAAGTATAATTTTAGGAGTCTGAAACAAATCATGAATCCCTGGCCACAGATTATTAATTAAAATTTAGAAATAACTGCTTTTCCGTTCTGGAAAATGTCGATCTCTTTTGCTTTACTTGTCATTTGCCTTTGTTGTCTTTTTTTTAAAAAATTGAATTTCTGAGTTCCCTACTACCCACTGTGATGTACGATTTGTGACCAAAACCACTGTGTATTTGTGTCTTACCATCTTATCGTTAGTCACTGAACATATATTTATATCTAAGTCTTAACAATTGTAGTAACTCCAGCCATGAGGCAGAGCCGCTACCCTCGTTCTCACCTTTCCGTTAGTTAAGCGTCGATGACGTCATGCATAATTCATAAGGAGGCGTGGTCCTCCTACATCCTGGTCACCGAATCCAACAAACATATTGCTCAGCTTCCGGATTGGCGGTCGCCATCTTTCTTCAGCGCCTAGTGAAGGGGGACAACAATTTCAACGGCTTAGGGAGTGGAAGGCGAGAGCCTCACGTCTAGGTGGTCAAGCCGGCAGGGAGCAGTAGGAAGACGGTGGCAGCGTGTGATTGACCTTGGCTCGTGGAGGTGTCCACCACAGCGGAAGAATCAGAAAACGGCATTTGGTAACCTACGGCCTTTCTTGCTTTATCACTGCTACTAGACGTGCTGGGGACATTGAAAGGGCCTGCGTAGTCGCTGAGCCGGGCTGTTGTGGCGCAAACGCTTTTTTGAGGGCAGGTTGGAAAGTGAGAATTGGGAGGGAGTGGAGGACAGCGTGCAGAGGGGGCTTACGAGCAGAAATGAGAAACAGTGGGAGTAGAGGAATTAGAAGATCAGAGGGAAGCCAGGAGGGAAATGACGAGTAGAAGAACAGGCAGCAGGGAATGGGGGAGGAGAGGCAGGGATGCTTGGGAGGTGTGCCCACAGAGGTGGGGGAGAGGAAGTTTGGAAAGGAGGAACATCCTGGAAATGCAGACTGGGGGAGCGGAAAAGGAAAGCAGGTTTTGGAGAGGGGGCGCCCAAACACAACTGATTCTGGGATTTAGCTGACACACATTTAATCAAGCCACATACCAGGGCTCATGTTTTAGTGTATCAGGCTTTACTGCTCTGAGCCTGGAACCATGTTCTGCTGGTCCTAGCATCTAATATCTGAATGTTTCCTGTAGCATTTCACTTTTGAATCTTCGTGGTCATTACTTCCTCTGAAGGGTCTTTAAAATCCTTAGGCGCCCTGACCCTCCAGTATTTGTCCCCACAGCTTCCAACAGAGACCAGATTCTAAGGAAGATTAGTTTGCTTTTTAGCTTCCCCCCAATGTAGAGCTTTATATGATATTTTTCTTCAGATATCTCCTCCCTTGCTGTTTGACCCCAAAATTAACTTAGGAGCTAAGGCAGGACCAGACTCTGTGGCAGACCATATTTACTTTGCCTCTGAGATCTCATTTTTGGTTGTACATTCTATGTAGCCCAGAAATTCTGCTTGGATAATTTAAATTAGCGTTTAGAAAGTTGTCAAATCCAAAATCTGCCTTTGGAGACTTCCATGAACTGACCGTTAGGAAGACCCCTACACCCAATATCGGCCCCACCTCCACAATGCAAATTACATCATCTTCCAATGGAAACTTTCCTTCACTAGCCATTTAGAGGCACACTTCCAGGATAGACTTTTATGGAATACTATTTTCCACAGGGTGTCAGAATTCTTCTCAGAAAACTCTCAGTGTCTCCGCTAAGATGTCCCCCGAAGACCATACTTCAAAGATATACATGTTTGGACTCATAATTATCAGAAGTCTATACCATTCCCACTAGTATTTTTCCCCCACTGACCCTATCAAATTTGGTATTAATTGTGAGACCCACCCCTTCATCTCCCCTGCTGGATGTCCACCTGTATTCTCTTAAAAGGGTGTAGAAGCTGGTACCTGCAAAGCTGGCATCCCCTGTGCATGCTTGTGCTTGTGCAGGTTGCTGCACTTCAAATCCAGCTCCCTGTTAATGGCCTTGGAGAAGCAGGAGATGGTAGCCCGAGTGTTTGGGCCCCAGCTACAATATGGGAGAAATGGATAAAGCTTCTGGCTTCGTGCTAGCCCCGTTCCCTTTGGAGCATGAGGAGAGTGAGCCAGCAGATGGAGAATGTGTCTCTTTCTCTCCCTGTCTCCCCTGCTTAATACTATGATTTTCAAATGAATACATAAAATAAATAAATAAATCGCTTTAAAAATCAGAGTTTAAAATTATGTTTCTGGTCAGCATGTGAGACAATTATTAGTTGCCACTTGGGATACCCAAACTCCTTAGTAGAGTGCCTGTTTGAAATCCTAGGTCATTGTGATTGCAATTCAGCCTCCTGGCTTTGGCATGGCACATCTCTGGCTGTTTTGGGGATTTGGGAAGGGAATCACTGGATGGGAGATATCTCACATTTTTGAGACTCATTTTCTATGTTTTTCTTTTACTGACATTCAAATAAAATTTGTAAAAGCAATTTAAAAAGATCAAAATGGGGTTCAGTATTACTGAGTGGTGGTACTGAGCCTCACTTTTTTTTAAAGATTTTTATTTATTTATTTGGCAGGTAGAGTTACAGAGAGAGATAGAGAGAAAGGTCTTCCTTCCGTTGGTTCACTCCCCAAATGGCCGCATCAGCCGGCGCTGTGCAGATCCGAAGCCGGGAGCTAGGTGCTTCTCCTGGTCTCCCATGCGGGCGCAGGGGCCCAAACACTTGGGCCATCCTCCGCTGCCCTCCGGGGCCACAGCAGAGAGCTGGCCTGGAAGAAGAGCAACTGGGACCAGAACCTGGCCCGCCCACATGAGACGCTGGTGCCGCAGGCGGAGGATTAACCTAGTGCGCCACTGTGCAAGCCCCTGAGCCTCACTTTTCATCTAGCAAGTTTGTACCTAATATTTTGGGCCCTACACTGTTTAAACTCAGCCTCAGTTTTCCTTCAGGATAACCTTAGTAACATGTCCTGTGTTTCTTTAAAGATGGTATATTAATACTAAAGCTCTGTTCTTTCCCAGAATTGCTTCTGACAAAAAAATCCCATCCTTAAGTACCTTATGTTTCGTGCTGGCTTTCCAGTAGATGTCAGGCTCACTCTCATCTAAGAAACGTCGTGTTTCTGGGCCTGATTCAACACTAGAGTCTCACTGTTTCCCTGCCTACCCTGTGATGTCGGAAGTGCCCTCAGAACCAACCAACGTAAGTGTTTTCTCCATGGAAATCGGAGAAGTGGGTATGTAGCGTGATCTGAAGAAAGTGCCCTTATCCGTCTCTCCATGTTCCATTAATGCCTGTTTTCCCAACTCCGTTTTTCTTTCCTCCATCCATAGGGAATGCAGAAAAGTATTGAAACAGTCATAGATGAAGGTCTTTACTCCCGCCAGCTGTAAGTGGGTCCAAAGCTAATGATGAGTATTGAAAATAGGTGCAGCAAGATTATGGTTTCACCCAGAGGCCTCTCTAAATCTGGCAGGTATGTGCTGGGTCATGAAGCAATGAAGCATCTTCAGACATCCAGTGTGCTAGTGTCAGGCCTGCAGGGCCTGGGTGTTGAGATTGCCAAGAACATCATCCTTGGTGGGGTGAAAGCTGTTACCCTGCATGACCAGGGCACTGCCCAGTGGGCTGACCTCTCTTCTCAGGTACCTCATTTCTGCTTTCTTAACCATTGGAAAGACAAACTCCTTAGACTCCTCATGTAGTTCAGTTCTCTTTTTTAATACTGTAGTACTACCTACGGGAAGAAGATATTGGTAAAAACCGAGCTGAAGTATCCCAACCCCGCCTCGCTGAACTCAACAGCTACGTGCCTGTCAGCACCTACACAGGACCACTGTTTGTTGAGGACTTCCTTAGAGATTTCCAGGTAATATGCAGGCCTTTATCTTTTTTCCAGATGTTATTGCTGATTCCTTTAGTAAATATTTACCTAGCAGGGTGACCTGATATCTTAGGTTTATTGCTAGAACGCTAAGAGAAGCCGAGCTGTCCTTTAAGTATTCATCTATTTAAAGGAAGATATGGCCATACATTGTGGTACATGGATTGTTGTAATAGAACTTTGTAGCTAAACTGTTACTGTTTAAGTCTTGAACTCTTCTAGAGTGTGGTCTAGAGAAAGTCATTTGACCTCTTCTGCCTTATTATTTCCTGTGCATAAACAGAAGTGTGGGTCTTACAGAGTATTTGTGAAACTCAAGCTTAATAGTGCGCCTAATTTTTAGTAAAATTAAATAGCTGATTTTCTATACTAGAGGACTAGGGCGCAAGGATCCCTGATGTAGGAGTTGGAATTTATCCTGGTGAATAAATGATGGCAGTAAAAAACAAATCCTATAGATTGTGGCTGAACAAGTATTGGAGAATTCATTTATTTGTTTGAAAGGCCGAGTCACAGAGAGAGACGGACAGACAGAGAGGTTATCCATCCACAAATTCACTCCCCAGATGGCTTAAGCTGCCAAAGCTGGGCTGATCCAAAACCAGAAGCCAGGAGTTTCATCCAGGTTTCCCACGTGGGTGTGGAACCCAAGCACTTGAGCTATATTCTACCTCTTTTCCAGGCCGTAGGCTGGGAGCTGGATTAGAAGTGTAGCAGCTAGGACTCGTACTGTGTCCATATGGGATTCCAGCACCGCAGGCATAGGCTTAACCTGCAACACCACAGGCAGTGGCCCCTACAACTATTTTCTTAAGTATTGGAGCAATAGGGTTTGGTGGGGATAAACACAAGATGTTTTCACTGGAATAGTATTGTTACTTTTTTTTTTGATCCCTCAAGCACAAAAAAATACAGGCAGTAGTGAGTATTAGTTAAAGAAATGAAATAGTTGTTCATCAGATTCTTTACAGGTCATCTTTGATTTTTTGTCATAGTCTCTAAGAGTTCATATTGTTTCACCAATTCTTACCCTCCTGAATCTGACACACATAGGAAGTGTACAACAGTTTGTGGAAGAGGGTTTAACCAGAGAAAAACTTGGTGCTTGTTCTCTCTGTAACTTACAGCGTCAGGCTTTTAGCCCAGTCCTGTGATTTTTTTACAGGTAGTGGTCCTTACTAACACTCCCTTGGAGGATCAGCTGCAGGTGGGTGAGTTCTGCCACAACCATGGCATCAAGCTTGTGGTAGCAGACACACGTGGCCTGTTTGGGTGAGTTTTTATCTTTCCTTCTCCTCCAACACTTGCCACACGCACTCTGGGAGGCTTTTATTGTCTTCAGATTCCATTTAGACATCTGAATTTTCAGTTTTACATATTCATTCTCCCAGTATGGCATGAAAAGGTGCCACCTAATTGTCACCAGTGTACCGAGTTTGCTTGGCCAGTACTTACTGTATATTGAAGAACTTGGAGTGTCTGTTTTCATGGGTGTCATGCACCAGTCCTTTTGGTTCCCTCTATAGGCAGCTGTTCTGTGACTTTGGAAAGGAAATGATTGTTATGGATTCTAATGGGGAGCAGCCACTCAGTGCTATGGTTTCTATGGTCACCAAGGTAAGAAGACCAATCCTAGGGGTTCCAGAATAAGCAGGACAGTACCAAATCATTCTTTTCTGCTGGCAGTTGAGCCTGCTTCTGAAGTTTAACTCTTCCTCCATATAGGACAACCCTGGGATTGTTACATGCCTGGATGAGACCCGACATGGATTTGAGAGTGGAGACTTTGTCTCCTTCACGGAAGTTCAGGGCATGAATGAACTGAATGGCATTCATCCTCTTGAGATCAAAGTTCTGGGTATGTCATAGCCATCACAGGGGTGGGCCACAAGTGAGAAGTGGTTGCTTGGAACAAAGGGAAAATAGGTGAGCCAATACAAAAGCTGTGTAGTAACATGTCTGCACTTCAAACTAAAATAAAAGCCAAGAATGAGTCTGGAGTCTTAGCTGGGACTTAGAGAGGTGTCTGTGAGGTCATAGAGAAAGGAAGTTACAAAGTTATTTGGAGTGCATGCCACTAGTGTTTGATTCCATTTGCTTTTAAATTGTTGACTTTAAGTTTGTAGTATATCCTTAATATGTGCTTAGCGTAGCTTACGATATTTTGTTGATTCACATAAAAGAACCTTAAAATACTTTAATTTTTATCATCTTTATATCAGATATTTTTATTTATATGTAGCATAAACTTTGCAATACATTATTTACAAAGAAATATAATGAATAAAATCACCCAAATTCTCAGAATTTTTAGTTTTCATCCTGCCTGTCTTTGGGCCCATATTTTCATCAGGTAATATTTTCTTTATGCCCAAAGAATGCCTTTTAACATTTATGTGTACGTGATCATTATTTTTCATGTCAGAAATTGCCATTATCTTGTTTATTTTTTAAAGAATTTTCTTAAGAGTTTAAAGTGTATATTGACAGTTGTTTTGCTTCAACCCAGAACTACTGTTCTGGGTTACTTGACTGCATTGTTTTCCTCAGTAATTCTTGTTCATACTTTTCTTCCCTTTGTAATATGCCCATATTTTCTACCACTGATTATAAGCATCATGATGGTAATTTACCTTTATGTGTTTCTTCATGAGTCATTTCCCCGGGACTTGCTGAATTGATCTCTGAGTTTTTTGCTGTGTGTCATGTTTGGAAAAATGATAGCCTTTTCTGTTTTTCAAAATAATGCTTTCTCACTGCCCTTCATCCATCATCCCATTTTTAAAAAATATGTATTTATTTATTTGAAAGGAAGAGTTACAGAAGGCCATGGGTGGGGGGTTCTTCTGTCTGCTGGCTAATGCCCCATGTAGCCACAGTGGCCAGAGCTGAGCTGATCCAAAGCCAGGAGCCAGGAGCTTCTTCAAGTCTCCCACACAGGTGCCAGGGCTGAAGCACTTGTGCCATCTTCCCCTGCTTTGTCCAGGTCATAGAAGAGAGCTGAATTTGCCACAACACCAGCTCCCCATCATCCCTTCTTAAAAACTCGGATAAAATGTGTATAAGAGCATGTCAGAATTTCGTGGTAACTGAAACTAAAATGTTTTTATCTTCAAAGAGCTTTGTAATGCAGTGGGTAATTCTGGCTTTCCAGAAACTTTTAGAAATGCCTTTTTAAAACTATCTCATGCTGCACAGTTCACTTATTCTTGGTTTATTCCTTTTCTTTTATTTTACTGTGTCACTTACCAGTCTGTTAGTGGTCTAAATATGATTAATCTTGTCAATAAATTTATTAAAAAAGATATTAATGTTAGTGTTATAAATCCTATATATTCACGAAGCTCTAGAAAAACTGAATATGTTGAGACTTGGAAGATATCAAAGAGACATAAAGTTCATTTCTACATATGAAAAATACTTGTGGCTCAGTACAGTGGTGTATGACCAAAAAAAAAAAGGTTTCTGAAAGAATTTATGGCCAAAATTTTAAAATTTAATGAATGGTAAGGTCACAGGTCATAAGACTCAGTGAAATTAGGTAACAATGGCATTTGATAAACAGTTGTGAAGATTACATACTTTTGGTATGTAAGATTTTGTAATTTTTATAGAGATAATCTCATTTCCACTGAATCACCTAAGGTGAGTTTTTACATCTAGTGAAAACTTGATGTGATCCTATCATTGAGAGAAAAAGAAAACAGTTATCCTATCATTGAGGGAAAAAAAAACAATCAGTTTTCCTGAAGCTTTTAATTATTTCATTTTAGTTGAAAGCTAAAGACAGGCAGACAGCAGTCTTTTTTACGTTTTTATTGAAAGAATGAATTTTCTCACAGATACAACTTTGGGAATATAATGGTTCTTCTCCCCATTACTCCTGTTTCCCACCCCAACTCCCATCCCGCCACCTCTCTCTCTCTCTCCCATCTACTTCTTCATTATGGTTCATTTTTAGTTTGATTTTATATACAGAGGACCAACTCCATGTTAAGCATAGATTTCAACAGGTTGCATCCACACACATACACACAGCATAGAGAGTACAGTTTGAGAAAAGATTTGCAGTCGGTTCTGATAGTACAACTCAAAAAGCACGGAGGTCCTACATGGGGACTAAGTGCATAGTGACTTCGGTCATTCCTTTAACAATTACCACTCTTATTTATGACATCAGTGATCACCTGAAGTTCTTGCCATGGGCTACCAAGGCTATGGAAGCCTTTTGTGACCATAGACTGCATTGTTATTTGGACATGGCCATGAGCAAAGTGGATGTTCTCTCATCCCCACGTCCTTCTTTGATGGCCCTTTCTTTCCTCTGGGGTTTCACAGAGATCCTCCACATAGGATATTTTTTGCCAAAGTCTTGGCTTTCCATGCCTGAAATTCTCTCACAGGCCCTTCAGCCAGACAAGAAAGCCTTAAGGGTTGATTCTGAGGTCAGTGGTATTTGCCGCGAATGTCATTCTAGGAGTCCGCTGTGTGAACTGCTTCCCATATTTGCCCTTCTTTCCTTTTTAATTCTATGATTATTACCAGGCATTTGATGTTACAAATATGATCACTTTTATACTTAAACCTATCTATATGTTGACTTTAACATTTAATATAATCACTTTTAACAATTAAGATGGCATTTGTACCACCAATTTTTATGTGTTTGGAGTCCCATGTCCATTTTTTAGGCTGTACCCTTGGAATTAAGTCTGTATGACTGTATGCAGAACTGTACTGCTTGTCAATTATAGACTACCTCCTCCCTCTCTTATTCCCTCTCTTGTTTTTAACGTGTATCTTTTTCCAATTGAATTAAATACATATGATTAACTCTTACGTTACATACAGAGTTCAATACATAGTATGAAGAAAAGAAAAGAAAAAGAAAGAAAACAGAGGAAAAAATATAAAAATAATAAACTCTCCCTCGACTGTTCAAGTCACTGATTCTAAAAGTGTCAGTGTTGCTTCTTTAGCTTTTATTTTAGAAGTGCTATTCTCCCAAATAAAGGAGAACATGTGGTATTTGTCCCTTTGGGACTGGGTTATTTCACTAAGTATGAGGTTTTCCAACTTGCTCCATTTTGTTGCAAAGGAACGGATTTCATTCTTTTTTTTTTTTTTACTGCCATGCATTCCATAGTGTACATATCCCACAATTTCTTTATCCACTCTTCGGTTGATGGACATTTAGGTTGCTTCCATGACATAGCTATTGTGAATTGAGCTGCAATAAACATGGGAGGTGCAGATAGCTCCTTGGGTAAACTCCCAGGAGTGGAATGGCTGGGTCATATGGTGGGTCTATGTTCAGATTTCAGATTTTTGAGGTATCTCCATACTGTTTTCCATAGTGGCTTTACCAGTTTACATTCCCATTGTTGTTTGTTGATTTCTGTATGTGAGCCAATCTAACAGGGTGAGGTGAAACCTCATTGTGGTTTTGATTTGCATTTCCTTGATGGCTAGAGATCGTGAACATTTTTTTCTTGTGTCTGTTGGCCATTTGATTTTCATATTTTGAAAAATGCTGTTAAAGTCCTTGGCCCTTCTCTTAACTGTGTTGTTTGTTTTGTTCTTGTGGAGTTTCTTGATCTCTTTGTAGATACTGTTTATTAATCCTTTTTTGGTTGCACAGTGTGCAAATAGTTTCTCCTATTCTGCACTTTTCCTGACTGTTTCTTTCACTGTTCAGAAGCTTCTCAAATTGAGGTAATCCCATTTGTTCATTTTCGTGTTGACTACCTGTGCCTCTGAGGTCTTTTCCAGGATTCTTTGCCTGCTGCAATGTCTTGAAGGGTTTCCCCTGTGCTCTTGATTAATTTTACAGTGTCGTGGCATAGATTTTGATCTTTAATCCATGTTGAGTGGGTTTTTGTGTAGGATGTAAGGTAGGGGTCTTCATACTTCTGTATGTGGACATCCAGTTTTCTCAGCACCATTTGTTGAAGACAGTGTCCCTGCACTAGGGGCTAGTTTTAGCACCTTTGTCAAATATCAGTTGGTTGTAGAAGTTTGGATTGAGTTCTGGGGTTTCTATTCTGTTGCAATGGACTATCCATCTCTTTTTGTACTAGTACCAGGCTGTTTTGATTATAACTACCCTGTAGTATATCTTGATGTCAGGTATTGTGATGCCTCTAGATTTGTTTTTGTTGTATAAGATTGCTTTAGCTATTTGAGGTCTCCTGTTCCCCCATTTGATTTCAGCATTAGTTTTTCTAGATCTGAGAAGAATGTCTTTGGTACTTTGATTGGTATCGCATTGAATCCATAAATTGCTTTTTGGGAGAATGGACATTTTGATGATATTGACTCTTCCAATACGTGAGAATGGCAGATTTTTCCATTTTTTTTGTATCTTCTTCTATTTTGTTCTTGAATGTTTTGTAATTCTCATTGTAGAGATCTTTGAAATACTTGGTTAAATTTATTCCAAGGTACTTGATTGCTTTTGTAGGGTTGTCCTTGGAAATTCTTTCTGAGCCATGGCATTGTCTGAGTATACAAAAGCTGTTGATTTCTGGGTGTTGTTTTTGTATCCTGCTACTTTACAAAACTCTAATTAGGAGTTCCAAAGGTATCTTATCCCCTAAATACAGAATCATGTTATCTGCAAATAGAGATAGTTTGACTTCCTCCTTCCCAATTTCTGTTCAATTTTTTTTTGGTTTGTTTGTTTGTTTGTTTGTTTGTTTTTGACAGGCAGAGTGTGGGCAGTGAGAGAAAAAGAGAGAGATCTTCCTTTTTGGTTGGTTCACCCCCCCAGTGGCCGCTGTGGTTGGCACGCTGCGGCTGGCGCACCGCGCTGATCCGAAGCCAGGAGCCAGGTGCTTCTCCTGGTCTCCCATGCAGTGCAGGGCCCAAGGACCTGGGCCATCCTCCACTGCCTTCCCGGGCCACAGCAGAAAGCTGGACTAGAAGAGGAGCAACTGGGACAGAATCCGGCGCCCCAACTGGGACTAGAATCCCGGGGTGCTGGCGCCACAGGCGGAGGATTAGCCTAGTGAGCCGCAGCACCGGCCTGATTTCTTTTTTTTGCCCAATAGCTCTGGCTAAAACTTCCAGAGTTATATTGAATAGCAATGGTGAGAGTGGGCATCTCTCTCATCCTAGAATTCTGTGGGAATGCTTACAGATATTCCCCATCAATATGATGCTGGCCATGGGTTTGTCATAAATTACCTTGATTGTGTTGAGGAATGTTCCTATATAAACCCAGTTTGCTTAGAGCTTTCATCGTGAAAGGGTGTTGTATTTTGTCAGATGCTTTCTCTGCATCTGTTGAGATAATCAAATGGCTTTTGTTCCTGTTTGTTAATGTGATTTATCATATTGGTTGATTTTCAAATTTGCAACCATCCCTGCATTCCAGGCATAAATCCCATTTGGTCTGGGTGAGTGTTCTTCCTGATGTGTAGTTGGATTCATTTGGCCAGGATTTTATTGAGTATTTTTTCTAATATATTCATCAGGGAGCTTGGTCTATAGTTTTCTTTCTCTGTTGTATCTTTTGTAGGTTTAGGAATTAAGGTGATATTGACTTATTGGGTGGATTCCTTCCCTTTCAATTGTTTTGAATAATTTGAGAAGAACTGGGTTTACTTCTTCTTTAAATTTATGGTAGAATTCAGCAGTGAAGCTATCTGGTCCTGGGCTCTTCTTTGTTGGGAGGGCGTTCATTACTGATTCAATTTCTGTCTGGTTATGGGTCTGTTTAGGTGTTATTTCTGTTGTGTCTGTTGTTAAATTTCCATTACCATCTCTAATTTTATTGATTTGAGTCTTATCACCTTTTTCAGTTAGTTGGGCCTACGTTGTGTCAATTTTGTTTATTTTTCCAAAAAACCAGCTCTTCAGTTTGCTTAATTTTTTGTTTCAATTTTGTTGATTTCTTCTTTAATTTTAATTATTTCTTTTCACCTACTAGCTTTGCATTTGACTTGCTGTAGTTTTTCTAGATCCTTGAGGTACTTAGAGAGTTCATTTTTAAAAAATTTTTTTAAAGCTTTTATTTAATGAATATAAATGTCCAAAGTACAGCTTATGGATTACAGTGGCTCCCCCCCCATAACTTCCCTCCCAACCGCAACCCTCCCCTTTCCCGCTCTCTCTCCCCTTCCATTCACATCAAGATTCATTTTCAATTCTCTTTATATGCAGAAAATCAGTTTAGTATATATAAAGTAAAGATTTCAACAGTTTGCCCTCACATAGCAACACAAAGTGAAAAATACTGTTGGAGTACTAGTTATAGCATTAAATCGCAGTCTACAGCACATTAATGACAGAGATCCTACATGATATTTTTTTTTAAAAATTGATTAATTTTCTATGTAATTTCCAATTTAACACCAGGGTTTTTTTTTTTTTCATTTTCAATTATCTTTATATACAGGAGATTGATTCAGTATATACTAAGTAAAGATTTCATCAGTTTGCACCCACACAGAAACACAAAGTGTAAAAATACTGTTACAGTACTAGTTATAGCATTACTTCACATTGGACAGCCCATTAAGGACAGATCCCACATGGGACGTAAGTACACAGTGACTCCTGTTGTTGATTTAACAATTTGACACTCTTGTTTATGGTGTCAGTAATCTCCCTAGGCTCTAGTCATGAGTTGCCGAGGCTATGGAAGCCTTTAGGGTTCGCCGACATCAATCTTATTCTGACAGGGTCATAGTCAAAGTGGAAGTTCTCTCCTCCCTTCAGAGAAAGGTACCTCCTTTGATGGCCCCGTTCTTTCCACTGGGATCGCACTCGCTGAGATCTTTCATTTAGGTCTTCTTTTTTTTTGTTTTTTTCCAGAGTGTCTTGGCTTTCTGTGCCTAAAATAGAGTTCAGTTATTTTGCGACTTTTCAGTTTCTTAAAGTAGGCACCTATTGCTATAAACGTTTCTCTTACCTTTTGCTGTATCCCACACATTTTGATAAGTTGTATTGTCTTTTTGCTTCCTGAAATTTTTTGATTTCTCTTTTGATTTCTTCTGTGACCCACAATTTGTTCAGGAGCATGTTGTTTAGTCTCCATGTGTTTGCATATGCTCTAGAGATTCCCGAGTTGTGGATTTCCAGCTTCATTGCATTGTGGTCTGAGAAGATGCATGGTATGATTTAAATTTTTTTGAATTAGCTGAGACTCACCTTATGACCTAGCATATGGTCAATCCTAGAGTAAGTTCCATGCACAGGGGAGAAATATGTGTACTCTGTAGCTGTGGGGTGGAAGGCTCTGTTAATATCTGCAAAGGTCTTCCTTCCAATGGTTCACCCCCCAAATGGCTGCTATGGCCGGCACACTGCACCGATCTGAAGCCAGAAGGCAGGTGCTTCCTCCCGGTCTCCCATGCGGGTGCAGGTCCCAACCACTTGGGACATCTTCCGCTGCCTTCCTAGGCCTCAGCAGTGAGATGGACTGGAAGAGGAGCATCGGGACAGAATCTGTTGCCCCAACCGGGACTAGAACCCGGGGTGTTGGCGCCTCAGGCATAGGATTAGCCTAGTGAGCCACGGTGCCGGCCATCCTGGTGATTTTCTGTCTGTTTTATCTGTCCCTTGCTGAAAGTGGGGTATTGAAGTCCCATATTTCTATTATATTTGAGTCCATATTTTCTTTTAGATCCCATAATAATTCTTTCAAAGAACCAGGCACCCCATAATTAGATGCATATAGATTTATAATAGTAACGTCTTTGTGTTGGATTGATCCTTTAATCATTATATAGTGTCATTCTTTGTCTCTTTTTAATAGTTGGTGTGTTAAAGTCTATGTTGTCTGATATTAGGATGGCTACTTTTTTGGTTTCTGTTAGCTTGGAATATCTTTTTTCCCTTTTTTCACTTTCAGTCTGCAAGCATCTTTACTGGTGAGATGTGATTGCTGAAGGCAGCAGATAGATGGGTTTTCTTTTTTAATCCATTCAGCTGGTCTGTGTCTTTTGACTGTAGAGTTGATACCATTTACATTCAGTGTGACTAGTGTTAAATACTGTCTTTTTCCTGTCATGTTTCCTTAAGTAGAGCTGTTTATGTATTTTGGTTTTTCTTTGTATTTTAGCTAGGTCATTTCCCACGGTCATCTTCTTTGTAGTGCAGTTCCTGTTTCTGTGTTTCTGTGCAGCACATACTTGAGCCAGTGTTGTAGGGCTGGACATGAATCTTTCAGTTTCTGTTTGTCGTGGAAACTCTTTACTTCACCTTCATTCATAAATGGTAGCTTTGCAAGGTACGGTATTCTCAGTTGGAAGTATTTTTCCTTTAAAACTTGGAATATATCATGCCATTTCTCCTTGCCTGTAAGGTTTGTGATGAGAAGTCGGGGGTGAGTCTGACTGGATTACCTCTGAGTGTCATCTATCAGTTTCTCTATGACACATGTTAAGATCTGTTCTTTCACTGAGCTGAGCGTTGCCAGAATGTGTCATGGTGAATACCTTTTCTGGTCATGTCTGTTGGGGGTTCTATGTATTTCTTGTACTTGGATGTTGTGGGAGTTTGCTGATAGTATTTCTTTCTTTTTATTTTTTTGACAGGCAGATTTAGGCAGAGAGAGAGCCAGAGAGAAAGGTCTTCCTTTTCCATTGGTTCACCCCCCAAATGGCCGCTATGGCTGGCGTGCTGCACCGATCCAAAGCCAAGAGCCAGGTGCTTCCTCCTGGTCTCCCATGCGGGTGCAGGGCGCAAGCACTTGGGCCATCCTCCACTGCACTCCCGGGCCACAGCAGAGAGCTGGACTGGAAGAGGGGCAACCGGGACAGACTCCAGCGTCCCGACCGGGACTAGAACCCAGGGTGCCAGCACTGCAGGCGGAGGATTAGCCAAGTGAGCCATGGTGCCAGCCAGATAGGATTTCATTAAGAAGGCCTTCTAATCCATTCTCTCTTTCCACACATTCCAGGGCTCTCATTATATGTACATTGCATTGCTTGATACAATCTTGTAAATCTAAAACTGTGATTTTTAATTTTCTAATTTTTTTTCTTATATTTAGTATTACTGTATTAATTTAGTATTACTGTATTAATTGCAGAAGTTTGTCTTCCAGTTCTCATATTCACTCTTCTATTTCATATATTTGATTTCTGAGAGATTCCACAACATTTTTTATTTGGTCAATTTGAAGTTTCCATTTCCAGTATTTCATTTTGGCTTCTCTTTAGAATCTCAGTTTCTTGGGAATGCTTTTCATTGAGATCTTGAATCCGTTTTTATTACTTCTAAGTAATCATACAAATTTTCTGAACTCTTTTTCTGGCATGTCTTCAATTTCTTTTTCTTCAGTCTCCATTTATGAAGATTTAGAGTGCTCCCTTGGCAAGTTCATAGGTTCTTTCTTATTCAGAATTTTCCCTTTGCTCTTTGGCATTTGTTTGTTTTCTGATTGATTTAACTTTTAAGTTGATTTCCCTCTGCTATGAGCTGCTATGTGTCTGTGCTGGTTGCCAGTGTAAGCAAGCAGTTCCACCTCCTGGAGCTTTGTTTATTTCTGGGAGCTTAAGGAGGAGAGTACCCAGGCTTTGATGTACTAAGCACCACCTACCAGGGCTGGTCTCCCTGCTCCTTTGTTCACTAAAAAGAGCTTGTGTTTGTTTTTCAGATTTATTTTTTGCTGTGTAACTTGCATGATGGGAGAGAAGTCACTCTGAATTGTTGTGATTGTTGTTCTCTGGTGGGGTGTGTTGTGAGGTGGCTCCCGCAATTTTTGGGTTCATGGCACAGGAGGGAAAAGTGCAGCCCGCTGCCTACACTCAAAAATGTAAACAATCAGTGTCGCCTTTCCCTGCCAGCTGCAGTTCCGGTTAGGGGGCGGGGTAAGACACCGAGGAATCGTGGCATGTTCACCCTTCCTGACTGTGCCCCAGAATTTCTTCTTCTTCCTGCTTAGAGCACCGATTACTGTTCACCAAATTTCCACACTCATCTGTGTATGCATCTCTGTGGGCTCACAACCTCTCTCCTGATTCACTGAGGCAGTGGTGGCTGTCTCCTCACTGGTTCTCCTTGCTGTTCCCTTTCTGCACTTTGGGCACCTCTCTGTTTTCCCAACGTGGACCTGTGCACACTCTGGTGAACTCCTGGGCCACTCTGCATAAACTTTTTATTATTGCTCTGCTTCCTCGTATTCCTTCTACTCGTTAATTATCCATTTTTCCCTGTGTGACTTGGAACATCCCACTGCTATACCGCCATCTTGCCTCCACCTCCACAGACGCAAACTTCATCTGCTGTTTCACTCCATAAACAGCTGCAGCCGCTGTCTTGGGCCAGGCTAATGCTAGGATCCTAGAACTCAGTCTGGATCTCCCTCATGTGTATCAAGAACCTGAGGACTTGAGCCACTTCTGCTGCCTCCTGCGGTGTGCAATAACAGGAAACTGGAGTAGAACTGTAATAGCTGGAATTCATACTAGGCATGCCAACTTGAGATGCTGGCTAATGAAGCACAGTCTTAACCACCATTTCAAATGCTTGCCCCCTCTTTTAAGGTCCTGTCCCTCTGCATCCATGATTGAACAATTAGAGATCAAAAATATGCGAATGATAAAAATTGCATGTATATTGAGCATATACAGGATTCTAATCATTCTTACCTGAATAGTACAGGAACACATTTAACTATTTACTTGTGTTGCATTAGATATTACAGTCCTAGTGTCTTAATGTGAGTTAGAGTTTGAGTTTGAGTTTGTGTGTGCAAGTATGATCAGCATTTTGTATGAAGAACTTGAACATCTGTGGGAGTTTTGTATCCATCGAGTTCCTAGAACCATTCTTCAGTTACAAAGAGATCTTAGTGTTTTTATAGTTATTTTCCTGGCCTTTGGTAGTTTTTTGTTTGTTAATTTTTTCTGCTTTATGCTCAGGTCTGCATTATATTTCTAAGGCTGGTGTTCTTTAATTTGCTTCCCTGTCCTCAAGAACTGTGTCCTGTGAAGTCAATATGTCCTTGTCTCTGAATTCTATACTCATCGTCAAATGAGGGTGATCCTTCCTACTTCATGTGCTTTGGCAACAAGCTGGAATAATCAGGCATCTAGTTGCATTTGTTGTTTTATCAGGAATCATTTTTTTTTGTACTGCCTTGTCTCATGGTTAAAAACTGATATCAGTGGTTTCTTCATTAATTATTATAGGAAGTTAAATTAATCAGAACTGAAACATTTTAGTTGGCTGAGGACTGGACTAGAGGCGAAATTCTGAGTTGAGCCCCAAAGTCAGAGACATATTATGAGACATGGTTGAGACATGTCCTCAAGATTTGAGTTGTGTGAAGGAGAGACACTTCTCTCCTAATTGTTGTGCCTCTCCCAAGGATCTGGGTTAATGGTATACAATTTACTTAGTTTCAGGTGGAGAGTTGATGACACTTCTTAGAGTTTGGAATAGGAGAGAGAGACATCTCTTTCATATGTTCTGAGTCTCAGGAGCCTGAGCAGACCCCTGGAGATCAAAGACAGGTTTCATTCTTTGTATCTGAGTGCTTGCTGTCTCCTACACTCAAGTAGACAAAAAGGATAGAAGGTATTCACAATTTTTAATTGAAAAGGAAGAGCTATGAACTTGGCTTTTTAGAATAGTGTTTAGAAGTAGAGTCATTGAGGGGGTTGAGCTGTATCTGGGGTAGGAGAGAAACGGTTTTAGATACCTGAATGTAAGAATAGAGGCTGACAGTGACTGTGCTACAAGTATTTTGGTTTTTAATTTTAATTTTAATGGTGCTAGATGGCAAGATGGGAGAGTTGTTACATGACTTAACATATTCCCTTCCATCTTTTTTTCCCTTAGGTCCTTACACCTTCAGCATATGTGATACCTCCAGCTTCTCTGAGTATATTCGTGGAGGCATTGTCAGTCAGGTCAAAGTACCTAAGAAGATTAGTTTTGTGAGTATGAGTTGATGGTAGGTTTCTGAGTGTTTTCTAGTTGTTTCCGGCCTCTGATCCTGATGTCCCACTTTCCACAGAAATCCTTAGTAGTGTCATTGGCAGAGCCAGATTTTGTGATAACGGACTTTGCCAAGTATTCTCGCCCTGCTCAGCTGCACATTGGCTTCCAGGCCCTGCATCGGTTTTGTTCTCAGTACAATCGATCTCCTCGACCACATAATGAGGTAGAGATGGGGAGATAACCAGTGAATTGGACCAAAGCTGTCATATGTTTCCATTTGCCTACAATTTCGTTCCTCCTTATCCTCCTACAGTGGTCTGACATGTTCTTTTTTGACTCGTCAGGAAGATGCAGCAGAACTGGTGATCTTAGCACAGACTGTGAATTCTGAAGCCTTGCCCCCAGGACAGCAGGACATCCTGGATGAAGACCTCATTCGCAAGTTGGCATATGTAGCTGCTGGGAATCTGGCACCTATAAATGCCTTCATTGGGGGCCTGGCTGCCCAGGAGGTCATGAAGGTCAGCATGGATGATTAAGGGCATGGCCAGAAGTGTCCTCTACTTGTCACTTGTCAAGCCTCAACTACTGACAGCCTTTTCTCCCCAGGCCTGCTCTGGCAAGTTTATGCCTATCATGCAGTGGTTGTACTTTGATGCTTTAGAATGCCTTCCTGAAAACAAAGCAGCCTTCATGGAAGACAGATGTCTCCCGGTATGTGGGTCCTCTGTGATGACTTCATTGTGAGCAATTCTAAAGCAACTCTTCCTTAGACTTCCTGGTTTTTTTTCTTTTCCTTTTTTTCTTTTTCTTTCTTTCTTCCTTTCTTTCTTTCTTTCTTTCTTTCTTTCTTTCTTTCTTTCTTTCTTTCTTTCTTTCTTTCTTTCTTTCTTTCTTTCTCTTTCTTCCTTCCTTCCTTCCTTCCTTCCGTCCTTCCTTCCTTCCTTCCTTCCTTCCTTCCTTCCTTTCTTTCTTTCTTTCTTTTTTTTTTATAGCATCAGAACCGTTATGATGGGCAGGTGGCCGTATTTGGCTCAGACCTACAAGAGAAACTGGGCAAGCAGAAGTACTTTCTGGTGAGTAGACACCCACTGCCTTCACCTTCCTTACTAGCTTCTGACCCCTCTTAAATTTTCTTTTGTCTCCAGAAGTTGGGTCTTTCTGATTTTTGGTGGCTTGATCACATTCATTTTTTCACTTTCTGTGAATTGAAGGAAAACTTGATATATTCTTTGTTTTGGGTCTCAAGTGCTTCCATTTTTAAGATGATGATAGATTTTTGTGATTTGGCAGTTTAAATATGTGGCATAGGTGACTTTCTTCCATCTTTGTATCTCTACGGGAAGTATGGAACAGTAAATGGCTTCCTGCTATCTGCAGTCACCTTGACCAGACTCTCTTTCCCATCTTCTAGGTGGGTGCAGGTGCCATTGGCTGTGAGTTGCTCAAGAACTTTGCCATGATTGGACTAGGCTGTGGGGAGGGTGGGAATATTACAGTGACAGATATGGATACCATTGAAAAGTCCAATCTCAACCGACAGTTTCTCTTCCGGCCTTGGGATGTCACAGTGAGTTGAATGGGGTTTATCTCTCTCTCTCTCTCTTTTTTTTTTGTTCTCAGTCCTAGTGTCTTAGAACACCTCTCTCTGGGTGTCTCATAGCTGCGTCCAAATTTAATTGTCTGCCGGTCAGTCTTCAACTCAGCAAACATTTATCAAGCACTTAGGTCATTTCTTTGGTAGGTTTTCATAATTTCTCCACTCCTGCATTGTTGATTTTGGGCCATTTTGAATGCGGTGCTGTAAATTGGGGTTATGGAAGGCCGTTGTGAAAGTCAGTAATTTTACTGCCTGCTCAGAGTCTTATAACTTTACAGTCCACATAGTAGGTTCTAGACATTTGAAATACATGTTAAAAAGAAGTTCCTGCCCTTTTCTAATAGGAAAATTAATAGTAAAATACTCTTTGAATCCACAAGATTACAATAGCCATTTTAAGAGTACTAAGACCATTATTTGATTTTTTTACTCTTATTTTACCAAAGAGTGGAATTTTCTAATCTACTACAGGAAATCCTCATTTAATTCAATGAAACACTTTTCAAGTGACCACTGTATCATGAGACAGAATATGTACTAGTTGTAAATATCCATTCCAAATGGAAGTTGATTGAATATGGATTCCAGATTTACTTAAAACCAAACTTATAAACATTTTTGACTTGTTAAGTTTGCTATATAGTTTTAAACTCCTGCAAGTTATGCTGATAGGCTGTCAAACTATTTTTCTGTGCTGCATTTTCCTTCAAACAAAATACCAGGTTGAATGCATTAGAAATGAGAATCTAGCTGTCATTAAGAAGTACATAAATATATCTGACCAGAAGATAAATGGAGTTTGGCTCCTGTTACTGAAGTTTGCATTGGAAAATATTTTTATGATAATTCGGATTATGTGTAGGATCTATTAAGGATTTTTAAATGGTCTAATTTTTTTCTACTTTCTATTTAAATATGTGATATGAAAATCTATAGAACAAAGTTTCTTGGTTTCATAACTTAAAAAAAACAAATACAGTCACAGAGAATATCATTAATACGTGAAAAGGTAGGGTATGGACGTGGTAAGAAACAAAGGTGTCTTTGGAAGGTTTACAGTGTAGACAAAAGTATCTTTCATTAGAAAGATGACATTTTTGGGGCTGGTGCTGTGGTACAGTGTGTTAACACTCTGGTCTGAACTGCCAGCATCCCATATGGGTGCCGGTTCAAGACCTGGCTGCTCCACTTCCGATCCAGCTCTCTGCTGTGGCCTGGGAAAGCAATAGAAGATGACCCAAGTCCTTGGGCCCCTGCACCCACCATGGGAGGCCTGGAGGAAGCTGCTGGCTCCTGGCTTCGGATCAGCACAGCTCCAGCCATTGCGGCCAATTGGGGAGTGAACCAGCAGATGGAAGACCTCTCCCTCTCTCTTTTTTTCTCTGCTTCTCGTCTTTCTGTGTAACTCTTACTTTCAAATGAATAAAGAAATCTTAAAAAAAAAGATGAAATTTTCTTCAGATACTCGAAGGATGTAGACTAGAATGTCTAGCATGGCCGACGCCGTGGCTCAATAGGCTAATCCTCCACCTTTGGCACACTGGGTTCTAGTCCTGGTTGGGGTGCTGGATTCTGTCCCGGTTGCCACTCTTCCAGGCCAGATCTCTGCTGTGGCCCGGGAGTGTGGTGGAGGATGGCCCAAGTGCTTGGGTCCTGCACCCCATGGGAGACCAGGATAAGCACCTGGCTCCTGCCATTGGATCAGCGCATTGTGCCGGCCGCAGCATGCTGGCCGAGCCAGCCATTGAGGGTGAACCAATGACAAAGGAAGACTTTCTCTCTGTCTCTCTCTCCCACTGTCCACTCTGCCTGTCAAAAAAAAAAGAAAGAATAATTTAAAAAGAATGTCTAGCATAATAGTGTGCCAACAGATAAAGGTAAAAACCTGAGCAAAACTATACTTTATGGTGTGCAATGATAGAGACAGCTCATTTTTCTCCAAGGAAAAATGTATTACCAGTGGAGAGTTTTTTAAAAAGATTTATTTTTGTTTATTTGAAAGAGTTTGAGAGAAGAGAGATGAAGGCATCCACTGGTTAACTCTGCAAATGGCTGCAGTGGCCAGTGCTGAGCTGATCTGAACCCAGGGGCCAGGAGCTACTTCCAGGTCTGCAGGGGCCAAGAAACTTGAGTCATCCTTCTCCTGCTTTCCTGTGCCATGGCAGAGAGCTGTATAGGAAATGGAGCAGCCAGGACTCGAGCCAGCACCCATTTGGGATGCTGGCGCTGCGGGCCACAGCTTTAAAACACTTCACCACAGTGTTGCATCATCAGTAATGGGTTTTAAATAAGAAAAGGTCTTGGTCTTGGTTTTGGCTTTGGCTTTGAAAAGATCCTGTGTGCCTTTGTTTTTATTTAGGTGATGTCATCCCTAACCTGGGTCTCATTAAATGAAGAAAAAGGTAGAATCAGTTGGTAAAATAATGCAAAACTAAGGAATTTTTTTCCTATTTGTGGCATACATCTTGGGCCCTCTTTGTCTCATTTCACATTTTCCACATGTGGCATTGTCACAGAACAACAGCTGATGTTCTTGAATTTGGAGTGAAGGCTTTTCATCACTTAATCAGTTGTTAGGTTAGCTGTTTACAAGGTTGTGTGTGAATGTATGACAAACAGCTTTCTCCCTCCATTCCCATTCAGAAGTTAAAGTCTGACGTAGCTGCTGCATCTGTGCGTCAGATAAATCCACACGTCAGAGTAATAAGCCACCAGAATCGTGTGGGCCCTGACACTGAGTGTATCTACAATGACGACTTCTATGAAAACCTGGATGGTGTAGCCAATGCCCTGGACAATGTAGATGCCCGTGAGTTTCTAGGCACATGAGGATAGGGCAAAGCCATCATTGTGCATATTAGGGTGGGGTGTACCTTTTTTATTGTGTCCTAATACTCCTCTCCCAGTTCTCATGATACATCCTCTTTACCTCCATGAAGGCCTGTACATGGACCGCCGCTGCGTGTACTACCGTAAACCATTGTTGGAGTCAGGGACACTGGGCACCAAGGGCAATGTGCAAGTGGTTATTCCCTTCCTGACGGAATCTTACAACTCTAGCCAGGACCCACCTGAGAAGTCCATCCCCATCTGCACACTGAAGAACTTCCCCAATGCCATTGAACACACTCTGCAGGTGATTAGCCTTGGGCTCTTTGGGAGGTAAAAGAGACAGGCCCAGACATAGCCTCAGGGTCTTGAAGCCCTTGGCATTCCAGAACTGTATGCCTCAGTGTGGCAAATCTTTCTGCTAATCAGTTTTCATGTGTACCAACAACTTCGTTTTTAAACTTTTTTTAACTTTAAAAAATCTTCTGTTAGTTAAAGACTACAATTTCAGTAAACATCTGAAAAGTGAGAATGTGTAAACACTAATGTGTTTCTGAGCAAAACTGACTGCACTGTTAACTTTGTTTTTCAAAGGTAACAGAGTTATTACAAAAAAACTTTGCATTAAAGTATATATTTAAATTTCCATAACTGCTGCTCAAAATGTTTCAAACAGTTAGTTTATCAGAATAGTTTCTGTTGACATAATGGCCATACATATAGAACAGGCCATATTTAGTTGAAGAAAATAAATACACCTGAGTAACTGATACACATAACCTAATCCTAATCTGCAACCCAAGAACCACACCATTGTGTGTTTAGAGTGTTTCTTAGTGTAATATTTGAGACTTTGTTTAGGAGGAATTATCTGTAAAAAAAAAATTGTCTTCCCAACTTAGCACTTTCAGCATGAGTGGATATACTTATTTATGTACTCATGACTGTCAGTTTTTGGCTCTCATGTGTATTTATATGTTTATATAACCTCTAGTAGGTCGCGTTTTCTTTTGTGCCCAACATGCAGGGAAATCTATGAGAAAGGTTTTAAAACATTTTCATTATATGACCTCAGACTTCTGTGAAACTTCTGCATGCCTCGGATTCCTTATCCATAAAATTTCCATGACAATTAGTATCTCATCCTTTCTATAACATTTAACATGCATTTGCTATTTTGAATAAGCTCTAGATATATATGTATTTGGTTGTTTCTTTGTAGCAAGTACATGGAGCATAAAAATTACTCTCTAGAATGATAAAGTAGGCAGTAGGACAGAGCTACAGTCTCCAGTGAATCTCTGGCATCTAGAGATCCAAATGACTTTGCAAATGATTGTACTTACTGGTCTTACACTTCTCATATTTAAAGTATAAAATGGCAGCACACATGCAGAACTGCCTTGTTTTTTTGCCAGTCCCAGGGTCCCTGTGGGGATTTTTGTTGTTATATTTAGCTGTGAATTTTCCTTCTTTTTGCGGAAAAACACCCCTATTCTAGTAATGTACACAGACCTGACGAGTAGCTCTTCATGCCTAAGCACCTGCGTTACTACTGTATAGATAAGCCACTGAAAAAGTAGAGGTGTGAAGTTGAGGAAATTTGGGGAGCCACATTTAACAAACTTCACTGTTGCACACTGACAGAGCAGAAGTGCTTCTTTCAACTTGCTTGATTCACTGATTAATCTTTCTAATACGTTTAGAAACCTCTGTGTTATTCATTGTCCCTGTGTAATGTTTGCTTTGTCTGCAGTGGGCCCGGGATGAATTTGAAGGCCTCTTCAAGCACCCTGCAGAAAATGTCAACCAGTATCTCACGTGTGTAACAACTGAACTGTGACGCTTGCCCCTGCCCAACAAAGCCTAAAAACCTTGTGTCTGCTTCCCTCACATCTGTACCTTATTATGTTTGAGCCTCTTGACACCTTTTGGGAATCATGTCTGGCTTTGCATGGAGAGTGTGGGATTTTCAGGAAGCCTGCTTCTGGGTCTGTTGAATAATCCTGCTGTTTGCTTCTTCCCTATAGAGACCCAAAGTTTGTGGAACGGACTTTGCAGCTGGGAGGCACCCAACCAGTGGAGGTGCTGCAGGCCTTACAGCGTAGCCTGGTGCTGCAGCGACCATATACATGGGCTGACTGTGTGACTTGGGCTTGCTACCACTGGCACACCCAGTATTCTAACAACATCCGGCAGCTACTCCACAACTTCCCTCCCAACCAGGTATTATGGCACTTTTCTGGACCTTTTGGCAGAGTACTTTTCTGGGAAACAGGAGAGTTCTCCAGGTTTTTGATAATCCAGCAATCACAGGCAACCCAAGGATTGGTATCTCAGAAAAACAAGCTGCTGTTCTGCAAACATGTTCTGCCTATTTCCTTTTCCACCAGGAAAGGGTTTTTTTCATTTCTGGTTTCCTGGCTTATGGTGTCGAGTATTGTTTCTGATCTCACATTGTAGATACTACCAGGGAAAGCTTTATAGTTCTAAAGTTTTATAGTTATATAGTTGCAAATTTAACAGCCATTGTTGGTTTGAAACCCAATGGACTTGACATTAGAGCAAGCCATTTAGTTTTCTCTTTGTATTTCTGTAACTTTATCTGTAAAGAAGAAATAATAACTCATATATTGGGGTTTTTTTCAGGGTTAACATATATATGTTAAGCTTTAGTTTGTATAGTGCCTGCCAGAGTGACAAGTTTATGATTTTTTTTGTTATTCTGATAAAAAGTTTCCCAGAATAGTGTCTAGACTCACAGGAACAAAGTGAGGTGTTAGCATTGCCAGCTGGTCTCCTACACTCAGGTTCTACTCCTCCAAAATCTTTCCTCTCCTAGCTGACAAGCTCAGGAGCCCCGTTCTGGTCTGGACCCAAACGCTGTCCACATCCACTTACATTTGATGTCAACAATGTAAGTCTCAACTTCCTGGGATCTCTTTGGGTCAAGGGGAAGTTGGATAGGTAGGAAACAGGCAGATTTCCCCACTGAGAACTGACTTTGTGTGTTTGCCTTCTCACAGACGCTACATCTGGACTATGTGATGGCTGCTGCTAACCTGTTTGCCCAGATGTATGGGCTGATGGGCTCTCAAGACCGACCTGCTGTGGCCACACTCCTGCAGTCTCTACAGGTACCTGAATTCATCCCCAAGTCTGGTGTCAGGATTCATGTTTCTGACCAGAAGCTGCAGAGTGCCAGTGTCTCTCCTGGTGAGTTTTGGCCAGCAGGCCAGGAGTTCACTCTACTTTCTCCACCTCTGTCTCCTCACTAGCCTTACCACTACTTGGCCCTTCTCTGTGACTATAGGCATAGGGTTTACCAACATACCATCTTTTTGGGTGTTACTTTTATTCTGTGTGAAATAAGGATGACTGGTTGCAGGTGTCATTTCTTTTCTTCCTACCACAATAGATGTCAGAAATAGCTGTTCATTATCCCTTTTCTGGTTTTTGTTTGCCTTTGTTCTTTGCTTCTCTATATGATCTGAACGAGTGTTACCTTTTCTTGATCCCTTACCTGCTTTATCTCTTCAATTTCTCCTGTATCCCCATGTAAATATTTACCCCAAACTTTTTGTTTTCTGTTTTCCTCCTTATCCTGTTGTCCTCCGTATGTCTTCTCAAACCTCATTCTCAAATTCCCATCTCCATCTATCTACAATGTGGCTCATGCTATGTGTCTTCCTCTCTGTAGTGTCTTACACCTGAATGTGTTTCTTCCATTTTACATATCTCACCACTTCAGATCAGTTGCCATATTTTCCTTTATAATTGCCACCTCTTTATGTTCCTCTGTGCACATATTTGTCTGTATCTCTCATGCATGTCTCCCTTCCATGTATTTGTTTTTAACTCGCCTTATGTACGTAACCTATCTCTACTATTCTCCCACTGAATCTTGCCCTTCAAATTTCTTGACATTAATCCGACTTGATGGTTCCCTTCTTTGTTACTGTCTGGAAGTTTTCCTTCCTTCCCTTACTCATTTTCTTTTTCAACTCCAGTCTCATGTTTCCTCCCCTGTATCTCCTCATCTGTGTGTGTTATTCTTCCATACGACCTCGATATCCATGGTATATCTTTTCTGTCTTCTGTCAAGATCCTATCTGCTCCCTCTTTTTTTAATATGGTCAGAGTCTGATAAGGCTATTACCTGTTTATGATGTGTGTTCAGCAATGCTAAATGTGTTCTTGTACAACAAGACTAAGACTTTTTAATGTTAACTAAAAATTCAAGTCCTGTTACAGTTTCTCCTCATTTTTCCCTTCCTCACTGTCTCAGGCAGCATACCTGTTTTCTGCTTCCACAAGTTATTATTCTAGGAATATAAAAAGTAGAATCATACTATTTTTCTTTTGTGTCTTATTTATTTTATTGCTGTGATGTCTTCAGTAATGCATGGACAGATACAACACCTAGAAGGTTAATGTGTGTTAAAAGTATGTGTCAGAATTTCCTTCCTTTTTAAGACTGAGTCTATTACATGGATTACATTTTGTTGACAGAAATTTGGGTTGCCTCTTGGCTATGCTGGATAGTGCTTCTTCATCATTTATTAATAGCTTCATAATTTTCCTATCATGCTTCCTACATCTTTGTACCTCTTTCTCTGGGGGAATATTGCCTCCTATTTTTCTTGTCTCACTATTTCCCAAAGTGTCCATGATATGCATGAACACTTTGTGTACCCTGGGCTACTGATTTTACCTCAGAAACAGGCTTAGGATCAGAGGGACTAACCGTGTCTCCTCTTTTCGCGCAGATGACAGCCATCTAGAGGAGCTCAAGGCTGTGCTTCCCAGTCCAGACAAACTCTCCGGGTTCAAGATGTACCCCATCAACTTTGAGAAGGTTGTTGGTGGGGCCCTGATCTGGGTAGGGAAATAGGTTGACAGTGGCTCAGCTCTCAGGCTTTGTCAGCGTTATGGATCTACAACAGGGCCCAGTCATCCTTTGTGGTGTGGAGGTTAGCAGGTAGTTGGAGTGGGAAATATACTTCTCGCATGTAGCTAAGAATCCTTTTCACTCTTATTCTTTCCCCTCTCCCCCCTCCTCCTCATTCACAACAGGATGATGATAGCAACTTTCATATGGATTTCATTGTTGCTGCATCCAACCTCAGAGCAGAGAACTATGATATATCTCCTGCAGACCGTCATAAGGTAATGACAGTCTGATGAATCTTCCATCCCTGTGCAAGCTTACTTAAGTCTAGAATTTGAACTTAGCTTCTTGTGTAGATTTCAGCCTTCTCTAAAAATAACTTCTCTGGCACACTTGATTCACAGAGCAAGCTTATTGCAGGAAAGATCATCCCAGCCATTGCAACAACCACATCAGCTGTAGTTGGCCTTGTGTGTCTGGAGCTGTACAAGGTAGTGCAGGGACACCAACAGCTTGAGTCCTATAAGAACAGCTTCATGAACTTGGCTCTGCCATTCTTCAGCTTCTCTGAGCCCATTGCCCCACCACGTCACCAGGTGAGAAGGGTGACAGCCTGCCTGTATGGAGATGTCATGTTACGCATTAGTAAACTATGTATATGAGTGAAAAATGTGTGTGTGTGTTTGTATGTGTGTGCAGTCATCTGTATTCCTTATGGCACGTGTAAGTTTCTGTCACTGGGTATCTGCTTTTTGTGTTCCCTTGTTCATTCATTCAGTGTACAAAGTGGGAGCACGACACACATTTTGAAAAAAAACCAGATTGCTAAGGTACTTATAAGAAATTAAAAGGAGGAAAGTAAACGAGATGGAAAATGAGTGAAAGAGGTAACAAGATCTCAGTCATATGTGGCTATTTGGTCATTATAAGAATTACAGTTACTTAAATTGAGATGTGGCTATCAGACTACTTGGAATAAAGAATTTCAGTGGCTCTGACCTAACATGTCAAGTTGGCTGATAGTGGCCAGGCCATCTGGAATAACAACTATCCTTCCCCTTGTTCTTTGTTTCCAAGTATTATAACCAAGAATGGACTTTATGGGATCGCTTTGATGTACATGGATTACAGCCTAATGGTGAGGAGATGACCCTCAGGCAGTTCCTAGAATACTTCAAGGTAAGGTGCCTTTCTTCTTCATTTCCCCCACCCACGGGGTTGGTAGTTGTATAAATCCAAATCTTACAGATGGTCGTTCCCCTTCCTCCTTCTCATCCTCTGTAGACGGAGCACAAACTGGAAATAACCATGCTGTCCCAGGGTGTGTCCATGCTCTACTCATTCTTTATGCCTGCCTCCAAGCTGAAGGAACGTCTAGATCAGCCGTGAGTTGGTAGCTGGGGAGGGTGGAGGTGTCCTGCTCAGTGGGATCTTAAATTTCCAGCTGTATCAAGCAATAGTTAACTTTGATCTTGTCTTTGCCTACAATATGTCCCTCTCTTCTGTGTCACCTCCTTAACCTTCTGTTTTTTTTTTTTTGTCTCAGAATGACAGAAATTGTGAGCTGTGTGTTGAAGAGAAAAGTGGGCCGCCATGTGCAGGCTCTGGTGCTTGAACTGTGTTGCAACAGTGAAAGTGGCGAGGACATTGAGGTCCCTTATGTACACTACATCATTCCTTGAGCTTTGATCAGAGAACCTTTTTTTTTTGCTGCTTTCTACTGTTTGAAATTGGCGTTCATAATAAAAAAGTGATCCAGATGTGATACATTTTTGTTTTGGTAAGGGCCAATACCCTGTTATCTCTGTATTTCCATTTGTTAAAGTAATAATCCAGAGTCCAGCTCCACCCTCACAACATGGAAATTTCTTAAAATTCAAAGATACAGGACAGCCTAAGTACAACTGATTGATGAGTGCGGTATGTTAACTTTAATTTGGCATATTTGCTAAAATAAATGGTGACACCAACAAAGCCATTAACAGGGTTAAATCTGAGGATCTAATCCCTCTTCCGTGTTGATTCTAAGATAGAGATTGTACACCTGGTTTACCACAATACAAATTATATTTAGAGGTTATCCCACCTCAATCTTTGGTTGTAAGCCATATTCCATATTTCTCATCTGTAACAAAGGGACAACAAGTTGTTAGGAATAAAGTACATTTGTATGTATTACACGTGGATTTACTATTGTAATATGATGTGCCTTTTAAGTCTTTGAAACCTGTGCCTTTGCCATGCAGGTTTCATCCTACCCTCATGGTAGTTGATGGGTCGACTCTTAGTGAAACCTGTGTAACCATGGTTTCCTTCTGTAAGGAGGGTGTAAATCTGGTGAAATGTGAAGAGCCAGTACCCTACTTCCCTCAACACCATTTTGTTTTCAGGATCACCAGACTTCCTTCATTCAGGGCAGCATGGAGCTGTGTTAGGATGATCTGTAGCAGCAGGACTCATCACTGGCCTCACAAGAACCCCAATCTTTCCCTTTCATCTTGACAATTCTACAAAATCCTGAAAGAACCAATAGTTTTGACTACTTTCACATTGTTAACCCGCCCAGGTTACCCAAAGTTTCCATTTGTATTCCCATACTTCAGACAGCTTGATCCTCATTTCTAAAATGACGTCTCATTTCTGAACTATAACTGAATCAACAAGCTTGGGGCCAGCTCGATGGCCCCAGCATAATGTGCTTGCCTGTAAATTATATTATTGGTCTTTCATTGACTTTGTATTTCTAGATGTCCTTTTTTTCCCTAAATGCCGTTTTCCTTACAGCACAGAGATACTGAGTAGGAGTGCTTTAAAAACTTGATTGAGGCAATGATCTAGCAAGGAGAAAGCTTTTCCTACCACAGGTGCTTTTTTAAAAGATTTACTTATTTGAAAGAGTTACAGAGAGGGGTAGAGACAGAGGTAGAGAGAGGTCTTCCATCCACTGGTTCACTCCCCCAGATGGCCACAACAGCCAGAGCTGTACCGATCCAAAGCCAGGAGCCAGGAGCTCCTTCCAGGTCTGCCACGCAGGTAAAGGGCCCCAACAACTTGGGCCTTTGGGCTTTCCCAGGCCAGAGCAGAGAGCTGGATTGGAAGGGGAGTAGCCTGATAGAACCGGTGCCCATATGGGGTGCCAGCACTCCCGGCCAGGGCTTTAACGTGCTGCGCCACACTGCTGGCCCCCCTCGTAGGTGCTTTTGTATACTGAATGCTCTGCAGTACAGATGCTAGCCTCTGCCCACTGAACATACAATGTATGAGGCTTGCATTCAAGTGGCATAATTTCTTTGCTGTAATAGTTTCCAAGTCCAACAAACTCCCATAGCCATGTTTAACATCATCATCTCTGAAATTTAATTTCACGTCAGGCCCAGACACGTGCAAATTTCATTTTCACTCTACTTGCCCTCAGTGATTACTGCTGTTGTCTGCTCTGAAATAATGTTCTGTTATCACTGCTAGATTTTCTGTATTTATCTCTGTAATTTCTGCACACGAGCATGCACCTATATCAGATTGACCCAAGAGAAGCCTGTGGTGGTATTTCATAGCCATCTTGTAGACCCTTAGTACACTGAGCTGGTATGATAGAGCGGGGGGTGTACTGTTAGTCTGGATTCTCTAAAAAGTTGAATCCATACGTATATATGGAAATAAGTATGGATAGATAAGTAGAGAAGATTAAGCCCTGCAGCCTGCAGGGGACAAGCTAGAGAACTAGCACTGATGATATAATTAAAATTTATGAAAGGGCCTAGGAACAAGTGCTATGATGTACGATTGCTCTCTTGTGGGGAAATTAGTTACATGATGGAGCCCAAAGGAAGTAAGGTGGGCGGAATCCAAAGTTGTTTACCACTAAAACTGATTGGCTGTGCAACATCAGGGGAGGTAACAAAACTAGTAACAAGTGTATAGACATATGGCTAGTCCTATAGAAATCCCCCCGTAAGGTGATTTTTTAAGTGATTGGTTGGTCCTTAGCCCTGCCCCAATGACTGCAGTGTTGTGCAATAAAAGGTTCTGTTTCGCACAAAGTAAATGAGTCCTTGCTAGACTTGGCTCCCCGCTGCGTCTGATTGTCTCCAGGATCGGGAGGCTGGGGAACGGGCAAGCGGCGCACTTACCTTTCCTCGGACCCAGTCCATCCTTCTATGGGTGGACTAAGACCAAGCATCTGGCGCCCAACGTGGGGCTCAAGCAGTAACTTTTCGGCCAAGGCCAAGCGGTCTCTCAGGGTAAGTGAAACCCTAGTATGGGTAATGCAGTTTTGTCCATTATGGACTGGGCCTTAAAGGCCTTACAGGACTTGGGAGAGCCCAGAGACTCAGAGGAAGATGGCGGGGAAAGAGAATGGGCTAAGTTTGATCAGGAATGCAGAGAGCCTGTTGAGGCACGAACTGTTGAGGTAAAAACGAAAGTAAAAGCCATCCCGCCTAGCCCCTCCACCCCAGGAGGGCCACACCTCCTGGGGGCAGAGGCAGCCTCCCCCTATGTAGAGCCAGGGAGGGAGCTTTGTGATCTGGGCACTTATGATTGCCCAGGAGGGGAGAGGAGAAATGAGGCGACCTTTGCGGAAGCTTATCCGGTGGACATAAAGCAGCATAGGGAAGTGAACTCTGGGCCAGGGAACCTGCTGCCTCAGGCCTACCCTGTTAATTTAGCTCCAGGCAGCAACAGAGCTCTGGAGTGGTATCCCTGGGAAGCGAAGGACTTAAAGGAGCTTCGCGAGCTTCACAAGGCAGTGGCAGAAGACGGGCCAAATTCCCCCTGGGCCCAAACTCTGCTACAACACATAGCTTATCAACCATGTGTCCCCGAGGGCTGGTTGGACGTGGCCAAGGCAGTCCCCGCGAGTTTCCAGTTCATAAAGTGGTGTGCCTTCTTTAAGGAGGAGTGCCGGGTGAGAGCCGAAGCTAACGAAACAGCCCAGCCAGCTATCCCTATTACATATGCTATGCTGGCTGGGATGGGGGAAGGGTTCTATATGGGGATCCAGCAAGCTGTGCTACCTGCTCTGTACCGTGAACAAGTGAGGCAGGCAGGACTTAATGCCTGGTACAAGCTGGATGAGGGGCCCACAGAATCTCCCATCGCAGGGGTGCAACAAAAGCCAGGAGAGTCATTGCCAGATTTTGTAGCTAGGGTCGAACACAGTCTCTGTCGTAAGTTGCCAGCTGGGGACCTTCGGGATCAGTTTGTTAAGATGCTCATCTGGGAAGGAATGAATGCTGATCATAGGACGGGCTGCGCTGGCCTAAGGGAAGCATCGATAAGTCGATGGATAGTGGCCTCGCAGGATGTAGGTACGCAACAGCATCAAAATCAATCCCTGGCCATGACCCTACAGGCTCAGACGATGGCCATGACCCAGGCCCTCTCAGCCCAGACATCGGCAATGACAGAGGCTATTACTCAGGCTCTGGCCACCCAAAGTTCCAAGTCACTCGGGCAGGCCACTCAGAGAGCCTGCTTCAAGTGTGGGCAAGAGGGGCATTTTAAATGGGAGTGCCCTCAAGCCTCCTTGACTAATAGACTGGGAGGGTCAAAGCTGCCCCATACCCCCTGCCCTAGGTGCAGGAAGGGATATCATTGGAAAAAGGATTGCAGGTCCAAATTTGATATAGAAGGGAAGCCTTTAAACTAGAGGGGGGTCATCCTCCAGCCCCGTTAACTCAAGGAGGAACCCCATCCAAGGGGAAACCGGGGGTAACCCATACTAGAACAATCCAAGCCCACTGGACTGCCCCCCTTATGGAGGGGCTCCGTCCCAAAATGAGTGTTGTCATAGGTGGAAAAAGGTTTCACTGCCTAATCGCCACTGGGGTGGATAGGACGGTACTCCGGGAAGAGGAGGTGCCACCCACCTGGGAGCTAGCGGATGGGCCATCAATATTAGGAGTGGGGGGCAATTCTCGATCTAAGGAAACAGTTGCCCTCATGAAATGGGTCAGTCCTGATGGAGAACAGGGAAAAATACGGCCCCTGGTAGCGAAAAACCTCACAGTTAATTTATTAGGACAGGATATGCTAGGGCAAATGGATGCTGTGGCTACCACTGGCCTTACCTAAAGGAACAAAAACCTTCATCCATTAACCCTTTCCAACCTAATGAGTCTTTATTTGCAGTTAATAAGACTTTTTCTCCAGCACTACGGAAGTCTCTCATTCCCTGCCGCTTTGTTTCAGATGTGTTTCCCTGTCCTAAGCAATGGGCTCCTATGCTGATGACCAGCTCTTTTCTGTGCAGCTGTAGTTAACTTATCTAAGAGTTTGCACGTGTCTTGAAGGTTTCGTGTTTTATTGGATTTGTCTGTCTTTAATGTTTAAGTGATTACCTAACTCTGATCAGATCTACCCCACAGCTTTGATTAAAATACTCAGGTTATACGTGCTAGTTTTTGGCTGAGTAGTTTGACTCTCTAACAGTTTAAATTCTCAAATGGAGTCTAACAACTTTGGGACTTCCAGTAGGATCCCTGGAACTCTCAAAGGATGGGGCTCTAAATTTGTTAAAGTAACAACTGTTTGAGTCAATTCAAATTATGCAAGGTATATTAAAATGTTGTGAATAACGTCAGACCTGTACTGTATTCATGTTCTTGCTTTCCAGCTAGAGTGGCCTTACAAAAATGAGTAAATTCTGTGTATACAAGCCCTTATATTGTTAACTAAACTAAGCCAATACAGATTGGTTCAGAGAATTAAGTTAATGCCAAAGCCCTTCGGTTTGCTTGGTAGCTTACTTGCTCGGTTTTATGCTTTAAATTTGTTTCTCTTAACGATGAAGATCTTTTCAAAGTTGTAAACATGTACTAGTGTCCATGTTTGCTGTCCAGGAGGAGTTAATGGTGTGGTATTCATTAATAACTCAGTGTCTTATAAGAGAGACATTTTGAGTTTGTTTGTCCATACATGACAATTCAAGACTATGTAAAAGTAACTACAGGTATAAAGTTTCAGAAGGTGTGAGCAAGTCATGAAAGGTTTTAAAAGGTTTACAACTTTAAAATTGTTTACAGAGTTTTCTTTAAGTTACGTGCTAATGCCAAAATTACATTGACCTAAAGTTGAAATAAAAAATGTGCACTAATGTTAGTAAATATCTGGAAATGGTCTAAGTCGTAAATCTTGGAATCTGTTTTTGCAAAAACTGTAACATCTATTTTAACAGTGTCTGCTTAATGGGTTACTCTGCCATTTCTAAAGTTAGGTCCTTTTTAGCTCTGTTAAATAGTTCTAAGTTATGTGAGGATTTTGTGTACTAACTCTTATGTTCAAGGTGTTTATTTCTGGTTTATTCAATAACAAAAAACATAAAATTCATGTTCTGTCAAGGTAATCTATTGTGTACTCTACTGTCTCTGTTAAGTTCAAATTGATGAAAAGCATTGCTAAATACCTTTATGATTAGATCTGGTCTAAAAGTGTTAAGATCATCCTGTCTAATAAAGGGCTATCATTTCAGGATGTTAAAAAATTCTATTCTAACCAGATACTCTACGTTCTCTTGGCACCTTTAACAAACTTTCTAAAAATCAAAGTTCTAAATTCTCTAAACTTTTGGTATCTTCAAAAGGGCCCCTGGAGATATCAAAAGATATATCTCTCATATTACAGAGATAATAACCAATTGGGATGTTTAAAAGTGCTGCCAAGATGTAAAATGATTCAGCACTCTACTGAAATACCTCACAACCCACAGGAATAGGCTATGGTGGAAAAAAAAACATCAATGCCTCAAAAACAGTTATTAAAACAAAAAGGGGGAGTGCTACCCCCCATCTACAGTTACATAAGGCCTTGTTTACCATCAATATTTTAGATTTTTTGAAAGGGTCAAGGGAGTCAAGGTTCCAAAAACATTGGGGACATTTAACCGCTAAACCTCAGATGCTCGTTAGATGGAGAGACCCTCTCACCCGACTCTGGAGAGGGCCTGACCCACTGATTCAGTTGGGAAGAGGATTTGGCTGTGTGTTCCCCATAGGGGAGTTGACTCCAATTTGAATACCGGCCAGAAATATCAGGCCTATGCCCGATGCAAGTAACAACCCACCCAGGGAGTGGTTTGCCCCTGAGGGAGATCCCCTTGTCTTTCCTCTTCCAGAAACGGACAGAGATCCAGAGGAGGTGATGATGCTACTCTTCGCTGTGATCCTGAAGTGCCCAGCCCAGTGACGGGGGATTTGATGACCCAAACGTGATCATCAAAACACTTCAGGAAGACCTGAAAAAGACAAAGAGAACTCCAAGAAAGCCCACTTTGGACGGGCCTTAATGGACTCTTGCCCTACCTCTTCCCTCTTCTTGGACTGCTTCTTGCCCTGCTTTTAATCCTTGCTATTGGCCCATGCATAATGAATAGGCTTATACAGTTTATACAACAGCGCATAGAGGCAACAAGGGTAAGACAGGTTGAGGTTCATTACTAGAGGCTGCTAGCCACAGAGGGCTATGATCCCCTGAACTGGGGAAGTGCCCCCAGTGCTCTCCACATTGCCAACGACGGGTAAGATTCCGGATGGACCGGAACAACCTAAGACAGGCGGTGGAGAAAGCTCACCACGCTCCCATAATAACAAGTCACGCGACACCCCAAGACGGGTAAAGCACCCAGCGTCCTGCACCAACCTAAGACAGGGCTCATGGCCAAGCTGCCTGGGTTACCAATGACGGGTAAGGGCAAGGACGGCCAGGGGCAACCTAAGACAGGGACCGCGTGCTAAAACAAAAAAGGGGGAATATGTGGGGAAATTAGTTACATGATGGAGCCCAAGGGAAGTAAGGTGGGCGGAATCCAAAGTTGTTTACCACTAAAACTGATTGGCTGTGCAACATCAGGGGAGGTAACAAAACTAGTAACAAGTGTATAGACATATGGCTAGTCCTATAGAAATCCCCCCATAAGGTGATTTTTTAAGTGATTGGTTGGTCCTTAGCCCTGCCCCAATGACTCTGCAGTTTTGTGCTATAAAAGGTTCTGTTTCGCACAAAGTAAATGAGTCCTTGCTAGACTTAGCTCCCCGCTGCGTCTGATTGTCTCCGGGATCGGGAGGCTGGGGAACAGGTGAGCGGCGCACTTACCTTTCCTCGGACCCAGTCCATCCTTCTATGGGTGGACTAAGACCCAGCACTGTCTGACAAGAAAGTCTCCCTTACAGAGTGATCAGTTTATGGCCAATCTGATGAATGGTGATACGTGGTAAGTGCGTTTATTCATTTGAGAGATAGAGCTATAGACAGAGGGAGAGACAAGTGAAGTCTTGTGTCCACTGGTTCCCCAAGTGGTTGTGATGACCAGAGCTGAGCTGATCCAAAAACCAGGAACCAGGAGCTTTTTCCAGGTTCCACAGGCAGGTGCAGGGGCCTAAACTCTTGGGACATCCTCCACTGCTTTTCTAGGCCAAACCAGGGAGCTGGATGGAAGAGGAACTGCTGGGATGTGAAGTGGTGCCCATATAGGATGCAGGCGCTGTAAGTGGAGGTTTAACCTACTATCCATCAAGGAGAGTACACTCATCTCCTCCAAAACTACATCGTTGTCCAGAAAATAAACAGCTAAGCGTTTGCCAGCATTCCATATCAGAGTAAGATTTAATTCTGCTTCCTGTTGGTCTTGCCTCTGCTTGAGACGCAACTTATAGGAGGCAGCCGCAGAAGGTTCAAGTATTTGAATATAGCAGTTACTCTGAAGGGATTTCTATCTTCTGACTTAGGTTTGGCCCAGCCCAACTGTTGCAGATAGAAAACCTCTAGAGCTTTTAGAGTAACCACTACTATTGAGGGTGTTGCAGGTGAATATGTGGCAGAGAGAGATTATCGCAATTCTTTCTCACATGAAAGAATAATTACCATGTGGACTGTGGCAGAGTCCTTTATCTTCTAATTAGACTTGTCTCTAACTGACATTAAAATTGTGGTAGAGGCCTTCCCAAGATCAGAAGAAAAGAGTTGGAAACTTTTACATTACATTACATTAGGGTAGGGGGAAGTGTGAGCTCCTGCCCATGAATTAGCTATTTATCTTGAGTTTTCTGCATCGCATTCAGAGGCCACCTTTTGCTGGAACCCTGGTTTGACTATGGGTTCTTACTCTGCCCCTACTCAGGTTGAAGAAGTCAAAGAAGTTCTCACCCTAACCCCTGACAGCAAGCCATCTCCAATTGCTTAGAGATTCGCTGTCCTCTACTCAAACTATGCTTCTCTTGTCAACATTTTGTCTGGACTCATATCTCACTGATGCTAGAACACCAATTTGGACTCATCTTCCCAGTTTTCCCACAACATAGTGGTTCTTAGAGTGAGTTTTCCTAGAGTGTACTGTTAATTTTGTGTGTTCTGTAGGTAAAAGTTATGCCAAAATGTCAGACCAGCATTATTCTGGAAAATTGTACTTTGTAGCACACAATTCAAACATGAAAATATAAAACAAAGCCAACAAGAATGCAACATTCAGTTTGCAGCTTAAAAACTGAGAGTTAAAACCTAACCGCAAGCATATTATAGTCGGTTGGTTGGTTGACTTTGCACTGTGCCGATTCGAAGCCAGGAGCTGAGTACTTCCTCCCTGTCTCCCATGTGGGTGCAGGGACCCAGGCACTTGGGCCATCCTCCGCTGCCCTCCCGGGCCACAGCAGAGAGCTGGACTGGCAGAGGAGCAACCGGGACAGAATCTGGCACCCCGACCGGGACTAGAACCCAGGGTGCTGGTGCCGCAGGCGGAGGATTAGCCAAGTGAGCCACGGGGCAGGCCAGTAGAACATGTTTTTACTGAAGTCATGTGAACAATGACATTGCCACAAAACCAAAATAATTAAATTATTTAGTTAGTTAGTTAGTTTTGGAAGAATTAAGTGGGGTGCAAAAGGCAAGCATTTCCATTTCTGTTTTCTTTTTCTTTTCTTTTTTTTTCTTTTTGACAGGAAGAGTGGACAGTGAGAGAGAGAGACAGAGAAAAAGGTCTTCCTTTACCATTGGTTCACCCTCCAATGGCCGCAGCGCACCACACTGATCCAAAGGCAGGAGCCAGGTGCTTCTCCTGGTCTCCCATGGGGTGCAGGGCCCAAGCACTTGGGCCACCCTCCACTGCACTCCCGGGCCACAGCAGAGAGCTGGCCTGGAAGAGGGGCAACCGGGACAGAATCTGGTGCCCTGACTGGGACTAGAACCCGGTGTGCCAGCGCTGCAAGGTGGAGGATTAGCCTATTGAGCCGTGGTGCCAGCCTCCATTTCTGTTTTCAAAATTATACTTTGCAAAGCACTGAAGGCCATAACAATAGCATAAAAGATCTTTGGAATATACACTGAAATATTCAGGTAAAGAACCAACAATAGTTTAAGTAAATGACTTCATAGAAGCCCATAAATGTCACTAACTCATTCAGTCTCACGTAGCTATAGTTTTTCTCTTTTTTTTTTAAGAAGGCATTTTTTCAAATGAATACAAATTTCATATGTACAGCTTTTAGGAATATAGTGTTTTTTCCCCCAATTCCCACCCTTCCACCCCCACTCCCATCCCACCCTTGCAGTTCCATTTTTCATTAAGATAAGTTTTTAATTGAGTTTAATATGCAGAAGACCAACACAATACTAAGCAGAGATTTCAACCGTTTGCAACCACACAAATACATAAAGCGCAGTTTGAAGGTGTATTGTTAATTCTCATACTACACCGCATGAATGACAGAGGCCCAACATGCGGGTAACTTCCTGTTGTTGATTTAACAACTGACACTCTTATTTTTGATGTCAGTGACCACTCGAGGCTCTTGACATGAGCTGCCAAGGCTATGGAAGCCTTTTGAGTCCAGAAACTCTGTCAGTATTTAGACAAGGCCGTATACAAACTGGAAGTTCTTCCTTCAGCGAAAGGTACCTCTCTCTTTGATGGCCCCTTGTTTCCACTGGGGTCTCACCCACAGATCTTTCATACAGAACATGAAGCCCGCCCTCTTCCCCGGGCCCTAGTAGGAGTCTCTCTGACTGCACATTTTTGCACACAACACCTCCACTCTTTTCCCCTGCCCGCCATGAATGGACGCTGCCCCTGCCAACCTGAACCCAGAAGTCCATCCTGCTCACCGCGCAACCTAACTTTGATTGGACGACGGAGATGCCAGTTTGGGCTCGGCTCGCCCATGCCTGCCAGTGAGTGGACGGGCGACATGCCAGTCACATAACAAAGCCCACAGAACTTCCGCCCCACTCCCCAACGTCCACACCTGCTTCTCCCTCACTGGACCGGGAACCTGCCCGTCTGCGCCTAGAACCCCACCCCTGAGGCTGACCAATTGCCCGTGATGGGACCGGGAACCTGCCCGTCATTAACTGGACCCCGCCTCCTTAGCTCCTCTGCTTGCCCCTGACTAGAATAGGAACCTGTCTGTGACAAGAATCCCACCCCTTGGCTCTCTTGCGCCCCTGACGGGACCCGGAGGCTGTCAGTCTGTGACAGGAACACCACCCTCGGCTCTCCTGCCGCCCTCACTGGACCCGGAACCTGTCTGTCTGTGACAGGAGCCCCACCCCTTGGCGCTCCTGCCGCCCCTGACTGGACCCGGAACCTGTCAGTCTGTGACAAGAACCCCACCCCTTGGCTCTCCTGCCGCCCTGACAGGACCCGGAACCTGTCAGTCTGTGACAGGAGCCCCACCCCTCGGCTCTCCTGCCGCCCCTGACAGGACCCGGAACCTGTCAGTCTGTGACAGGAGCCCCACCCCTTGGCTCTCCTGCTGCCCTGACAGGACCGGCACCTGTCAGTCTGTGACAGGAGCCCCACCCCAAGGCTCTCCTGCCGCCTTGACGTGACCCAGAGCCTGTCAGTCTGTGACGAGAACCCCACCCCAAGGCCCTCCTGCCACCCCTGACGGGACCCTGAACCTGTCAGTCTGTGACAGGAACACCACCCTCGGCTCTCCTGCCGCCCCTGACTGGACCCGGAACCTGTCAGTCTGTGACAGGAGCCCCACCCCTCAGCGCTCCTGCCGCCCCTGACTGGACACGGAACTGTTGGACCTCTCAGTTGCAGAGATGCCCACTTGCTCGGGAGGACGCCCAAAGATCCAGACTCCAGACCAGTTGATGCAAAAAGCACGAGGTTTTTATTGAACGTTTGCGCAAACGGGCCCCCACCTCAGGCAGTGAGGAGCCCTGAGCAGCAGTTTCACACAGGTTATATAGGCAACGAATTAGCATATTCCTAATGCGCATGCGTAGGATTGGTCTGTTCAGAGGGGCCATTAGCATATGGAATGCAGAGGTGGCACGGGATTGGCTGGTTAGGAGGGACAATTAGCATACCGGAGAGTGCTGAGGAGAATGCTGAGGAGAGTGCTGAGGAGAGTGCTGAGGAGAGTGCTGAGGGAACGTGCTGAGGAGAGTGCTGAGGGAACCAGCTGAGGAGAGTGCTGAGGAGAGTGCTGAGGAGAGTGCTGAGGGAACGTGCTGAGGAGAGTGCTGAGGGAACGTGATGAGGGAACCAGCTGAGGAGAGTGCTGAGACTCTCCGAAGGGGAGTGGCAGCTCTGCTCTGGGCATGCCTAGAGGTTCTCTGAAGGGGATTGACTTTTCCTTCCCAGAGAACGTCCTGCCCGCTGGACTCTGGGGAACATCTAACCTCTTAAGAAGCCCCTGATATTTGCCCAGGCCTAGTTTCTTGTCCCTCTCCCCCATAAGGGTCCTTCAGAACCTGTCAGTCTGTGACAAGAACCCCACCCCAAGGCTCTCCTGCCGCCCTGACTGGACCCGGAACCTGTCATTCTGTGGGAGGAGCCCCACCCCAAGGCTCTCCTGCCGCCCTGACAGGACCCGGAGCCTGTCAGTCTGTGACAGGAGCCCCACCCCTCAGCTCTCCCGCCGCCCCTGACGGGACCCTGAACCTGTCAGTCTGTGACGAGCACCCCACCCCTCGGCTCTCCCGCCGCCCTGACGGGACCGGAACTGTCAGTCTGTGACAAGGACCCCACCCCTCGGCTCTCCTGCCGCCCCTGATGGGACCGGAACCTGTCAGTCTGTGACAAGAACCCCACCCCAAGGCTCTCCTGCCGCCCTGACTGCACCCGGAACCTGTCAGTCTGTGACTGGAGCCCCACCCCAAGGCTCTCCTGCCGCCCTGACTGGACCTGGAACCTGTCATTCTGTGACAGGAGCCCCACCCCAAGGCTCTCCTGCCGCCCTGACTGGACCCGGAACCTGTCAGTCTGTGACAGGAGCCCCACCCCTCGGCTCTCCAGCCGCCCCTGACTGGACCCGGAACCTGTCAGTCTGTGACAAGAACCCCACCCCAAGGCTCTCCTGCCGCCCTGACTGGACCTGGAACCTGTCTGTCTGTGAGAGGAGCCCCACCCCAAGGCTCTCCTGCCGCCCTGACAGGACCCGGAGCCTGTCAGTCTGTAACAGGAGCCCCACCCCTCGGCTCTCCCGCCGCCCCTGACGGGACCCTGAACCTGTCAGTCTGTGACGAGCACCCCACCCCTCGGCTCTCCCGCCGCCCTGACGGGACCGGAACTGTCAGTCTGTGACAAGGACCCCACCCCTCGGCTCTCCTGCCGCCCCTGATGGGACCGGAACCTGTCAGTCTGTGACAAGAACCCCACCCCAAGGCTCTCCTGCCGCCCTGACTGCACCCGGAACCTGTCATTCTGTGACTGGAGCCCCACCCCAAGGCTCTCCTGCCGCCCTGACTGGACCCGGAACCTGAAAGTCTGTGACTGGAGCCCCACCACAAGGCTCTCCTGCCGCCCTGACTGGACCGGCACCTGTCAGTCTGTGACAGGAGCCCCACCCCAAGGCTCTCCTGCCGCCTTGACGTGACCCAGAGCCTGTCAGTCTGTGACGAGAACCCCACCCCAAGGCCCTCCTGCCACCCCTGACGGGACCCTGAACCTGTCAGTCTGTGACAGGAACACCACCCTCGGCTCTCCTGCCGCCCCTGACTGGACCCGGAACCTGTCAGTCTGTGACAGGAGCCCCACCCCTCAGCGCTCCTGCCGCCCCTGACTGGACACGGAACTGTTGGACCTCTCAGTTGCAGAGATGCCCACTTGCTCGGGAGGACGCCCAAAGATCCAGACTCCAGACCAGTTGATGCAAAAAGCACGAGGTTTTTATTGAACGTTTGCGCAAACGGGCCCCCACCTCAGGCAGTGAGGAGCCCTGAGCAGCAGTTTCACACAGGTTATATAGGCAACGAATTAGCATATTCCTAATGCGCATGCGTAGGATTGGTCTGTTCAGAGGGGCCATTAGCATATGGAATGCAGAGGTGGCACGGGATTGGCTGGTTAGGAGGGACAATTAGCATACCGGAGAGTGCTGAGGAGAATGCTGAGGAGAGTGCTGAGGAGAGTGCTGAGGAGAGTGCTGAGGGAACGTGCTGAGGAGAGTGCTGAGGGAACCAGCTGAGGAGAGTGCTGAGGAGAGTGCTGAGGAGAGTGCTGAGGGAACGTGCTGAGGAGAGTGCTGAGGGAACGTGATGAGGGAACCAGCTGAGGAGAGTGCTGAGACTCTCCGAAGGGGAGTGGCAGCTCTGCTCTGGGCATGCCTAGAGGTTCTCTGAAGGGGATTGACTTTTCCTTCCCAGAGAACGTCCTGCCCGCTGGACTCTGGGGAACATCTAACCTCTTAAGAAGCCCCTGATATTTGCCCAGGCCTAGTTTCTTGTCCCTCTCCCCCATAAGGGTCCTTCAGAACCTGTCAGTCTGTGACAAGAACCCCACCCCAAGGCTCTCCTGCCGCCCTGACTGGACCCGGAACCTGTCATTCTGTGGGAGGAGCCCCACCCCAAGGCTCTCCTGCTGCCCTGACAGGACCCGGAGCCTGTCAGTCTGTGACAGGAGCCCCACCCCTCAGCTCTCCCGCCGCCCCTGACGGGACCCTGAACCTGTCAGTCTGTGACGAGCACCCCACCCCTCGGCTCTCCCGCCGCCCTGACGGGACCGGAACTGTCAGTCTGTGACAAGGACCCCACCCCTCGGCTCTCCTGCCGCCCCTGATGGGACCGGAACCTGTCAGTCTGTGACAAGAACCCCACCCCAAGGCTCTCCTGCCGCCCTGACTGCACCCGGAACCTGTCAGTCTGTGACTGGAGCCCCACCCCAAGGCTCTCCTGCCGCCCTGACTGGACCTGGAACCTGTCATTCTGTGACAGGAGCCCCACCCCAAGGCTCTCCTGCCGCCCTGACTGGACCCGGAACCTGTCAGTCTGTGACAGGAGCCCCACCCCTCGGCTCTCCAGCCGCCCCTGACTGGACCCGGAACCTGTCAGTCTGTGACAAGAACCCCACCCCAAGGCTCTCCTGCCGCCCTGACTGGACCTGGAACCTGTCTGTCTGTGAGAGGAGCCCCACCCCAAGGCTCTCCTGCCGCCCTGACAGGACCCGGAGCCTGTCAGTCTGTAACAGGAGCCCCACCCCTCGGCTCTCCCGCCGCCCCTGACGGGACCCTGAACCTGTCAGTCTGTGACGAGCACCCCACCCCTCGGCTCTCCCGCCGCCCTGACGGGACCGGAACTGTCAGTCTGTGACAAGGACCCCACCCCTCGGCTCTCCTGCCGCCCCTGATGGGACCGGAACCTGTCAGTCTGTGACAAGAACCCCACCCCAAGGCTCTCCTGCCGCCCTGACTGCACCCGGAACCTGTCATTCTGTGACTGGAGCCCCACCCCAAGGCTCTCCTGCCGCCCTGACTGGACCCGGAACCTGAAAGTCTGTGACTGGAGCCCCACCACAAGGCTCTCCTGCCGCCCTGACTGGACCCGGAACCTGTCAGTCTGTGACTGGAGCCCCACCCCAAGGCTCTCCTGCCGCCCATGACAGGACCCGGAACCTGTCAGTCTGTGACAGGAGCCCCACCCCTCGGCGCTCCTGCCGCCCTGACAGGACCCGGAACCTGTCAGTCTGTGACTGGAGCCCCACCCCAAGGCTCTCCTGCTGCCCCTGCCCGAGTGCGCCTCCTCCCGTTCTCTGCACTGCCGCTAATGGCGTTTTGCAGCAGGCACTCAGAACGCCACCCCCGCCTCCGCGGTGGCTGCCTGGAAGAGTTGGGCGCCAGTCCACGTTGAGCACCTCGCCTTCTGCGCGGCCCTGACTGACTGATGGATGAGGAGGAACAGTCTGGGCTGTCCAGCTCGTGGTGGGCACGGGCCGGCAGCGTTGCAGAAGACAGGTTCTGGGCTCCTACTGCTCGTTCCTCCTCCCAGACCAGGGCAGGCAGGGCCAAGCTACAGGGCGAGGTTCTGGCGGACGGACAGTGAGCTGCCAGGGACGTGCTGGCGCAGAACCGAAGCTGCCCCGTGCGTCCTGAGCTGGGCATGGGCGGGACGACTGCCGCACTGCGCGCGTGCACGGCACTGCCCGCGGCCCGTCAGGAGCCGGGAGGGGCGTGGCTCGAGGCGCCCAGGCTGGCTGCTGTCTCAGCCAGTCAGGGGCACTGAGGGGCGGGGCCGACGGAGGAGGGCAGGACCTCGCGCAGATTGGCAGGGCCTCTTCCAATCAAGGGCGAGCAGAGGCGCAGAAGAAGGCGGTGCCGTGTGAAGACCGCTTGTCAGGCAGCTCCCTGGTCCCGCCGGGTGCTGGGAAGGGGGCTCCTAGGGGGTTCGGACGTCCTGGGAGCAGATTGGCAGGGCCGCTGTCCAGTGAGGGCACTCAGTGACGAAGGGGTGGCGCGGGGGTGAAGGGGCAAAGACCTGCATCCCAGTCTCTCACAAGGATACAGCAGGTGCACAGGAGCCCTGAGCCCACCCCACCTTCTCCCTCCGGGTCTCTCACAAGGATATAACAGGTGCACAGGGAGCTGAAGCCTCCCTAGGTTCCCCCTCCGGGTCTCTCACAAGGATACACAAGGATGATGAGCCCATCCCAGAACATCCACCCAGGTCTTTCTCAAGGATATCACGGGGGCACAGGGGCCTTTACCTGACCCCAGGACCTCCATATGAGTCACTTACAAGCATACAACAGGTGCAGAGCAGCCCTGCTTCACACCATGACCTCCATTCGAGTCTCTCACAAGTATATAACAGGTGCACATGGAGCTGAACCTACCGCTTCACCTCCATCCGGGTCTCCAACAAGGATTTAATAGGTGCACCGATGCCCTTAGCCCACGCCAGGACCTCCATTTGCGTCTCTCACAAGGATGTAAACAGTTGCACGGGGACTTCAGAAACCCCCAGGAACTCTATTTGGGTCTCTCATTTATATAACAGATGCACAGGAGCCCTGAGCCCACCAGAGGACCTCCATCAAGTCGCTCACAAAGATATAACAGTTGCACAGGTGCCCTGAGCCCATCCCAGATGCTTCTTCCTAGTCTTTCACAAGGATATAACAGGTCCACTGGGCCCTTGACCCACTCCAGGTCCTCCATCCGGGTCATTCACAAGGGTATAATTGGTGCACAGGGGTCCTTAGCCCATCCCAGGACCACCCTCCGGGTCTCTCACAAGGATACAACAGATGCAAAGGCGCCCTAAATCCATCCAAGATCCTCAATCTGGGTCTTCACAAGGATATAACAGTCGCACAGGGACCTGAAACAACCGAAAGACCGCCATCCGGATCATTCACAAGGATACAACAGGTGCACAGGGATCTGAGAAAGCCCCAGGACCTCCATCTGGGCCTGTCACAAGCATATAGCAGGTGCACAGAGTCTTGAGCCCACCGAAGATGCTCCATCCGGGTCTGTCAGTGGCACTGACCTCACCCAAGATCCTCCATCCATGTCATTCACAAAGATATAGCAGTTGCACGGGAGACGGAATGAACTGAAGACCTCCTTCTGGGTCTCTCACAATGATATATCAGGTGCACAGGGTTTGCAACCCATCCCACGACCTCCATCCGGGTAGCTCTCAAAGATACAACAGGGGAACATGGACCTGAGCCCACCCCAGGCCCTCCATCAGGGTCTCTCACAAGGATATCATTGATGCACAGGGGCCCTTAGCCCACCCCAGGACCACCCTCCGGGTCTCTCACCAGGGGACAACAGGTACACAGGTGTGATGAACCCATCCCAGGATGTCAACCAAGTCTCTCACAAGGACATACCAGGCCACCCATCCGGGTTTCTCTTAAGAATATAACAGGGAGAAAGGGGTGCTGAGCACATCTTGGGTCCTCCATTTGGGTCTTTCTCAAGGATAAAACAAGTGCACAGGGGCCCTGAGCCCATCCCAGGTCTTACATCCAGGAATTCACAAGGATAAAACAGGTGCACATGGCTCTGAGACCACCCTAGGACACCCATGCGGGTCTCTCACAAGAAGATGAAAGGTGCATGGGGACTTTAGAAACCACCAGGATCTCCATCCCAGTCTCTCAAAACATGCAACATGTGCAAAGGAACGCTGTGCCCACCCCAGGACCTCCATCCGGGTCTCTCACAAGGATAGAACAAGTGCAAATGGATGATGAGCCCATCCCAGAACATCCACTCAGGTCTTTCTCAAGGATATCATGGGGGCACAGGGGCCTTTACCTGACCCCAGGACCTCCATATGAGTCACTTACAAGCATACAACAGGTGCAGAGCAGCCCTGCTTCACACCATGACCTCCATTCGAGTCTCTCACAAGTATATAACAGGTGCACATGGAGCTGAACCTACCGCTTCACCTCCATCCGGGTCTCCAACAAGGATTTAATAGGTGCACTGATGCCCTTAGCCCACGCCAGGACCTCCATTTGCGTCTCTCACAAGGATGTAAACAGTTGCACAGGGACTTCAGAAACCCCCAGGAACTCTATTTGGGTCTCTCATTTATATAACAGATGCACAGGAGCCCTGAGCCCACCAGAGGACCTCCATCAAGTCGCTCACAAAGATATAACAGTTGCACAGGTGCCCTGAGCCCATCCCAGATGCTTCTTCCTAGTCTTTCACAAGGATATAACAGGTCCACTGGGCCCTTGACCCACTCCAGGTCCTCCATCCGGGTCATTCACAAGGGTATAATTGGTGCACAGGGGTCCTTAGCCCATCCCAGGACCACCCTCCAGGTCTCTCACAAGGATACAACAGATGCAAAGGCGCCCTAAATCCATCCAAGATCCTCAATCCGGGTCTTTCACAAGGATATAACAGTCGTACAGTTACCTTAAACAGCCAAAAGACCTACATCCGGGTCTCTCACAAGGATATAACAGTTGCACAGGGACCTGAAACAACCGAAAGACCGCCATCTGGGTCATTCACAAGGATACAACAGGTGCACAGGGATCTGAGAAAGCCCCAGGACCTCCATCTGGGCCTGTCACAAGCATATAGCAGGTGCACAGAGTCTTGAGCCCACCGAAGATGCTCCATCTGGGTCTGTCAGTGGCACTGACCTCACCCAAGATCCTCCATCCATGTCATTCACAAAGATATAACAGTTGCACAGGGGCCTTTACCTGACCTCAGGACCTCCATATGAGTCACTTATAAGCACATAACAGGTGCAGAGTGGCCCTGCTCCACACCATGACCTCCATTCGAGTCTCTCACAAGTATATAACAGGTGCACATGGAGCTGAACCTACCGCTTCACCTCCATCCGGGTCTCCAACAAGGATTTAATAGGTGCACCGATGCCCTTAGCCCACGCCAGGACCTCCATTTGCGCCTCTCACAAGGATATAACAGTTGCATGGGGGCTTGAGAAACCCCCAGGAACTCTATTTGGGTCTCTCATTTATATAACAGATGCACAGGAGCCCTGAGCCCACCAGAGGACCTCCATCAAGTCGCTCACAAAGATATAACAGTTGCACAGGTGCCCTGAGCCCATCCCAGATGCTTCTTCCTAGTCTTTCACAAGGATATAACAGGTCCACTGGGCCCTTGACCCACTCCAGGTCCTCCATCCGGGTCACTCACAAGAGTATAATTGGTGCACAGGGGTCCTTAGCCCATCCCAGGACCACCCTCCGGGTCTCTCACAAGGATACAACAGGTGCACAGGGGCCCTGAGCCCACTCCAGGACCGCCATCCGGGTCTCTCACAAGGATACAACAGATGCAAAGGCGCCCTAAATCCATCCAAGATCCTCAATCCGGGTCTTTCACAAGGATATAACAGTCGCACAGTTACCTTAAACAGCCAAAAGACCGCCATCCGGGTCTCTCACAAGGATATAACAGTTGCACAGGGGCCCTTATCCAACCACAATACCTCAATGTATTCACTCAAAACGATATAACAGATGCAAAGGGGCCCTGAAAGGACCTCCATCTGGGTCTCTAGGAAGGATATAACAGGTGCACATGGACTTGTGAAAACCCCCGGTCCTGAATCCGTGTCTCTCACAAGGTTATAACAGGTGCACAAGTGCCCTGAGCCCACCCCAGTACCTGCATAAAGGTCTCTTAAAAGGAAATAACAGGTGCCCGGGGACCTGAGAAACCCGCAAGAACTCCATCCAGGTCTCTCACAAGGATATAACAGTTGCATAGGGGCCCTGAGAAACCCCCAGGATCTCCATCCTGGTATCTCACACGAATATAACAGGTGCACAGGGACATGAGCCCTTCCCAGAATATCCAACTGGGTCTCTCACAAGGATATAACATCCTGAGCCCATCCCATGTCCTCCATCCGGGTCTCTCACACGGATATAACAGGTGCACAGGTTCCATGAGAAACCCCCAGGACCTCCATCTATGTCTCTCACAAGGAAGTAACAGGTACATAGGGAAATGAGCCTTTCCCGGGACATCCATCCTCCATCCAGGTCTCTCATAAGGATAGATTGTGTGCACAGCTGCCCTGTAAACCATTCTTCCTGGGATTGGCTCTCTTTTTTATGCTTCAACAGCCCTTCATGCACCTTTTCTATGTGTTCCCGGACCACTCCTGTATAGTCAGTATAAAAAAAACATTCCTCCATCCTCAAAGTATATGTGGGCTTTAAGGCTTTAGGAGTTATGAGGCCCAGAGCTATTTATTTATTTTACATGCGGTACATTTAAGAGAGGTGTGAACCTCCTTGGGAAGGCACCCTGTTGACTTCCATTACCTAGCTGGCCTGGGAGGATAGCTGGGCAGGTAAAGGCAGGTGGCATCTCTAACAGGAAATGTACAGTTCTGTCTGCAGTGTTGCTGACCCTGTTTTGCCATCCCCTCTGCAACAGTGGTTACTTTGGAAGCTGGGCCGAGTGAAGTTTTTTAGCTAACAGCCAATAAGATCTGTGGGTCTGACCTGGGTGTCCTTCGACTCCAGGGCAGTTCCACTTCCAGAGAGGCAACTCTTGGCTGGCAGAGCTGACTTCTGTGGAAGCCCTGAATTTTCATGTCAAACCAATGCAGTGGACTGGCCTGTTGGGTCTCCTTGATGACAGATCACTGTACAGAGCAGCCTTTAATAGGCCTGCCACCCATCTTCACATTTCTGATGTCTAGCTTTCTTTTCCTCCTGGTTTTTGTTAAGGCAGACCAGAGGATGTAAGCAAAGGGGATGCTCAAGTCCCACCTCTAATCTTTGTGGCTTAAACTAGAAGTTACAGTCACAGGCCTGTCCTGATAGTTTTCATTTTGAGGCAGACAATGCCCGTGAGGAAAGTTATGCCCTCACTTTAAAACTTTTTTCTTGTTTGGTCTGAAAAGTGAGGTTTTGTCTGTTTACTGTGCCCATGGCTAAGTAAGCCTGTGAGGTAGGAAGTCAGATATGAGCTTATGTGTGTGTAACAGGTCTATGTCCATCATATGCATCTACATCTCAAAGTCATCCCGATAATGTTTCAGGGGCAGCCTGGCCTTCGCATCCTGCCCTGCCCTTTCCTACCTGCTAACCTGCCAGGTGGGGGTCCCCACCCCTCCTGCCTGACAAATCTTCCACAATCTCCCAGATGCAGTCCGGTATCTGCATTTCAAACACCCTGTCCCGGAACCCCATTCTCTAGGCGGTCCTGCTCACCCTTCCTCTGAACCCAGGATGGCACCAGCTAGGCTTCCTCCTGTCTGATACCTTCAAGGGAAAACTCAGATAGGAGCTTCTTAATATTTACAGCCATAAAATCCTTTGCTTCAGGAGGAGATGTGTGAAGACAGAGACCAATCTCCTTAAATACCTCCAGCCTCAAACGGACTGCGAGCTCAGCTCTCTGCCTCTCTGCTGAGCTGCCCGCCTGGCCTGGTCAGCTGTAATCTCTCCACTCAGCCATGGAACCTCACTCCTTCCCCTCACCTGAGCGACTGCACTCTCTCAGGTCCTCTCTGGAGAGGTGCCCATCCGTTCTTACGGATGTCCCTTTCCTAATAAACTTTGTTTCTTTACTTTCCATTACTCTGTCTCATGCCTGAATTCTTCCTTGTGTGAAGACAAGAACCCTGCCATTCTCTGGTAACAAGCCTAGCTGTGAAATTATAATTTAAACTCTCCTTTTGGCTATATTATTATTACAGAAATGTTAGTCATTTTATAAGATCTAAAAATCAAACTATACATGCACAAGTTTTTCAGAATAGTTATTCTCCCATCTTAAAGAGAATAGAGAAATGAGGCCGGTGCCGTGGCTCAACAGGCTAACCCTCTGCCTTGCGGCACCGGCACACCGGGTTCTAGTCCCGGTCGGGGCGCCGGAGTCTATCCCAGTTGCCCCTCTTCCAGGCCAGCTCTCTGCTATGGCCAGGGAGTGCAGTGGAGGATGGCCCAAGTCCTTGGGCCCTGCACCCGCATGGGAGACCAGGAGAAGCACCTGGCTCCTGGCTTCAGATCAGCGAGTTGCGCCGGCCACAGTGGCCATTGGAGGGTGAACTAGCAGCAAAAAGGAAGACCTTTCTCTCTGTCTCTCTCTCTCACTATCCACTCTGCCTGTCAAAAAAAAAAAGAGAGAGAGAGAGAGAATAGAGAAATGAGGGAGCAAGTCCCAGATTGTTTGCTGACAATAGCAATATTAAATGAAAACTTAGCAAGTGATTTTAACCATCAGATAACAATTTAGGGAAACATTTACCAGGGGTCCAATACCTTCTATAGATTTTAAGAATACATGTTTCTGGAAACAATTTTTAAACATTTAACATGGTGTAACTAGTCTAATCAGCAAACTCAAGTACAAACATATAAAAACAATGTTACTTTCTTTTAACCAACAGATTTAAAGCATCTGATACACAGATTCAGGTCACATGCATCAAAATATATCTTCGATTAACTTTGGCAGTTTAACTTTATGAACAATCTTTTATCCATAGGCCATTTAAAATAAAGCTCTTAACAAATTTTCCCATGTAGACATACAATATGTATACACACATAATATAACACACAAGATGGAACAATAAAGCAGTTTTAGTATTCACCTTTAAAAAAACTTTAACTCCTTTTTGTAAATTACCAATTGATTTGAATTACTTTCTGCTCTTAGTAACCTCAGCTAACCATACCTTTTCTCAGCTGGTACCTGTAATACATTATTGGCGTTATCTGTTTACAGAGCCATCCCAAAGTACTGAATACAATAGAAGTGGCTGGAAAAAGTCCATCAGAACCTATACAAAACTGGGGATGACAAAGGACTTTAAATAGCCATGTTTAAACTTATTATAAACTCAACAAGAAGCACTTGCTTATTTTACACAGCATTTTGAAAGCAGGTGTAGGATTTTACAAAGCATTTAACCCTTTTATGTCTTTAGGGCCCCTTTCTTGAGATAACCATTATGTGTACAAATACAAGATTATTAGACTTTTTAACTTTTAGACATTCTTAGTAGTAGTATTTAATATTATTAAAACTTAAAATTTATCACCACTTTACATCTTGACAGTACTTTTAACATGATGACATAATATAGACCAAACTTGATCATTGTTACAAGGTGATTATTTAAATACCTGAAAATAAGCACATATTTAAATAACCCATAGCCCTTGGCTGGCACTAGGCTAATCCTCTGCCTGCAGCGCCGGCACCCCGGGTTCTAGTCCCGGTTGTGGCACCGGCTTCTGTCCCGGTTACTCCTCTTCCAGTCCAGCTCTCTGCTGTGGCCTGGGAGTGCAGTGGAGGATGGCCCAAGTGCTTTGGCCCTGCACCCCATGGGAGACCAGGAGAAGCACCTGGCTCCTGGCTTCGGATCAGCATGGTGCACTGGCTGCAGTGGCCATTGGGGGGTGAACCAACGGAAAAGGAAAACCGTTCTCTCTGTCTCTCTCTATCGACTCTGCCTGTCAAAAAAAAAAAAAAAAGAAATTTGACAATAAAAGTCTAAATAACCCATAGCTCTTAATAAAAACTTAGCTGTTTTTAAACAATTAGATTTTAACAGAGACATCAAGAGAACATAATAGATTACTTTAACTCATTGCTTTAACAGAGGATCAGATTTTGATTTTATGTCAAAGAAAATAGATTAATAGTTTCATAACCAAAAATTTCTTTTTTTTCATAATGTTCTGTGACTTCCTCATACCTTCTGTAACTTACTCAAAACTTTCTTTCCCATTCTAGTCTAGAGTAAACTAGCCATTACGATAAACAATTTTCACAAACCATGTCCTTCCTCTATGTAAATCTCTTTTCTTTTTTTACACACCCTCTTTAACTTACTTGAAACATTCTATCATTTCCATTCCAGTCTATAGTAAACTAGCCATCAGGATGAAGCTGTTCTTACAAACTATGTCCTTTCTTTAAAAAAAAAACCTTTTTCCTGCTTAACCTTTCTTACCATGTGCATATTTTTACTTGTTATGTTTCCCATCTGCCAATTTTTGATTTACATTTTGAAATAACCTGTTAAAATCTCCAAATTAAGACAACTTTCTAGGCAAGGCAACACATCTAATTTCAGCCTTAATCTCCCAATAGTAGTAGGCACTTCATACCTGGGTGAAATCTTAATCAGCAAAACCCTGGTGCCTTCTCTGGCTTCCTCTGTTCTGGTGTGGAAGGACTCCACCCAGCCTGAGTCCTACAAAGAGTAACAACAGGTATGCTTAGCCTCTGCTGGGTAGTAACTTAGCAAAGTCTATCTCTAGGCCTCCAAACAGGCTTCCTTCTGTGTTGCCGTTGATTTCTCAACAATGTTGCAGTGGGTTCCTTTCTGAGAGCAGCAGCGTGGTGAGGGCACGAGGCGCGGTCACCACACAGACTCCGGGAGTCGGGTGAAAGCAGGCTTGAGGCGAGCAGCCCGCAGACTTGTTTATTACAGTTAGTACAACAGCTTATATAGCCAAGACCAGCCAATCTGGTCAAGGAACGGTCTATGCCCCAACCAATCACAGCCTGTTGCCAGGCAGTTTCCAAAGCCATCCAATCACAGCCTGTTGCCAGTCAGGCTCTTGTTGCCAGGCAGTTTCTGAAACCATCCAATCATGGCCTGCCGTCAGTCAGGCTCTGTTGTCATGTGGTTTCCGAAGCCATCCAATCACGGCCTGTTGCCAGGCAGTTTCTGTTGTCAGCGGCCATCTTAGCATGACCTTTTCACCTCAGTGGCCATCTTGGCATGAACTTTTCACCTCAGCAGCCATCTTGATATGACCTTTTCACCTCATTCCACCACAGTTCTGTTCTTCATATTCCTGGTGGCTGTGAGGGCCACTGTTTGGCATTGCAGCAGGCACAAGTTTAGCATCTCTCAGTTACATTTCTGTCAAGCATGGGGAGCACAGTCATATAATACCAGTTGACCAGAGCTTCTAAGCTGTTTCCCCTATGTGAGTGTTTCCAGGAAGCTGATGAAGCAGGGATTAGGCCAGGTAATCTGGGACAAAAGTGTCTGTCGGGAAGAAGCCAACAACCATCCCAGCAGTGAATAACAGCACCAGCTGCCAGCTCCCAGCCTACTTCCAGGAGCCTTAGGACCTCATTTCAGCTTTTAATGGCCTTTCCCCTGTCTGGTAGAGGAGGGACCTCTGACTTGCGAGGAAGGAGATGGGGACCTGAGAGTAGTGGGGCCTCTTCTGGCTCTCCCTGAAGAATGGGTGGAGAGGCTGTGGAAGTCTTGGTGGGCCCTTGATCTTTAGACTCAGGGCTGAGTCGCAGTCACAGGAATTTTGCTCTGTTCCTATCTGTTAATGCAGGACCATATCAAGGAAGTTGAGTTATTATAATTTGTAACCGAGAATTTATATAGGAACTATCTGGGTGCTCTGCCTATCTGGTTATCACCAGGTACACCTCCAGTGACCTCTGGAGCACCCTGGCAGCCCAGCAGAGCTGCAACCTTAAGGACCTGGGCATATTCCCTCTGCTGGGCCAGCAGGCGGCTCAGGTTCCCTGGTGAGTGGGAGGGGCAGTGAACATCACAGGCACCCTGCTGCCCTCCACAATGCCTGGCACTGAATGCATTAGGCCACCAGGCCATCTAATTGGCTGGGCCCAGTGACCCATGGCCACTCTCTCCTCTGCACCTTGTACAGGTTTCCCTGAAGAGCCGCAGCAGCAGCAATGGCAATAACAATGATGACTCTGTGAAAAGACAAAGTTGAGACAAAATGGAGGAACTAGGACTAACAGGAATCAAGGCTAACCGCATTTTTCTTGCTTCTGTATGAGTTGGCTAAGCTTACAAAAATGTGATATCTTTAGAGAACAGGGGAGAACGGAATTTCCCCAACCCATATCCTGTTATGACATACCAAGGTCTTACTGCCACCCCCGCCCTGCTTGCTTAAGCTGATAAAAAGAAACTGCCCGTGCTACCCCCATCCCAAACCCTTACCCAGTAACCATTAACATATCCAATAGAACTTTAACATGACTAGATATGCTAATGCTGTGGTTTTGAGCTTTAAATATCCAGTAAAGCTGATGTTTGGGGCCGCTCTCTCTCTTTCTGCACCTCACTGGAGGGTGCTACTGAGCCGGCCCATTTGCAAATGAAATAAACTTCCTCTTGCCTTTGCATCGATTGGAGTGGAGTCTGTGTTTCTGGGGTTCGGTTTGTGGGACGCCTGCATAAGGTGTCTTACATTTCCTGGGGGCTCGTCTGGGATTTGAGACCCCAGACCCACTCTCCATCTCCCAATCGGAGGTAAGTTTTTCTTTCTGTGATTTTGTAGATTTCTGTTTATTGTTTGTCTGGGCGCCAAAGGAATAAGGAGACAGTAGTAGGAAGGGACAGACTTGTCCGAGACCCCTGGTTCAGCCCTGGAGGATGCTCCAGCGGTGAAGTGGGAAGAAGGGAAGGACTTTGTCTCCCTCCTTCCCTGGGAAAGGCTGATCAGGCAGACGACCCCATCTGACGTTTTGGTTTCAGTTTTATCTCGTTTTGTTGTCGCGCGCAGTGTCTTTGTGTGTCTTGTGATTGTCTTTTGTGTCACAATTTACTTGCCTTTTATCCTTAATATGGGACAGGGACTAACCACCCCTTTAAGCCTTACTTTAGGCCACTGAAAAAAGTTCAAAACTGTGCGCACAATCAGTCGATCGACGTCAAAAGTAAAAAGTGGGTGACTTTCTGTGCCTTGGAATGGTCGACCTTTGAGGTTGGCTGGCCTGGCCGAGGGATGGGACCTTTAATGCTGATATTATCTCACAGGTCAAGGCATGAGTCTTTCAACCAGGACCCCACGGACACCCTGACCAGGTTCCCTATATTACCGTGTGGGAAGACCTGACCCAAGACCCTCCCCTAATAAAGGCTATAAAGACTCCATTACAGATGCAGGAAATAGGGTTAAAAAAGGTGAGCCATAGAACAGTTCATTGATGCCATAGGAATAGTCAGTCCTTGGCTCACAGAAGGAGTCGTGGATGAGCAACATAAAAATGTACTCAAAAAAAGATTTAAATGTGCATTGAAAGAAACAAAACAAGCCGTGACAAAGGCTGGAAAAACTTTACTGCAGATGTAGAGGATAGGGTTAAAGAAACAAACCGTAGAGCAATTTATCAGCGCTGTTAAAAAATTTGTCCTCGGTTTGCTGAAGAGGGTGTTGTAAATAAGAAACACTGGGAGTAAAAAATATAAATCAGTGTGCACTGGACAGCCCTCACCCTGTATTTAAATATTTTACTTAAAGTAAATGTTACCTGTTGTAAAATTAATATTACTATGTAAAATGAGAAATTGTGGTAACAAAGTGTCCGGACTACCCATTCTATTTTTGTATTATGTGTAAACTCTACCCTATTATTAATAGGAATGCTTGAACAGATTATGCTTGGTTTGCTTTATAAAAAATTGTAAATCTAAATATGCTGCAAATAGTTAAGATTGCACAAACCTATAAGAATGTAACAATTACAGATAGTTAGAGGCTACTATCATTATGGCTAAATGGTTACCCACCGTGTTCCATCCGCTAAAAATTTGTTGTCTTATCAAAAAGAGATGTTACAAATATTTAATGAAACCCGAATCACTAATTTCAGAGTAATGCAAAATGTTAGCGCATTTGTTAATTGGACTGTGTGCGCCTCAACATGTCTGTTTAATAAGTAACAGTGCCTCAGATCTCCATGCCATGGGATTGTCTAGCCCATTCTTAGGCTGTCTGCAGCAGCTTGAGTTGTTGTATTGAAATGGTACTGTTTTTTTATGTCCCTGACATTGGTGCCCAAGAAGCTAATTCCCCCTCAGATATGTTTCAATTTATCCTTAAAATGCCTTAAATATTATTGTGTTTGCTAAATGTACACTTGTATAAAAAATTTGTATTGCATTCTTATAATGTGTTAATTATGTCTACCTCTCAATGCAACCCTAGGGCCAAATGTAAGGACAGATTTTTGGGATGGAGAGGCTTGTATCTAGGTTCGGCTCTGGTAGACAAGTAACTTTGCCTCCGGATGACCTTCTCCTGCTCCTTGGGAGCCTGGCCAGTTCCCGGGGATGGGGATAAAGGAATGTTTCTGATAAACAGGTGGGCATGCTTCGTGTCTCGGCTCTCTGGCCAAGATCCGAGACGGGATGCACTGCTTGCCTAAAATCTTAGCCATCCTTGTCCTTGGGGCTTTGAGAGGGAGCCAGAACAAGCCTCTGCTGCTGCTGCTTCATCCCAGGGGAACACACAGTCAAGCTAAATGTTAAACATGCCTGTAATGATGACTGATAATGTGTGATTCTCAGTATGGATTCTTTTCCGGTGCTTTGTAAAGACTGCCTAGTGATGCCCACAGCACTATAAATTCTGCTAAACATAAGTACAATGTAAACATGACTCAATTGGCTACTGTGGCTGAGGTGTTCTGTAACAGTCCCTTTGATAAGGGATTAACAAAATGGATTCACTTAAAAACAGGACATTCAGGACCTGCCGCTCTGCAGGGACATGTACAAAAATTGTCCAAAAGTCAAAAATCAAAATAAGGCTCCTCCTGGGATTTTCCCCCGGTGCTAAAGGGAAAGTCATTGGGCCAATTAATGTCACCCCAAAACTGATTTAAAAAAAAGGTAATTCACTAAAAAACAGAGTTTGGGAAAACTGGAAGTGGGGCCAGCCTCAGGCCCTCCCTACAGGGATCAGTGGACTCTCTTGCTATAATATCATTATAGCAATGGAGCCATGTTTATTGCAACATTATGTTAATCTATGCTCCTTTACTGTCTTTCCTCTAAATAATTTTAGTGTGCACTACAAGGCTTGCAGCGTATTTCTTGCAGATTAAACTAAAAGTAACTAAGTCTGTGCATAGCAGACAGCAGAAAAATAATTTGCTGTCACAAATTGGCAAAGTTGGCAGAATCTGCATGTATACAAAGCAATGCCTTTCATTAAAAAGAAAACTGAAGTTGCATATGTAGCCTGTGATGTTCCTGGCTGGAAAGACCCTCAGTTGGCTTCTTTGGCAAAAAAAAAGGGCTCTCTGCTCAGGATTGAGTAAAAATTAAAATGACAAGTTACAGAGTGCACAGCCTCCACAAGTTATTGAGGTTTGCAATCGGTGCCAGTAAAAAAGGGAAATAAACTATAGGCTTTGGGGAGGTGAGGATGGATTTTGTTATCCGCATACTGATGCATGTGTAAGCAATTTTAAAAAAAGGGGTACTAAATAAATATAAATTTAAAAATGCTGCCCTTTGGAGTCAAACTGCTAGGTGGTAATAAAAAAATTATCTAATTTGGCATGTTAAGAAATCAGGTAAAACCTGGAAAATGACTGTGGATTACAGAAGGTTTGAGTAAGTTACAAAAGGTTCGAGTAAGTTACAGAAGGTGTGAGAAAGTTACAAAATGTTATAAAAAGAAGACATTTTCAGTTATAAAACTATTAGTCTATTTTCTTTGACATAAAATCAAAATCTGATCCTCTGTTAAAGCAATGAGTTAAAGTAACCTATTATGTTCAAGTCTTGATGTCTCTGTAAAATTCTAACTGTTTAAAAATAGCTGTGAAAAGAGCAATGGTGAAATGGAGGGATCCTAACACCAATCAATGGAATGGACCTGATCTGGTACTGGAATGGGACATGGGCTCCTAAGGGATGGGTTTTTCTATGCAGCCAATATGCCTTTACATCATTAGCCTCTGATAACTTCTGCAATTTCTCCCTGGGCCATGTGGCCCCGATGCTGACATCTGTATTTACAGCAGTGGATAGAGTGCGTCAGCGGCATGCTTCACCTGAAGACTGTAATGGCAATGTCATCCTAATAGGAGAGGACACTGCCCTTGTCGTGGCTGTATCAGTAGTAAGTGTTCCTGGACTGGCCTTTGGAAATAACCGTGGACTGCGAAGGCTTGCATGTTTAGTGACCAAAACAATCTTACTGCTACTGGACTGTGCAATATAGCCAAAGAATTGGTTCAAGTTTGCTACCAAACCTCCTTTGTAATCAAAAATAATTGATATTTGGCTGTATGTTTATTCTCTCACCTAATGTCAGGCTGGAATGGTACTCAAAGATGGGTAAGACACTCAGCATCCTGTACCAACCTAAGACAGGGCTCTAGGCCAAGCTGCCAGAGTTACCGATGACGGGTAAGGACAGGAATGACTGAGGGCAACCTAAGACAGAGGCCATTCTCAATTAAATAAAAAGGGGGAATTGCAAAGGGAGTTCTGACTCAAAAACTGGGGCCCTGGAAAAGGCCGGTGGCCTATTTTTCAAAGAAGCTGGACAATGTTGCTTCTGGATGGCCACCATGCCTGCGCATGATAGCGGCAGTGGTCGACGGGAAGGCCGTTGTCTGGGCCTCTGCCTTGCCACCAGGCACTTCAGCACAGAAAGCTGAGTTGGTCGCATTAACTCAGGCCCTAAAATAGGCAAAAGGAAAGAGGGTAAACATTTATACAGACAGTCGGTACGCCTTTGCCATGGCACATGTGCATGGTGAAATATATAAAAGAAGGGGACTGTTGACTTCCGGAGGCAGAGAAATCAAAAATAAACAGGAAATCTTAGACCTCCTACAGGCCCTCTTCCTGCCAAAGAAGGTGAGCATCATGCATTGCCCAGGTCACCAGAGAGGAAAGGACCTGGTGGCACAGGGTAACCGGATGGCGGACGAGGTGGCCAGGACTAGCGCCCTGGGTAGCAGCATGTTGACTATAGACACTCAGGATTCCCCCAGCCAGGGACAGGGATGGACTTATACAGAACAGGATGTGGCAGCCTTGCTGGACAGGGAGGAGACTTCTCATTTTTTAGTGGAACTGGATACAGTGGTAAAACAAACTATAGAGGCCTGCATCCCATGTGCCAAGGTGAATCCCAGATGTTCTAAAATACCTGAAGGAGTAAGAATACGGGGAGCTAGGCCTGGAGTCAATTGGGAGGTAGATTTCACCGAGGTCCACCCAAGCAAATATGGAATTAAGTACCTTCTAGTGTTCATAGACACCTTTTCCGGTTGGCCTGAAGCATTCCCAGTGAAGAAGGAGACGGCACAAGTCGTGGTTAAGAAACTATTAGAAGAAATCTTCCCACGGTTCGGCCTACCTAAGGTATTGGCGTCAGACAACAGGCCCGCCTTCGTCTCCCGGGTAAGTCAGTTGGTGGCCAACGTGCTGGGGATTGATTGGAAATTGCATTGTGCGTATAGACCCCAGAGTTCAGGCCAGGTAGAACGTATGAACAGGACAATTAAAGAGACCTTGACTAAATTAATAGTGGAGACTGGCACTAGAGACTGGGTCGAATTGCTGCCGATGGCTTTGTTTAGGGCCCGTAACACACCTTCTGTATGTGGACTAACACCCTATGAAATATTGTATGGAGGTCCCCCACCTGCGGCGGATCTGTTAGGACCCAGTATTGACTCTTTTGCAACTTCCCTGCCCTGCAGACTCACTTCCGTGCCTTGCAGCTGATTCACAAGCACATAGGGAAGCAGCTGACTGCCGCATATCAGTCCAAGTGTCCGGTGCTTCCGCACTCGTTCCAGATCGGGGACGCCATCTACGTCCGCAGGCATCAGACCAGGACTCTTGAGCCGCGCTGGAAAGGACCTTATACGGTACTGCTGACTACACCAACGGCGGTAAAGGTGGACAGAATCGCCGCCTGGATCCACGTGTCACACGTCAAGAAGGCAGTAACCGGGCAGAATCAAGAGACCGACAGCCCTGCCAATGAGCCAGCACCAGAATGGAGACTACAATGCACTCAAAACCCCCTCAAGATAAGACCCTTAAAGTCTGTCTAGCCTTACTGTATATAACCCTGTTACCTTGTAATCTGCCCCATAACCCCAGTAACCCGCACATGCCTCAAACCCTAACTTGGAAGGTAATATCAGCCACTGGGGACGAGGTATGGAACATTAGCACCACGGCCCCACTCGGCTCCTGGTGGCCTTCCCTACACCCTGATGTGTGCCAACTGGCTGTGGGATTGGATACCTGGGATTTGCCTGACCTAGATTCCCCGAGTACAATTCCCTTAGACAACCATCAACCGAGCGGAGACTATCCCCGCTACTATCTGGGGGATTTCTATGGGTGTAGGGACAGACAAAGACGGTGTTTCCTTCGTCAGGAGGAATTCTATGTATGTCCTAAAGATGGTCGTAACCGAGCCCAGATCAGACAATGCGGGGGGCCGGAGTCCCTCTACTGTAGTAGTTGGGGCTGTGAAACCACTGGGTCTGCCTATTGAAAGCCCTCTTCTAGTTGGGATTGGATTACCATACACCGTAATTTCACTCCTGAAGGATGGGACAAATGCTTTACCTCTAGGTTGTCCCTGACTGGCTGCGCTAACACTCCCCTCTGCAACCCCCTTAACATTTCCTTCATGGCTAAGGGTTGTGCCCAGGAGACGGTCACTCAATGGATAAAAGGCAGGACCTGGGGATTGAGATACTATGTTACTAGGTATGATTTTGGACTCTGGTTCACTATAAAACTTCAAGTCAAACCGGCAAGCCCAGTCAGTGTGGGTCCGAACCAAGAACTAAGGCCAGCTTCCAGACCAGCAGCCAAGTTACCAGTTGCAGTTTCCCCTACTGGGGTGCCTCGGGAAACTGAAACGATATACGAGGCCGGTATGGGAAGACCGGGACGGTCCAGTTTCGACAGAATATATGACCTAGTACAAGGGGCGTGGCATGCACTAAATAATACCAACCCCAAATTGACTGAGTCTTGCTGGTTATGTATGGCAACCAGTCCCCCTTATTATGAAGGGTTTGCCACGAATGCCACCTATAACTGGTCCACCTCCCATAACCGTCCTCAGAAGTGCCTCCTTAAACCCACCCTAACCTTGTCCGAGGTCTCGGGGAACGGCACTGGTGCTTGTGTAGGAAACCCACCTGACTCCCATCGGCACCTTTGTGCCACAACCAATGGAACCAAACTCGGCCCAAACCAATACTTAGTACTGCCTGACGGGTTGTGGTGGGCATGTGCCCAGGGACTCACCCCTTGTGTATCGACCCATGTCCTTAGCCAGACCAACGATTTCTGTGTCGCGGTCCAGGTGCTCCCTAAGGTAAGATACCACCCCCTGAAAAAATAGAAGACCATCTAGACCCTACCCTGACTCGGCATCGCAGGGAGGTAGTGACGGCGGTAACATTGGGAGTATTGCTTACTGCCGGGGTAGCGGCTGGAGTAGGCACGGGGACCACGGCACTCGTTCAGGGAAATGCTAGGATAACTGCCCTTCAGGAGGCTGTAGACCAGGACATTTGAGATTTGCAAAAAAGTGTTTTAGACCTACAAGCGTCCCTTACTTCTCTGTCGGAGGTGGCTCTGCAAAATAGAAGGGGCTTAGATCTGCTGTTCATGAAGGAGGGGGGCTTGTGTGCGGCTTTAGGGGAAGAGTGCTGCTTTTACGTTGACCATTCCGGAGTAGTTAAGGACACCATAAAAAAACTGGAGGAGAGGCTCAACCAGAGGAGAAGGGAACGGGATGCAGCCCAAGGCTGGTTTAAAGGATGGTATAACAAATCCCCTTGGCTGACTACTTTACTCTCCACTATTGCAGGCCCCTTAATCATACTTCTGATAATCCTGACTTTTGGGCCCTGCATTCTCAACAGGCTCCTGCAATTCATCCGAGATAGATTGTCCTTTACTCAAGCCCTAATTTTAACCCAACAGTACCAGAGCCTAAAAACAGAAGATTCGACGGAGACAGGTTATAAAACTACAAGTGTCCCCTAAATTTTAAGATTAAAATTGGCCAAAAACAAGAGGAGGGAATGAAAAGACAAAGTTGAGACAAAATGGAGGAACTAGGACTAACAGGAATCAAGGCTAACCGCATTTTTCTTGCTTCTGTATGAGTTGGCTAAGCTTACAAAAATATGATATCTTTAGAGAACAGGGGAGAACGGAATTTCCCCAACCCATATCCTGTTATGACATACCAAGGTCTTACTGCCACCCCCGCCCTGCTTGCTTAAGCTGATAAAAAGAAACTGCCCGTGCTACCCCCATCCCAAACCCTTACCCAGTAACCATTAACATATCCAATAGAACTTTAACACGACTAGATATGCTAATGCTGTGGTTTTGAGCTTTAAATATCCAGTAAAGCTGATGTTCGGGGCCGCTCTCTCTCTTTCTGCACCTCACTAGAGGGTGCTACTGAGCCGGCCCATTTGCAAATGAAATAAATTTCCTCTTGCCTTTGCATCGATTGGAGTGGAGTCTGTGTTTCTGGGGTTCGGTTTGTGGGACGCCTGCATAAGGTGTCTTACACTCTGCCCTTATCTTAGATGCAAAGTGGCCTCTGACAGTTATTTTACATTGAAAGTTGTCCCTTTACTTTATAGACTCCTCTTAAATTAAATCAAAAAGTTTTTCTCATAACTTGGTGATGTCCACCTTAGAGGCCATAATAAAGCTCTGATTCCCCATTGTTACCTTGCTGGACCTGCTAAACCCAGTAACAAAACAAACCTGGCAGATTACACAGCAAAAACAATTTTTAAAATAGTGGCTCTCTTGGTTTTGAATTGAAATTTTTTAAAATTTAAATATTTAGTTACATTTTACCATTTTACATTTACCATTTGATATTTAGTTACAGTTTACCAAATTCTCATAATAGCCATAACTATAGCAATTTTATGTATGAGATTGTTATTTTTCAAATATGTCTCCCTAGAAAATAAGTTGAATTTGAGCCTAGACTTTCACCAAACAAGTGTCCCAACCTGTACGCAGTCAGCGGTCAGATACTTGGTACCATCTCTGAAACAGAGTTGTTCAGGCAGCAGCAAGATGGGTGGGCCAGGGGCCTGGGGTGAGACTGTTAACTTGATTTAGGAGACTTTTAAGTACCACTGCCCCATGCTGACAGGCTCACCTTTCATAACCCTTTCATTCCCAGCAAAGGGGTGGAGTTGAAGGACCCCAAATCTGGGAATCCAACATACTCGGGAGGTCGCTGAAAGACCCAAAACTCCAGCCCAGTAGATGCAAGAGCAAGAGCATTTTTATTAGGCGTTTGTGCAAACGGACTCCCCAGCACCACAGGTGGTCGAGAGAGGGAGAGAGCCCGGAGCAGGCGTTACAGGAGTTTTAAAAAAAATACCCACCTGATTAACATATGTATGCGGGGCGTTTGGTGATTAGCTATTTTGAAGGGCAAACTCTTGTTGCGATTTTAGCGAGGGAAGGGGTAAGTTTATACAATGGTCACAGAAGCTTATTGCAACTCTTTTCCAGACTCCTGCAAGTGTTATCACGAGAGACATTTACACAGAGCAGTTTCCCAAGGTTATTTTGCAGGCAGGTGGAGACACAGTTATTTTAAGGGATGTCTACTGTCAGCAGCTAAACTTTTTAACCCTTTACTATAATATTATTTTAATATTTACTTTTAGCAGGGGTCTTACAGAGTTAGCATACCACAAACCAAAGAGAGTTAAAAGTTTAAAATGTCTCTCTTTTACTTAGAACATAGTTTTATGCTTGCAACCCTTTTAAAGCTTTTATCATACAGTTTAGAACAGTTGGTTCTGAATGGAATTTTTCCATAATGGGTGCCCCCTGGTCATGTAAAACATGAGACAAAGACCTCCAGAACAGGCACTGATCCAGACTGTGACCGCTTCACCCCTGGCCGCTCTCCACCAGGAAATTGCAGGTTAGGACTCAGTCAAGCTCTGTAGCCGCAGGCCCTGTGGAGTCACAGAGACATTCACACCACTTATGTACTCTCTTCCATTACAGACACCAGACAGGTACCTTACCAGGGGGGTGGGTTCTGCCCTTTGTCAAGGTCCAAGTCTACCAAATTTGGATACAAGTTTGAGTCTGGTAGAACCTCTGTTTCTCTCTTCCCTTGTTTAGGCTTCTTTTCCTCTAGTGATTTTCTCTCTTCCTGTGCCACCAAAACTTTTGTTTCTCCTCCCGACAGCCCAAAGTGCTTCAACCACACTGGTGGTTTTCTGTACTAGATCCTGTCACACCAGAACATAGGTAGGTTGGTCTGTACTCTCCCTCCCCTCATCTGATAGAAGCTTTTCTTTCACTTTGGTCAGCAAGATCAAATCAAAACTCCCTTCAGCTGTCCATCTGATTCCAAGAGCGGGCCACTCTGCACCACAGTGTTATTAACTTACCTTTCTTCACCACTACAGACAGGTCATTCCCCCTAGATCAGAGCTCAGAAAAAGGGTTGGTAACAAGGGGGAGAATAAAATGTTATCCCATTTTAAGAAAGGTTAGTATTAACACACAACACAGAAGACACACAGATACAAAATTGCAGCTGCAAAATAACAAATTGCCCAGATGGTCTGCACCGGGTCTAGGAGGAACTCTTGCCTGCCATGCAAGAGTCACTGATTTGGGGGAATGACCCCCATAAACTGGTACCAAAAGATTCACCTAGAGAACACAAAATTCCTTTCCAGTACAGATTTTCCTCGGTCACCTTCCATCTACACCGAGGACCAGCTCAACGGAGACGTCTCCTCGTTGATTGGGATGGGCTCTCCAGCAAGTCTGCCTGTTACCTCATCCCACCCAGACCTGTAGGGGGAGGCTCTCCAGCAAGTCTTCCTGTTACCTCACCCCTATGCCCCTGTTCTCTGCAAACCTACCTGGTGCCTGTGACCTCTGATGGAGCTCCATAAAAATTTGGATAAACCTCCCACACTATGAATTGTGCATCAACTGGAACAATCCTGCACGAGCCCCCATATGTTGAGTCCGAATTTCTCAATCAATGCACAAGGTACATTCGTGATGCAAAATCAGAGGTTTATTTCTTACCAGCCAGCTGGGACCCCCTTTCGCACACAGCCCTTTAGCAGTGCACAGGCAAAAGGCCCTTTCATTGTATAAGAGAGGTTTTTATAGCCTAACACTTACAAGGGTGCAGGTCATCTCCTACATAGGTTACCTTCTTACTCTCTATATGGCAAGGTATTGGGAACTGACATGTTCATTGGTTCATTTAAACGTAAAGACCATATACATTATGTGGCGGGAAGGCCACACAAAGGGGATGGCACAGGGAAGAACTGGCCAGGAGCATCGGGCCATAAATCCCAGGGGAGCTGGTGAGGGGGCAGGAGGTCATCAATTCCAGGGGAGCATAGCAGGCAAGCAAGCAGCCAGAGTACAGAAGACTCCAACTAACTCCTACAGTATTTGTTACAAAGTGGCAATAAATTGTAGTTTTTACTTGGTGGCTCATTTTTGCCCTTATCTTGAAATTTTCAGTGAGAATAATGAGTAAAAAGGAACATAGCAAAAATATTTGAAAATTTTGCAGTCAGCCAGGGAAGAAAGAAAGGGAAAGTTTGTTCATGAAGGAGATAAGGGCAAAGAAACTACTTGCTAGAAGGATTAGCACAAATAAAAGGAAGTCATGTGTTAATGGACTTTATGTTGCCAGTAGGCCCTGAAGGACTATCAGAGCTCTTTGAGGCAATAACTCTTATAACAATTTCATCAAATGTTTTGAACTGAAAATTTTCTTTGAAGGTCTTCCAGAGGTCAATTCTGCAAAGAAGAAGCCACAGTGCACTCTGATCAAATATCAGTTCTGGTTCCTGGATTGTCAGAGAAGTACTTAAATTTTTTCTTCATTAAGCATTTCCTTTTTTTAACCTTTTTTAAAAATTTTTTTAAAAGCCTGCTTTAACCTTTTATGAGACTACAGAACATCATAAAACTTGAGACTTCCCTCAAGATTAATCATTGGAAGGTGAATTTTGGAGGTTCTTGTTCCAATTTTTTTTTGTGTGTGAAATCTTTGCCCAATGCCTTTTAACTTATAGCTAAATGAATTACATGGATATACAGTCTGTGTGTGTCTTTGTTGGTGAGAAGTGTTTCTTGTAGGCAGCAAATAGATGTGCTTTGTTTTTTAATCCATTCAGCCAGCCTGTGTCTTTTAACTGGAGAGTTGAGGCCATTTACATTCAGGGTGATTATTGGTAAGTAATGAACTTGCCCTGCCATTTTCCCCAAAAGTATTCCCAATTTATACTTTGAATTTCCTTTGATCTTATACTGAGATATGTTGTTCCTTACCTTTTTCATAATGATGACCATGTTTCTGTGCTTCTGTGAGCAACACTTCCTTAAGGATCTTTTCCAGGGCTAGATGGATGGTGACAAATTCTTTCAATTTCTGTTTGGTATGAAGTCTTGATTTCACCTTCATTCTCAAATGAGGGTTTTGCATGGTTTAATATTCTGAGATGATAGTTTTTTCTCTTAAGACTTAGACTATATGTATCTCATCATTCTCTCCTAGCCTTCAGGGTTTCTAACGGAAATTCTACTGCGATCCTCTGAAAGTAATCTGGTGTTCCTCTCCTGCACATTTTAGAATCTTTTATGTTTCACTGCGGTGAGTTTGATTACAATGTGTCATGGCAAGGATCTTTTCTGGTCATGTCTATTGGGTGTTCTGTGTGCTTCCTGAACTTGGACATCCCTTTATTTCTCTCTTGGAAGTTTTCTGCTGTTATTTCATCAAAGAGGCCTCCTAGTCCTTCCTCTCCATGCCTTCATGAACTCCTAGAACCCAAATGGTGTTTTTTAATAATATCCTGTAGATTCCCAACAGTTTTTTTAGTTTTTTATTTTCCTCTCTTGTCTTTCGTTTGAATGTATACTGTCCTGTGCTCTGTCTTCTAAGTCCAATATTGTGTCTTTTTGCCTCACTGATTATTTTTTTAAGCCTCTCCTCTGTGTTTTTTATTTGTTCTATGGAATTCTTCATTTCATTTTGATTTCTCTTTAAGATCTCAATGTCATGTTCTATTGAATTCTTCATTCCATTTTGATTCCTCACTAAGATCTCAATGTCAGGAAATTTTCTTTCATGTCCTGAATTGGATTTCTGTAGTTCATGCACTTGCTCTTGATTACTTCTGTGAAATTTTATGATCAATTTTTTTGAGTTCCATTGTTGTAGTTGATTTCTCAACAATGTTGCAGTGGGTTCCTTTCTGAGAGGAGGAGCGTGGTGGGGGCAGGAGGTGCGGAGTCACCACACAGACCCTGGGAGTCAGGCGAAAGCAGGCTTGAGGCGAGCAGCCCGCAGACTTGTTTATTTCAGGTGATACAACAGCTTATATAGCCAAGACCAGCTGATCTGGTCAAGGGGCTGTCTATGCCCCAACCAATCACAGCCTGTTGCCAGGCAGTTTCCAAAGCCATCCAGTCCCAGCCTGTTGCCAGTCAGGCTCTTGTTGCCAGGCAGTTTCTAAAACCATCCAATCATGGCCTGCTGTCAGTCAGGCTCTGCTGTCATGTGGTTTCCTGTGTTGTCATGTGGTTTCCGAAGCCATCCAATCATGGCCTGTTGCCAGGCAGTTTCCGATGTCAGTGGCCATCTTGGCATGACTTTTTCACCTCAGTGGCCTCTCGTCATGACTTTTTCACCTCATTCTACCATATTCCATATCTTGCATTTTTTCTATCTCATTGACTTCACAACCTAGTATGTATTGTAAAGTTCTTTTGAAGCATCATGTTGTTTTCCTTACTCTTGTTTCTTGGCTTTGTGCATTGTATATTTGGGAAGATACCCATTGGTTTCTTCTTTTTTTTCTTGCTTTGAAATATTTTATTGTACTAAACTGTAGATAAGTGGACAGTCTGCTTTCAGTGAATCTCTAGAGGCTTGAAGTGGGTGTGGCCAAAACACTCTGTTCAGTTCTCCAGGCTTAAAGCTATGCCTACAGTGACACATTCAAGTTTGGCATAGTAAATCTCAACCTGTCTCTCTCTCTCTCTCTCTCTCTCTCTCTCTCTCTCTCTCTGTCTCTCTGTCTCTGTCTCTGTCTCCCTCTCTCTCTCTCTCTTTATTTTGTTAAATCAGAAGGGAGGTACATCCTGTTCAGCTGAGCTCCTCTCCTCAGTGGAGACCACTGCCTGTGTGCTAGCCCCAGTGGGTAAAATATTCATCTTCTCTGTCCCAAGGACCACAAAAAGGATCTGTGCAGTCCTCAGTATAAGTTCAGATTCTCCAACAATATCTCTCACCAGGTAACCAGAAATCCCCAAGCTTGTGGCATTTCCCAGTGAGATTTCTCAAAGTCTCAGCCACATTGTGATTCCTCCAATATTCTTCAGTTTTTTCCTCAGTTTCAGTTCAGAAGCTTCACATATTCACAAGCTCCTAGCTTCTTGCTAGTTCTCCCCACCAGAGTCAGGAGTCTCTTCTCAGCTAGTGGCAGGGAACAGCTGTTATGTATGTTCAAAATGGCACCTGCTCTGTCGGCTTGTAACAGTACACCTTTGTAAAGTAATGGAGGGAAACATGTCCATCCCATCCTTTATTTTCTCCTCTAGTTTGGCTGATACACTTTTCCCCATGAAGCTTTAAGCTTTATTCTCTCTAGACTCTTTCTGTCATTTTTCACCATTGACATGGGCTACTGCAGTCTTCTCTCACCTCACTTTCCAGCACTGGTGCATAGGCTCTCAGCTATTGGAGTCCTGAACCATGGGCACCCATTCCCCCCAGGTAGGTCCACTGCATCCCTCTACTTTTGGTAGAGTTTCCTCTGCCATTTTTTTCCATAACTCTTCCCTGAGACCATGATATCTCCACTTTTTAAAAAATATCTTCTCCTGGACTAGAGCAGTAAGCTCCCTCCCTACTCAGCCATCTTGGAACCCAACATTCTTTTGAAATGTATCCTTAGACATTAAGATTCCTTTACCCCAGAGCTTATTCTTTTTAAAAAAAGATTTATTTATTTATTTATTTATTTATTTATTTATTTAAAAGGTAGAGTTACATAGAAAAAGGGAGAGATAGAGACAGATACTTCATCTGCTGGTTCACTCCCCACGTGGATCAATGCCCAGGGCTGAGCCAGTCCACAGCCAGGATCTAGGAGCTTATTCTGGGTCTCACATGTGGGTACTGGGGTCCAATCATTTGGGCCATCTTTCACTGATTTTGCAGTGTATTAGAAGGGAGTTGGGTTGCATATGGAGCAGTTGGGACAGGAACAAGTGCCCATATGGGATGCTGGCACTGCAGATGGCAACTTAACCTGCTATGCCACAGCACCAGCCTTGAACCGCAGAGGTTAAATTAAAAAAATGCCCAATAGTTTTGCATCAGAAAACTGGCCTTTGGAGGGGAATGTTAACTACAATACCATCTCTGTTGTGCATGACGATCCCAAACCTCAGTGAAGGTAGAAAAGACAAATGATATCCTTTAATGACATCTGAGGAGGCTATCTCAGAAGAATCACCTCCCTCAGTAAATCTGAAACTGATAACAAAAATTCACATTAAAACTGCTCCCTTCAGATTTAGGCCTAAGCTCTTTAAAGAAGTGATATGGTAAAACTTTCTTGCTAATGATCTAATACAGAGCAAATCATTAATTTTGTTAAATTTGTAGTCAAATTGGCTATGTTCCAATAAACTCTTTTGCAATTGCCTGAAAAACTGCTTAGAACTTTAGAAGGCTGAAATTCAATCCTGGAGACTTGGTATTAATAAAAGTCCTCTTTAGCCACTTTCCTTCTCTCTCTGAATCCTGGAAGGTACCTTTCATGCTATCTATCCATTACTTCTGCAGTAAATGTTGTAGGCCATGATGGCTGGACCCATCATGCTAGAGTATAAGTCTGGATCTCTTCAGTCCCTGAATATGTGACTATATAAGACAACCCTTTGCCTGAAAATAGCGAGAATAATTGCTCATGTAAAGCCTCCCAGGGATTCAAGATACTGTTTAAGAAGACATCATCTTCAGGATAAATAACTAGAAGTCATAAAATTCCAGGTAGCACTCCCTATAAGTCCATTAAGGACATCCATATTCTACCAGGAAACCTTTTTTTAAAACTTTTATTTAATAAATATAAATTTCCAAAGTACAACTTTTAGATTATAGTGGCTTTCCACCCATAACCTCCCTCCCACCTATAACCTACCCAACTACCACTTCCTCTCCCATCCCACTCTTCCTCCAGATTCATTTTCAATTATCTTTATATACAGAAGATCAACTTAGTTTATACTAAGTAAAGATTTCAACAGACTGAACTATGGGGAAACTCACATAAGTCTCAAAAAGAGTCACTGATCACTGCTTACTTGGAAAGGAGGTGAACTGTGGAAACACCACAGTAAAACATTGAGTTAAAAAGTTACCACTGGCCACAAAATAAAAGTAAAGTGGAATTATTCATAATAAGTCAGGAGCTGAGGCAATGCCTAACAGCTGTTAGGGAGACACCCCTAATCACACCAAGCAGACATCTCTGGTCAGTCAGATAACAGTGTGCTATGGACAATGCCCTCCAACCCACACTGACTGGACCGTTCAAACAACTGCAAGAAAGGTGAGAACAGCATTGATTGGACAATAAGTTGGAGGATGGCAAGCTGGAGGACTGCTGGAAAATGAGGATAAAAAGGGGAAGCCCTTGCACCACTCTCCATACTCTTGGGGATCATGGCCTGGTATGTGTGAACCTCTGGATCTCCACACATCTGGAGCTGAAGAGGCAGCCCGTTACTCTGCATGGAGCAGGTAATGGCACAAGCCAACCTGGAGAGCTGTCCCTGAGCTGTAACTCCACTGCCTGTGGGTGTGTGTGTGTGCATGGGCCCAGTGCATGTGAACCTCTGGATCTCCTTGCACTTGGAGCTGAAGAGCCAGCTCACTAGATTTTGCTACACAGCACAAGGTGACAACAGGATCAAGAGGCCAGTAGAGCTGCTGCATTGCTGCCTTGCCACCGTGCCTGACCAGCCAGGATACCGCCTCACAGCATTGCCTGGAGTCCTTAGCAGCCTGCTGCCAGACCTGTCCACAGAGCTGGACCAGGCCTCTCAGCAGGGGACCTCCCCAACTTCTCGCCTGGCCGTCCACCTGGTAACTTTGAGCCTACTGCCCAGAGTGACAGCCTTCCCATGACTTCCTGCCTGTAAGTGACTGACCCAAGATCCGTCTCTGCCGAGACATGGACCTCTGGACCTTGAACACTGACACTCTTAGTCGTGACCATGATATGAGCCTTGAAAACACAGCTTTTGGCCGGCGCCATGGCTTAACAGGCTAATCCTCCACCTTGCGGCGCCGGCACACCGGGTTCTAGTCCCGGTTGGGGTGCCGGATTCTATCCCAGTTGCCCCTCTTCCAGGCCAGCTCTCTGCCATGGCCCGGGAAGGCAGTGGAGGATGGCCCAAGTCCTTGGGCCCTGCACCCGCATGGGAGACCAGGAGAAGCACCTGACTCCTGGCTTCGGATCAGTGAGATGCGCCGGCCACAGCAGCCATTGGAGAGTGAACCAACGGCAAAAAGGAAGACCTTTCTCTCTGTCTGTCTCTCTCTCTCACTGTCCACTCTGCCTGTCAAAAAAAAAAAAAGAAAACACAGCTTTTACAAGTAGTGTTAGTCATGTGTAATATAATATAACTATGCTTTGACCCTAAGTTTTGACCCTATGCAAGGTATCTTCAAATAATGTTAGAGACCTTGATGTACATACACTATTATAATTGGTTAGCCCTCAAAATTACTTTAACTGTATACTGTGATCTGTGGATTAATGAATAAGTTCAAGTTGTATTATTGATATTGATATTAATGGTATTGATTCCATAGCCCTCTAGTCATTAAGGAGATTGTGCTACTCTAATAGTTAAGTATTACAGTAAGTAAATTAAGTAGAAGATAAGTAGTTATGTTAAGCTAAGTAGTTACGTTAAGCTAAGTAGCTAAGTTAAGTAGTTAAGCCATGGTTAAGTAGTGGTGTCAAGTTTATTGACAAGTGTATTAAATAGTATAGATGCATAAGTATATTAATATTGATAAGTGTATTGACCTCAATGAGCATGCTGATGAGTAGTGTGATAAAAAATAAAAAAACCTAGGCCGGCGACGCGGCTCACTAGGCTAATCCTCCACCTTGTGGCGCCGGCACACCAGGTTCTAGTCCTGGTCGGGGCATGGATCCTGTCCCGGTTGCCCCTCTTCCAGGCCTGCTCTCTGCTGTGGCCAGGGAGTGCAGTGGAGGATGGCCCAAGTGCTTGGGCTCTGCACCCCATGGGACACCAGGAGAAGCACCTGGCTCCTGCCATCGGATCAGCGCAGTGCGCCGGCCGCAGCACACTACCACGGCGGCCATTGGAGGGTGAACCAATGGCAAAAGGAAGACCTTTCTCTCTGTCTCTCTCTCACTGTCCACTCTGACTGTCAAAAATAAAAAAAGTAAAAAAAATAAAAAAATAAAAAAACCCTGGTGTGTCAGCAATAAAATCTCTCATTGGAAAGACAGTCTCTTTTTAAAAAAAATTTTTATTTAGTAAATATAAATTTTACAATGGCTTCCTCCCCCCCCCATAATTTCCCTCCCACTCACACCTCCCCCATCTCCCACTCCCTCTTCCAGTCCATTCACATCAAGATTCATTTTCAATTATCTTTATATACAGATCGATTTAGTATATATTAAGTAAAGATTTCATCAGTTTGCACCCACACAGAAACACAAAGTGTAAAAATACTGTTTCAGTACTAGTTATAGCATCACTACACATTGGACAACCCATTAAGGACAAATCCCACATCAGAAGTAAGTACACAGTGACTCCTATTATTGATTGAATAATTTGACACACTTGTTTATGGCGTCAGTAATCTTCCCAGGCTCTAGTCATGAATTGCCAAGGCTATGGAGGCCTTTTGAGTTCACTGACTTTGATCTTATTCTGACAGGGTCATAGTCAAAGTGGGAGTCCTCTCCTCCCTTCAGAGAAAGGTACCTCCTTCTCTGATGGCCCCGTTCTTTCCACTGGGATCTCACTCACAGAGATCTTTCATTTAGGTCTTCTTTTTTTTTAAACTTTTATTTAATGAATATAAATTTCCAGTGAACAGCTTATGGATTACAGTGGCTTTCCCCTCCCATAACTTCCCTCCCACCCGCAACCCTCCCCTCTCCCGCTCCCTCTCCCCTTCCATTTGCATCAAGATTCATTTTCAATTCTCTTTATATACAGAAGATCAATTTAGTATAAAGCTTTCAACAGTTTGCACTCACATAGACACACAAAGTGAAACATACTGTTTGAATACTAGTTATAGCATCAAATCACAATGTACAGCACATTAAGGACAGAGATCCCACATCAGGAGCAAGTGCACAGTGGATCCTGTTGTTGACCCAACAAATTGACACTCTAGTTTATGGTGCCAGTAACCATCCGAGGCTGTCGTCATGAGTTGCCAAGGCTATGGAAGCCTTCCAAGTTTGCCGACTCTGATCATATTTAGACAAGGTCATAAAAGACAGAGTGAGGATAGTAACCAATGATCCTAAGAGTGGCATTTACCAGGTTTGAACAATTATACAGCATTAAGTGGGGAAGAGGACCATCAGTACACACATGTTGGGAGTAGAGCCATTGGTGGTAGAGTAGAGGTTATGATTACAAAGGAATGAGGCCCAAGTGCACTAGACAGGGCCTAGAACAAAGGACAGAGTCATTATTAGAGGAGCTAAGAAAGGTGCTGTCTAAGCTACAATTAAGTTTTCTGATTGAGAGGCAAATAGAACCTGATAGAAGGGGCTTGATAATAATCTGGTGGGCTTTAGGCCTTGTAAGTTAAGAGGCCCAGACCTATCTATCTCTTCCCAAGAGGGGTACATCCTAAGGGAGGTGTGAACCTCCTAGGGGAAGGCACTCTGTTGACTTTCATTACTTGGCTGGCCTGGGAGGAGAGCTGGCCAGGTCAAGGCAGGGGGCATCTCTAACAAGAAATTTACAGTTCTGCCTGCAATGTTGCTGACCCTACTTGACCACACCCTCAGCTGCAGTGGTCACTTTGGAAGTTGGGCTGAGTGAAGGGCTTTTCAGCTTAGAGCCAATAAGATCTGTGGCTCTGACCTAGGCATCCTTCGACTCCAGGGCAGGTCCATTTCCAGTGATCCAACTCTTGGCAGAGCTGCCAGGGCTCTTCACAAGCTGACTTCTGCTGAAGCCCAGGCTTACCACATTGAAAGCCACTGCAGTGGACTGGCCTGTTGGGTCTCCGTGAGGGCAGATCACTGTACAGATCAGCCATTAATAGGCCTGCCACCCATTGCTTCTGATGCCTAGCTTTCTTTTCCTCCTGGTTTGTGTTAAAGTAGACCAGAGTATGCAAGTCAAGGGAGTGCCCGTTTCCCATCTCTAATCTTCGGTGGCCTGAACTACAAGTCTATAGTCACAGGCATGTTCTGTAGTAGTTTTTCAAAGGTAGACAATGCCCATGAGGAAAATTATATTCTCACTTTAAAACTTTCTTTCCCTTTGGTCTGAAAGGGAGGTTTTTTCTACTTACTGTATACTTCGCTGATGGCGAAGTGAATCTAGCTATGAGATTATTATTTAAGTTCTTATTTTGGCCATGCTATTACAGAAAAATGTTAGCCATCTCTTTTATAAGGTCTAAAGATTAAATTGTGCATCCTACAGATTCCTTCATAATAGAATTAGTTTCCCACCTTGAAGAGAATAGAGAAATGAAAGAAGAAGTTGGGCTTAGAATAGAGAAATGAGGGAGCAAGTCCTAGATCGCTTGCTGACAATAGCAATATCACATGAATACTTAGCAAACCGTTTCAACCATTAGATAACAACTTAAGAAAACATTTACCAGAAGGTCCAATGCCTTCTATAAATTTTAAGAATCATGTATTTGAAAACACCTCTTAAATATCTAACATGGTGTAGTTTGTTTAACCAGTAAACTTAAGCACAACCATCTAAAATGTTTTTAGTTTCTTTCTACCAACAAGTTTAAAACATATGATACACAGATTCAGGTCACACAAATTAAAATGTATCTTTGATTGATTTTAGCAGCTTAAATTTATGGACAATCTTATCTATAAGCCATTTAAAATAAAACTCTTAATAACATTTCCCCATGTGGACATACAATATGTACACACATATAACATAGCATAATAGACAAATATAGCATTTTTAATAATAGCTTTTAAAATCTTTAACTCTTTTTGTAGATTGCCAATTGATTTGAATTGCTTTTTCTTTTTAGTAACCTCAGTTAACCATACTTTCTCTCAGTTGGTACTGTTAATACATTATTGGCTTCATCTGTTTACAGAGCCATCCCAAAGTTGAATACAATGGAAGTGGCTGGAAAAAGTCCATAGGAACCTATAGGAGGACAGCTACACACAGAACCAACAACGCTTTAGTTTTATGAGCAGCACATCATATATAACTGTGGATGACAAAAGATTTTAAGTCTCCATGTTTAAAATTATAAACTCATAGACCAAATTTGATCTTGTTACAAGGTGATTATTCAAATCTTTGAAAATAAGCACATATTTACATAACCCATAGCTCTTGATAAAAATTCAGCTGTTTTTGAACAATTAGAATTTAACAGACATCAAGAGAACATAATAGATTACTTTAACACATTGCTTTAATAGAGCATCAGAGTTTAATTCTATGTCAAAGAGAAATTGAGCTTCCTGTGATCTTTTGCTGTGAGGTTTCCTTCCTTTACCTTCTTTCATATTGGTGACCATGTTTCTGTGTTTCTGTGTGTAACACATCTTTAAGCATCTTTTGCAGGGCAGGATGAGTGGCAACAAATTCTTTCGGTTTCTGTTTGCTATGAAAAGTCTTAATTTCACCTTCATTCACAAATTAGAGCTTTGCAGGATATAATATTCTGGCCTGGCAGTTTTTCTCTCTTAGTACCTGGGCTATGTCTCGCCATTCCCTTCTAGCTTGTAGGGTTTCTGATGAGAAGTCTGCTGTGAGTCTAATTGGAGATCCTCTAAGAGTAATCTGACGTTTCTCTCTTGCACATTTTAGGATCTTTTCTTTATGTTTCACTGTGGTGAGTTTGATTACAACATGTCGTGGTGAGGATCTCTTTTGGTCATGTTTATTAGGGGTTCTATAAGCTTCCTGTACTAAGATGCCTCTGTCCTTCTCTAAACCTGGGAAATTTTCTGCTAGTATGTCACTGAAAATGCCTTCTAATCCTTTCTCCCTCTCCATGCCTTCAGGAACTCCTAGAACCCGAATGTTGGGTTTTTTAATAGTATCCTGTAGATTCCCAACAATCTTTTTTAGATTTCTGATTTCTTCTTCTTTTCTTTGGTTTGCCTGTTTCCTTTCCTGTTCTCTGTCTTCTAAGTCCGATATTCTCTCTTCTGCCTCGCCCATTCTGTTTTTAAGGCTCTCTAATGTGTTTGTCATTTGATCTATTGAATTCTTCATTTCATTATGATTTCTCGTCACTATCAGAGTTTCTTGTTCCACTAATTGTTTCATTTCATTTTGATTCCTCCTTAATATTTCCCTTTCACGAGAGAGATTTTCTATCTTGTCCATGAAGGATTTCTGTAGTTCAAGAATTTGTTTTTGAGAACTTGTTAATGTTCTTATCAATTTTTTGAGATCCGCTTCTTGCATTTCTTCGATCTCATCATCTTCATAATCTTGCATTGGGGTGTCTTTTTCATTTGGGGGTGTCATAGTATCTTCCTTGTTCTTGTTACCTCGATTTTTGCATTTGTTGTTTGGCATGTTGGAAATATTTGGTTTCTTCACTGTGGTGTTTTTTCTTGTTACACTATGGCTCTATATTAAGTGGACGGTCTGCTTTCGGTGGAGCCTTAGAGGCTTGAGATGAGTGTGGACTGAGAGCTGTGTTTGGTTCCTCAGGGCTGAGGGTGTGTCAAAGATGACACTCCCAGGTTAGGCGTGGTAAATCTCTCTTTCTTTCTTTTTTTTTTTGATTCAAAAGGGAAGTAATTCCACACAGCTGAACGTACTTGGAGGTAGTTAGCAGGCAAATGATATACCCACAGGAGCCAGAGATCGGAAGCTCTTTCCCAAGGACCACACAGGGAATCTGTGCTGCCCTCAGTGTGGGCTCCAATTCTCCTGCAGTCTCCCACTGGGTTGCCAAGTTAGATCCTAATCTCCTGTTATTTCACCCCTCCCCCCAGAGTCAGGTTTTTCTGCTAGGCTCAGGGCCGGTGCAGACCTGAGGTCGCCCTGCTTATGACGTATCTCCAAAATGGCGCCTGCTCTTTGTCTTGCTCGCCTTTGAGAGGTGAGCGGAGAGAGAGAAACTCGTGTCCGTATCGGTCACTTTTTTTTTTTCCTCTCTCTCTTCTAGTTAGCCTGGTGAACTTTTCCCCACGAAGTTTCAAGCCTCCTTCCCTCTAGCCTCCTCTTTCCGCTTGCCCGCTGGTGTCTCGGGCTATGGAGGTTCGGCTCACCTCGCGTTCCAGCGCTGGTGCGTTGAGTCTGCCGCTGGTGTCCCGAACTTGGGCTCCCATGCTCTCCACGCAGGTCCACTGTGAATCACTAGTTCCGGAAGAGTTTCCTCTGCTGTTTCATCCCCTACTCTTCCTTGACCCTGCAGTATCTCTACTTATATTAACGTGTGTCTTGACAAACTATCAATGTGCTCCCTTCCTATTCCGCCATCTTGCCCCATCTTAGGTCTTCTTTTTTTATATGCCTAAAATGCTCTCATAGGCTCTACAGGCAGATCCAAATGCCTTAAGGGATGATTCTGAGGCCAGAGTGCTATTTAGGACATCTGCCATTCTATGAGTCTACTGTGTATCCCAATTCCAATGATGTATTGTTCTCTCCCTTTTTGATTCTAGCAGTTAGTATTAGCAGACACTAGTCTTGATTGTGTGATCCCTTTGACTCTTAGACCTATCAGTGTGATCAATTGTGAACTGAAATTGATCACATGAACTAGTGAAATGGCATTGGTACATACCACCTTGATGGGGTTGTACTGGAATACCCTGGCACGTTTCTAACTCCACCATTTGGGGCAAGTCTAATTGAGCATGTCCCGAATTGTACATCTCCTCCTCTCTTATTCCCACTCATATATTTAACAGGGATCACTCTTCAGTTAAAATTTAAACACCTAAGAATAATTGTGTGTTTATTACAGAGTTCAACCACCAGTACTAGAACAAAAAAAATACTAAAATGGATAAATATTACATTGTACATCAACAGTCAGGACAAAAGCTAATCAAGTCTCTGTTTCTCATAGTTTCCATTTCACTTCAACAGATTTCCCCTTTCGTGCTCAGTTAGTTGTCGCTGATCAGAGAGAACATATGATATTTGTTTCTTTGGGACTGGCTTAATTCACTCAGCATAATGTTTTCCAGATTCCTCCATCTTGTTGCAAATGACTGGATTTCATTTTTTTTGACTGCAGTACAGAAAAGCCTTATAGACCTTAACAGACTCCCAAACTGCTCTGCCTAATTAATATATTACCCTTCTCCCATTCTTTCCTTGTTATACCTCATTGCCCCACCTCCCTCTTGGGGAGAGACACACTCTACCGTTTTGGTGCTCAGGTGGTTTTTACCCTTCAGACTATGGCCGTGTCCTCCAGTTCACCTTTGCCTCCCTTTTTACTATTCCTCTCTCAAGATAACCTGGTCCCAGCCACCCTACCCACATCAGAACCCCTGTCCACAGTCAACCTCACAGCCCACCCCCTGGAAAAACTATATTAGACCCCCATCCCAGACACGCAGTCTCTTTTTCCTTTGCCACCCCTTCACTCCGGTCTGTTGGGTGTTCCCCAATAAACCCTTTCCCTTACTCTGGTGTTTGGCATATTTTGTGATGGTTAACATTAATATATATTGCAGTTTTATCTAATATACCACAGCACCAGCCCTGCAAATATTTTTATTAAACCTTGTTTTATGCTTTTTTTTAAACTAGTGGTTAAGAAAGTTATATTACTATAGGTTCAATGATCTGTGATTGCTTCAAAATTTTCTGTATATGGGTGAACTGCTCAGTTTTCCATTCAATTATTATTTATACCATTGCCTATAGTCTCTCTGAACTAGTCTTTTGCCTTTTACTGGTTAAAGTTGTTCCTTGGTGAAGCATTAAGCCATGGCTGTAATGCAATTTTTTTAAATGTAAACACCTTTGTTTTTAGTTTTTTATCACTGTAAAGAAAAGAGATTTCATGCATTCCACAGGAACAGGCCCAAGAAAAAATACGTTATCTCAAAAGCCACAAAAGAAAGAAGGAAAAAGGAAGGAAGGAAAGAAAGAAAAAAGAAAGAGAAAAGAGGGGAAGGAAGGGAGGGAGAAGTAAAATTTCATCCTTTTATTAGATTTCATCTATGAACTATACTGACTGTTAAAAATTTATTAAAATCTAAAAATAATAACAAAGCAAAAATTAATAAGAAAGGTGCATTGCCAGTATCTTGCTTTGGGTGATTTAATCATTTGCCAATAAACCATGCACCAAGAAATTCTCTGTGTGCAATTGCAGTACCTCAACAATGTGATGCCATAAATTTTATTTTTTTGACAGGCAGTTAGACAGTGTGAGAGAGAGATAGAGAGAAAGGTCCTCCCTCCATTGGTTTGCCCCTGAAATGGCCACTAAGGCTGGTGTACCATGCTGATCCAAAGCCAGGAGCCAGGTGCTTCTCCTGGTCTCCCATGGGGTGCAGGGCCCAAGGACCCACTGCACTCCTGGGCCACAGCAGAGAGCTGGACTGGAAGAGGGGCAACTGGGACAGAATCCAGCGCCCCGACCGGGACTAGAACCTGGGGTGCTGGTGCCGCAGGCGGAGGATTAGCCTAGTAAGCTGTGGCTTACTATGGCCAATGCCATAAATTTTGTTAAAAACCAGCTGCTGCCTGTTTAATGAGTTCCTTAATGGTCTTGATTCTGAATACAGTGATCTTGTTTATCACTGTGAAGCATGATGGTTGAGTCATGGAACATGTTCCTAAGGTTTCAAGGACTGAATTCAAGCCTGATATAAGGAAAACTTGTCAGAGAGCTCACTGATAAAAAATGGCTGTGGACCTAACATTCATTGTGGTCATTTCCAAGGACTTCTCAGAAATGAACATCGAGCTACAAGTCTCCAACCAGTTTCTCAGCTCCCCGCTTTCTATTGTAAGACCCCTTAAGCAGGCGTCCCACAAACCAGACCCCAGAAACACAGACTCCACTCCAATCGATGCAAAGGCAAGAGGAAAGTTTATTTCATTTGCAAATGGGCCGTCTCAGCAGCACCCTCTGGTAGGGTGCAGAGAGAGAGAGCGGCCCCGAACAATAGCTTTACAGAGTATTTAAAACTAAAAACCACAGTATTAGCATACTTAATTGTGTTACAACTCTATTGGGCAAGCTACAAGTTACTAGCATTTTATTGGGTAAGTTAATGGTTGCTAGGTAAGGGGCTTAGGAAGGGGGTCATGGGCAGTTTCTTCTTATCAGCTGAAGCAAGCAAGGACGAGGATGGCAGTACAGAACCTTATTGTAACTCTTTTCCGGACTCTGCAAATGTTATCGCGTGAGACAGTTACACAGAGCAGTTTCACAAGGCAGTTTCCCAAGGTTATTCTGCAGGCAGGTGGAGACACAGTTATCTTAAGGAATGGCTACTGTCAGCAGCCAAACTTTTTAACCCTTGCTAAAATTATTTTAATATTTACTTTTAGCAGGGGTCTTATATTCCCTCCTCTTCTTTTTGTACTAATTTTAATCTTAAAATTTTAGGGGACACTCGTGTTTCCGTAACCTGTCTCCGTGGTATCTTCTGTTTTTATGCTCTGATATTGCTGGGTTAGTATTAGTGCCTGAGTGATAGATAACCTATCTCAGATGAATTGAAGAAGCCTATTGAGAATGCAGGGCCCGAAGGTTAGGATTAACAGAAGTATGATTAAAGGGCCTGTAATAGTGGAAAGTAAAGTAGTTAGCCAAGGGGACTTATTGTACCATCCTTCAAACCATCCTTGGGCCGCATCTCGTTCCCTTTTCCATTGGTTGAGCCTTTCCTCTAACTTTTTCATGGTGTTTTTAACCACGCTTGAATGATCAACATAAAAACAGCACTCTTCCCCTAGAGCAGCACACAAGCCTCCTTCCTTCATAAACAGTAGTTCTAAGCCCCTCCTGTTTTGCAAGGCCACCTCAGACAGGGAAGTAAGAGACTCTTGTAGGTCTAAAACACTTTTTTGTAAGTCTCGAATGTCTTGGTCTACAGCCTTTTGAAGAGCCACCAGTTTAGCATCTCCCTGAATGAGTGCAGTAGTCCCCGTACCTACTCCAGCCGCCACCCTGGCAGCAAGCAACATTCCCAATGTTACTGCTGTCACCACCTCACGACGATGTCGAGTTAGGGTGGGATCGAAGTGGCCCTCTACTTCCCCGGGAGGGTGGTATGTTACTTTAGGGAGCACTTGGACTAGGACACAGAAATCATTGGTCTGACTCAAAACATGAGCTGACATGCAGGAGGTGAGCCCCTATGAGCACGCCCACCACAAACCGTCAGGTGGTATCAGGTATTCGTCCAAGTTCAGTTTAGTATTATTAGTGGTGGTGCAGAGGTGTCTGTGGGAGGAGGGTGGGTGTCCTACGCAAGTGCCAGCCCCTGAGACCTCAGTTAATGTCAGAGCAGGTTGGAGGGTGCATTGGACATGGAGACTAGACTGGTAATAGGTAGCATTTGTGGCAAACCCTTCATAGTAAGGGGAGCTGATGGCCATGCATAGCCAGCATGACTTAGTCAGGTTAGGGTTGGTATTGTTTAGTGCAGATAATGCTCCTGCCACTAGGCTGTACAGATTCTCAAAACTAGATGGTCCTGGCTGGTCCGCACTGGCCCTGCCCTCTTGAGGCATCAAAGAGGGAGAGGGTGAAGACACTGGGGGACGGCGACTAGTCCCTTTCTGCTCGATTTGCGGGGTCTCGGTGGATACCCTTTTCTCCCCACTGACAACAGAGGGATTTGGCAGTCTCACTGGGACTCGATCAGCAACCGGTGGTTTAGCTATTGGTCTGAACACCGGCCCTAACTTCTGATTTGGACCCACGGTGACCGAGGTGGTCGGTGTGGCCCGGAGTTTTACAGTGAACCAGAGTCCGAAATCACCGCCAGAAGCATAATACCTTAACCCCAGGTCCTGCCCTTCATCCACTCAGTGACGGTGTTTGGGTCTCGGCCCCTACTAGTAAAGGTGATGTTAAGAGGATTACACTCGGGTTGACTCTTACTACACAAATTAGGGTTTTTATCACACCCTTGTACTCCCTTTGGGGTGAAGTTATGGTGTGCAGTTATCCAATCCCAGCTAGAGGAAGGTTTCCAATATGCATGACCCGTAGTCTCACATCCCCAAGCTTTACAGTACAAGGACTCTGGCCCACCACATCGCCACCTAAGCTCCGGGCTTCTACCATCCTTGGGGCACACGTGAAACTCATGTTGCCGTAAGCGGCACCTTTTACTTTTCCACCCACACCCCGCATCTGACATGAGCGATGGATTACTCCCTATACTCTGTGCTCTGTTGTCGTTGGTGCTTTTTAAGTCCCCCAAGTCTGGTATGTCCCAAGTGTCTAGTCCTACGGCCAATTGACAAACATCCGGGTAAAGGGAGGGCCACCATGAGCCCAGTGGCGCTATGGAGGTTGTGCTCCATGCCTCCCTCCCAGTAGTTGACAGTACCTGCCACGTGAGGGTTTGAGGAATATGTGGGTTTCGCACAGCCAGGCTACAAGGTAGTAGGGTCATATACAATAATACTAAACAGTTTTTAAAAGTCTTATCTTGAGGGGATTTTGAGTGCGCTGTAGTCTCCATTCTGGTGCTGGCTCATTGGCAGGGCTGTCGGTCTCTTGATTCTGTTTGGCTACCGCCTTCTTGACGTGCGACACGTGAATCCAAGCGGTGATCCTGTCCACCTTTATCGCCGTTGGTGTGGTCAGCAGTACCGTGTAAGGTCCTTTCCAGCGCAGCTCAAGCGTCTTAGTCTGGTGCCGGCGGATGTAGACGGCGACCCCAATCTGGAACGAGTGTGGGAGCATGGGGCACTTGGACCGATACGTGGCAGTCAGCTGCTTCCCTATATGCTTGTGAATCAGCTGCAAGGCACGGAAGCGAGTCTGCAAAGTAGGGGATGTTGCAAAAGAGTCAATACTGGGTCCCAACAAATCTGCTGCGGGTGGAGGCTCTCCATACAATATTTCATAGGGTGTTAACCCGCATACAGAAGGTGTGTTACAGGCCCTAAACAAGGCCATCGGCAGCAATTCGACCCAGTCTCTAGTGCCAGTCTCCACTATTAATTTAGTCAAGGTCTCTTTAATTGTCCTGTTCATACGTTCTACCTGGCCTGAACTCTGGGGTCTATACGCACAATGCAATTTCCAATCAATCCCCAGCACGTTGGCCACCAACTGACTTACCCGGGAGACGAAGGCGGGCCCATTGTCCGACCCCAATACCTTAGGTAGGCCGAACCGTGGGAAGATTTCTTCTAATAGTTTCTTAACCACGACTTGTGCCGTCTCCTTCTTCACTGGGAATGCTTCAGGCCAACCGGAAAAGGTGTCTATGAACACTAGAAGGTACTTAATTCCATATTTGCTTGGGCGGACCTCGGTGAAATCTACCTCCCAATTGACTCCAGGCCTAGTTCCCCATATTCGTACTCCTTCAGGTATTTTAGAACATCTGGGATTCACCTTGGCGCATGGGATGCAGGCCTCTATGGTTTGTTTTACCACTGTATCCAGTCCCAATAAAAATGAGAAATCTCCTCCCTATCCAGCAAGGCTTTTAGTTTCTTATACCCTAGGTGTGTCCATCTGTGTAGATCTTACACTAGTCTCCTAGTTTCTTTTTTTGGCAACACAATTTTGTCCTGTATTTTCCAATTTTTAGTGGCCTCATCATATGTTCCCCCTAACTTTTGTATGGCTGCCACATCCTGTTCCGTATAAGTCCATCCCTGTTGCCGGCTGGGGGAATCCTGCGCGTCAATGTTTAACACACTGCTACCCAGGGCGCTGGTCCTGGCCACCTCATCTGCCATCCGGTTACCCTGTGCCACCGGGTCCTCTCCTTTCTGGTGGCCTGGGCAATGCATGATGCTCACCTTCTTTGGCAGGAAGAGGGCTTGTAGGAGGTCTAGGATCTCCTGCTTATTTTTGATTTCTCTGCCTCCTGAAGTCAGCAATCCCCTTCTCTTATATATATTTCACCATGCACATGTGCAGTGGCAAAGGCGTACCAACTGTCCGTATAAATGTTTACCCTCTTTCCTTTTGCCTGCTCTAGGGCCTGAGTTAGCGCTATCAACTCAGCTTTCTGTGCTGAAGTGCCTGGTGGCAAGGCAGAGGCCCAAACAACAGCCTTCCCATCGACCACCGCCACCCCTGCCCTCCTCTCACCTTGATGGAGGAAGCTGCTGCCATCCGTATACCAGGTGTACTCTGCATCTGGCAGGGGCTGATCTGTCAAGTCCTCATGGGCCCCATGGACTTCGGCCAACACCTGTTGGCAGTTATGGCTGACCTGCGTTTGGCCTCCTGGTTCCAGCAGCAGAGTGGCGGGGTTGAAAGAGGCCGTCGTTCCAAACTGGATGCGCTCGGGGTTGAGCAACATCGCCTGGTAGTGGGTAACTCTGGCATTTGATAGCCATCGATCAGGTGGCTGACGTATGACCGTCTCATTGGCATGAGACGTCACTACGGTCAGCGGCTGTCCCAATGTCAGTTTGTCAGAGTCTTTTACAATCGTGGCCACTGCCGCTATCATGCAGAGACATGGAGGCCACCCAGAGGTGACACTGTCCAATTTCTTTGAGAAATAGGCCACCGGCCTCTTCCAAGGTCCCAATTTTTGGGTCAGGACTCCCTTTGCAATCCCCCCTCTTTCGTCTATATAGAGGGTAAATGGCTTGTTGGGGTCAGGCAGGCTCAGTGCGGGGGCTTCCAAGAGGGCCTTTTTCAGTCTATCGAAGGCCAGTTGCTATTCTTCTCCCCATATGTAGGGGGAATTGACCCTCGTGAGGGGATATAGGGAGGCCGCAATTTCTGCAAACCCAGGAATCCACAGGCGACAGAAGCCGGCCGCTCCCCAAAAATTCCCTCAACTGGCGTGGGTTTTTGGGTGGGGGTATAAGTGCCACCGCCTGTTTACGCCCCTCCGTTAGCCACCTCCTGCCCCCTTCCAATTTATAGCCCAGGTAGACTACCTGTCGGGCACATAGTTGGGCCTTTTTAGCAGAGGCGCGATATCCCAGCTCACCTAGCCTTTGGAGCAGGGATTCCGTACCTTGTTTACAGTCTGCTTCGGTTTCTGCTGCCAGGAGTAAGTCATCCACGTACTGTAAGAGAGTCCATTGAGGGTTACTCACCCTGAAGCTTGCCAAGTCATGATGTAAGGCCTCATCAAATAGTGTGGGCGAATTTTTAAATCCTTGAGGAAGTCTTGTCCAAGTCAATTGCCCTGAAAATCCAGTCTCCGGGTCCTTCCACTCGAAGGCAAACAAGGGTTGGCTCTGGGGGCTCAACCTCAGACAAAAGAAAGCATCTTTCAAATCTAACACCGTATACCAGGTGCGCGACGGGGGCAAGGTACTTAGCAAGTTGTACGGATTTGGCACTGTCGGGTGAATGTCTTCAACCCGACGATTTACCTCGCGTAAGTCCTGCACAGGTCGGAAGTCATTGGTGCCTGGTTTCCGTACCGGCAGTAAGGGTGTGTTCCAGGGGGATTGGCAAGGCTTTAATATTCCCAAGTCCAACAGTCTCTTAATGTGGGGCCGAATCCCATCCTTTGCTTCCTTGGTCATAGGGTACTGCCGTACAGATATTGGTTTAGCCGTAGGCTTTACATTTACTATTATGGGTGGATGCTGAATTGCTAATCCTATTCCTCCGGTCTCTGCCCAGGAACCCAGAAATTTTTCTATCCACTCAGGGGCTAGCGGGGCCTCTATTTCCTTTCTGTCATATAGACGATGTTCATCTTCCAATTGAAGAGTCAATACTTGTAGGGGACGCCCCCTAGGGTCTGCTAATGAGGCCCCTTCCTTCTGGAAGTGGATCTGGGCTCCCACTTTGGATAGTAGGTCTCTTCTTAGTAAGGGGTATGGACAGTCTGGTACTAGGAGAAATGAGTGGGTGATTCGGCCAGTGGCCCAGGTCTACCTGGCGTTCTGTGGTCCATCGGTACATTTTTCCTCCAGTCGCTCCCTGGACAAATGAAGTTTTTGAGCTAAGGGGGCCAATATTTTTGTTTAAGACAGAGTGCTGAGCTCCGGTGTCCACTAGGAATGTGACTGGCCTGCCTCCCACTCTCAAGGTTACCCGGGGCTCAGGAGGAGGCTCCTGGCCCTGACCCCCCTAGTCATCGTCCTCCTCCAGGTGAAGGACTGGAATGTCTGTCTCCTTTTTTCTTCTGGTGGCATTTTTATTTGGACAGTCCCTGGCCCAGTGTCCTTTCTCCTTGCAATACACACACTGGTCTTGTCCTATCCGCGGTCTATTATTGTCTCCTGGGTATTTCCCTGTCTGACCTCTACCATAATCTGACCTATCTTGTCTATTTGATTTGTTTACTGCGGTGACCAAGATTTTAGCTAGTTCCTTATTTTTCTTTTTATCTCTCTGATCCTGTTCCTTCTGCATTCTTTCCTCTTTTTCCTCCTTAGTTTCTCTCTTATTAAAAATTCTCTCTGCTTCTTTTAGGAGGTCCTGCAATGTACAACCCTGTAGGCCCTCCAGCCTCTGCAGCCGCGTTCGGATGTCTGGGGCTGATTGGCCAATGAAAGACATTATTACATCCGACTGTCGGTCAGGGGCCTGGGGGTCAAACGGGGTGTACATTCGGTATCCCTCCATTAACCTCTCCAGAAACCCCGCCGGGGTTTCTTCATTACCTTGGGTTATGGCACGTACCTTAGCCAAATTAGTGGGGCATCTCCATGCCCCTCTGAGACCTGTCAGGAGAATCTGGCAATAGAGACGAAGTCGTTCCCTACCGGCTGCCGTACTGAAATCCCAATCTGCTCTAGTCAACGGGAATGCTGCATCAATCTCATTTGGCAGCTGGGTGGGTTGACCGTTGTCCCCCGGAACATTTTTCCGAGCCTCCGTGAGAACTCGCTGTCTCTCCTCCGTGGTCAGGAGAGCCTGCAGGAGCTGCTGGCAGTCATCCCAAGTCGGTTGGTGGGTTAAAAGAATAGATTCAATTAATCCTGTCAAAGCCTGTGGGTCTTGAGAAAAAGGCGGGTTATGGGTTTTCCAATTGTACAAATCTGAGGCTGAGAATGGCCAGTATTGCATCTGATCCCCCACTGAGTGAAGTGGGAAAGCCTGAGCCTTCCACTTGCCGTCCTCACTCCCCCCTCCCCGACGCAGATGCAGCCTGGCACTCATGGGGGTCGAACGAGCCGGGGGGTCCTCCTCCCTTTCTCCCTGCGTAGAATCCGGGGAAGGTGCCGTAGGCCTTCTCGGGAGGGGTGCGTAAGGCGGTGGGGTGTCAAAAAGCAAAAGATCCTCCTGCCCGCCCGGGAGGACTGAGGGTTTCTTGGTTTTGAGGGAGTTTAACTCCTTCAATGGGTAAAGGGTCGAGGTGGGGCCAACTGACGGAGATCCGCCCTGATCTGCGGGTTTCGGTAACAGGGGTGTCACGGACGGAGGGGCGGGTTTGGGGCTCGGCTCCGCCACTGATGGAGATCTGCCCAGATCTGCAGGCTTTGGTAACAGGGGTGTCACGGATGGAGGGGCGGGTTTGGGGCTCGGCTCCGCCACTGACGGAGATCCGCCCAGATCCGCGGGCTTCGGTAACAGGGGTGTCACGGATGGAGGCATGGGTTTGACGCTCGGCTCCGCCACAATCCTGTTAGTAAAGAGAAAAAGTTTCACCCATTTTGGGGGGTTCTGCGCCAGGTCCTCCCACACAAAGATGTAAGGCACTTGGTCCGGGTGCCCTTCTTTTCCTTCTTTATAGACCTGGCTCTTCACCTGCAAGATAATACGAGAGTCAAAAGTCCCATCCCATGGCCACCCGATATTGAAGGCTGGCCAGTCGGTGGTGCAGAAGACCGTCCAGTTTTTCTTCCGCACTTCCACAGACAAGTTCTGGGCCCGCTCTCGGACCTCCTTCCAATGATCTAAAGTGAGGCTCAGAGGTGTAGTTAGTCCCTGTCCCATGTTAACGACAAAAGGCAAGTAAACTATAACACAGAACACAATCAGAAGACACACGAACACACTGCACGCGACAATGGAACGAGACAAAACTGAAACCAAAACTCCAGATGGGAGCGGCTGCCTAGCCAGCCTCACCCGGGGAAGGAGGAAGACGAAGTCCTTTCCTTCTTCCCAGCCAGGTGGGAGTGGCTGCCTAGCCAGCCTCTCCCAGACCACTGCTGGAGCATCCTCCAGGGCTTGAGCCAGGGGTCCTGGACACGTCTGTCCCTTCCTACTACTGGCTCTTGACTCTTTTGGCGCCTAGCGCCCGGACACCTAGCGCCCGGACACCTAGCGCCCGTACAGACAAACAATAGAACACACAAAAATATATATAAAACAGAAAAGACTTACCTCCGATTGGGAGATGGAGGGTGGATCTGGGGTGCCAATTTCCTGGCCAACACACCAAGAAATGTAAGACCCCTTAAGCAGGCGTCCCACAAACCAGACCCCAGAAACACAGACTCCACTCCAATCGATGCAAAGGCAAGAGGAAAGTTTATTTCATTTGCAAATGGGCCGTCTCAGCAGCACCCTCTGGTAGGGTGCAGAGAGAGAGAGCAGCCCCGAACAATAGCTTTACAGAGTATTTAAAACTAAAAACCACAGTATTAGCATACTTAATTGTGTTACAACTCTATTGGGCAAGCTACAGGTTACACTAGCATTTTATTGGGTAAGTTAATGGTTGCTAGGTAAGGGGCTTAGGAAGGGGGTCATGGGCAGTTTCTTCTTATCAGCTGAAGCAAGCAAGGATGAGGATGGCAGTACAGAACATTATTGTAACTCTTTTCCGGACTCCTGCAAATGTTATCGCGTGAGACAGTTACACAGAGCAGTTTCACAAGGCAGTTTCCCAAGGTTATTCTGCAGGCAGGTGGAGACACAGTTATCTTAAGGAATGGCTACTGTCAGCAGCCAAACTTTTTAACCCTTGCTAAAATTATTTTAATATTTACTTTTAGCAGGGGTCTTATACTATGGTGAAGTCATTTGAAACTAAATTAAGAATATGAGAAGTGTAAATGGAAAAGAGTAATGGTGCGTTTCCCCACTGTATAAGTACAAAAGCTTTCCTTGACACTTAAAATGCTCTTGAATGTGCAAAAGGAATTGAGGCATTCAGTGAAATGTTCAAGCATGTGAAAAGTAAATAAAATTGAACATGCTTGCTTCATTCTCCCATGTGCGACCAGCTGATGTGCCTGATACCCTACCATGTCAAACCATTCAGCTGCAAAGTGATGGTGAGTGACACACTAAGTACAACAACCTCCCATTGCTTGAGTTCTATAAATATTACATAGCATTGATGAATTTCTCAAGTAGAGGAGACATGGATTGAAATTTACAACTGTTAGGGCTGGCAATTTTGGGCGCCAGATAAAGTCACCAACTGCAATGCAAGCACCCTCTATGGGCACCATATTGAGTCTCACCTGCCCCACTTTTGATCCAGTTCCTCACAAATGGCTGGAAAAAAGCAGCAGAAGGTGGTCCACGTCCTGGGATCGCTGCCTCCATGTGGGAGACCCATATCAAATTTCTGATTTTGGCTTGGCCTAGCCCCAGTTGCCATTGTCATCTGGGGAGTGAACAGTGAAGAAAATGGAACATTTTCTCTCTCTCTCCCCCTCTCTCCCTCTCCCTCCCTTTCTCTTTTTCTCTCTCATTCCTGCCTCCCACCCTCCCTCTTTCCCTCTGACTTTCAAATAAATAAATGAGTCTTTTACAAATAAAAATTAAAATATGCAATCTGTTCAGAACACCTTACCAGCACAAGTACTTCTTTTCAAAACTTACCATTATAAAGAGTTGACTGCACTGCAGATTGACAGACAAAAACTTTGAAAGGAAACTGCAAATAGCAACATCACTAATACCAGCTAATATCACATTCTTAACAAATAAGAAGCAGTTCTGTCAGCGGCCACTCGACAAACTAAGCGAAGACACAGTACTCGGTCTGTTCATCAGCGTTTAATGCCTTGAAGCCTTCAAGCCAAGGTAGGGAGCTTGGCTACAAGGGACCGGAGGCCGCCTTCTTGAGAGGCTCTTCAACCACCGGCCCTGAGCACAGCAAGAAACGAGTATATATACCCACAGCCCCACAAGCTCAAAGATGGTTACACAGAGTCAGTATAGCGTAACAAACAAAAGGTCACATAAAATTCAAACAACCGATAACATCAATAACATCCTGTTATGCAGTTAGAGGTCTAGAACACCTGCATATCTCAGGCAAGTCTTGGTGTAAACAGGTCTCCTTAACCCGAGGTTAGGGCTAGGTATGGAAAATTCCATATGACAGTGCTATATGTGGGGGTAGCTCCCCACACAGTTCCAGATGTCATATTTGGAGTGAGGCCAAATATAGCAGGCTAATTTTTGAGTTGCTAATTTTGTGTGGGCCAAAAAATGATATAATAAATATCTAAATGGTTCTTGGGAGAAAAACATTCCCCATCCTCTCACCTAGCTGCTGCACCCTATTGTCTAAATGATAATCCTGCCAGAATCAACCTAAAGGATCATATATATTTACTCTTGTAAGTCCTTACTAAGCAATTCTGTTGGTTTTCATCAGTACTTCTTGATGCTATTTTTATTTATTTGAAGCATTGAGTTACAGAGAGGGGTAGAGGCAGAGAGAGAGAGAGAGGAGAGAGAAGAGAAAGAGAGAGAGACAGAGAGAGAGAGAAAGAAAGGTCTTCCATTGCTGGTTCACTCCCAAATGCCTGGAATGGCTGAAGCTGAGCCAATCTGAAGCCAGAAGCCAGGAGCTTCCTCCTGGTCTCTCATGTGGATGCAGGGGCCCAAGGGCCTGGGCCATGTTCCACTGTCTTCCAGGCACATTTAGCAGGGAGCTGGATCAAAAGTGGAGCAGCTGGGGCCCGAACCAGCACCCATATGGGATGCCGGTGCTGCACACCGGTGCTTTAACCCATGGAACCAGAGTTCTGGCCCCTCCTTATGCTATATTCCCTGATTCCTCTGATGGGCACTAAGTTCCCAAATATATATGCCAAAATCTAACCTTCTTGTCTTCTAGCTTCTCTAGCTTTATGTGTCATTTCCCTGTTTTTGTGATGGAAGATCAGCCACTCAACTCACTGATTTGACAGAGTAATACCAGCAACCTATCAAGTTTCAGTCACTGAGCCCATGACGGTAACATCTTGATGGTTGACCTTGTCACAATGGATTCCTTTTCCAGGAAAGCCAGTTTCTGAGCAACGAGGAACTACAAGTTGCCTAGAGCCCCCAGACTGACTAAAGTCCACCTGACCATCACAAACCCCCTATAACTAATCAAAGAAAAGTCACAAATATTGCTTGTCACCCAGGAACTTGTACATAAACTGAACAGGTACATCTCAGTCTTAACTTCAACCTCTGAGAACTTTCATTCCTCACTCTTTGAGTAGCCTGGAAATTATACAATAGCTGTCTATTTCTTGCTCTGTGCTCTACAATAAGTACCTCCTTTATCTACCACCCCAGCATCAGTCATTCACCTTTATGTGGGCAAGCGGACCCAGCTTTGGGCTTTCTATAAACACTCTTCCCATCAGTTTTGGTGGTTTCTTTATATCAAAATAGAGGCCTCCTTTCTGGGGCCAGAGAGATTATTGCCTTGAGAAATTGCTTTATGACAAATGCAGTCATAATAGAATGGGTGATAACAGTTTTTTATAGCCTGCTAAGGTGTATTTTGAAAATCTAAGAAATTTTATTTATAAGCCTAAAAAAGAAAAAAAATGATGGTTTTTTACTATAATTCTACTTTGCCTCAGTACTCCCTAAGATTTGGCACTTAATACATCACTGGGTTATGAGCCTGCTTTTCTGAAGTAGCTTTATGAAACAAGGGGGTAGGTTCTGTGTATGTAAGCTCCTTTTTGCTGCCATACCAAAGCTAGTCAATATACTGAATATAAAACGGACCTAAAATAATGCTTCAAAGGTTATATTACCCAAAAAATGCCTCTTTGTGAGTAGAAATGAGTGGAATGGATGTTTTTGTCTTCTTGGAAGAAAAATTAGGAGACAGAGATGCGTGGTAAGCAAGGGATCAAGATCTAATGGCATAGGACATCCATCAGGACTCTCATTCAGATTCTGTCTAGGGAGCAGCTCAGTCCAGTTTAATGGAGAGAATACAGCTGAAAAGTCAGGTGGGCATCTCAGGGAAGCATTGAAAGCTGCTCATGCATTCTTTTTTTTTGACAAGCAGAGTAGACAGTGAGAGAGAGAGAGAGAGAGACAGAGAGAAAGGTCTTCCTTTGCCATTGGTTCACCTGCCAATGGCTGCCGCGGCCGGTGCACCACGCTGATCAAATGGTAGGAGCCAGGAGCTTCTCCTGGTCTCCCATGGGGTGCAGGACCCAAGCACTTGGGCCATCCTCCACTGCACTCCCTGACCACAGCAGAGAGCTGGCCTGGAAGAGGGGAAACCGGGACAGAGTCCGGCACCCCGACCGGGACTAGAACCCGGTGTGCCAGCGCTGCAAGGTGGAGGATTAGCCTGTTGAGCCATGGCATCGGCCTTCATGCATTCTTTATTAAGACTGGGACTTATGATGGACTGAGTACAATCTTCCAGCCATTTCTCTTACCCTTTTCCTTCTTCCTTGGGATACAGGGTTTACTGTGTGTGAAACAGGTAAAATTCCCAGTAAAAAGCAAGGACCTGGATAGGAATTTAGAGCTCCACCTCAACTACAACATATTGGCAGAGCCACCCAGGAGAAAATTAATTCCAGAAAAAGTAGCAGGGCAAGTGGAATTGAATTGGTTTCTGTCTCAGCAGAATGCAGCTACTACATCCTGAAAATCTTTCTGTTCCCCTGTCCCTCTTCTCTGAGAACTTGTGGCTCCAGAAGTTCAGCTAAAATGCCAACACCAATGCCACTGGTGTTTCTAATTTTGATAGCTTCTGGGGGAAGGAAGGCCATTTAAAACTGCTTGAGATAACGGGATTTGGGCAGAGGAAGCAAAGGAAGAGGGAGAGCAGTTTGTGAATGTTTGCTGATTGATAGGTGTTTCCAGGTTGTTCTTAATGTGTTTTTGAGGATAATTTATATTATGGGGCAAGCTGGAATTTAAGATTTTAGCAAACACAGATTGGCTACAAGTGGTAAAAAAGGTTCCATCTAGTTTTTGAATTGTGGTGTTTCCCTTGTTAAGGTCAGTGAGTGTAGTTTTCATGTGCTATCGTGATGGGTTCTGTTACCTAGTAGCCACACCACATGGTGGGAGGAGGAATGCAGGTATCCAACTTAGTGGAGGTTCCACATCCTGTGGTGAGGGGCCACTTCTGCCTTCAATATAGAGGACTCCAGTGAAACATGTGGTCACCAAGATGGTGGCCCCAATGGGCACTTTCTGCCCCTACTGGTAGACAATCAACAGATTCCACGCCCAAGATGAGAGCCCTTTTGGGACTTGTGGCTGCCAATATGGGGGCCTCCATGGGGACCTCTGCCCTTACCAGGAGACGGGCAGCAGATTCCTTCTCCAATATGGTAACCTACATAACTAGAAACCAGCTGTGTCCCTCATCAGCAATAACATGCTTTTCTCTAATTTTTTTTCATATTTATGCTATTTTTTACCACTCTAGAATGCACCCCAGACACGGGATTCTGATGTTTCCAGGGGATAACATTTCCAGGCAATGGTGGCAAAAGAGCTCTCCATATTAGGAATACCAGAAAGCCTTGAGAGATGTAAATCTTAGATGGCAGTTAATTGCCTCCCATGGAGTCACCAGAACGTCAGTGACAGCAGTGCCTCCTAAGGTTACAAGACTCAGGCATTACAGTATAAGCTCTCTGAGAATTTTCAGGGTACAAAAGTCAAGAAATTCACTCAAGCTTCTGACAACCAATTTCAACCATAGACTGCATTTATCACTCAGGAACTTCCTGGTGTGAAAGGATGCCTCCTAGATATGTTTCTTCCAATGGTGGTAACAGCCTCTGAGTTTATTTGTAGCACTGTGGAAAATCCCCAATTTTGCATGGTTATGACTACAAGTGGACTGACACTTTTATGATGGTAGCACACCATCCTAACACCAGTAGTCCTAGGTGCAGCGGTAAGAAAATTTTTATGGGGGCAACAGGATAATACCCTGGGTTGAACTGGTAGTGGAGCACTATAGCTGGCTGGTTGATACAGGGAAGTCCTATGGCAGGCTTGTCAAGACAGGGAGCCCCTAGACAACCTGGTAAAAACAGAGAGCCCACATTGGATGCAAAAAGAAACCAAATTCCATCTCTAAGTCACATGTTTAGACCTACCTGGGCTCATACCAAGCCCTGACTACATTGTGTCTTCCCAGGTAATGGAGAGACTAAGCCATGTGTAGTTTCACATCCATACTCATGGACACACACCCCTAAGATGTATGCTCAATAATTGGGAAACTCTTAAACTGGATGATATAACTAAGAAGAAGCTGATTTCTCTCTATAATACTGTTTATCCAAACACAAGTTGGAAAATGGAGAAACATGGACAACAAGTGGGACTCTTTAATTCCATACTATTTCAGCACTTGACTTATATTGTAGACAACAACAGAAATGATCATAAGTTGCTTGTCGTTCAAGCCTTTATATCATTACATCAGCACTTTACTCCTGAAAATGTGTGACTATATCATGCCCCCACTGTCCAAGAGGAAAAGGAGCAACCAAGAGATATGGTAGATGACCCATCAGTAAGTGGTCCTCGATCATCCCAATCTCAACTAGTTCCAATGACAGGTTCATCTCAAAAGGATACTTGATCTTCTTCGTCTTCAACACCTGACTCCTGTATCCCTTCTATCCCTGAAGACCCTCTACCTTTTAAACCTTCCTGTCCCCCTGTACCAGAGGATAGCCAACTGGAGCTACTCGTAGTGAGGCCCTGTATTGACCACAAAGGGTCGTGCATACATGTCCTGCCTGCCAGGGTTTTCAGAAAAGATAAGAATGCATATCTTCATCAGCATCTGTTTCTCATAAAATCAGAGGATGGATGGGGACTTCAACTTTGATTGATGATTTTCTCAAGCATGGACTCTTGGTCCTATGCAAGCCTCCTCATAACACTCCTATTCTTCCTGTTAGAAAACAAATGGGTGTATATAGGATGGTTCAGGACCTCTAGGTTATTTATAGCTAGTCATTATAATTCATCCTATTGTGCCAAACCCTTAGGCTTATATTGACACAGGTACCTGAATGTGATTCATTCTATAAAGCTTGAAACCTAAAGGATGGTTTCCTCTGCATCCCATTAAGCCCATAATCTCAATTTTAATGTTTTTATTTTTTATTTTATGGATTTAATATGTACAGATTTAGCAATATAATGGTACTTTCCACCCTACCTCCTTCCTGACCATGCTCATACACTTCTTCTTCCTCCTCCTTATCCTATTACAATTCTTATTTTTATGACACTCTATTTTTAGTTAATTTTATAATCATTAAGATAAAACCCACATTCAGTAAAGAGTTCAACAAATAATATAAAGAAATAAAAAACACTGTTCCTCAACAGTTTTAGCAGTTTTTTTAATAAACCTTTGAACCTCAAGGTGCCAAATTCAGTCCTATAGATTAACTGCTAGGTACTCTTTTAGTTACCACAATCAGGGAGATCATATGGTATTTGTCTTTTGCAGACAGGTTTATTTCACTAAGTATAATGGTTTCTGTTGCATCATTGCTTGCTTTTTTATCTTTTATTTAATGAATATAAATTTCCAAAGTACAGCTTATAGATTACAATGGCTACCCCCCATAAATTCCCTCCCACCCACAACCCTCCCCTTTCCCACTCCCTCTTCCCTTCCATTCACATCAAGATTCATTTTCAATTCTCTTTATATACAGAAGATCAGTTTAGTATATATTAAGTAAAGATTTTAACAGTTTGCAACCACATAGCAACACAAAGTGAAAAATATTGTTGGAGTACTACTCATAGCATTAAATCACAATGTACAGCACATTAAGGACAGAGATCCTACATGATATTTTTTAAAAAATTGATTAATTTTTTCCAGGCCAGCTCTCTGCTGTGGCCAGGGAGTGCAGTGGAGGATGGCCCAAGTGCTTGGGCCCTGCACCCCATGGGAGACCAGGAGAAGCACCTGGCTTCTGCCATCGGATCAGTGCGGTGCGCCAGCCACAGCGCACCAACCGCGGAGGCCATTGGAGGGTGAACCAACGGCAAAGGAAGACCTTTCTCTCTGTCTCTCTCTCACTGTCCACTCTGCCTGTCAAAAATAAATAAAGAAATAAATAAAAAGAGATTTTAAAAAATTGTTTAATTTTCTATGCAATTTCCAATTTAACACAAAGTTTTTGTTTCTCATTTTCAATTATCTTTATATACAGAAGATCAATTCAGTATATACTAAGTAAAGATTTCACCAGTTTGCACCCACACAGAAACACAAAGTGTAAAAATAAAGTTTCAGTGCTAGTTATAGCATTACTTCACATTGGACAACACATTAAGGACAGATCCCATATGAGACATAAGTACACAGTGACTCCTGTTGTTGATTTAACAATTTGACACTCTTGTTTATGGTGTCAGTAATCTCCCTAGGCTCTAGTCATGAGTTGCCAAGGCTATGAAAGCCTTCAGGGTTCGCCAACTTCAATCTTATTCCAACAGGGTCATAGTCAAAGTGGAAGTTCTCTCCTCCCTTCACAGAAAGGTACCTCCTTCCTTGATGGCCCTGTGCTTTCCACTGGGATAACACTCGCTGAGATCCTTCATTTAGGTCTTCTTCTTCTTCTTCTTTTTTTTTCCCAGCGTGTCTTGGCTTTCCATGCCTAAAATACTCTCATAGGTTCTTCCGCCAGATCCAAATGCCTTAAGGGCTGATTCTGAGGCCAGAGTGCTATTTAGGATATCTGGCATTCTATGAGTCTGCTGTGGCTCCCCCTTCCCATGTTGGATCCTTCTCTCCCTTTTTTTGGTTTTATCAGTTAGTATCAGCAGACACTTGTCTTGTTTGTGTGATCCCTTTGACTCTTAGATCTATCAGTGTGATCAATTTTGAACAGATATTGATCACCTGGACTGATGAGATGGCATTGGTACATGCCACCTTAATGGACTTGTATTGGAATCCCTGGCACGTTACTAACTCCATCATTTGGGACAAGTCCAATTGAGCATGTCCCCAATTGTACATCTGCTCCCTCTCTTTTTCTCATTCTTATATTTAACCGGGATCACTTTTCAGTTAAAATTTAAACACCTAAGAATAATTGTGTGCTAATTACAGAGTTCAACCACTAGGACTAGAACAAAAAAATACTAAAATGGATACAGTATTACACTGTATAACAACAGTCAGCACAAGAGCTGATCAAGGCACTGTTTCTCATAGTGTCCATTTCACGTAAAAGGTTTCCCCTTTGGTCCTCAGTTAGTTGTCAAAGATCAGGGTAAACAAATGACATTTGTCTTTTTGGGACTGGCTTAATTCACTCAGCATGATGTTTTCCAGATTCCTCCATCTTGTTGCAAATGACTGGGTTTCATTGTTTTTGACTGCTGTATAGTAATCTATAGAGTACATGTCCCATAGTATCTTTATCCAGTCTACTGTTGATGGGCATTTGGGTTGATTCCAGGTCTTAGCCATTGTGACTTGAGCTGCAACAAACGTTAAGGAGAAGATGGTTTTTTTCTTTGACAAATTAATTTCCTTTGGTGAATTCCAAGGAGTGGGATTGTTGGGTTATATGGTAGGGTTATATGCAGCTTTTGAGGAATCTCCAGACTGACTTCCATAGTGGCTGAACCAGTTTGCATTCCCACCAACAGTGGGTCAGTGTCCCTTTTTCCCCACATCCTCTCCAGCATCTGTTGTTGGTAGATTTCTGAATGTGAGCCATTCTCACTGGGGTGAGGTGAAACCTCATTGTGGTTTTGATTTGCATTTCCCTGATTGCTAGTGATCTTGAACATTTTTTCATGTGTCTGTTGGCCATTTGGATTTCCTCTTTGGAAAGATGTCTGTTGAGGTCCTTGACCCATCTCTTAACTGGGTTGTTTGTTTTGTTGTTGTGGATTTTCTTGATTTCTTTGTAGATTCTGGTTATCAACCTTATCTGTTTCATAGTTTTGAAATATTTTTCCCATTCTATCGGTTTCCTATTCACTTTCCTGACTGTTTATTTTGAAGTACAGAAACTTCTCAGTTTGATGCAATCCCAATAGTTAATTTTGGCTTTGACTGCCAGTGCCTCTGGGGTCTTTCCCAAGAAGTCTTTGCTGGTACCTATATCTTGCAGGGTTTCTCCAATCCTCTCTAAGAATTTGATGTTTTTGGGTCATAGATTTAAGTCTTTTTACAGATTCAATGCAATATCAATCAAAATACCGAAGACATTCTTCTCAGATCTGAAAAAATGATGTTAAAATCATATGGAGGCACAGGAAACCTCGAATTGCTAAAGCAATCTTGTACAATAAAAACAAGGCAAGAGGCATCACAATACCAGATTTCAGGACATACTACAGGACAGTTGTTATCAAAAGAGCATGGTACTGGTACAGAAACAGATGGATAGACCAATGGAACAGAATAGAAACACCAGAAATCAACCCAAACATCTACAGCCAACTCATATTTGATCAAGGATACAAAACTAATGCCTGGAGTTAGGACAGTCTATTCAATAAATGGTGCTGGGAAAACTGTATTTCCATGTGCAAAATCATGAAGCAAGATCCCTACCATTCACCTTACACAAAAATTCACTCAACATGGATTAAAGACTTAAATCTATGACCCAAAAACATCAAATTCTTAGAGAGCATTGGAGAAACCCTGCAAGATATAGGTACTGGCAAAGACTTCTTGGCAAATACCCCTGGAGCACAGGCATTCAAAGCCAAAATTAACTATTGGGATTGCATCAAACTGAGGAGTGTCTGTACTTCAAAAGAAGCAGTCAGGAAAGTGAATAGGAAACCGATAGAATGGGAAAAAATATTTGCAAACTTTGCAACAGATAAAGGGTTGATAACCAGAATCTACAAAGAAATCAAGAAAATCCACAACAAAACAAACAACCCACTTAAGAGATGGGCCAAAGACCTCAACAGACATCTTTCCAAAGAGGAAATCCAAATGGCCAACAGACACATGAAAAAATGTTCAAGATCACTAGCCATCAGGGAAATGCAAATCAAAACCACAATGAGGTTTCACCTCACCCCAGTGAGAATGGCTCATATTCAGAAATCTACCAACAACAGATGCTGGAGAGGATGTGGGGAAAAAGGGACACTGACTCACTGTTGGTGGGAATGCAAACTGGTTCAGCCACTATGGAAGTCAGTCTGGAGATTCCTCAATAACCTGAACATAACCCTGCCATTCAACCCAGCCATCCCACTCCTTGGAATTTACACAAAGGAAATTAAATTGGCAAACCAAAAAGAGGTCTGCAGCTTCATGTTTGTTGCAGCTCAGTTTACAATGGCTAAGACCTGGAATCAACCCAAATGCCCATCAACAGTAGACTGGATAAAGAAATTATGGGACATGTACTCTATAGAATACTATACAGCAGTCAAAAACAATGAAACCCAGTCATTTGCAACAAGATGGAGGAATCTGGAAAACATCATGCTGAGTGAATTAAGCCAGCCCCAAAGGAACAAATATCATATATTCTCCCTGATCTTTGACAACTATCTGAGCTCCAAATGGGAAACCTGTTGAAGTGAAATGGACACTATGAGGAACAGTGACTTGGTCAGCTCTTGTGCTGACTGCTGATGTACAATATAAATTTCAAAGTACAGCTTATGGATTACAATGCCCCCCCCACAACTTCCCCTCCACCTGCAACCCTCCAGTTTCCCACTCGCTCTCCCCTTCCAGTCCCATCAAGATTCATTTTCAATTCTCTTTATATACAGAAAAATCAGTTTAGTATATATAAAGATTTCAACAGTTTGCCCTCACATAGCAACACAAAGTGAAAAAATACTGTTGATGTACAGTGTAATACTTTATCCATTTTAGTATTTTTTTGAACTCTGTAATTAACACAAAATTATTCTTAGATGTCTAAATCTTAACTGAAAAGTGATCCCGGTTAAATATGAGAATGAGAATAAGAGAGGGAGGAGATGTACAATTGGGGACATGCTCAATTGGACTTGCCCCAAATGATGGAGTTAGAAAAGTGCCAGGGGATTCCAATACAATCCCACCAAGGTGGCATGTACCAATGCCATCTCACCAGTCCAGGTGATCAATTACAGTTCACAACTGATCACACTGATAGATCTAAGAGTCAAAGGGATCACACAAACAAGACTAATGTCTGCTAATACTAACTGATAAAACCAAAAAAAAAGGGAGAGAAGGATCCAACATGGGAAGGGGGAGCCACAGCAGACTCATAGAATGCCAGATATCCTAAATAGTACTCTGGCCTCAGAATCAGCCCTTAAGGCATTTGGATCTGACTGAAGAGTGTATGAGAGTATTTTAGGCGTGGAAAGCCAAGACATGCTGGGAAAAAAAAGAAGAAGAAGAAGACCTAAATGAAGGATCTCAGCAAGTGTGATCCCAGTGCAAAGAACGGGTCCATCAAAGTAGGAGGTTCCTTTCTCTGAAGGGAGGAGAGAACTTCCACTTTGACTATGACCCTGTTGGAATAAGATCGAAGTTGGCGAACCCTGAAGGCTTTCATAGCCTCGGCAACTCATGACTAGAGCCTAGGGAGATTACTGACGCCATAAACAAGGGTGTTAAATTGTTAAATCAACATCAGGAGTCACTGTGTATTTACACTTACATCCCATGTGGGATCTGTCCTTAATAGGTTGTCCAAGGTGAAGTAATGATATAGCCAGTACTGAAACAGTATTTTTACACTTTGTGGTTATGTGTGGGTGCAAACTGGTGAAATCTTTACTTAGTATATACTAAAGCGATCTTCTGTATATAAAGATAATTGAAAATGAAAAAAAAAAAAACCCTGGGTGTTAAATTGGAAATTACATAGAAAAATAATCAATCTTTTTTTTAAAAAATATCATGCAGTATCTCTGTCATTAATGTGTTGTACACTGTTATTTAATGCTATAACTAGATTCCAACAGTATTTTTTCACTTTGTGTTGCTATGTGAGGGCAAACTGTTGAAATCTTTATATATACTAAACTGATTTTTCTGTATATAAAGAGAATTGAAAATGAATCTTGATGGGACTGGAAGGGGAGAGCGAGTGGGAAACTGGAGGGTTGCAGGTGGAGGGGAAGTTGTGGGGGGGGAGCCATTGTAATCCATAAGCTGTACTTTGAAATTTATATTGTACATCAGCAGTCAGCACAAGAGCTGACCAAGTCACTGTTCCTCATAGTGTCCATTTCACTTCAACAGGTTTCCCATTTGGAGCTCAGATAGTTGTCAAAGATCAAGGAGAATATACGATATTTGTTCCTTTGGGGCTGGCTTAATTCACTCAGCATGATGTTTTCCAGATTCCTCCATCTTGTTGCAAATGACTGGGTTTCATTGTTTTTGACTGCTGTATAGTATTCTATAGAGTACATGTCCCATAATTTCTTTATCCAGTCTACTGTTGATGGGCATTTGGGTTGATTCCAGGTCTTAGCCATTGTAAACTGAGCTGCAACAAACATGAAGCTGCAGACCTCTTTTTGGTTTGCCAATTTAATTTCCTTTGTGTAAATTCCAAGGAGTGGGATGGCTGGGTTGAATGGCAGGGTTATGTTCAGGTTATTAAGGAATCTCCAGACTGACTTCCATAGTGGCTGAACCAGTTTGCATTCCCACCAACAGTGGGTCAGTGTCCCTTTTTCCCCACATCCTCTCCAGCATCTGTTGTTGGTAGATTTCTGAATATGAGCCATTCTCACTGGGGTGAGGTGAAACCTCATTGTGGTTTTGATTTGCATTTCCCTGATGGCTAGTGATCTTGAACATTTTTTCATGTGTCTGTTGGCCATTTGGATTTCCTCTTTGGAAAGATGTCTGTTGAGGTCTTTGGCCCATCTCTTAAGTGGGTTGTTTGTTTTGTTGTGGATTTTCTTGATTTCTTTGTAGATTCTGGTTATCAACCCTTTATCTGTTGCAAAGTTTGCAAATATTTTTTCCCATTCTATCGGTTTCCTATTCACTTTCCTGACTGCTTCTTTTGCAGTACAGAAACTCCTCAGTTTGATGCAATCCCAATAGTTAATTTTGGCTTTGAATGCCTGTGCTCCAGGGGTATTTGCCAAGAAGTCTTTGCCAGTACCTATATCTTGCAGGGTTTCTCCAATGCTCTCTAAGAATTTGATGTTTTTGGGTCATAGATTTAAGTCTTTAATCCATGTTGAGTGAATTTTTGTGTAAGGTGAATGGTAGGGATCTTGCTTCATGATTTTGCACATGGAAATACAGTTTTCCCAGCACCATTTATTGAATAGACTGTCCTTATTCCAGGGATTGGTTTTGTATCCTTGATCAAATATGAGTTGGCTGTAGATGTTTGGGTTGATTTCTGGTGTTTCTATTCTGTTCCATTGGTCTATCCATCTGTTTCTGTACCTGTACCATGCTCTTTGATAACAACTGTCCTGTAGTATGTCCTGAAATCTGGTATTGTGATGCCTCCAGCTTTGTTTTTGTTGTACAAGATCGCTATAACTATTGGAGGTCTCTTATCTCCATATGAATTTCAGCATCATTTTTTTCCAGATTTGAGAAGAATGCCTTTGTTATTTTGATTGGTACTGCATCGAATTTGTAAATCGCTTTTGGGAGAATGGACATTTTGATTATGTTGATTCTTCCAATCCATGAGCATGGAAGATTTCTCCAGTTTTTGGTATCCTCTTCTATTTCTTTTTAATGTTTTGTAGTTTTCATCATAGAGATCTTTAACGTCCTTGGTTAAGTTTATTCCAAGTTATTTGATTATTTCTGTAGCTATTGAGAATGGAATTGAACATAGGGATTCTTCCTCAGCCATGGCATTGGCTGTGTATACAAAGGCTGTTGATTTTTGTGCATTGATTTTTATATCCTGCTACTTTGCCAAACTCTTCTATGAGTTCCAGTAGTCTCTTAGTAGAGTTCTTTGGGTCCCCTAAATAAAGAATCATATTGTCTGCAAAGAGGGATAGTTTGAGTTCTTCCTTCCCAATTTGTATCCCTTTAATTCCTTTTTCTTGCCTAATAGCTCTGGCTAAGATTCCAGAACTATATTGAAGAGCAGTGGTGAGAGTGGGCATCCTTGTCTAGTACCACATCTCAGTGGAAATGCTTCTAACTTTTCACCTTTCAATAGGACACTGGCTGTCAGTTTTTCATTAATTGCTTTGATTGTATTGAGTAATGTTCCTTCCATACCCAGTTTGCTTAGGGTTTTCATCATGAAAGAGTGTTGCATTTTATCAAATGCTTTCTCTGCATCTATTGAGAGAATCATATGGGTTTTCTTCTGCAGTCTCTTAATGTGGTGTATCACATTGATTGTTTTGCAAACACTGAACCATCCCTGCATACCAGGGATAAATCCCACTTGGTCTGGGTGGATGATCTTTGTGATGTGTTGTTGCATTCTATTGGCCAGAATTTTATTGAGTATTTTTGCATCTATGTTCATCAGGGATATTGGTCTGTAATTCTCTTTCACTGTTGCATCCTTTTTCTGGCTTAGGAATTAAGGTGATGCTGGCTTCATAGAAAGAATTTGGGAGGATTCCCTCTTTTTCAATTGCTCTGAATTGTTTGTGGAAAATTGGAGTTAAATGTCTGGTAGAACTCAGCAATGAATCCATCTGGTCCCGGGATTTTCTTTGTTGGGATGGCCTTTATTACTGTTTCAATTTCTGTGTCAGTTATGGGTCTGTTTAGGTTTTCTATGTCTTCCTGGCTCAATTTAGGTAGGTTGTATGTGTCCAAGAATCTGTCCATTTCTGATAGATTTCCCTTTTTGCTGGCATAGAACTCTTTGTAGTTATTTCTGATGATTCTTTTTATTTCTGTGGTGTCTGTTGTATGTTTCCTTTTTCATTTCTCTTCGTATTGATTTTTGTTTCTCTTCTTTTTTTAGTTAGTTGTTCCAATGCATCCATTGTATTGTAAAAGGCAGGACTTCATTGCTTTACCACTGTGTAGCATTCCATAGTGTATAAACCATAGTTTCTTTATACAGTCATTAGCTCATGGACATCATATTGATTCTATATCCAAGGTATTGCGAATTGTGCAGTAATAAACCTGAGTGTACAGATCACACTTTCATAATTTGATTTAATTTCCTTTAGATTAATTCCCAAGAGTGGGATAGCTGGATCATATGGTACATCTATATTCAGATTTCTGAGGTATCTTCATACCGCCTCCCACAGTGGCTTTATCAGTTGAGCCATTCCCACCTACAGTGGGTTAGGGTAATTTCCCCACACAATTTCACCAGATTCAATGTTTGTTGATTTTGTATGAAAACCTTTCTAACTAGGGTGAGATGAAACTTCATTGTGGGTTTGATTTGTATTTCCCTGATTTCTAGCGATTGTGAGCAGTTTTTCATGTTTCTGTTGGCCAGTTGAATTTTCTCTCTTGAAACAAGTTCAAGTCCTTTGCCCATGTATTTACTGGATTGTTGGTTTTGTTGTTGTTGACTCTCTTGAGCTCTTTATAGATTCTGGATGTTAACCCTTTATTAGTTGCATAGCTAGCAAATACTTTCTCCTATTCTCTCAGTAGCCTATACACTTTGCTGAGTGCTTCTTTTGCAGTGCAGCAGCTTCTCAGCTTGACGTAATACCATTTGTCAATTCTGGCTTCCGGGATCTTTTCCAAAAGTCTCTTCCCTATGCCAAATCCTGCAGAGGTTCCTCAGTGCTCTCTTTTAATTTGATGGTATCAGGTTACATATTTAGGTCATTGACCCATATTGAGTGGATTTTTGTGTAAGGTGTAAAGTAGAAGTATTCTTCCATTTTGGCATATGGAGATCCAGTTTTCCCAGCACCATTTGTTGAAGAGAATATCCTTGATCCAAGGATTGCTTTTAGCCATTTTGTCAAAGTTAAGTCATAGAAGTGTGAATTGCTTTCTGGAGTTTCTAGGAGTTTTTATTATTAGTCCCATTGGTCTGTGCATCTGTTTCTGTGCCAATACCAGGCTGTGTTGATTATAAATGCCTTGTAATACATCCTGAACTCTCGTATTGTGAGCCCTTCAACTTCGTGTGTATTGCATAAGATTGCCTTAACCCTCAGAATACTTGTGTTTACAGATGAGTTTTAGCATTTTAGCAATTTTTTCTAGATCTGAGAGTACTGTCCTTGGGATTTTGGTTGGGACTACATTGATCTGTAAATTGCTTTGTATTGTATGAACATTTTAATGCTATTGATTTTTCCAATTCATGAACATGGAAGATTATTTCCATATTTTGACCTCCATAGTTAAATTTATTCAAACATATTTATTTTTGTTGCCATAGTGAATGTAATTGATCTTAAAGGTTCTTTCTCTCTCATGACATTATCTGTATATATACAAAATGTATTCATTTTGCTCTGTTAATTTTATATCATGCCACATTCCCAAACTCTCTTATGAGTTCTAATAGTCTCTTAGTGGAGTCTTTGGAACCCCCTATATACAAAATCATGAAATTTGCAAATAAGGATAGTTTGACTTTCTCCTATCCAATTTGGTTTTTTTTCCCTCCCACCCGCAACCCTCCCCTTTCCCACTCCCTCTCCCCTTCCATTCACATCAAGATTCATATCCCTTTGATTTCTTTTTATTGCCTAATGATTCCAGCTAAAACTTCCAGAATTTATTGAATGGCAGTGGTGAGAATCGACATCCTTGTTTGGTTCAGTATCTAAGTGGGAATGCTTCCAACTTTACACCATTCAATAGGATGATAGCCATGAGTTTGTCATAAATCGCTTTCATTGTTGAGGAATGCAGATTCTATACCCAATTTGGTTAAGGTTTTCATCATGAAAGGATGTTATATTTTATCAAATGCTTTCTCAGCATCTATTGAGAAAATCGTATGGTTGTTGTTCTTCAGTTTGTTACTGTGATGTATCACATTTACTGATATGCTATATTGAACAATCCCTGCATACCAGGGATAAATCCCACTTGCTCTGGGTGAATATTTCTGAAATGTCATTGGATTCAATTAGCTAATAGGTTTTGAGGATTTTTCCATCTATTTTCATCAGGGAAACTGGTTTTTAGAACTCTTTCATTGTTGTATCTCTTTCTGGTTTAGTAATTAAGGTGATACTAGCTCCATATAAAGAGTTTAAGAGGATTCCCTCCCTTTCAATTGTTTTAAATAGCTTGGGAAGAAGCAGAATTAGTTTTTCTTTAAGTGTCTGGTAGAAATCGGCAGTGATGACTGCCATTCCTGGGCTTTTATTTGTTGGGAGGGTCCGTATTACTGATTCGATCTCTGTCTTGGTTACTGGTCTGTTTAGGCATTCTACGTCTTCATAATACAAACTGTGTAGATTGTTTGTATCCATCTCTTCTAGGTTTCCTAAACAGAGGTATACAGCCCTCTGTAGTAATTCAGGATGACTCCTTTTAACACTATATTGTCTGTCAAATTTCTTATTTCATGTCTGATTTTGTTGATTTGGGTCTCCCCTCCACCCCAACTTTTTTAGTTCAGTCAATGGAGTATCAATTTATTGTTTCAAAAAACCAGCTCTTTTATTTCACTGATCTTTTGAATTATATTTTTGTCTCACATCATTTATTCTTCTCTAATTATTTCTTTTATCCCACTAATTTTGGGCTTGTTTTGTAGCTGTGTTTCTAGGTTCTGAAGATGCATTGAGCTCATTTATTTGTCACCTTTCCAATTTCTTGATGTAGTCACAAATTATTATAAACTTCCCTCATTACACTGCTTTTGCATAAGTGTCGATATGTTGTATGGTCATCTTTTTTTTCAGAAATGTTTGGGCTTCTGTTTTTGAATTCTTCTAAAACCCACTCTTCATTAAGGAACATGTTTTTTCAGTCTCCACATGTGTGCATATGTTCTAGAGATTCTTGTGTTATTGATTTCCATCTTCATTCCATTGTGGTCACAGAAGATGCTTGGTATGATTTTGATGATTTAGAATTTGCTAAGACTTGCTTTATGACCTAGCCTAAGGTCTATGTCAGGAAAAGTTTCCGTGCATTGGTGAAGAATGTGTATCCTGCAACTGTTCAATGAAATGTTCTTTAAATATGAGTTAGATACATTTGGGCCATAATGTAGATTAGCTCTGTTGTTTCTTTGATGATTTTCTCTTTACTTATCTGTCCATTGATGAAAGTGTTGTGTTGAGAATGGAGGGATCTGGAAAACATTATGCTGAGTGAAGTAAGCCAGTTCCCAGGGGACAAATATTATATGTTCTTCCTGACCTGTGACAACTACCTTGGCACCTAAAAGGAAACATATTGAAGTGAAATGGACACTATGGGAAACAATGACTTGATCAGCCTTTGTCCTGACTGTTGAGGATCAATTTATACTTTATTCCTTTTAGTATTTTTTGTTCTAATAAATACCATTGGTTGAACTCTTTAATTAACCCACAATTATTCTTAGGCACTTCAATTTAACTTAAAAGTGATCCCTGTTAAATATAAGAGTGCGAATAAGAGAGGAAGGAGATGTGCAGTTCAGCACATGCTCAATTGTACTTACCCTTAATGGTAGATCTAGAAATGTGCCAGGGGATTCCAATTCAATCCCATCAAGGTGGCATGTACCAATGCCATCTCACTAGTCAAAGTGATCAGGATAAGTTCATAATTGATCATAATGATGGGTTAAGTGTCAAAGGGATCACATAAACAAGACTAGTGTCTGCTAATGCTGACTGATAGAATTAGAAAGGAGAGATCGATCCAACATGAGAAGTGGGAAACACAGCAGACTCATAGAATGACAGATGTCCTAAACAGCACTCTGGCCTCAGAATAAGCCCCTAAGGAATTTGGATCTGGCTAAAAAGCCCATGGGAGTTTCTCAGGCATGGAAAGCCAAAACACTCTGGCAAAAAAAAAGAAAAAGAAAGAGGACATAAATGAAAGGTCTCTGTGAGTGAGATCCCAGTAGAAAGAATGGGCCATCAAAGAAGGGGATACCTTTCTCTGAAGGGAGGAGAGAACTTCCACTTTGACAATGACCTTGTCTAAATAAGATTGAAGTCAGCAAACTCACAAGGCTTCCATAGTCTTGGCAGCTCATGACAAGAGCCTCTGGTGTCAATTGTTAAATCAACAACAGGTGTCACTGTGCACCTACTCCCCATGTAGGATCTCTGTCCTTAATGTGTTGTACTATGTGAATTAATAGTAAAACTACTACTTCAGCAGTACACTATACTTTGTCTGTGTGGGTGCAGTCTGTTGAAATCTTTAGTTCATATATCCCAAGTTGATCTTCTATATATAAAGATAGTTGAATATGAATCTTGACGAAGAGTGGGATGGGAGAGGGAATGAGGGATGGGATGGTTGTGGGTGGGAGGGAGGTTATGGGGGGAAAAGCTGCTGTAATCCAAAATTTTACTTTGGATATTTATATTTATTAAATAAAAGTTAAAAAAAGGAAAGTGTTGTGTTGAACACTTTCTATTGCCCATTACTATTTCTGTTTCACATTACTATTGGATTAGAGTCTATGTCTCCCTTTAGATCCATTCACACTATTTTTAGGCACCCTGTGATTGGGTGCATATACATTTATGATAGTCACATCGTCCTGAAGAATTGGTTCTTTAATCATTACATAGTGTCATTCTTTGTCTCTTCTAACAGTTTTTGTGTTAAAGTAGATTTTTTTCTGATCTTAAGATGGCTACACTGACTCTTTTTTGCTTTGCATTAGCCTGGAATACCTTTCTCCATTCTTTCATTTTCAGTCTGCATGTATCTTTGTTGATGATGTATGTTTCTTGTGGGCAGCAAATAGATGGGTCTTTTAATTTAATCCATTCAGCCAGCCTATCTATATCTTATAATTGGAGAGTTGCCCTGACCCTGACATTTTTCCATAAGCATTTGTATTGTTACTTTGAATTTCTTTGTACATTTACTTAGAGATTTTCTGCCTTCACTGCACATTCTTTCATAGTGATGTCTATCTTCCTGTGTGTATGAGTAGCACATCCTTAAGTATCTTTTGTAAGGCTGGCTAGGTAGTGACAAATTCTTTCAATTTCTCTTTTCTTTATGGAAGGTCTTTATGTAACCTTCATTCCTAAATTAGAGCTTTGCAGGGTCCAGTATTCTGGGCTCATAGTTGTTTTCTATTCCTCTTAAGACTTTGAATATGGCTTTCCATTCTCTTCTTTCTCTTTTTTTAACTTTTATTTAATAAATGTAAATTTCCAAAGTACAACTTTTGGATTATAGCAGCTTTTTCCCCCCATAACCTTCCTGCCACCCACAACCATCCCATCTCCCACTCCCTCTCCCATCACATTCACATCAAGATTCATTTTCAATTATCTTTATATACAGAAGATCCATTGAGTATATACTAAGAAAAGATTTCTACAGTTTGCACCCACACAGAAACACAATGTATAAAGTAATGTTTGAATACTAGTTATACCGTCAATTCACATAATACAACACATTAAGGACAGAGATCCTATATGGGGAGTAAGTGCACAGTGACTCCTGTTGTTGATTTAACAATTGACACTCTTATTGATGACATCAGTAATCACCTGAGGCTCCTGTCATGAGCTGCCAAGGCTATGGAAGCCTCTTGAGTTCACCAACTCTGATCTTATTTAGACAAGGCCATAGTCAAAATGGAAGTTCTCTCCACCCTGTGAGTTCTGCCACACACCCTCAGTTTTTTCTTTTTTTTTTCACAGTCTCAGTTTATAAGTTCCACACATTCACTAGGTCTTAGTATTCTGTTATTTCTCCCCACCAGAGTCAGGTTTTTCTGCTTGGCTGAGGGTGTGTGCAGCCCTGAGCTGGCACACCTGTTACATATGTCCTAAATGGCACCTGCTCTATTTTCTTGCTCACCTTTGTAAGGTGAGTGGAGAGAGAGAATCGTGTCTGTACCGGTCCCTTATATTATTTTTTTCTCTCCTCTGGTTAGGCTGGTGGTGTACTTTCTTCCATGGGGCTTCAAGCTTTGTTCCCTCTAGGCTCTTCCTGCCACTTCCCTGCCAGTGTCTTGGGCTACTGAGGTTTCGTCTCACCTCCCTTTCCAGCACTGGTGCGTAGACTCGGCAGCTGGGGTCCCAAGCCGTGGGCGCCTGTGCCCTCCACCATGTCCCTCTAATTCCAGAAGAGCTTCCTCTGCAGTTTTTCCCCTAACTCTTCCCTGAGACTACAGTATCCACTCTTATTAATCTATCTTCCTGGACTGTCAGCGAGCTCCCTCCCTCTTCCTCCATCTTGGAGCCCTCCTCCATTTTCTTCTAGCCTGTAGAATTTCTAAAGAGAACTCAGCTGTTAGACTAATTGGTGATCAAGTTATCTAGCTTTTCTCTTGTTCATTTTTCAGAATCTTTCCCCTATACTTTACTGTTCCAAAATTTGACTGCAGTATGTCATGTTGAACATCTTTTCTGGTCATGTCTGATAGGAGTCCTTTGTGCTTCTTGTCATTTTCTTTCTCAAATTGGTGAAGGTTTCTCTAATTATTTCAGTAAATAGTCCCTGTAATATATTCCCCTTTTTCAAGAAAGCCTGAAGATCTGTATTGTGGGTTATTTGATGCTATCCCATACATCTACAGCACTGTTTTTAACTTTCTAATTTCTTCTCTTTTTTTGCTCTGACTGAAAATTTTTCAAAGATCGGCCTTCTAGCTCTCACATTCTTTCTTCTGCCTCTCCAAGTTTGTTAAGGCTTTCCACCAGTTATTATTTATTCTACTAAATTCTTCATTTCTAGTATTTTATTTTGATTTTTCTTTCAAATATCAAATTCATGGGAACTGTTTTCATTCATGCCATGGATGGATCTCTTTAGTTGATGAATTTGCTTCTCGTTGTGTTGCAGTCGATTTCTCAACAATGTTGCAGTGGATTCCTTTCTGAGAGGAGGAGCGTGGTGAGGGCAAGAGGTGCAGAGTCCCCACACAGACCCCGGGAGTCGGGTGAAAGCGGGCTTGAGGCAAACAGCCCGCAGACTCGTTTATTTCAGTTGGTACAACAGCTTATGTAGCCAAGACGAGCCAATCCGGCCAAGGGGTGGTCTATGCCCCAACCAATCACAGCCTGTTGTCAGGCAGTTTCCAAAGCGACCCAATCACAGCCTGTTGCCAGGCAGGCTCCATTTGCCATGTGGGTTTCAAATCCATCCAATCACAGCCTGTTGCCAAGCAGGCTCCATTTGCCATGTGGGTTTCAAAGCCATTCCTGAGTAACTGACGCTCACTTGCCAGCGGCCACCTTGGCATGGCCTTCTCATTCCACCACATCATTGCTTTTGAGTAATCCTTTGATTAATCTTTGAATTTCATTTCAGGCATTTCATCAGTGTTCATCTTCACATTTTAATATTGAAATGTTGCTGTAATCTTTTTGAGTGGGTCATGTTGTATTCCAAATGTTGTTTCCTGACTTTCTATACTTATTTGCAGGCCTTCGTGTAGATGCTTGCTGCTTTTTTCCAAGATGGCTTTTATATTTGAACTATGCCTCTGTGGCTGAGTGGAATGTCTGCCCTTTCAATGAATACCCAGATATGTGTACTGGCTTGTGGCCAGGGAGCTCTCTTCAGTGCTCCAGGGTGACACAATTTTGAGTACTGGAGCCCCAAAGCCTGTGATATGTTGGGGCCACTTACAGTCATATGTCATTGCGCAGCCCCATAAAACCTCCCAGCCAGACTCAAAGTGGGGAATGTAGATTTTTTCCTGTGGGAAAATCCCTGGATCACACATGTGCATAATACTCCCTGGCTGCAGCACCAAGAAATTCACAATTGTGTATGAGAGTTTCCACAGCTGGTTCTCCTGTCAGAATGGCTCCTTTTTCCTGCCCATTTCTGGATTTGTCCACAGGAATTGTTTTGTTTGCCTCTGCCTACAAGATGGCAACTATTCCACCCTCCCCCCAGCACTCACCCCCTGTTGCTGGGTGTGCTCACAAGAGCTGAAGCAGCCTCTATTTATTTATGTCCAAAATTGTACCTGCTCTCTCACAGCCAGTTTCCAGACACAGTTATAGGTCAGACAGGGAGAGAGAAATGTGACCCTTTTCTTTCAGAATCTCAATTTATGTTTACCTTCATATGCATTGATTCTTTCTCAAATATAACTCAGCAATATATGTGGAAAATCTTCCTTCAGTTTTTCAGGGATAGTCCACATTTGCTTGATGAGCCAAAGGGATTTCAATTAAAATTGAGAAATCCTACAATATGTAGATGTTGTTCTTATCTGCAGCCCCTCCAAGGAGGACTCAGATGAAAATACCATCCCAGTCTTAAGCGTTTTAGCAAAACAGTGATGCAGAGTTTCCCAAGAAAATTTCAGATTTCTAAACAAGAGGAAACTACCAGTGATATATTCTGGTACCAGGAAGGCATGCTCTTTTACCCAAGGGAAAAATAACTACACTAAGCATTGGGCCATCATAGATGAAAAATGGGCTAGGACCTTTCTGGGAATGGTAGTATTTCACAGAATATGGATTCCAGGATTTGGGATTATAGCCAGTCCCTTACATGAGACTTTAAATAGTACTGACACAAAGCTACTTTGCTAAACAGGAGAGCAACAGAAAGACTTCCAAAGAGATAAAGAGCTATTAACAGAAGCCCCAGCACTAGGAATTCCTAACCTGGAAAATATTCACCCTGTAGCAGAAAAACAAGGGTAAGCTTCTGGAGTACTGACTCAAAGACTGGATCCACTTCCACAACCAGTGGCCTATTTTTCTGCTTTCACAGAGGATCTTACCCAGGTGATAGAAGCTCAGGTATTGTCAAAGAGCCTTGAAAAAAAGGTCAATGAGTGAATATTTATAACTTATGAGTAAGTGAATATTTATATTTATAGATTATAAATAAACTTTCCTTGTGTTATAGGCACATGCAACAATTTGCCAAGGAAGGCATATTGATTGCAAAGAATTCCCCCACCAACTAAATATGGAAAAGCTTTGGGTTCTATTTCAGGCTGTACTGAAAGCTTTGGGACTGGCAGTCATGCACTGTAGAGGATGCCATAAAGCAGTTAGTTGTGCTAGCAAGGAAAATGCGCTAACAGATAAGCAGAAAAAGGAGCCCCTAGAAATTTTATTACCTCAGCCTGTAGCAATATCAGAAAACCCTTACTATACTAAGCCTGAGAAAGAATGGGCCCAACAACAAGATCATATTTAGATCATAGGGTTATGGCCCAAGGCCTCTCAGTGGAAGATAGTTAGGGAAATACATGACTCAACCCACGTCTTCCTTTCTTAAAAGATACTCCATTTGCAATTTTTTTCCAATTTTGCTCATACTGACTGATAAACTTGTTTGTTTCAGAACTTGGCACCTTCTAACATAATGATGACCATGTGGAGGTCATAGCTCTTGGCAGTAACTGATGAAAATTCTTCAGCTTGTGATATAGATCCATTAAATGAAAAAGGAAGAGATTCCCAAACCTAGGATAGATAAGGTCTACACCTCCAAGAGACAGGGAGTAGATGTAGATGGCTCGGTGGATGACATCCTTCAGCACCCACTAAGAGTAAAATCTCTGAGGTGAGAATAATATGGGATAAAGCAGATAGATGGTTTGGGACCACAAGCAGAAAGCCACACTTCACTCACCCTATGTAATTCCATCTGCCTATCTGTCAGTCAAATAATCCTTTTTCCAGAATGTTTCTTCCTTCACCTGGGACATAGAGGAGATCAATATAATCACTCCCCTTCCAACCTCTTAAGAAGCCAACTTTTCATAGAGGTTTTCTCTCTTTCTGCAGATAAGGATGAGACAGATCAACATCTCTGTACTTTCCTCCCCTATTGTTTTCACAGCCTAGCTCACTCTATTCCTGCACTAGGCACATATGTGTGTGTGTTTTTCTACCATTTAAATAAGCCTTATCATATTGTGCACAATATTTGTGCCTGTTCTTTGAATGCTTCTCTCAGTAAAATGCCAGGATCTGGAATAGGAATTTGGACTCCTCCCTTGCCCACAACACTCTCCTCCCTCTTATCCTCTCAACAAAGGGTTTCCTATATATAAACTAGGTAAAATGCCCTGTAAGGTTTTATTACTCAGTGTTAGATGGGTAACTTACATGATTTATTTCTAACTTTCTAGCAGCTCAGGTAACATAAGTAAATCTTCAATAACCTTCATTATATTTGTTAAAAGAAAAAAGGGTAAAAATATGAGTTGCTAGCAGACATTTATTTCTGGTATAACCATACCAAATTCATCTGTCTACCCCTTCTTTTCATATTGTAGGTAATAACAAACTACCTGCTTGTGACTTACCTACTGTGCAAGTCTTGTGACTTAAACGGTTTTCTGAATTTCAGAAGCCATTGTCTTCCCTGATCCTCACAACTCCTCTTTCTTGATTAAAAATTGTCCTGGTAGTTTGCAAAGTGGGGAAGAGCAAGATGCTAAACAATATTCCAAACTTGTTTGCAGTGCTGGTCTAGTATCTGAAAACCAGCTCTGCCTATTTGACATGCACAAAGTCAGTCACTGGCATCAGAGTGGTAGAAGAAAGTATGTGTTTGTGGTAAACTGTACAGCAAGGAGCTGAGGATCTACTGCTTGGTTTCTGGGCACTCTGATGTGTTAGCAGTAAAGATATTTATCAATTGAGAGATGCAAGGCCAGCTCATGTCCAGGTTCCTGACTCGTCAATGGTGCTCTTGAACTTCCTTTGATCTGTCAGCAATGCTGAGTTCTTGAGGGAATTTTTTACTCCAAGTGGGCTCGAGTTTGTTCTGGGAGTTACATGTAGGTGGCCAGTACATTCTTCCTGGACCTGGAATTCCATTCCACAAACTCTGCCAGACAGTACTAGCCACCAGGGTTCTTAGGTATGGAAGCTCAAATGACTCCTTGAGTCTGGGGCTTGGAAATTTAAAAGGGCCAGTTGTCACACTCCCTCAAGTCAGTGAATTCCTCTTTGATAAAAGACTGGCAAGGTCATCCCAGGATAAAAGAGACAGACAAGAGGCTGGGTCCTGCTTTCACATTACTGCAGTTTGGTTTCAGTCCTCCCTATTTCTTGCTACTCCTCAATTCTGAAGGAATGAGGATGACAAGCACTCTGACTGTTTGATGGTATTTATGGGACAAAGAGGAGCACTTTCAGAATCAGGGGAGAGGAAATTGCCAAGAATTATCGTAACCCCAGTTCAAGTACAGAAATATACCACATCGCAATAGACTTTGTCCCAGCTAGGCTCTGCTCAGCTTTATGTTGCAGATATATCCCCATTCCACATCAGCAATAAACTCAATAATATTACTAGCACTCCTATACTTATAATGAAAGCCAGAGAAATTAGTAATTTCTCCCCCAGGATATTTTCAGTATCAAACCCAGAAGACAGCCAATAAGGCTTAGTGTGTAGCATTGTCATTTTAACACCGGTTCAATATATGTCAGTTTTCTAATGAGAAAAATGACACTCTCCAGTGCTATTTCCAGGAGAAAGATAGCAATTCATGATACCAATGGAAGACATGCCAGGTTTGTCTTCGGGGCATGTTTGGAAATTGGCAGATTTCTGTATCTTTTTTATCTTCCTTGAGCCAAGGAAAGCAGAAAACACGTTTCCTATCTATCCTAAGGGAAGCCAAGGTATCAACACTTCTCATTCCTTACTTAAATTCAGTTTGGCTATTTACTTTCTTACTTCCTAAAGGCATAAGGCACAGATGAGAGCCTTGAATTCAGCCTCCTGGACTAAGGAAACTGGTACCATTCCTATCATTTCCAAAGATTCCTGAGAAGTTACCACTGCATTCAATCTCCATCTTGGTTATTGGTCTATTGAGGCTTCCTATGTTTTCATATCTCAATTTTGGTAAATTATAGTGTTCAGAAATATATACACTTCTTCTAGATTTTCCATTTTGTTGACACATAGCTGTTTATAGTATTCTTGGTGGTGCTTTTTACTTATGAAGTATCTATCAGTTGTGACATCTTCTTTTGGGCTGGCGCTGTGACTCAGAAGGTTAGCCGTCTGGCTGCAATGCCAACATCCCATGTGGGCCCCAGTTCAAGTCTCAGTAGCTCCATTTCTAAACCAGCTCCCTTTTTCTTGGGAAAGCAGCAGAGGATGGCCAAGATTCTTACATCCCTGTACCCATGTGGGAGAGCCGGATGAAACTTCCAGGGGGCCCAGCCCCAGTTATTGCAGACTTTTGGGGAGTGAACCAGCAGATGGAAATTATCTCTCTCTATATCATCCCTGCTTGTATCTCTGCAACCCTAATTTTCAAATAAATAAAATAAGTCTTTATTTAAAAATATCTTTTTCATCCCTGATTTTTGTTAATTCTGTCTTTTATTTGGCTAATGTAGCCAAGGGTTTATCAATTTGTTCAAAAACCTAGATCTGCATTTCACTCATATTTTGAGTGGGCTTCTTGATTTCCATTGTTTAAAATTTATTCTATAATTGTATTATTTCTTTCCTCTTTATAATTTTGAGTTGATGAGTTCTTGTTTTCCTAAGTCCTTCAGATGCATTGTTTGACATTTATCTGACACCTTTCAAATTTCTTGCTGTAGGTATTAATTTCTATAAATGTTGCTTTTGCTATATCCTATTAGTTCTGATACGTTGTGTTGTCATCTTCTTTCATTTCTAAGAAACTTTCAATTTCCCTTCTGATTTTATTCTATGATGCCTTCTTCATTAAGGAGCAGCTTGTTTGTATTTTCTAGAGTTTCTTATTTTGTTGATTTATAGCTTGATTCCGTTGTGGTCAAAAAGAGACATGATATGATTCCAAGTTTTTTTTTTAATATTTCTAGATTTGTTTTATGAGCTGCCACATGGTCCATGCACTGATGGAGAATGCACTCTAGCTGTGAGATGAAATGTCCTGTAAATAGCAACAGGGTCCATTTGGTCAATAGTATAGATTAGCTCTGTTGTTTCTGTATAGATCTTTGTCTAGTGGACCCCTCCACTGATGAATGTGAGATATTAAAATCCCTCATTAATATGTTAACATAACACATGTCACCCTTTAGAACCATTAACACTTGACTTGAATAGCTGGTGCTATAGAATTGGTTGTACATACATTAACTATAGTCATATCATCGTGTTTAATTGACCCCTTCATCATTACATAATGCCCTACTATGTCTTTTGTCAGTTTTTTTTCTTCAAGTCTATTTTACTTGATATGCAGATAAGTACTCCTGCTCATTTACATGAAAATGAATCTGCATGTATCTTTTTTGGTGAGATGTGTTTCTTGTAGGCGGTATACAGATGAGCCTTGCTTCTCAATTCAGTCAGCCAGAATGTATCATTACATTGGAGAATTTACACTTAAGGTTATTATTCATAAGTAGTGACTTGGTCCTGCCATTTTTCCATAAATATTCCTATTATTTCTCTTTGATATCTTTTACACTTGTACTAGAAAGGTTTCTGCATTTACAGTCTTCTGTGATGCTAATTATTTTCCCCTTTTTCTGTGGATAGCACAGATCTTGAAGTATCATTTGTGGGGCAGTGCTGAGGTGCAGCAGCTTCAGCCACCAACTTCAATGCTGGCATCCAGTGTGGGCACCAGTTAGAGTCCTGGCTTCCCCAGCTGTGATCTAGCTCTCTGTTACTGTGCTTGGGAAAATAGTGGAGGATGGTCCAAGTGCCTGGGCCCTTGCAGCCCCATGGGAGACTGGAAGGAAGGTCATGGCTCCTGTTTTTGGCCAGCCTCAGCCCTTGCCTTTGTGGCCATATGGGGAGTGAACCAGCAAATGGAAGATCTTCTTCTTTGTGTGTCTCTGTCTCTGTCTCTCTCTCTCTTTCTCTCTCTCTAAGTCTGCCTTTCAAATAAATAAAAATAAATCTAAAAGAACAATAACAACAACAAATAGTATCATTTTTGAGGCTGAACAAATGCTGACAACTACTTTCAATTTCTGTTTGTTTTGGAAGGTCTTCATTCCACCTCTGTAGATAGATTTCACAGAGAACAGTATTCTGGGTCAACTCTTTTTCCTTGAGTACTTAGACTATGTCTCTCCTAGCTGATAGGAATTTTGATGAGAAATCTTCTGTGAAATTATTTAGGGTTCCTTAAAAGTAATCTGGTATTGCTCTTGTGCACATTTTACAATCTTTTCCTTATGCTTTATTTTTTGAGAGATTGAAATGTGCAATAATGGAGACCTTTTCTAATCATATCTATTCAGGTTCCACACACATCCTGCACTTGGATGTCCATATCTTTCTCCTAATCAGGAGAATCTTCTGCTATTATTTCACTGAAAAAGACACCAATCTAAACCATTCATTTTTTCCATATCATCAGAATTGTGTAAGACACATATCTATCTGGTCTTTTGATGGTATCTCATGTATCTTGAACACTGTTTTCAATTTTTTCTAACAATTCTTTTTCTGTCTAAGTTAGTTACTTCTTTTTTAAGAATTTATTGATTTATTTATTATTTGAAAGAGTTACACAGAAACAGAAAGAGACAGAGAAAGAAAGGTCTTCCATCTGCTGGTTCACTCCCCAATTGGCCACAATGGCCAGAGCTGCATCAGTCTGAAAGCAGGAGCCAGGAGTTTCTTCTGGGTCTCCCATGCAGATGCAGAGGCCCAAGGACTTGGACCATCTTTTACTGCTTTCCCAGGCCATAGCAGAGAGTTGGATTGGAAGTTGAGCAGCTGGGTCTCTAACCGGCACCCATATTGGATGCTGGCATTGCAGGCGATGGCTTTAGCCACTATGCCAGAATGCCAGCCCCTGAGATGCTTTTAATGATTTGTCCTCTATTTCAGATATTCTTTCTTCTGGTTTATCAAGTCTGTTGTTAAGGCTTTCTATTGTATTTATTTTCTCTTTGACACATTGATTTCTCCATTTCAGTTTGCATTTTCCTTAATTCTGTCTGCTGGAGAAATTCTCATCCATGTCATGTGCAGAATTTTATAACTCATGTATTTGCTTCTCTGGGTTTTGAGTGATCTGATGATCATTCTTTTGGATTCCTTTTCAGTTATTTCATCAGTTTCATCATCTTCACGGGCTAATGTGGTAGTATTGTTGTGTTCTTTTTTGGGTATCATACTTGCTCTTGCTTCCTATATTTCTTTGCTTGTTTTCACCTGGGTAAACAGTTGTTGGTATCTCCACTGAAGGCTTTATTTATCGAAAGGTGATTCTACAGCTTAGGGGAATGCCTGCTCCTTCAGCAGGTATCCACAGGTGTGTGCTGGGGAGGGCAAAGAGCCCTGACCAGAGCTCAGCTGTGGGGCATGGGCCTGGAGAGGCACCCAAGGTGGACAAGGAAGCTCTCTTCTATTATCACTGGGGAGGTGCATATGACCGTGACACTGCTGTGTTCACAGCCCCAAACCCTCTCACCAACTGCCCAGGGTGAGCCTAGGTAACCTTGCACCCCACCAATGGGTGAAAAATACAAAAAAAAAAAAAGAAATCAATGTGCTCCATAGTGTGAACACACAAATGCCCATAATTTTCCTCCACAACAATTCAAGTAGCTCTGAGCTTCTGGAGTCAGACCCAGTATTGTGCAAAGACCTAACAACATTTGATACCCTTCTGCCAGACTGTCTATTGTACAGTCACAGGATTCCCACAGTCACAGAGTACAAGGCTCCTAGAGCCACAGGGCACAAGGGATCCACTCACCTCTCCTTGATCCCCTCATCATATAACAAGAGCCATTTCACTTCCTGAGCCAGCCACCCGCCCAACAGAGACTGGCATATGAGGGGAGGGGAACAATATGCCCTCCCTTCATGGAACCAAATGGGTATCCTGCCCCACCCCCAGCCTGCACTTCCCAGCCTGGACTCAAAGTCATTGAGGAACACTGATTTCTTCATTAGACAAAATCCACCAGGAGTGTGTGGACTACAGCAGCATTCACATGCTTCATTTCCTCCCCACTGGTCACTGGTTCCTTGCTGGGGGTAGAGGAAGAAATCAACATGCCTTTCTTTCACAGGGATAGGTGAAATTCTGCCCCATACCAGATCCTTCAGGCTGGACTCAAAGTCATTGCTGTCCATGCAGCTCTCCCTCTGTCCAAATCACCAGTAATGCAGATTCCCTCACCTCAGTCTGAGAAGATGATATCTCATTAGCCATTGGAGGCACTGTGGCATCATGCTAGCTGCTTTGTGATTGTTCAGTCTTCACAGCTATACAAAGTCTCTCTTCTTTATATAGCCTTTCCATTGAAAAATATATCCAACGACCCATCAGAATACAGTCCATCTCCTATTCATCTAGTATCTTCCTGTTGTCAATATCAGCATGTTTTTCTCCAGTCACTCAACTTAGATCTCCAGAAAACTTTTTTTTTTATTTCTGTTATTGCCAAAGACACCTCCAAATGAAGAATTCAGTGAACACTGAAAACACCTGAGTTCTGCTGGGATATATAGAAGGGATATAAATAATAGTCAAATGAAAAGATGTCAATTTCTTTCATATAGAGTAAATGACCATGACTCACAACTTTTTTCTGTTTCTTTTCTTAATTTAATTTTGTTCTACAAGTGATATTGGAAACAACCCTTTAAAATTTGTACGAAAATGTGGCCTCTTAAAATTACCCAGAAGTGCCATCTGGAGTGCCATATATGTTACCAGAATTTTGGGTGCCATACATTATCACCATAGGCTTATTAATAAGTCCCCAATATTGATAACCACAAGAGGGTTCTTAACATAACAACAGACACCACAGAAATAAAAAGAATCCTCAGAAATTACTACAAAGAGTTCTATGCCAGCAAACAGGGAAATCTGTCAGAAATGGATAGATTCCTGGATACATTCAACCTACTTATATTGGACCATGAAGACATAGAAAACCTAAACAGACCCATAACTGACACAGAAATTGAAAAAGTAATAAAGGCCCTCCCAACAAAGAAAAGCCCAGGACCAGATGGATACACTGCTGAGTTCTACCAGACAATTAAAGAAGAACTAACTCCAATTCTTCTCAAACAATTCAGAACAATCAAAAAAAGAGGGAATCCTCCCAAATTCTTTCTATGAAGCCACCATCACCTTCATTTCCTAAGCCGGAAAAAGATGCAGCATTGAAAGAAAATTACAGACCAATATTCCGGATGAACATAGATGCAAAAATCCTCAATAAAATTCTGGCCAATAGAATGCAACAACACATCAGAAAGATCATCCACCCAGACCAAGTGCGATTTATCCCTGGTATGCAGGGATGGTTCAACGCTCGCAAAACAATCAATGTGATACACCACATTAACAGACTGCAGAAGAAAAACCATATGATTCTCTCAATAGACACAGAGAAAGCATTTGATAAAATAGAACACCCTTTAATGATGAAAACTCTACGCAAACTGAGTATAGAAAAACATTCCTCAATATGATTAAGGCAATTTATGCAAAACCCACGGCCAACATCCTACTGAATAGGAAAAAGTTGGAATAATTTCCACTGAGATATGGTACCAGGCAGGGATGCAAACTCTCACAACATAGTTCTGGAAGTTTTAGCCAGAGCTATCAGGCAAGAAAAAGAAATTAAAAGGATACAAATTGGGAAGGAAGAACACAAACTATCCCTCTTTGCAGATGATATGATTATTTAGGGGATCCAAAGAACTCCACTAAGAGACTATTGGAACACATAGAAGAGTTTGGCAAAGTAGCAGGATATAAAGTCAATGACAAAACTCAACAGTCTTCGTATACACAGGAAATTCCATGGCTGAGAAATAACTCCTAAGTTCAATCCCATTCACAATAGCCACAAAAACAATCCAATACCTAGGATTAAACTTAACCAAGGATGTTAAAAATATCTATGATGAGAATTACAAAATCTTAAAAAAAAAACAAATAGAAGAGGATACCAAAAAATGGAAAAATCTTCCATGCTCATGGATTGGAAGAATCAATATAATCAAAATGTCCATACTCCCAAAAGATCTGGAAAAAATGATGCTGAAATTCATATGGAGACACGGAGACCTCAAATAGCTATACCAAACTTGTACAACAGAAACAAAGCCAGAACCATCACAATACCAGACTTCAGGACATACTACAGGGCAGTTGTTATCAAAACAGCATGGTACTGGTACAGAAACAAGTGGATAGATTAATGGAAAAGAATAGACACATCAGAAATAAATCCAAACATCTACAGCCAATTTACATTTGATCAAGGATCTAAAACCAATCTCTGGAGTAAGGACAGTCCATCCAGAAATGGTGCTGGGAAAATTGGATTTCCACGTGCAGAAACGTGAAGCAAGTCCCTTAACTTACAACTTACACCTTACAAAAAAATCCACTCAATATGGATTAAAGACTTAAATCTATGACCAGACACCATCAAGTTATTAGAGAACATTGGAGAAACCCAGCAAGATATTGGCACCAGCAAAGACTTCTTGGAAAAGAACCCAGAAGCACAGGCAGTCAGCCAAAATTAACATTTGGGATTGCATCAAATTGAGAAGTTTCTGTACTACAAATGACACAGTAAGGAAAGTAAATAGGCAACTGACAGAATGGGAAAAATATTTGCAAACTATGCCACGGATAAAGGGTTAATAACAAGAATCTACAAAGGGATCAAGAAACTCAGGCAGAACCAAGATGGCGGATAGTGAGGACATGCGCCATAGTTTGGGAAAATAAATTTTCATAAAAGTGGAATTACTGTAGCCTCAGGAAAAGACTCAAGAAAAAAACTACAGAGGAAACGCTTCCGGATCTAGTGGATGTGACACAGAGAACCTACAGGGAGAACACTGCATGGAAACCCAACCGCGGGAGCAGAGCTGCAGAATCTCGCCAGCATAGGAATAAACGGAAAGTAAGACAAAGACATCAGAAACCCGAGATATTGGGGGTGAAAAGCAGAGGCATCTCTCTTCACTCACCAAGCAAAACAAAGAGAAGGCACCATTTTACATATGTAAAGCACCACCAATGAGTTCACAAACTCAGTAACTTTGGAACTTTGGTGAAACTTGAGAACACATTGAGGGCTGCATAATCTCTTCGTGTGGTCCCAGGGGTAGATCAAACGAATATTTCAACTACCCTCAATTCCACTCACCTGTTCCAAATTACTTCCCAACTGAGTAAAAAAAAATAGAGAGAGAGAGCGATCCTTCAAGGAGCAAGGGAGAGAACAATCTGGGTGAGTCGCGTTTTGCACAGACTTAAACCTGAAGAATCAAGTGGAGCTCTCTGGCCACACCCATCACAGCCTCTAAAGATCCATCAAAGCAGACAGCCCACTTAGAAGCATAGTATAATGAGAAAAAACCACGACCAAAACAACAAACAAAACCTAAATTATCTCCAACATGCCAAACAACAAATGTAGAAACCGAGGTAACAAGAGCAAGGAAGACACTATGATGCCCCCAAATGAACAAGACACCCCAATCCAAGATTATGAAGATGAAGAGATAGAGGAAATGCAAGCAGCAGATCTCAAAAATTTGATAAGAACATTAAGAAGTTCTCAAAAACAAATTCTTGAACTACAGAAATCCTTAATGGACAAGATAGAAAATCTCTCTCGTGGTAATGAAATATTAAGGAGGAATCAAAATGAAATGAAACAACTAGTAGAAAATGAAACTGTGATAGTGACAAAAAACCACAATGAAATGAAGAATGAAATAGATCAAATGATAAACACATTAGAGAGCCTTAATAACAGAATGGGTGAAGCAGAAGAGAGAATATTGGAATTGGAAGACAGAGAACAGGAAAGGAAACAGTCAAATCAAAGAAAAGAAGAAGAAATCAGAAATCTAAAAAATACTGTCAGGAATCTAAAGGATACTATTAAAAAACCCAACATTCGGGTCCTAGGAGTTCCTGAAGGCATGGAGAGGGAGAAAGGATTAGAAGGCATTTTCAGTGAGATACTAGCAGAAAATTTCCCAGGTTTGGAGAAGGACAGAGATATCCTAGTACAGGAAGCTCATAGAACCCCTAATAAACATGACCAAAAGAGATCCTCACCACGACGCGTTGTAATCAAACTCACCACAGTGAAACACAAAGAAAAGATCCTAAAATGTGCAAGAGACAAACGCCAGATTACTCTCAGAGGATCTCCAATTAGATTCACAGCTGACTTCTTGTCAGAAACCCTACAAGCTAGGAGAGAATGGCGAGATATAGCCCAGGTACTAAGAGAGAAAAACTGCCAGCCCAGAATATTACTTCCTGCAAAGCTCTCATTTGTGAATGAAGGTGAAATAAAGACTTTTCACAGGAAACAGAAATTGAAAGAATTTGTTGCCACCTGTCCAGCCCTGCAAAAGATGCTTAAAATTCTGTTACATAAAGAAACACAGAAACACGGTCACCAATATGAAAGAAGACAAAGGAAGGAAACCTCACAGCAAAAGATCACAGGAATCTCAAACCATATATTAGAAAAAATCTTTGGCAAATGACAGGGCAAAGTTACTCCTTCTCAATAGTCACATTGAACATTAATGCCCTGAATGTTAAAAGACACCGATTGGCTGATTGGGTTAAGGAACAAAACCCATCTTTTTGCTGCTTACAAGAAACTCATCTTTCCAACAATGATGCATACAGACTGAAAGTGAATGGCTGGAAAAAGATATACCATGCCAACAGAAATGAAAAAAGAGCAGGCGTAGCCATCTTAATATCGGACAACAAAAACTTTACCACAAAAACTGTTAAGAGAGACAAAGAGGGGCACTATTTAATGATTAAGGGATCCATTCAACAGGAAGATATAATGATTATCAATATATATGCACCTAATTACAGGGCACTAGCTTATTTAAAAGACTTGTTAAGGGACTTAAAGGGAGACTTAGACCCCAATACAATAGTACTGGGGACTTCAATACTCCAGTCTCAGAGATAGACAGATCAACAGGACAGAAGACCAACAAGGAGACAGTAGATTTAAATGACACTATAGCCCAAATGGATCTAACAGATATCTACAGAACATTTCATCCTACATCTAAGGACTTTACATTCTTCTCAGCAGTACATGGAACCTTCTCTAGGATTGACCAGATACTAGGCCATAAAGTAACTCTCAGCAAATTCAAAAGAATTAGAGTCATCCATGCAGCTTCTCAGACCACAAAGGAATGAAATTGGAAATTAGCAAATCGGGAATCCCTAGAGCACGTGCAAACACATGCAGATTGAACAACATGCTCCTGAATGAACAATGGGTCATAGAAGAAATTAAAAGAGAAATCAAAAATTTTCTGGAAGTAAATGAGGATAAAAGCAAAACATACCAAAACCTATGGGATACAACAAAAGCAGTGTTAAGAGGAACGTTTATATCAATAGGTGCCTACATCAAGAAATTGGAGAGGCACCAAATAGATGAGCTTTCAAGTCATCTCAAGGATCTAGAAAATCTGCAGCAAACCAAACCCAAACCCAGTAGAAGAAGGGAAATAATTAAAATCAAAGAAGAAATCAACAGGATTGAATCCAAAAAAACATTACAAAAAATCAGCCAAACGAGGAGCTGGCTTTTGAAAAAATAAACAAAATTGACACCCCATTGGCCCAACTAACTAAAAAAAGAAGAGAAAAGATCCAAATCAATAGGATCAGAGATGAAAAGGGAAATGTAACAACAGACACCACAGAAATAAAAAGAATCCTCAGAAATTACTACAAGGACTTGCATGCCAGCAAACAGGGGAATCTATCAGAAATGGACAGATTCTTGGACACATACAACCTACCTAAATTGAGCCAGGAAGACATAGAAAACCTAAACAGACCCATAACTGACACAGAAATTGAAACAGTAATAAAGGCCCTCCCAACAAAGGAAAGCCCAGGACCAGATGGATTCACTGCTGAGTTCTACCAGACATGTAGAGAAGAACTAACTCCAATTCTTCTCAAACTATTCAGAACAATCGAAAAAGAGGGAATCCTCCCAAATTCTTTCTATGAAGCCACCATCACCTTCATTCCTAAGCCATAAAAAGGATGCAGTACTGAAAGAGCATTACAGACCAATATCCCTGATGAACATAGATGCAAAAATACTCAATAAGATTCTGGCCAATAGAATGCAACACACATCAGAAAGATCATACACCCAGACCAAGTGGGATTTATCCCTGCTATGCAGGAATGGTTCAACATTCGCAAAACTATCAATGTAATACACTACATTAACAGACTGCAGAAGAAAAACCATATGATTCTCTCAATAGATGCAGAGAAAGCATTTGATAAAATACAGCACCCTTTCATGATGAAAACTCTAAGCAAACTGGGTATGGAAGGAACATTACTCAATACAATCAAAGAAATATATGAAAAACCCACGGCCAACATCCTATTGAATGGGGAAAAGTTGGAAGCATTTCCGCTGAGACCTGGTACCAGATAGGGATGCCCACTCTCACCACTGCTATTCAATATAGTTCTGGAAGTCTTAGCCAGAGCTATTAGGCAAGAAAACGGAATTAAAGGGATACAAATTGGGAAGGAAGAACTCAAACTATCCCTCTTTGCAGATGATATGATTCTTTATTTAGGGGACCCAAAGAACTCTACTAAGACACTGTTGGAACTCATAGAAGAGTTTGGCAAAGTAGCAGGGTATAAAATCAATGCACAAAAAATAAAAGCCTTTGTATACACAGGCAATGCCACGGCTGAGGAAGAACTTCTAAGATCAATCCCATTCACAATAGCTACAAAAACAATCAAATACCTTGGAATAAACTTAACCAAGGATGTTAAAGATCTCTACGATGAAAACTACAACCTTTAAAGAATGAAATAGAAGAGGATACCAAAAAATGGTAAAATCTTCCATTTTCATGGATTGGAAGAATCAACATAATCAAAATGTCTATTCTCCCAAAAGCAATTTATACATTCAATGCAATACCAATCAAAATACCAAATACATTCTTCTCAGATCTGGAAAAAATGATGCTGATATTCATATGGAGACACTGAAGACCTCGAATAGCCAAAGCAATCTTGTACAACAAAAACAAAGCTGGAGGCATCAGAATACCAGATTTCAGGACATACTACAGGGCAGTTGTTATCCAAAAAACATGGTACTGGTACAGAAACAGGTGGATAGACCAATGGAACAGAATAGAAACACCAGAAATCAATTCTAACATCTACAGCCAACTCATATTTGATCAAAGACTCAAAACTAATCCCTGGAATAAGGACAGCCTATTCAATAAATGATGCTGGGAAAATTGGATTTCCACATGTAGAATCAGGAAGCAAGACCCCTACCTTTCACCTTACACAAAAATTCACTCAACGTGGATTAAAGACTTAAATCTACGACCCGAAACCATCAAATTATTAGAGAGCATTGGAGAAACCCTGCAAGATATAGGTAAAGGCAAAGACTTCTTGGAAAAGACCCCAGGAGCACAGGCAGTCAAAACCAAAATTAACTATTAGGATTGCATCAAACTGAGAAGTTTCTGTACTTCAAAAGAAACAGTCAGGAAAGTGAAGAGGTAACCAACAAAATGGGAAAATATTTGCAAACTATACTACAGATAAAGGATTGATAACCAGAATCTACAAAGAAATCAAGAAAATCCTCAACAACAGAACAAACAACCCACTTAATAGATGGGCCAAGGACCTCAATAGACATTTTTCGAAAGAGGAAATCCAAATGGCCAACAGACACATGAAAAAATGTTCAGGATCACTATCATCAGGGAAATGCAAATCAAAACCACAATGAGGTTTCACCTCACCCCAGTGAGAATGGCTCACATTCAGAAATTTACCAACAACAGATGCTGGAGAGGATGTGGGGAAAAAGGGACATTAACACACTGTAGTTGGGAATGCAAACTGGTTCAGCCACTATGGAAGTCAGTCTGGAGATTCCTCAGAAACCTGCACATAACCCTACCATACAACCCAGCCATCCCACTCCTTGGAATTTACCAAAAGAAATTAAATTTGCAAACAAAAACCCATCTGCACATTAACGTTTATTGCAGCTCAAGTCAAAATAGCTAAGACCTGGAATCAACCAAAATGCCCATCAACAGTAGACTGGATAAAGAAATTATGGGACATGTACTCTATAGAATACTATACAGCAGTAAGAAACAATGAAACCCAGTCATTTGCAACAAGATGGAGGAATCTGGAAAACATCATGCTGAGTGAATTAAGCCAGTCCCAAAGAGACAAATTTCATTTATTTTCCCTGATCGGCGACAACTGAGCACCAAAGGGGAAACCTGTTGAAGTGTAATGGACACTATAAGAAACAATGATCTGTTCAGCTCTTGTCCTGACTCTAGATGTACAATGTAATACTTTATCTTTTTAAGTATTTGTTGTTGTTGTTTTTGAACTCTGTAATTAACACACAATTATTCTTAGGTGTTTAAGTTGTAACTGAAAAGTGATCCCTGTTAAATTTAAGAGTGGAAAAAGAGAGGGTGGAGATGTACAATTTGGGACATGCACAATCAGACTTGCCCCAAATGATGGAGTTAGAAATGTGCCAGGGGATTCCAATACAATCCCATCAAGGTGGCATGTACCAATGCCATCTCACTAGTCCAAGTGATCAATTTCAGATCACATTCGATGGCTCTGATAGGTCTAAGAGTCAAAGGGATCACACAAACAAGACAAGTGTCTGCTAATACTAACTGATAGAATCAAAAAGGGAGAGAAGGATCCAACATGGGAAGTGGGATACACAGCAGACTCATAGAATGGCAGATGTCCTAAATAGCACTCTGGCCTCAGAATCAGCCCTTAAGACATTTGGATCTGGCTCTAGAGCCCATGAGAGTATTGTAGGCATGGAAAGCAAGATACCTTGGAAAAGAAAAAAAAAAAGAATAAGACCTAAATGAAAGATCTCTGTGAGTGAAATCCCAGTGGAAAGAACGGGGCCATCAAGGAAGGAGGTACCTTTCTCTGAAGGCAGGAGAGACCTTCCACTTTGACTGTGACCCTATCGGTCTAAGATCAAAGTCAGCAAACCCTGAAGGCTTCCATAGCCCTGACAACTCATGACTAGAGCCTAGGGAGATTACTGACGCCATGAACAGGAGTGTCAAATTGTTAAGTCAGCAACAGGAGTCACTGTGTACTTACATCCCATGTGGGATCTGTCCTTAATGTGTTGTCTAATGTGCAGTGATGCTATAACTAGTACTGAAACAGTATTTCTACACTTTGTGTTTCTGCGTGGGTACAAACTGATGAGATCTTTACTAATTATATACTGAATTGATCTTCTGTATATAAAGAGAATTGGAAATGAAAAAAAAAACTTGGTGTTAAATTGGAAATGGCATAGAAAATTAATTAATTTAAAAAAATATTATGTAGGATCTCTGTCTTTAATGTGCTGTACACTCTTATTTAATGCTATAACTAGTACTCCAACAGTATTTTTTTTTCACTTTGTGTTGCTATATGGGGGCAAACTGTTGAAATCTTTACCTAATATATACTAAATTGATCTTTTGTATATAAAGAGAATTGAAAATGAATCATGATGTGATAGGAAGGGGAGAGGGAGCGGGAAAGGGGAGGGTGTGGGTGGGAGGGAAGTAATGGGAGAGGGGAAGCCATTGTAACCCATAAGCTGTACTTTGGAAATTTATGTTCATTAAATAAAAGTTTAAAAAAAAACACATAAAAGTCAATAGCCTTTATATACACAGATAATGCAAGGCTGCAAATGAATTTCTAAGTTCATCCCATTCACAAAGCTACAAAAATATAATACACTAAAATAAATTTAACTAAGAACATTAAAAATGTCTGTGTTGGAATTTAAAAATCATTAAAGGAAGAAATAGAAGATATTAAAAATTGGAAAAATCTTCCATGTTCATGGTTGGAAGAATAAACATATTCAAAATGTCTATATTACTGAAAGTGTTTTATAGATCATTACAAACAATCAAAATAATAGTAACTTTCTTCTTAAATCTAGAAAAAATGATGCTAAAATTCAAATAGAAACACAAGAAATCTGGAAAAGTGAAGCAATCTGAAACAACAAAACAAGCAGGAGGCATCACAATGCCAGATTTCATGACATGCTACAGAGCATTTATAATACAGTCAACATGGTACTGACACAAAAACTGATGTGTAGACCAATGGAACAAAATAAAAACTCCAGAAAACAATACACATTTACAACCAACTTATTTCTGACAAATGAGCTAAAATCAACCCCTGGGTCAAGGACAGTTTTCAACAAATGGTGCTAGGAAAACTGCATCTCTGCATGCAGTAGTATAAAACAAGATCCCTGCCTTATACCTTATACAAAAATCCACTCAAAATAGATAAAAGATGTAAATTTTCAAACAAAAACCTTTGAGAAACCTCACAAAACATTAGCATAGAAAAAGACTGCTTGGAAAAGACCTCAGACATCCAGGCAATCAAAGCCAAAACTTAAAAATGGGATTACATCAAATTGAGAAGCTTTGACACCACAATAGAAATGATCAGCAATGGGAAGAGGTAATCAAAAAATGGGACAAAATATTTGCAAACTATTGAACTGGTAAAGGGTTAATATCAAGAATCAATAAAGGGAACAAGAAATTCAACAACAACAAAACAAACAATTCATTTAAGAAATGGCCAAAGGACTTGAACAGACATGTTTCAAGTGAGGAAATTGAAATGGCCAACAGACCCTTTGGGAAATTCTCAGGATCACTAAGCATCAGGGAAATTAAAATTAAAACCACAATGAGATTTCACTTCACGCCAGTTAGAATGGTTCTTATACAGAAATCAACATGAAACAAATGCTACCAAAGATGTGGGGGAAAAGGTACTGTAATCCACTGTTGGTGGCAATGTAAACTGGTATAGCCATTGTTGGAGAAAGAATGGCTATATATCAAAAAATCTGAATGGAGACTTAATGTATGACCCAGCCATCCCACATCTGCGGATTTACCCAAACCAAATGAGGTCAGCTATGAAAGAGTTATCTGTACACTTAAGTTTATTATATTTCAATTCACAACAGCTGTGATATGGAATCAACCCAGATGTTCATCAGGCAGAAACATGATAAAGAAATTACAGTATATATACACTATGGGACACCACATCAGTAAAAAAAAAAAAAATAGTGACACCCTGTCTTTTGCAACAAAATGGATGCAATTTGAAACCATTATACTTAGTGAAATAAGTCAGTCCCAATTAGACATATAACATTTTCTCTCTGATCTGTGGTAACTAATAGAGTATCTAAAAGGTAACCTATAGGAGTGAATTGACACTTTGAAATGCCATGATTTTGAATAGCTCTTGTATCGACTTGAGGAACATTGTTTTTGTTTGCTTTTTTCCTTCATTAATTGAAAATAGATGTTTATAAAAAATTAGAATGGGAACAGAAAAGGGAATAGGAAGAAGGGTTGGGGTAAGAACAGGAGGGAGGCTATGGTAGGAATAATCATTCTAATCCTAAATTCATATGTATGAAATACGAGAAGTTTGTTTTAAGTAAATTTTTTTAAAAATACCACTTTTCACTTTGGTCTTAATTGCAAATGTCGTGATCCTATTTTCTAAATCAGTCATATTCTGAGATATGCAGATATATATAGTATAATATATAATTATATTGCATAATATATATTTATAACATATAACATTATAAATATATATTATAACACACACATACACACATATATATGATATATATACATATCATATATATGATAACACACACATACACACACATATATATGATATATATATGATGACAAGACCCAATTCGTTTCTCTTCAAGTAAACAAGAGTTTTAGTTTTTTCCTATTTAATTCTAAGGAACTTCTTTGACAAACTTTGACAAATCTCAAAGTCTTAAAGCTCCAGTTAAAACTTCTGCTCAATGGTCGGCATTGTGGCATAGCATGTGAACCTGCTGCAAACAATGCCTGCATCTCATATGACTGTCAGTTCAAGTTGCTGCTAATGTCTCTGGCTCTGTTAGAGAATAGCCAAAGTTCTTAGGCTCCTGCCACCAATGTGGGAGACCCACATGATGTTCCTGGATCTTTGCTTTGTCCTGGCCCAATCCAGGCCATTGCATCAGTTGGGGATGAACCAGAGGATGGGAGTGTGCTCTCTCACCCTCTCTCTCACACACACACTCTCTCTCTGTCTTCTCTGCCTCTATTCTCTCTGTAACTCTGCCTCTCAATAAATAAATCTTTTAAAAAATCCTATAATGAGATAACAAAGACAATAACAGCCATAAGTTATGAGGAAAGATGAGTTCAGGCAGAAGATATGGGGTCCATCAAACATATCATGATGATGTCAGAGCATATAGGTTGTTGGCTTTCATGAGAGAGGTGAGTCCTCTTCCCTAGTGAAACCCAGTTCCACAAAGGATGAAAGCTTTCTGTGTTATCAGGAGGTGATGATGAGGGTGACATGCTCCAATTTTCCTTATACAGGTCTCCTGTATAAGGGTTATCATTTTTTTTAACAGGCAGAGTGGATAATGAGAGAGAGAGAGAGAGAGAGAGGGAGAGAGAGAGAGAGAGAGAGAGGTCTTCATTTTGCCATTGGTTCACCCTCCAATGGCCACTGCGGCCGGCACACCACGCTGATCCAAAGCCAGGAGCCAGGTGCTTCTCCTGGTCTCCCACGTGGGTGCAGGGACCATGGACTTGGGCCATCCTTCACTGCCTTCCCAGGCCATAGCAGAGAGCTGGCCTGGAAGAGGGGCAACCGGGATAGAATCCGGTGCCCCAACCGGGACTAGAACCTGGTGTGCCGGCACTGCAAGGTGGAGGATTAGCCTGTTAAGCCACAGTGCCAGCCTGGGCTATCATTTTTGACACCATTTAAGTGGCTGATCATTTGGATGAAACCTTGGGGGCTATTGTGAGTGTTACAAGATGCCAGTGGTAAATGTTGACTTCTTTCTCAAAAATAGTTTTTGTGTCTCACTTTTTCTGCTTCTTACTCCTCTGTTTCTTCTTTTTCTTCATGACTGACACCTCTTCTATCTTTTTTTCACATTCGTCCTGAGTCAGCCATGGTTCTTCAGATAAATAAAACCAATAGGAAATACTTATCAATCTATCTATGTATTTATTTTATTTATTTGAAAGACAGAGTTAGAGAGAGGGAGTGGCAGAGAGAGAAAGAGAGAGAGACAGAGAGAGAGAGAGAGAGAGAGACAGAGAGAGAGAGAGAGAGAGAGAGAGAGAGAGAGAGAGAGAGAGAGAGAGGTCTTCTATCTGGTAGTTCACTCCCCTGATAGCCACCACAGCCAGCATTGAGCCAATCTGAAGACAGGAGTCAGGAGCTTTTTCAGGTCTCCCACATGGGTTCAGGGACCCAAGGATTTTGGCCTTCTTCTACTGCTTTCCCAGGCCATAGCAGAGAGCTGAATCAGAAGTGGAGCTGCCAGGACTCAAACTGGCACCCATATAGGATGCTGGCATGGCAGGTGGTGGCTTTACCTGCTATACCACAGCTCCAGCCCTCTATCTATCTATCTATCTATCTATCTATCTATCTATCTATCTATCTATCTCCATCCCTCTATCCATCAATCATAACCCATCACACATTATCTGTGTATCTATCATCTATCATCTCTACTTAAATATCTAAAATCTCTATTATCTATCTACCATCATGTATCCATTTATTTCATCTATCTACTCATCCATCATAGTCCATTCACCAATTATCTGTATGTTGTCTATCAATATCTCTGATTTTCAAATGAAAAAATAAAACTTAAAAAGAGGAATAAATTAAAAGGTAAATTTATTTCAGTAGAAAGTAATTTTGACATCCACATGTAGCTTTTTTGGAGAATATACATTTCCATGATCTTTTGGAAGACCCTCTCATATGCACAGATTTAATATTTTCTCTTGTATCAAAAATAAACTTACCTATCACTTCCATTTTTTCACAAGTTTTCTGAAGTTCCTTCAGAGGAATGTTCCTGGTAGGAAAGAACGAACATGCATTTGTGAATGAGATCCATACTAATATCTTTGGAGCCACCATAAAGAAAGATTTAATTTTCTTATTTTGTCTAACAGTATGTATGCATTTTAAGGTAGGCATTTGTTACTTTTCATTCTAAAACGCATTGCAATTTAGAGGAATTATTTGTTACCTTCAAATACCTCCTTCAAATACATCTATTTGGCATAAAGTCGTTTTCAAAAAAGAGCTTTAACAGAGAAATTTGTAAGAATCAAGATGATGTTGCTTAAAAATAAACAAAGTCATGACTAGAGCCAAGGGAGATTACTGACGCCATGAACAGGAGTGTCAAATTGTTAAGTCAGCAACAGAAGTCACTGTGTACTTACATCCCATGTGGGATCTGTCCTTAATGTGCTGTCTAATGTGCAGTGATGCTATAACTAGTACTGAAACAGTATTTCTACACTTTGTGTTTCTGTGTGGGTGCAAACTGATGAGATCTTTACTAATTATATACTGAATTGATCTTCTGTATATAAAGATAATTGGAAATGAAAAAAGGAAAAACCTGGTGTTAAATTGGATATGGCATAGAAAATTAATTATTTTTTTAAAAAAAATATATTATGTAAGATCTCTGTCTTTAATGTACTGTACACTCTTATTTAATGCTATAACTACTACTCCAACAGTATTTTTTTTCACTTTGTGTTACTATATGGGGCAAACAGTTGAAATCGTTACCTAATATATACTAAATTGATCTTTTGTATATAAAGAGAATTGAAAATGAATCATGATGTGATTGGAAGGGGAGAGGGAGTGGGAAAGGGGAGGGTTGTGGGTGGGAGGGAAGTAATGGGAGAGGGGAAGCCATTGTAACCCATAAGCTGTACTTTGGAAATTTATATTCATTAAATAAAAGTTTAATTAAACTAGGCTAATCCTCCACCTTGCGGCGCCGGCACACCGGGTTCTAGTCCCAGTCGGGGCACTGGTCCTGTCCCAGATGCCCCTCTTCCAGGCCAGCTCTCTGCTGTGGCCAGGGAGTGCAGTGGAGGATGGCCCAAGTGCTTGGGCCCTGCACCCCATGGGAGACCAGGAGAAGCGCCTGGCTCCTGCCATCGGATCAGCGCGGTTCGCCGGCCGCAGCACACCAACCGCGGCGGCCATTGGAGGGTGAACCAATGGCAAAAGGAAGACCTTTTTCTCTGTCTCTCTCTCACTGTCCACTCTGCCTCTAAATAAATAAATAAATAAACAAAGTGGAGCGGTTATGATGAAAATGTCCTCATATATGATAGTTTCACAATACAAATCACAAAAGATTCTATCAAAGCCCATGGACTTTCCCAGAGCCACTTCAATCTTGTACCAAAAAATCTCCTGCAAGTATTTTTGCCCATTAGCTGTGTGTTCAACTTTGGACAAACATCACTATGGTTATTAATCTTTATGCCCAAATATTGTTGTTTTAAATGCACATCTTTTTTCAATTTGAGAAGTAAAGAAGAGCAAGAGAGAAAGAGAGAGAGAATCTTTCATCTACTGGTTTAGGGAGTGAACCTAGGGTTAGGGTTAGGGTTAGGGTTAGGGTTAGGGTTAGGGTTAGGGTTAGGGTTAGGGGCTAGGCCAAGCTGAACTGAAGAGCCAGGAATTAGTGTCTGGCTTTCTCACAGGAGGGCAGGGACCCCAGTACTTGAGCCATTGCCTGCTGCTTCCCAGGGTGTACTTTAGTGTGAAGTTGAAATTGAAAGCAGATCCTGCACTCAAATCCTGGTGCTCCAATATGGGATATGGGTATCTTAATTAGCAGACCAAATGTCCATCACATGTCCCCACTTGTGTCTTTAAAAGCATCCACTTGCCTCCATCTCCTCGAATAGGGCCATAGTTAACACTAGTGTTCGTATTCCCACTGCAGTTCTCTGCTCTTGCCATTGCAAATAAAGGCCATCATTCTTTGGAGAACCTCTCTCTAATTGTTACTGAGGTTGACAGAGGAATGTAGATGGGTTGCTGTTTATTGTTGCACCTGTTTCTGTTCTTTTAGGATAGAGATCTGAGCGGAGCAAGGAAAGTAACACCACAGAGTATAGGTGTTGGAAGCAGGACTCTGCTAACGTCCTTAAGTATCTAGGATAAAAGTATGGTCCAGGTCAAAGAAGCAGAAACCTGTAAAGACATGGTTGAAGACTTGGATGCTAAGAAGTGCTACAGGTTTTGGACAGAATGAAACCCAACCGTGCATCTACCACATAGTCACATCCAAGTGACCAGTCAGGGGTGGCCCACCAGGAGGAAAGAGAGTAAGAGGTGGTGTTTGTCCCCTAGTAGCAGTGTTCAGCTCCTGATTTTAAGACATGGTACTTGATGGGTGAAGGCATTTCTGAAACATGAATAACTTCTCCCAACTCCTCCAGCAAAGATAATACTTACTGGTGCCAACTAGGAAGGTTTTATGACTTGGATTTATTATGACAGGTTTTATTGCTTGTCTTTGAAATAAAATGTTAATATTGCTTCATTTTGTATGTCCATATAAAGATACAGGTATATGGCTGACAGGTAGAAAGAGAGAGGTATAAAGGTGAGTAGATTAATAGATGGATGGATAGAAATATATAGATATTAAAGTGATAGATGCATATATATATATGCACACATATATATATATATGTGTGTGTGTGTGTGTGATAAGTGTATGATCAGAGATATCTGGCAGATTTAGAGAAATGGAGAAATATAGAAATAGGATGAATGAAGTTCAAAAAGTTTATGGAAAATGTAATTTATTTATTTATTTTTATTTTTTTTATTTTTGACAGGCAGAGTGGATAGTGAGAGAGAGACAGAGAGAAAGGTCTTCCTTTTCCCATTGGTTCACCCTCCAATGGCCGGCGCAGTAGCGCGCTGCGGCCGGCGCACCGCGCTGATCCGATGGCAGGAGCCAGGTGCTTATCCTGGTCTCCCATGGGGTGCAGGGCCCAAGGACTTAGGCCATCCTCCACTGCACTCCCTGGCCACAGCAGAGAGCTGGCCTGGAAGAGGGGCAACCGGGACAGGATCGGTGCCCCGACCAGGACTAGAACCCGGTGTGCCGGCGCCGCAAGGCGGAGGATTAGCCTAGTGAGCCGCGGCGCCGGCCGGAAAATGTAATTTAAACATAGGCATATTTTAGTGTCAAAAAGTTTTGAAATCAATACAGAGCTTTTTGTGCTGTACACATTTTCCATAAAGTATGTGAAGACCCTTTATAGATGATACATAGAAGAATGGATGGTTTGGTAGATGGATGGATAGATAGATAGTGATAGATAATAGATATGCAAAAATAATAGATGATGTAAATACACGATTGATAGAGACATTAGAGAAATAGATAAATGGATATATTGGTGTATAAATACCTGAGGCATAGATGATAGATAATAGATAATAGATAGGGTGGTTCTAAGTTGGCAGAACAGGGGGGGAGCTTACTGATTTATTCCAGAAGACAGTTTAATAAAAGTGAAGATAGTGTAGTCTCAGGGAAGAGCTAGGGAAAAAATGGCAGAGGAAATTCTTCCATAATTAGAGGGAAATGGTGGACCTACATGGAGGGAGTAGATGCCCATGGCTTGGGACTCCAAAAGCCAAGAGCCTACGCACTAGTGCTGGAAAGTGAGGTGAGATGAAACTGCAGTAGCCCAAGACACTGGCAAAAAAGTGGCAGGAAGAGCCTAGAGAGAATGAAACTTGAAGAACTGTGGGGGAAAGTACACCAGCCTAACTAGAGGAGAGAAAAAAAGGGATTGTACAGACACATTTCTCTCTCTCCAATCACCTTACAAAGACATACAAGCCAATGGAAAAGGTGCCATTATGGACATATGTAACAGCTGTGCCAGCTCGTGTCTGTGCCTGGCAATTAGCTGAGTGAAGATTCCTGACTCTGGTGGGGAGAAATAACAGGGGGCTAGGAACTTGTGACGGTTTGAAGCTTCTGAAAAGACTGAAAAAAACTGGGAGTGTGTGGGAAAACTCATGGTGTGGAGGAGACTTTGAGTAGTCTCAGTGGGAGACACCACAAGTTCGGGCAATCCTGGCTACCCAGTGAGATACAGTGCCAGGGAATTGGAACTTACTCTGAGGATTTCACAGATCCTTTGTGAGGTCCATAGGACAGAGCAGAAGAATATTACAGACACTGGGCTAGCGCTCAGGCACTGATCATCATCGAGAAGAAGAGCTCAGCTGAGCAGAATTACTTACCTTCTGATTAAAAAAAAGAGAAAGATTTACCATACCAAACCTGGGTATGTCAACTTAGGCATACCCTTAACGCTGAAGAACTTAACAGAGCTCTCTGGCCACACCGACCACAAACCTCTAAAGATTCACTGAAAGCAGAAAGTCCACTTAATCTACAGTGTCATAGTACAATGAAAAAAGCCATCAGAACACAAAGAAAAAAAGAAGAAACCATGAGTATCTCCACAAGTGCCAAACAACAAACACAGCAATCCAAGACAAGAATAAGGAAGACAACATGAGGCTCCCAAAAGAACATGACACTTCAATACAAGATTATGAAGATGATGTGATAGGAGAAATGCAAGAAATGGAACTCAAAAAATTGATGATAAGAATACTTAAAAGTAATTGAAAGCAAATGCACGGATTACTGAAATCCATGCAGGACATGAAAGAAAAACTCTCTCATGAAAATGAAATCTTAAGAGGCAACTGAAATGAAGAATTAAAAAAAAAACACATAAAATTGAGATATTGGAGAGAAATCAAAATGAAATGAAGAATTCAAACAACAAGTAAAAATGCAGTTGAGAGTCTTGAAAACAGAACCCGGGAGCCAGAAGAGACAATAACAGACTTAAAAGACAGAGCTCAGGGAAGTATACAGTCAAACCAAAGACAAGTAGAAGAAATTTGAAATCTAAAAATATCATTAGGAATCTATAGGACACTGTTAAAAATCCAACATTTGGGTTCTAAGAGTTCCTGAAGGTATGGAGAGAGAGGAAGGATTAGAAGGCCTTTTTAATGAGATACTAGCAGAAAACTTCCTTTATTTGGAGAAAGAGAGAGACATCCTAGTACAAGAAACATAGAAATAATCAATAGAAATGACCAGAAAAGATCCTCACTGGACACATTGTAATCAGATCCACTACAGTGAAACATAAACAAAAGATTCTAAAATGTGCAAGAGAGAAATGTCAGATTGCTCTCAAAGGATCTCTTATTAGACTCACAGCAGACTTCTCATCAGAAACCCTACAGGCAAAAAGAGAATAGCATGATATGGCCCAAGTACTATGAGAAACAAACACTGCCATCCCAGAATATTTATCCTGAAAAGCTCTCATTTGTGAATGAAGGTGAAATAAAGACCTTTCATTGCAAATAGGAATTGAAATATATATATAACCACTCATTCAGCCCTGCAAAAGATGCTTCCAGATGTGTTGTAACCCACAGAAACACAGTCATCCATATGAAAGAAAGTAAAGGAAAAAAAATCTCTTACTAAAAAATCACAGTAAGTACAAAATATATATTAGAGATATCTTTGGAAACATGGCAGAGCAAAGACACTACTTATCAATAGTCACATTGAATGTGAATGGCCTTAAGTCTCCAGTTAAAAGGCACAGTCTGGCTGAATGGATAAAAACTAAAACCCATCTATTTGTTGCTTACAAAAAACCCACTTCCAACAAAGGTGCCTGCAGGTTGAAAGTGAAAGGCTGGAAAAAGATTCCATGACAACAGAAACCAAAAAAGAGCTTGTGTAGCCATCTTAATATCAGAAAAATAAAATGTAACACAAAAACTGTTAAGAGAGACAAAGAGGGGAACTATAAAATGATTAAGGGATCAATTTAACAGGAAGATGTAACTATTATAAATGTACATGCACCTAGTTACAAGGCACCAGATTATTTAAAATACACGTTAGTGGATTTAAAGGGAGACTTATACTCAAATACAATAGTATTGGGGGACCGCAATACTCCATTTTCAGCAATGGACAGATCAACCAGACACAAAACAGCAGATTTTACTGACACTATAGACCAAATGGATCTAACAGATATCTCACAACTTTGCATGAACACACATTCTTCTCAGCAATACATGGAACTTTCTGTAGGATTGACTACATGCTAGGACATAGAACAAGTCTCAGCAGATTCAAAAGAATCGAAATCAAATCATGCATCTTCTCAGACCACAATGGAATAAAGCTGGAAATTAGCACCCAAGGAATCTCTAGAGTGTATGCAACCACATGGAGACTGAATCACATGCTCCTGAGTGAACACTGCATCGTAGAAGAAATCAAAAGAGAAATCAAAACTTCCTGAAGCAAATTAAGATAACAACACAACATATCAAAACTTATGGGATACAGCAAAAGCAGTGTTAAGAGGAAAGTTTGTAGCAATTGGTGCCTACATCAAGAAATTGGAAAGGCACCAAACAAATGAACAATCAGTGCATTTCAATGATCTAGAAAATACAGCAAACCAAACCCAAAGCTAGTATGAGAAGAGAATTAATTAAGATTAGAGAAGAAATCAACCAAATTGAATCCGAAAAACATTACAAAAGATCAGCAAAATGAAGAGCTAATTTTTTGAAAAAATAAAATTGACACACCATTGACCCTACTAACCAAAAAAGGAGAGAAGAACCAAATCAATAAAATTAGAGATGAAAGTGGGAGTGTAACACCACAGAAATAGTCATCAGGAATTACAATTACAGACATTTTTCAAAAGAGGAAATCCAAACAGCCAAATCACATGAAAACTTGTTCAGAATCACTGGCAATCAGAGAAATGCAAATCAAAACCACAATGAATTTTCACCTCACCCTGGTTAGAAAGGCTTACATACAGAAATCAACTAACAACAGATGCTTGTAAGGATGTGGGGAAAAAGGCACACTAATCCACTGTTGGTGGGAATGCAAACTGGGAAAGCCACTATGGAAGACAGTTTGGAGATTCCTCAGAAACCTGAATATAGCCGTACCACATGACCCAGCCATCCCATTCCTTGGAATTTACCCAAAGCAAATTAAATTGGCAAACAAAAGGGCTAAGTTACCTCCATGTTATTGCAGCTCAATTCTCAATAGCTAAGACATGGAATCCACCTAAATGCCCATCAACCGAAGACTGGATAAAGAAATTATGTGAAATGTTCTCTATAGAATAGTACACAGCAGTAAAAGAAAAATGAAATCTGGTCTTCTGCTCAAAATGGAGGAATCCAGAAAACATCACACTGAGTGAAATAAGCCAGTCCCAAAGGGACAAATATAATATGTGCACCCTGACCTGTGACAACTCACTGAGCACCTAAAAGGAAACCTGTAGAAGTGAAATGGACACTATGAGAAACAATGACTTGATCAGCCCTTGTGATGACTGTCGGGGAACAACTTACTGCTTTTTTCTTTTTAGTATCTTTTTTCTACTTAATACCATTGGTTGAACTCTTTAATTAACACATAATTATTCTTAGGAGCTTTAATCCAACTGAAAATAGATCCCTGTTAATAATAAGAGCAGGAATAAGAGTGTTAGAGTAAGAGAGGCAGGCGATGTATAATTTGGCTCAGGTCACTTGGACTTAGCCCTACGCATAGAGCTAGAAACGTGCCATGGGACTGCAAATCCCATTAAGTTGGCAAGATCCAATGCCATCTTACTAGTTAAAGTGATCAGTTTACATTCATAAATAATTGATCATAAAGATAGGGAGCGTCAAAGGGAGCACATAAATAAGAGCAGTGCCTTCTAATAATAATTGTTAGAATTAAAAGGGTTGGAACAATCCAACATGGGAAGCGGGATACACAGCAGACTCATAGAATGGCAAGTGCCTTAGACGCACTCTTGCCTAAGAATCAGCCTTTATGGCATTCAGATCTGGCTCAAATACCCATGATAGTATTGCAGGCATGGAAAGCCAAGACAGTGTGGCATGAAAAATGACCTGAAAGAAAGATCTCTGTGAGATCACAGTGGAAAGAACAGGCCATCAAAGAAGGAGGTAACGTTCTTTGAAAGTAAGAGAGAACTTCCAATTTGATTATGGCCTTGTCTAAATAAAGTCAGAGTTTGTGAACTGAAGAGTCTTCCATAGCCTTGGGAGCTCATGACAATAGCCTTGGGTGATTTCTGACATCATAAGAATAGCGAATTGTTAAATTAACAAGATGAGTCTCTGGCACTTACTCCCCATGTAGGATCTCTGCAGTTAATGAGAATTAATGGTAAAAATAGGCTTCAAACAGTACTTTATATACTTTGTGTGGGTGTACTGTGTGAGTATACTAAGTTGATCTTCTGTATATAAAGATAATTAAAAATAAATTTTAATGAATAATGATATGGTAGAGGGAGTACGAGAAGGGTTAGTTTGCAGGTGGGAGGGTGGTTAAGGGGGAAAAACTGTTGTAATCCAAAAGTTGTACTCTAAAAATTTACATTCTTTTTGCCTTATATTCTTTTTGTACCCAAAATGAGGTCCATTGTCTTAGTCAGCCCAGTAGGGACTCACTATTTCTGGCAATTAATTTAAAGCCAAAGTGACATCTAAAATAATTGTTGAGAAACCACTTGGCCTAGGAGACAATCCTAGAAGTCCCCAGAGTACACTACCAGACCTAGGATGTATAATCCTAGGAGGCCTCAGAGAACCACAATAGACCTAAAATTAAAAAATAAAATAGGGGCCAGCACTGTGGCACACAGGGTTAATGCCCTGGCCTGAAGTGGTGGCATTGCATGTGGGTGCTGGTTCGAGACCCGGGTGTTCCACTTCCTATCCAGCTCTCTGCTATGGCCTGAGAAAGCAGTGGGAGGTCAGAGAAACAGAAAGATGGAAGTGTCCCAAAGCAAATCAAAACTTTACAGGGAAAATCTTAAATTTTCATTTAACCTTCTTAGGCACTTTGTAGGAGGAAATAGACTTCCAAGGGCTGAGTTTTCTTTTTTTTTTGAGTTAATCCATGTATCATTTCTCACAAGTTATAGACTTGTGACTGCAGCGCTCCTAGGTTAGCATTATGCACTGACACCTCCACTGTTCCGAGTCAGATGGTCCTGCCTCAAGCCGCGCCAGGCAATGATCTGGTTGGGGGGCACTCTGTAGTAGCCTCAAACTGAAATTACTGCTTGCATTGTCCTTGCAAGAGGCCTCTGCATGCATATTATTCATACCTTGGTCTATTAATGAAATCACATTTTATCTGAGGCATCCTTTGACAAATAGAGAGATGATCCATATTTATAAGACTCTGATGATATTTATCATAGGGCTGTATCCTGAGGATGTAGGCTGATAGTTGGTACCAATTATTCTACCTTTCTGGTGCTCCTTCCTTGGTCCTTCCTCAACTCCACTGAGAATCTTCTTATTTCAAGATCCTTAAAGTGCATTCAAAATTTGGTTTTAGAGATTTTCTCTGAAATCCTGGTTGTATTTGTCTTGAATTCCTAACCCTTGGACTTGGAATACCTGCAAAGAAAACATATTTGAATATAGTTGTGAAAGTCTACTGCCTGGCTGAACCAAACGTGGATCTTGCTGAACAATGGTTACCATCATGAAGTGCTACGTCAGGTGACTGAAGATTAATATGCCTTGAACTGGTCTTGGGCAAATTTCTGAACTTACATCCTCTGGGCCCTGTTGGAAGGGGTAGCTTCTAATATATTTTAGATACTCTTAAGCCATATTTTCAGCTTTTAGTTGTTTACTCAGTTAACATGTGGATCTGTATTATTCACACTGATCTCTTTGTTTATTCATTCATTGAAAATATTTATTAAATATTAATTGCATAATAAAAACTGAACTATGCACTTGTGAGACTCTGATAAGTTAGTCATATCCCCAGTGAACTTATATTATTGTGAAGGGGAATCATCTTAATAAGGAGTTACACTTCCCAAATGGCAGTAACATAAGGTCTGGATAGGGTTGAAACCAGGAAACAAGAACTCCATCTGGATCTCCTACGTGGGCCCAGGGACTTTTTGGTCCATTCTCTGCTGCTTTCCCAGGTTTATTATTTAGGTATAACTGTGCTCAATATTGCAAAGAAGATGTAGAGAGATGAGAGTGAATAACAAGGGAACCAAATTTAACATGAAAAATCCAATATGAGTTATTCAGATAAATTATATGATGAAAAGGTCAGGAGATATGGGAAGAAGAGAATTGGGAGGTTGAGAACCAGGGAGAAGAGAGTGCAGCAGCCGATACAGAGAATACTGTTATGAGATGAAACTATACATAAGAAAGTGTCTCGCTTATATGGCTTTGTAGTACAGTGGTTCTCAAAAAAACTGACCCCAGAACAGCTGCTGCAGCATCATCTTGAACCTCTCGGAAATGCAGATGCATAGGCTGCCACCCAGAGTCACTGAAGAGGAAACTGTAGGGATAAGGCCCAGTAACCCATGCTTTAATAATCCCTCCAAGTAATTTAGATTCCTGCTAAATTTCAGAATCACTCTTGGACAAAAAATTTATGACTTTGGGTATCTTCCAAAGAGCCAGGGATCTCATCAAGATGTTTTAAGCATGTAGAAGACAGGATCAGATGAGAATTAAACATTTATATGATAATTTCAACATATGGAAGACATAGAAATGTGTGTGCATGTACATATATATGAAGGATCTTCCAAAAACTTCCAAAATAATTGCAAATGCATATTATGAAGAAACTGCTCACGCATTTCAAATTCTTTATACTAAAATAAACCTTTAGTTCCACTGTCCATGAATTTTTTTTTATTTAATGAATATAAATTTCCAAAGTACAGCTTATGGATTTTTTTTTATTTTTTTAACTTTTATTTAATGAATAGAAATTTCCAGTGTACAGCTTATGGATTACAATGGCTTCCCCCCCCATAACTTCCCTCCCACCCGCAACCCTCCCCTCTCCCGCTCCCTCTCCCCTTCCATTTGCATCAAGATTCATTTTCAATTCTCTTTATATACAGAAGATCAATTTAGTATAAAGATTTCAACAGTTTGAACCCACATAGAAACACAAAGTGAAACATACTGTTTGAGTACTAGTTATAGCATCAAATCACAATGTACAGCACATTAAGGACAGAGATCCCACATGAGGAGCAAGTGCACAGTGGCTCCTGTTGTTGACCCAACAAATTGACACTCTAGTTTATGGCGCCAGTAACCATCCTAGGCTGTCGTCATGAGTTGCCAAGGCAATGGAAGCCTTCCAAGTTTGCCGACTCTGATCATATTTAGACAAGGTCATAAAAGACAGAGTGAGGATAGTAACCAATGATCCTAAGAGTGGCATTTACCAGGTTTGAACAATTATACAGCATTAAGTGGGGAAGAGGACCATCAGTACACACATGTTGGGAATAGAGCCATTGGTGGTAGAGTAGAGGTTATGATTACAAAGGAATGAGGCCCAAGTGCACTACACAGGGCCTAGAACAAAAGACAGAGTCATTATTAGAGGAGCTAAGAAAGGTGCTGTCTAAGCTACAATTAAGTTTTCTGATTGAGAGGCAAATAGAACCTGACAGAAGGGGCTTGATAATAATCTGGTGGGCTTTAGGCCTTGTAAATTCAGAGGCCCAGACCTATCTATCTCTTCACATGGGGTATATCCTAAGGGAGGTGTGAACCTCCTAGGGGAAGGCACTCTGTTGACTTTCATTACTTGGCTGGCCTGGGAGGAGAGCTGGCCAGGTCAAGGCAGGGGGCATCTCTAACAAGAAATTTACAGTTCTGCCTGCAATGTTGCTGACCCTACTTGACCATCCCCTCAGCTGCAGTGGTCACTTTGGAAGTTGGGCTGAGTGAAGGGCTTTTCAGCTTAGAGCCAATAAGATCTGTGGCTCTGACCTGGGCATCCTTCGACTCCAGGGCAGGTCCATTTCCAGTGATCCAACTCTTGGCAGAGCTGCCAGGGCTCTTCACAAGCTGACTTCTGCTGAAGCCCAGGCTTACCACATTGAAAGCCACTGCAGTGGACTGGCCTGTTGGGTCTCCTTGAGGGCAGATCACTGTACAGATCAGCCATTAATAGGCCTGCCACCCATTGCTTCTGATGCCGAGCTTTCTTTTCCTCCTGGTTTGTGTTAAAGTAGACCAGAGGATGCAAGTCAAGGGAGTGCCCGTTTCCCATCTCTAATCTTCGGTGGCCTGAACTACAAGTCTATAGTCACAGGCATGTTCTGTAGTAGTTTTTCTAAGGTAGACAATGCCCATGAGGAAAATTATATACTCACTTTAAAACTTTCTTTCCCTTTGGTCTGAAAGGGAGGTTTTTCTACTTACTGTATACTTCGCTGATGGCGAAGTGAATCTAGCTATGAGATTATTATTTAAGTTCTTATTTTGGCTATGCTATTGCAGAAAAATGTTAGCCATCTCTTTTATAAGGTCTAAAGATTAAATTGTGCATCCTACAGATTCCTTCATAATAGAATTAGTTTCCTACCTTGAAGAGAATAGAGAAATGAAAGAACAAGTTGGGCTTAGAATAGAGAAATGAGGGAGCAAGTCCTAGATCGCTTGCTGACAATAGCAATATCACATGAATACTTAGCAAACCGTTTCAACCATTAGATAACAACTTAAGAAAACATTTACCAGAAGGTCCAATGCCTTCTATAAATTTTAAGAATCATGTATTTGAAAACACCTCTTAAATATCTAACATGGTGTAGTTTGTTTAACCAGTAAACTTAAGCACAACCATCTAAAATGTTTTTAGTTTCTTTCTACCAACAAGTCTAAAACATATGATACACAGATTCAGGTCCCACAAATTAAAATGTACCTTTGATTGATTTTAGCAGCTTAAATTTATGGACAATCTTATCTATAAGCCGTTTAAAATAAAACTCTTAATAAAATTTCCCCATGTGGACATACAATATGTACACACATATACTATAGCATAATAGACCAATATAGCAATTTTAATAACAGCTTTTAAAATCTTTAACTCTTTTTGTAGATTGCCAATTGATTTGAATTGCTTTTTCTTTTTAGTAACCTCAGTTAACCATACTTTCTCTCAGTTGGTACTGTTAATACATTATTGGCTTCATCTGTTTACAGAGCCATCCCAAAGTACTGAATACAATAAAAGTGGATGGAAAAAGTCCATAGGAACCTATAGGAGGACAGCTAAACACAGAACCAACAACGCTTTAGTTTTATGAGCAGCACATCATATATAACTGTGGATGACAAAAGACTTTAAGTCGCCATGTTTCAAATTATAAACTCATCAACCAACAAGAGGCACTTGCTTACTTCACAGTATTTTTGAAAGCACCTGTAGGATTTTACAAGTATTTAACCCTTTAAGCCTCTGGGGCTTTCTCATTAAGATAACTATCATGTCTAGTAACACAAGATCATTAGACTTTTTAATTCTCAAACATTTGTATTAATAGCATTTTCCATTATAGAAACTTAAAGTCTGGTACCACATCACATCTTGACAGTCCTTCTAATATCATCCAAATAGCCTGATTAGTAGGTGTCTCTATAAGATGAGAGACATAGGTCCTTTGATTTTTTCAGTTGGGCCCAAACTGGAAAAACCAAAGTCCAGGATTTACTGGAAATTTTAGAGACCAGATTGTTTGAAACTTTGATTTTTTGCATGCCTGTCAAGAATGCCAAGAAGGCTCAAAATCCAAAATATCTGCTTGAAATAAGATTTCTTAAAATCATGACATAACATAGACCAAATTTGATCATTGTTACAAGGTGATTATTCAAATTTTTGAAAAAAGCACATATTTAAATAACCCATAGCTCTTAATAAAAATTCAGCTGTTTTTGAACAATTAGAATTGAACAGACATCAAGGGAACATAATAGATTACTTTAACACATTGCTCTAACAGAGCATCAGAGTTTAATTCTATGTCAAAGAGAAATTGAGCTTCCTGTGATCTTTTGCTGTGAGGTTTCCTTCCTTTACCTTCTTTCATATTGGTGACCATGTTTCTGTGTTTCTGTGTGTAAGACATTTTTAAGCATCTTTTGCAGGGCAGGATGAGTGGCAACAAATTCTTTCAGTTTCTGTTTGCTATGAAAAGTCTTAATTACACCTTCATTCACAAATGAGAGCTTTGCCGAATATAGTATTCTGGGCTGGCAGTTTTTCTCTCTTAGTACCTGGGCTATGTCTCGCCATTCCCTTCTAGCTTGTAGGGTTTCTGATAGAAGTCTGCTGTGAGTCTAATTGGAGATCCTCTAAGAGTAATCTGACGTTTCTCTCTTGCACCTTTTAGGATCTTTTCTTTATGTTTCACTGTGGTGAGTTTGATTACAACATGTCGTGGTGAGGATCTCTTTTGGTCATGTTTATTAGGGGTTCTATAAGCTTCCTGTACTAAGATGCCTCTGTCCTTCTCCAAACCTGGGAAATTTTCTGCTAGTATCTCACTGAAAATGCCTTCTAATGGTTTCTCCCTCTCCATGCCTTCAGGAACTCCTAGAACCCGAATGTTGGGTTTTTTAATAGTATCCTGTAGATTCCCGACAATATTTTTTAGATTTCTAATTTCTTCTTCTTTTCTTTGGTTTGCCTGTTTCCTTTCCTGTTCTCTGTCTTCTAAGTCTGATATTCTCTCTTCTGCTTCGCCCATTCTGTTTTTAAGGCTCTCTAATGTGTTTGTCATTTGATCTATTGAACTCTTCATTTCATTATGATTTCTAGTCACTATCAGAGTTTCTTGTTCCACTAGTTGTTTCATTTCATTTTGATTCCTCCTTAATATTTCACTTTCACAAGAGAGATTTTCTATCTTGTCCATGAAGGATTTCTGTAGTTCAAGAGTTTGCTTTTGAGAACTTCTTAATGTTCTTATCAATTTTTTGAGATCCGCTTCTTGCATTTCTTCGATCTCATCATCTTCATAATCTTGAATTGGGGTGTCTTTTTCATTTGGGGGCGTCATAGTGTCTTCCTTGTTTTTGTTACCTCGGTTTTTGCGTTTGTTGTATGGCATGTTGGAGATATTTGGTTTCTTCACTGTGGTGTTTTTTCTTGTTACACTATGGCTCTATATTAAGTGGACTGTCTGCTTTCAGTGGAGCCTTAGAGGCTTGAGATGAGTGTGGACTGAGAGCTGTGTTTGGTTCCTCAGGGTTGAGGGTGTGTCAAAGATGACACTCCCAGGTTAGGTGTGGTAAATCTCTCTTTCTTTTTTTGATTTAAAAGGGAAGTAATTCCGCACAGCTGAACGTAATTGGAGGTAGTTAGCAGGCAAATGATATACCCACAGGAGCCAGAGATCGGAAGCTCTTTCCCAAGGACCACACAGGGAATCTCTGCTGCCCTCAGTGTGGGCTCCAATTCTCCTGCAGTCTCCCACTGGGTTGCCAAGTTAGATGCTAATCTCCTGTTATTTCACCCCTCCCCACAGAGTCAGGTTTTTCTGCTAGGCTCAGGGCTGGTGCAGACCTGAGGTCACCCTGCTTATGACGTATGTCCAAAATGGCGCCTGCTCTGTCTTGCTCGCCTTTGAGAGGTGAGCGGAGAGAGAGAAACTTGTGTCCGTATCAGTCACTTTTTTTTAATTTTTTTCTCTCTCTTCTAGTTAGCCTGGTGAACTTTTCCCCACAGACTTTCAAGCCTCGTTCCCTCTAGCCTCCTCTTTCCACTTGCCTGCTGGTATCTCGGGCTATGGAGGTTCTGCTCACCTCGCGTTCCAGCGCTGGTGCGTTAAGTCTGCCGCTGGTGTCCCGAACTTGGGCTCCCACGCTCTCCACGCAGGTCCACTGTGAATCACTAGTTCCGGAAGAGTTTCCTCTGCTGTTTCATCCCCTATTCTTCCTTGACCCTGCAGTATCTCCACTTATATTAAACTTTATCTCTCCCCGGACTAAGTGTGCTCCCTGCCTATTCCGCCATCTTCCAAAGTACAGCTTATGGATTACAAAGCCTTCCCTCCCACAATGTCCCCCCCACCTGCAACCCTCCCCTTTCCCAGTCACTCTCCCCTTCCATTCCCATCAAGATTCATTTTCAATTCTCTTTATATACAGAAAATCAGTTTAGTATATATAAAGATTTCAACAGTTTGCCCTCACATAGCAATACAAAGTGAAAAATACTGTTGGAGTACTAGTTATAGCATTAAATAACAGTGTGCATCACATTGATGACAGAGATTCTGCAAGATATTTTTTTAAAATAAGATTGATTATTTTTCTATGTAATTTCCAATTTAAAATCAAGGTTTTTTTTCATTTTCAATTATCTTTATATACAGAAGATCGCTTTAGTATATACTAAGTAAAGGTTTCATCAGTTTGCACCCACACATAACCACAAAGTGTAAAAATACTGTTTCAGTACTAGCTATATCATTATTTCACCTTTGACAACCTATTAAGGACAGATCCCACATGGGACGTAAGTACACAGTGACTCCTGATGTTGATTTAACAATTTAACACTCTTGTTTAAGGCCTCAGTAATCTCCCTAGGCTCTAGCCGTGAGCTGCCGAGGCTATGGAAGGCTTTAGGGTTCTCCAACTTCGATCCTATTCCAACAGGGTCATAGTAGATGTTTGGATTAATTTCTGGTATTTCTATTCTGTTCCATTGGTCTATCCACCTGTTTCTGTACCAGTACCATGCTGTTTTGATAACTACTGCCCTGTAGTATGTCCTGAAATCTGGTATTGTGATGCCTCTGGCTTTGTTTTTGTTGTACAAGATTGCTTTAGCTATTCAAGGTCTCCTGTGTCTCCATATGAATTTCAGCATCATTTTTTCCAGATCTGAGAAGAATGTCTATGGTATTTTGATTGGTTATACATTGAATCTCTACATTGATTTTGGGAGAATAGACATTTTGATTATGTTGATTCTTCCAATCCATGAGCACGGGAGATTTCTCCATTTTTTGGTATCCTCTTCTATTTCTTTCTTTAAGGTTTTGTAAGTTTCATTGTACAGATCTTAAATGTCCTTGGTTAAGTTTATTCCAAGGCATTTGATTGTTTTTGTAGCTATTGAGAATGGGATTGAACTTAGGAGTTCTCCCTCAGCTGTGGCATTGTCTGTGTATACAAAGGCTGTTGTTTTTTGTGCATTGATTTTATATCCTGCTACTTTGCCAAACTCTTCTATGAGTTCCAGCAGTCTCTTAGTAGAGTTCTTTGGGTCCCCTAAATAAGGAATCATATCGTCTGCAAAGAGGGATAGTTTGAGTTCTTCCTTCCCAATTTGCATCCCTTTAATTTCTTTTTCTTGCCTAATAGCTCTGGCTAAGACTTCCAGAACTATATTGAAGAGCAGTGGTGAGAGTGGGCATCCCTGTCTGGTACCCGATCTCAGTGGGAACACTTCCAACTTTTCCCCGTTCAATAGGATACTGGCCGTAGGTTTTTCATATATTGCTTTGATTGTATTGAGGAGCATTCCTTTTATACCCAGTTTGCTAAGGGTTTTCATCATGAAAGGGTGTTGTATTTTATCAAATGCTTTCTCTGCGTCTATGGAGAGAATCATATGGTTTTTCTTCTGCAGTCTGTTAATGTGGTGTATCATGTTGATTGTTTTGCGAACATTGAATCTTCCCTGCATACCAGGGATAAATCCCACTTGGTCTGGGTGGATAATCTTTCTAAATTTGTGTTGCATTCTATTGGCCAGATTTTTTATTAAACTTTTATTTAATGAATATAAATTTCCAAAGTACAGCTTAAGGGTTACAATGGTTTCCCCCTCCCAAAACTTTTCTCCCACCCACAACCCTCCCCTTTCCCGATCCCTCTCCCCTTCCTATCACATCATGATTCATTTTCAATTCTCTTTATATACAAAAGATCAGTTTAGTATATATTAGGTAACGATTTCAACAGTTTGCCTCCATATAGCAACACAAAGTGAAAAAAAATACTGTTGGAGTATTAGTTATAGCATTAAATAAGTGTACAGCACATTAAAGACAGAGATCCTGCGTAATATTTTTTTTTTAAATTAATCTTTTTTCTATGCCATTTCCAATTTAACACCCGGTTTGTATTATTTTCATTTCCAATTATCTTTATATACAGAAGATCGATTCAGTATATAATTAGTAAAGATCTCATCAGTTTGTACCCATGCAGAAACACAAAGTGTAAAAATACTGTTTCAGTACTAGTTATAGCATCACTGCACATTAGACAGCACATTAAGGACAGATCCCACATGGGATGTAAGTACCCAGTGACTTCTGTTACTGACTTTACAATTTGACACTCCTTTTTTTTTTTCTATTTTTTTTTTTTGGACAGGCAGAGTGGACAGTGAGAGAGACAGAGAGAAAGGTCTTCCTTTTGCCGTTGGTTCACCCTCCAATGGCCGCCGCGGTAGCGCGCTGCGGCCGGTGCACCGCGCTGTTCCGATGGCAGGAGCCAGGTGCTTCTCCTGGTCTCCCATGGGGTGCAGGGCCCAAGGACTTGGGCCATCCTCCACTGCACTCCCTAGCCACAGCAGAGAGCTGGCCTGGAAGAGGGGCAACCGGGACAGGATCGGTGCCCCAACCGGGACTAGAACCCGGTGTGCCGGCGCCGCAAGGCGGAGGATTAGCCTGTTGAGCCACGGCGCCGGCCACAATTTGACACTCCTGTTCATGGCGTCAGTAATCTCCCTAGGCTCTAGTCATGAGTTATTGGCCAGAATTTTATTGAGTATTTTTGCATCTAAGTTCATCAGGGATATTGGTCTGTAATTCTCTTTCAATGCTGCATCTTTTTCTGGCTTAGGGATTCAGGTGATGCTGGCTTCATAGAAAGAATTTGGGAGGGTTCCCTCTTTTTCGATTGCCCTGAATAGTTTGAGGAGAATTGGGGTTAATTCTTCTTTAAATGTCTGGTCGAATTCAGCCGTGAATCCATCTGGTCCTGGGCTTTTCTCTGTTGGGAGGGCCTTTATTACTGTTTCAATTTCTGTCACAGTTACTGGTCTGTTTAGGTTTTCTTTTTTTTTTCATTTCAATTCTCTTTATTTTTTTAATTTTTTTTTATTTAGTGAATATAAATTTCCAAAGTACAGCTTATGGATTACAAAGCCTTCCCTCCCACAATGTCCCCCCCACCCGCAACCCTCCCCTTTCCCAGTCGCTCTCCCCATCCATTCCCATCAAGATTCATTTTCAATTCTCTTCATATACAGAAAATCAGTTTAGTATATATAAAGATTTCAACAGATTGTCCTCCCAAAGCAACACAAAGTGAAAAACTACTGTTGGAGTACTAGTTATAGCATTAAATAAAAGTGTACATCACATTAATGACAGAGATTCTGCAAGATATTTTTTTAAAGATTATTTTTCTATGTAATTTCCAATTTAAAATCAAGGTTTTTTTTTTCATTTTCAATTATCTTTATATACAGAAGATCGCTTTAGTATATACTAAGTAAAGGTTTCATCAGTTTGCACCCACACATAACCACAAGTGTAAAAATACTGTTTCAGTACTAGCTATATCATTATTTCACCTTTGACAACCTATTAAGGACAGATCCCACATGGGACGTAAGTACACAGTGACTCCTGATGTTGATTTAACAATTTAACACTCTTGTTTATGGCATGAGTAATCTCCCTAGGCTCAAGCCATGAGTTGCCGAGGCTATGGAAGCCTTTAGGGTTCGCTGACTTCGATCCTATTCCGACAAGGCCAAAGTCAAAGTGGAAGTTCTCTCCTCCCTTCAGAGAAAGGTACCTCCTAATTTGATGGCACTGCGCTTTCCACTGGGATCACACTCGCTGAGATTTGTCATTTAGGTCTTCTTCTTCTTCTTCATCTTTTTTTTTCTCCCAGCGTGTCTTGGCTTTCCATGCCTAAAATACTCTCATAGGCTCTTCAGCCCAATTCAAATGCCTAAAGGGCTGATTCTGAGGCCAGAGTGCTATTTAGGGCATCTGTCATTCTATGAGTCTGCTGTGTCTCCCCCTTCCCATGTTGGATCCTTCTCTCCCCCTCTTTTTTATCAGTTAGTATTAGCAGACATTAATCTTTTTTGTGTGATTCCTTTAACTCTTAGGCCTATCAGTGTGATCAGTTGTGAACTGAAATTGATCACCTGGGCTGGTGAGATGGCATTGGTACATGCCTTTTTGTTTGTTTGTTTTATCAGTTAGTATTAGCAGACATTAGTCTTGTTTTTGTGATCCCTTTGACTCTTAGATCTATCAGTGTGATAAATTGTGAACTGAAGTTGATCACCTGGACTGGTGAGATGGCATTGGTACATGCCTCCTTGGTGGGATTGTATTGGAATCCCCTGGCACTTTTCTAAATCCGTCATTTGGGCAAGTCTGAATGATCATGTCCCCAATTGTACATCTCCTCCCTCTCTTTTTCTCATTCTTATATTTAACCGGGATTACTTTTCAGTTAAGATTTATACACCTAAGAATAATTGTGTGTTAATTACAGAGTTCACAAAAAATACTAAAATGAATAAAGTATTACATTGTACACAACAGTCAACACCATAGCTGATCAACTCCTATTTCTCATAGTGTCCATATGCTTCCACAGGTTTCCCTTTGGTGCTCTGTTAGTTGCTGCCAATCATGGAAAACAAATGATATTTGTTTCTATGGGACTGGCTTAATTCACTTAGCATGATGTTTCCAGATTGCTCCATCTTGTTGTCAAATGACTGGGTTTCATTGTTTTTGACTGCAGTATAGTATTCCATAGAGTACATGTCCCATAGTTTCTTTATCCAGTCTACTGTTGATGGGCATTTGGGTTGGTTCCAGGTCTTAGCTATTGTGACTTGAGCTGCAATAAACATTAATGTGCAGATGGCTTTTTTATTTGCCAAATTAATTTCCTTTGGGTAAATTCCAAGGAGTGGGATGGCTGGGTTGTATGGTAGGGTTATGTTCAAGTTATTGAGGAATCTCCAGACTGAGTTCCATAGTGGCTTTCCCAGTTTGCATTCCCACCAACAGTGTGTTAATGTCCCTTTTTCCCCACATCCTCTCCAGCATCTATTGTTGGTTGATTTCTGAATGTGGGCCATTCTAACCGAGGTGAGGTGAAACCTCATTGTGGTTTTGATTTGCACTTCCCTGATTGCTAGTGATCTTGAACATTTTTTCATGTGTCTGTTGGCCATTTGGATTTCCTCTTTGGAAAGATGTCTGTTAAGGTCTTTGGCCCATCTATTAAGTGGATTGTTTGTTTTGATGTTGTGGAATTTCTTGATTTCTTTGTAGATTGTGGTTATCAACCCTTATCTGTTGCATAGTTTGCAAATATTTTTTCCCATTCTGTCGGTTTCCTATTCACTTTCCTGACTGTTTCTTTTGAAGTACAGAAACTTCTCAGTTTCATTCAATCCCAATAGTTAATTTTGGCTTTGAATGCCTGTGCTCCTGGGGTCTTTTCCAAGAAGTCTTTGCCTTTACCTATATCTTGCAGGGTTTCTCCAATGCTCTCCAATAATTTGATGGTGTCCGGTCGTATTTCAGTTTTTGATCCAAGTTGAGTGAATTTTTGTGCATGGTGAAAGGTAGGGATCTTGCTTCATGATTCTGCATGTGGAAATCTGATTTTCCCAGCATCATTTATTGAATAGACTGTCCTTATTCCAGGAATTGGTTTTGGATCCTTGATCAAATATGAGTTGGCTGTAGATGTTTGGGTTGATTTCTGGAATTTCTATTCTGTTCCATTGGTCTATCCACCTGTTTCTGTACCAGTACCATGCTGTTTTGATAACTACTGCCCTGTAGTAGGTCCTGAAATCTGGTATTGTGATACCTCTGGCTTTGTTTTTGTTGTACAAGATTGCTTTAGCTATTCAAGGTCTCCTGTGTCTCCATATGAATTTCAGCATCATTTTTTCCAGATCTGAGAAGAATGTCTATGGTATTTTGATTGGTATTGCATTGAATGTATAAATTGCTTTTGGGAGAATGGACATTTTGATTATGTTGATTCTTCCAATCCATGAGCATGGAAGATTCCTCCATTTTTTGCTATCCTCTTCTATTTCTTTCTTTAAGGTTTTGTAATTTTCTTTTGTTTTTTATTTTTGACAGGCAGAGTGGACCGTGAGATAGAGACAGAGAGAAAGGTCTTCCTTTTGCCGTTGGTTCACCCTCCAATGGCCGCCACGGTAGGCACGCTGCAGCCGGGGCACCGCGCCATTCCGATGGCAGGAGCAAGGTGCTTCTCCTGGTCTCCCATGGGGTGCAGGGCCCAAGCACTTGGGCCATCCTCCACTGCACTCCCTGGCCACAGCAGAGAGCTGGCCTGGAAGAGGGGCTACCGGGACAGGATCGGTGCCCCGACCGGGACTAGAACCCGGTGTGCCGGCACCGCAAGGCGGAGGATTAGCCTAGTGAGCCGCTGCACGGGCTAAGGTTTTGTAATTTTCATCATAGAGATCTTTAATGTCCTTGGTTAAGTTTATTCCAAGGTATTTGATTGTTTTTGTAGGTATTGAGAATGCGATTGAACTTAGGAGTTCTTTCTCAGCTGAGGCATTGTCTGTGTATACAAAGGCTGTTGTTTTTTGTGCATTGATTTTATATCCTGCTACTTTGCCAAACTCTTCCATTAGTTCCAGCAGTCTCTTAGTAGAGTTCTTTGGGTCCCCTAAATAAAGAATCATATCGTCTGCAAAGAGGGATAGTTTGAGTTCTTCCTCCCCAATTTGTATCCCTTTAATTTCTTTTTCTTGCCTAATAGCTCTGACTAAGGCTTCCAGAACTATATTGAAGAGCAGTGGTGAGAGTGGACATCCCTGTCTGGTACCTGATCTCAGTGGGAATGCTTCCAACTTTTCCCCATTCAATAGGATACTGGCCGTAGGTTTTTCATATATTGCTTTGATTGTATTGAGGAATGTTCCTTTTATACCCAGTTTGCTTAGGGTTTTCATCATGAAAGGGTGTTGTATTTTATCAAATGCTTTCTCTGCGTCTATTGAGAGAATCATATGTTTTTTTTGTGTGTGCAGTCTGTTAATGTGGTGTATCACGTTGATTGTTATGCGAACATTGAACCCTCCCTGTATACCAGGGATAAATCCCACTTGGTCTGGGTAGATGATCTTTCTAAATTTGTGTAGCATTCTATTGGCCAGAATTTTATTGAGTATTTTTGCATCTATGTTCATCAGGGAGATTCGTCTGTAATTCTCTTTCAATGTTGCATCTTTTTCTGGCTTAGGAATTAAGGTGATGGTGGCTGCTAGAAAGGATTTGGGAGGATTCCCTCTTTTTCGATTGTTCTGAATAGTTTGAGAAGAACTGGAGTTAGTTCTTCTCTAAATGTCTGGTAGAAATCAGCAGTGAATCCATCTGGTCCTGGGCTTTTCTTTGTTGGGAGGGCCTTTATTACTGCTTCAATTTCTGTGTCAGTTATGGGTCTGTTTAGGTTTTCTATGTCTTCCTGGCTCAATTTAGGTATGTTGTATGTGTCCAAGAATCTGTCCATTTCTGATAGATTTCCCTGTTTGCTAGCATGCAAGTCCTTGTAGTAATTTCTGATGATTCTTTTCATTTCTGTGGTGTCTGTTGTTACGTTTCCTTTTTCATCTGATCCTATTGATTTGGGTCTTTTCTCTTCTTTTTTTAGTTAGTTGGGCCAATGGGCTGTCAATTTTGTTTATTTTTCAAAAGCCAGCTCCTCGTTTGGCTGATTTTTTGTAATGTTTTTTTATTTAATCCTGTTGATTTCTTTTTGATTTTAATTATTTCTCTTCTCCCCCTAGCATTGGGTCTGATTTGCTGCTGATTTTCTAGATCCTTGAGATGACTTGAAAGCTCATCTATTTGGTGCCTCTCCAATTTCTTGATGTAGAAACCTATTGATATAAACTTCCCTTTAACACTGCGTTTGTTGTATCCCATAGGATTTGGTATGATGTGCTGTTATCCTAATTTACTTCCAGGGAATTTTTGATTTCTCTTTTAATTGCTTCTATGACCCATTGTTCATTCAGGAGCATGTTGTTCAATCTTCATGTGTTTGAACGTGCTCTAGGGATTCCCAAGTTGCTAATTTCCAATTTCATTCCTTTGTGGTCTGAGAAGCTGCATGGTGTGATTCCAATATTTTTGAATTTGCTGAGACTTGCTTTATGGCCTAGTATGTGGTCAATCCTAGAGAAGGTTCCATGTACTGCTGAGAAGAATGTAACATCTTTCTGTGTAGCATAACAAGTTCTGTAGATATCTGTTAGATCCATTTGGGATATAGTGTCATTTAAATCTACTGTCTCCTTGTTGATCTTCTGTCCTGACGATCTATCTCTGAGAGTGGAGTTTTGAAGTCCCCCAGTACTATTGTACTGGGGACTAAGTCACCCTTTAAGTCCCTTAACAAGTCTTTTAAATAAACCGGTGCCCTGTAATTAGGTGCATATACATTGATAATCATTATATCTTCCTGTTGAATTGATCCCTTAATCATTATATAGTGCCCCTCTTTGTCTCTCCTAATAGTTTTTCTGGTAAAATTTATGTTAACTGATATTAAGATGGCTATGCCCGCTCTTTTTTCATTTCTGTTGGTATGGTATATCTTTTTTCCAGCCTTTCACTTTCATTCTGTGTGCATTTTGTTAGAAAGATGTGTTTCTTGTAAACAGCAAAACGATGGGTTTTGTTTTTTTACCCAATCAGCCAATCGGTGTCTTTTAGCTGGACTGTTCAGGTCTTTAACATTTAATGTGATTATCAATAAGTAGTAACTTTGCCCTATCATTTTTGGGTTTCCTGTGATCTTTTGCTGTGAGGTTTACTTCCTTTACTTTCTTTCATATTGGTGACCGTGTTTCTGTGTTTCTGAGTTTCTGCATGTATCACTTCTTTAAGCATCTTTTGCAGGGCTGGATGAGTGGCGACAAATTCTTTCAATTTCTGTTTGCTGTGATAGGTCTTTCTTTCACCTTCATTCACAAATGAGAGCTTTGCAGGATATAATATTCTGGGTTGGCAGTTTTTCTCTCTTAGTACCTGGGCTATGTCTCGCCATTCCCTCCTCGCTTGTAGGGTTTCTGATAAGAAGCCAGCTGTGAGTCTAATTGGGTATCCTCTGAGATTGGTCTGATGTCCTTCCTGCACATTTTAAGATCTTTTCTTTATGTTTCACTGTGGTGAGTTTTATTACAATGTGACGTGGTGAAGATCTCTTGTGGTCATGTTTACTAGGGGTTCTATGAGCTTTCTGTACTAATATGTCTCTGTCCTTCTCCATACCTGGGAAATTTTCTGCTAGTATCTCACTAAAAAGGCCTTCTAATATTTTCTCCCTCTTCATGCCTTCAGAAACTCCTAGAACCCGAATGTTTGTTTTTTTTTAATAGTATCCTGTAGATTCCCGATATTATTTTTTAGATTTCTAATTTCCTTTTCTTTTCTTTGGTAGCCTGTTTCCTTTCCTGGTCTCTGTCTTCTAAGTCCAATATTCTCTTTTCTGCTTCATCCATTCTGTTTTTAAGGCTCTCTAATGTGTTTGTCATTTGATCTATTGAATTCTTCATTTCATTATGGTTTCTCGTCACTCTCACTGTTTCATGTTCTACTAGTTGTTTCATTTCATTTGATTCCTCCTTAAGACTTCATTTTCATGAGAGAGATTTTCTATCTTGTCCATTAAGGATTTCTGTAGTTCAAGAATTTGTTTTTTAGAACTTCTTAATGAAATTACCAATTTTTTGAAATCCGCTTCTTGCATTACCTCTATCTCTTCATCTTCATAATCTTGAATTGGGGTGTCTTTTTCATTTGGAGGCATTATAGTGTCTTCCTTGCTCTTGTTACCTTTGTTTCTATGTTTGTTTGGCATCTTGGAGGTGTGGCCAAAGAGCTCTGTTTGGTTCTTCAGGGTTGCCTAGGCTAAGGAGTTTGTTTTACATATGTAAAGCAGTCCCTGCTCTTTGTCTTTCTGGGGTTTGTAAGGATGCAGAGAGAGGCTAGTGTCCCTGCTGGTTCACCTTTTTTTCTCTCCTCCAGTCAGCCTGGTGTAGCCCCCCCCCCCACACCTCGTGGGTTAAGACCATGCTCTAACCTTCCTGGCCAATGTCTCGGGTTACCTTTCCTTCCAGTGCCGGGGCTCAAATTCTGTGGCTGGGTTTCTGTGACTGGGCTCGCTGTTTTCCCAAATCTCACGGCTCCCATGTCCATGGTGCAGCTCAGTGCGGGTCTGTGCGGCTCAGCAAGGCTGGGCGCTGCTAGGTGCGGCTCGGCGCTGCTTGGTGCAGCTTGGTGCGGCTCGGCACTGCTCGGCCCACTGTCCATGAATTTTTTAAACAGCCTGTAAGCAGTCATTTTATGACTGTAAATGTGTTTCCTTCCTTCATTTTTTCTTTCTTCCTTCCTCCCTCCCTCCCACCTTTCCTCCCTCCCACCTTTCCTCCCTTCCTCCTTTCCTTCCTTCCTTCCTTCCTCCCTCCCTTCCTTCCTTCCTTCCTTCCTTCCTTCCTTCCTTCCTTCCTTCCTTCCTTCCTTCCTTCCTTCCTTCCTGCCTTCCTTCCTTCCTTTCTTTCTTTCTTACTGTTTTAGTACTAGTTGTAGCATCACTTCAATTGGACAACATATTAAGGACAGATCCCACATGAGACATAAGTACACAGTGACTCCTGTTGTTGATTTGACAATTTAACATTCTTGTTTATGGTGTCAGTAATCTCCCTAGGCTCTAGTCATGAATTGCCAAGGCTATGGAAGCCTTTAGGGTTCGCTGACCAGCTGGCTTCTGGCTTCAGATCAGCACGAAGCACAGGCCGCAGCGGCCATTGGAGGGTGAACCAATGGCAAAAGGAAGACCTTTCTCTGTCTCTCTCTCTCTCACTGTTCACTCTGCCTGTCAAAAAAAAGCAACAGTATTTTTACACTTTGTGTTTCTGTGTGGGTGCAAACTGATGAAACCTTTACTTAGTATATACTTAATTGATCTCCTGTATATAAAGATAATTGAAAATGAAAAAAAACAACAAAAACAAAAACAAAAAATAACTTTGTGTTAAATTGTAAATTACATAGAAAATTAATCAATATTTTGAAAAAAATATCTTGTAGGATCTCTGTCATTAATGTGCTGTACACTGTGATTTAATGCTATATCTAGTACTCCAACAGTATTTTTCACTTTGTGTTGCTATGTGAGGGTAAACTGTTGAAATCTTTATTTTATATATACTAAAATGATTTTCTGTATATAGAGAGAATTGAAAATGAATCTTGATGTGAATGGAAGGGGAGAGAGTGTGGGAAAGGGGAGGGTTGTGGGTGGGAGGGAAGTTATGGTGGGGGGAAGCCATTGTAATCCATAAGCTGTACTTTGGAAATTTATATTCATTAAATAAAAGCTTTTAAAAAATTCTAGCCAATTGAATTCAACAACATATCAGAAGATCATCCAGCCCTACCAAGTAGGACTTATCCCTGGTGTGCAGGGATGGTTCAACTTTCACAAATCAATCAATGTGATTCATTGCATTAACAAACTGCAGAAAAAAAACCATGTGATTATCTCAATAGGTGCAGAGAAAGCATTTGATAAAATACATACTCCTTCATGATGAAAACTCTAAGCAAATTGGGTAGAGAAGGAACATTCCTCAACACAAACAAGGCAATTTATGATAAACCCATGGCCAGCATCATATTGAATGGGTAAGAATTCTCACAGAATTCTAGGATGAGAGAGAGATGCCCACTCTCACCATTGCTATTCAATATATTCCTGGAAGTTTTAGTCAGAGCCATTAGGGATACAAAGGGATACAAGTTGAGAAGGAGGAAGTCTAACTATCTCTATTTTGCAGACAACTTGATTCTATATCTAGGGTATCCAAAAAATTCTATTAAGAGACTCGTGTTACTCATAGGAGAGTTTAGTAAAGTAACATGATATAAAGTCAATACAGAAAAATCAACTGCCTTTTTATACACAGACAATGCCACAGTTGAGAAAGAACTTTTAAGATCAATTTCATTCACTACAGCTACAAAAAAATCAAACACTACGGAATAAATTTAACCAATGATGTCAAAGATCTCTATGATGCTAATTATAAAACATTAAAGAAAGCAATCGAAGAAGATACAAAAAATGAAAAAAATCTTTCATTAACATGGATTGGAAGAATGAATATCATCAAAATACCCATTCCTCCAAAAGCAATTTACAGATTCAATGTGACACCCATTAAAATACCAAAGAAATTCTTGAAAAATGATGCTGAAATTCATATGGAGATACAAGAGATCTTGAATAGGTAAAGAAATCTGCGGCCGGCGCCGCGGCTCACTAGGCTAATCCTCCGCCTTGTGGCACTGGCACACCGGGTTCTAGTCCCAGTTGGGGCACTGGATTCTGTCCCGGTTGCCCCTCTTCCAGGCCAGCTCTCTGCTGTGGCCAGGGAGTGCAGTGGAGGATGGCCCAAGTGCTTGGGCCCTGCACCCACATAGGAGACCAGGAGAAGCACCTGGCTCCTGCCATCGGATCAACGTGGTGCGCTGGCCACAGCACACCAGCTGCGGTGGCCATTGGAGGGTGAACCAACGGCAAAGGAAGACCTTTCTCTCTGTCTCTCTCTCTCTCACTGTCCACTCTGCCTGTGAAAAAAAATTAAAAAAAAAGAAATCTGGGGCCAGCGCCATGGCTCACTTGGTTATTTATCCACCTGTGTTGCCAGCATCCCAAATGGGTACCGGGTCCTAGTCCTGGTTGCTCCTATTCCAGTTCAGCTCTCTGCTGTGGCTATGAGGGCAGTGGAGGACGGCCCAAGTACTTGGGCACCTGCACCCACGTGGGAGACCAGGAGGAAGCACCTGGCTCCTGGCTTTGGATCGGCGCAACTCCAGCCGTAGCGGCCATTTGGGGAGTGTACCTTTCTCTCTGTCTCCCTCTCACTGTCTTCAACTCTACTAACCAAATAAATAAAATAAAATAAAAATTTTAAAGAAAGAAAAAATCTTATATGACAAAAACAAAGCTGGTGGTATCAAAATATCAGATTTTAAGACATACTATAGGGCAGTTACAATTAAAACACCCTGGTACTGGAACAAAATAGATGCAAAGACCAATGGAAGAGAATAGAAACCCAGGAAATCCATCCAAACCTCTACAGCCAACTTATATTTTATTAAGGAGCTAAAATGAATCTCTGAAGCAAGGACAGTCTCTTCAACAAATGATGTTGTGAAAACTAGATTTCCACATGCCGAAGTATGAAGCAAGACCCCTACCTTACACCTTACACAGAAATGCACTCTAAATGGATTAAAGATCTAAAATGGGTATTTTCTGTTCTCAGTTAGCTCTTTAAGTGTTGTGAACATCTGGTCAATTGGCTTACTGGTCGGGTTAAAGACTGCAAAAGGGATCATCTTTGCTACCTGTACTGAGTATTTGCTGTCCAAAACTATATTTACCGGTCCATCTTGGCTAAGGAGTAGAACCTTGACTATTGCTCTTATTTCTCCCAACTGTACTGATCCCCTGTGGGGTTCTACATGGATCTTACCTTTTTCTGTTAAAGATTTGATCATTATTCCAAAGAGTGACTTGTTGGCATCCATAAACGTTTGCACATGGTGCCATGGCTATAGGTTGATTAGCAGGGAAAGCATGTTTTGGATAGCCTATTTCTAAGGTTTGTAGTGTCCGGAGTAGCCTGTCCGCTGGCAGGGGATTGCCAATCTGTCCTGCAAAATTTATCATTAAAGTTTGAAAGAACGCGCGATTCTGCATCAATGTTGACAGTTCTAATTGTGGTAGTGGTAGGACCAGTATGTCTGGCTCTGTGTTAAATGTCTTAATGGTATAATATCTTAATTTAAGTCCCATCATAAGGATGGCATCTATTGTTCACTATTTTATAGCAATCGCTCCAGGCTATGTGCACCCAAAAAAGTGGTCCATGTTATTGCCAAATAACTCCTAAGGGGCCTTGAGGGTAGATATGGTTATGGCAAATAGAGGTACCTGAGGGTCATATCTAAAGGTGTTTAAATTTGATAACTGGGTGTTAATTTTTTCTATAGTGGGTTTGGCTGCTGGTGTCAATGTGATTTTTGAAGAAGGGCTGTTTCCCTTAGTCAGTAAATCATATAGTGGTCTAAGTTCTGCAGGTGTAAGGGGAAGGAAGGGCTTCAGCCAATTGATTTGGCCACATAGTTGCTGAAGTTCATTAAGTGAGTATTTATGCGTGACTTTTAGATTTGGTCCCATTGGAGATATATGGGAGGAGATTTGCTAACGTGAGAATTGAAAGGGAGGAAAATGTTGTACCTTTGGTTCCCATCTTTTTTATATTTTTATTAATGGCTCTCAAATCCTGTAGACGCCTATATTTTCCCTGTTTCTTTGGTATCACAAAAATGGGCGTGTTATGAGGGCTAGTGGAGGGTTCTATGTGTCCATTTTCCAATTGTTCCTGTACTAATTCTTTAGGATGCTAAGTTTGGGTTGTATTATTGGCCACTGCTCTACCCAGATGTTTTCTGTTTTTTCCCATTCAATGGGGATTGGGCTTGGCTTTTGTATGAGGTGAGAAGGGTCCCCTAGAATTGGGGGTGAATCTTACTTGTAGGTTCTACATTAAAGGTACTGGCTTGTGGAGATTTGTGACCCATAGTAAACCACTTGCATTTGTGAGAGCACATCTCTCCCCCATAAGGTCAGGAAAACCTCAGCAATTAGTGGAAAGATGGTTCCTGTATCTCCATTGTCATCTCACCAAGTTACAGGTGTGATGATCTGATCAGCCAATTTTAATCCTCCAACACCTTGGAGGTCAGGTCTGGGTGCATCCCTAGCTTTTTTTTTATTGAACTTTTATTTAATGAATATAAATTTCCAAAGTGCAGCTTATGGGTTACAATGGCTTCCCGCCTCCCATTACTTCCCTCCCACCGACAACCTCCCCTTTCCCGCTCCCTCTCCCCTTCCAATCACATCAAGATTCATTTTCAATTGTATTTATATACAGAAGATCAGTTTAGTATATATTAGGTAACGATTTCAACAGTTTGCCCCATATAGCAACACAAAGTGCAAAAAAAAATACTGTTGGAATACTAGTTATAGCATTAAATAAGAGTGTACAGCACATTAAAGACAGAGATCCTACATAATATTTTTAAAAAATTAATTAATTTTCTATGCCATTTCCAATTTAACACCAGGTTGTTTTTTTTCATTTCCAATTATCTTTATATACACAAGATCGATTCAGTATATAATTAGTAAAGATCTCATCAGTTTGTACCCACGCAGAAACACAAAGTGTAAAAATACTACTTCAGTACTAGTTATAGCATCACTGCACATTAGACAACACATTAAGGACAGGTCCCACATGGGATGTAAGTACACAGTGACTTCTCTTGCTGACTTAACAATTTGACACTCCTGTTGATGCTGTCAGTTATCTCCCTAGGCTCTAGACATGAGTTGCCATGGCTATGGAAGCCTTTAGGGTTCGCTGACTTTGATCTTATTCCGATAGGGTTATAGTCAAAGTTGAAGGTCTCTCCTCCCTTCAGAGAAAGGTACCTACTTCTTCGATGGCCCCATTCTTTCCAGTGGGATCTCACTCATAGAGATCTTTCATTTAGGTCTTCTTCTTTTTTTTTCTTTTCCATGGTATCTTGGCTTTCCATGCCTACAATACTCTCATGGGCTCTTCAGCCAGATCTGAATGCCTTAAGGGCTGATTCTGAAACCAGAGTGTTGCTTAGGACATCAGCCATTCTATGAGTGTGTTGTTGGTAGTTTTCTGAATGTGAGACATTCTCATCGGAGTGAGGTGAAACCTCATTGTGGTTTTGATTTGCATTTCTCTGATTGCTAGTGATCTTGAACATTTTTTCATGTGTCTGTTGGCCATTTGGATTTCCTCTTTCGAAATATGTCTCTTGAGGTCCTTGGCCCATCTCTTAAGTGGGTTGTTTGTTTTGTTGTTTTGGATTTTCTTGATTTCTTTGTAGATTCTGGTTTTCAACCCTTTATCTGTAGTATAGTTTGCAAATATTTTTTCCAATCTGTCAGTTGCCTCTTCACTTTCCTGACTGTTTTTTTTTTGAAGTACAGAAACTTCTCAATTTGATGCAATCCCAAATGTTAATTTTGGTTTTAACTGCCTGTGCTCCAGGGGTCTTTTCTAAGAAGTCTTTACCTGTACCTATATCTTGCAGGGTTTCTCCAATGCTCTCTAATAATTTGATGGTTTCGGGTCATAGATTTAAGTCTTTAATCCATGTTGAGTGAATTTTTGTGTAAGGTGCAAGGTATGGGTCTTGCTTCAAGCGTCTGCACGTGGAAATCCAATCTTCCCAGCACCATTTATTGAATAGACTGTCCTTATTCCAGGGGTTAGTTATGGATCTTTGATCAAATATAAGTTGGCTGTAGATGTTTGGGTTCATTTCTGGGGTTTCTATTCTGTTCCATTGGTCTATTCATCTGTATCTGTACCAGTACCATGCTGTTTTGATAACAACTGCCCTGTAGTAGGTCCTGAAATCTGGGATTGTGATGTCTCTGGCTTTGTTTTTGTTGTACAAGATTGCTTTGGCTATTCGAGGTCTTATGTGTCTCCATATGAATTTCAGCATTATTTTTTCCAGATCTGAGAAGAATGTCTTTGGTATCTTGATTACTATTGCATTGACTGTATAAATTGCTTTTGTGAGAATGGACATTTTGATGATATTGATTTTCCCAATCCATGAGCATGGAAGATTTCTCCATTTTTTGGTATCCTCTTCTATTTCTTTCTGTAAGGTTTTGTAGTTTTCATCTTAGAGATCTTTAACATCCTTGGTTAAGTTTATTCCAAGGTATTTGATTGTTTTTGTAGCTATTGTGAATGGGATTGATTTTAGAAGTTCTTCCTCAGCCATGGCATTGCCTGTGTATACAAAGGCTGTTGATTTTTGTGCATTGATTCTATATCCTGCTACTTTGCTAAACTGGGGGTTTAAAGGCTTGGCCTTGCAATCTTTTACACCTGGGACACAGCGTTTTCTGCCCATTTTTTAGCATTTGGGTAGTTTCGCTGTAGGTGTCCTGTTTCCTGACATCCCCAACAAACTGGAGGGTCTTTAGACTTCTTTGTGCTCAATTTGTTAATGGCTGCAGTCAGGGCCTGTATGGGTGTATCAGCAGGGTTTACCTCCTTTGTGGCTACTATCCATTTAGAAATGTCTTCATTATGGCCTGGGGCATTTGCTGTTTTTGCCTCTTTGTTAGCACCTTCCCAAGATAATTGTTTGACCCAATTGTCTTGATCAAGGCCAGGCAGTAATCTTTTCTCTACTGCCTCCAAGACTCTGGCAAGGAAATCGGGGAATCATTCAGCTGGGCCTTGAACTAGATTTCTTAAGAGCTGACTATAATTAGGAGGATTTATATTTTTAAGGTTTTAATTACCAAATCTCTGCAGTGGATTTGTTTCTGAGAGGAGCAGTGTGGTGGGGGCAAGAGGCATGCAGTCACCACACAGACCCCAGGAGTCGGGTGAAAGCAGGCTTGAGGTGAACAGCCCGCAGACTCATTTCTTACAGTTGGTACAACATCTTATGTAGCCAAGACCAGCTAATCTGGTCAAGGGGCTGTCTATGCCCCAACCAATCACAGCCTGTTGCCAGGCAGGCTCTGTTGCCAGGTGGGTTTCAAAGCCATTCCTGAGTAACTGACACTCGCTTGCCAGTGGCCACCTTGGCATGGCCTTCTCATTCCACCACAGCATATGGAATTATCTAATCACTTGGAACAATTTTAACGAAGTCAGAATAGTGGAAGAGAAGAGAGCTTACTGCAGTTGGCTAGGAAACTGATAAACGGTTACCAATTAAACAAAAACTCTTAAAAAGATATGTCATAATTTACTGTACATAGGTTGAGAGAGATATTTCCCAGGGTAATGATACCTTGGGAGGGGCCACTTAATTTTCTTTCCATCTGCTGTGTAGGACATTGCTGGGTAGAGGGCTTGATGGATTGGAGATGCCTGAAATTCCTCCCAGGACTTTACAATATGGGGAGATGCCAAGGTGGCTAAATTAAAAGAAAGGGCAAGGTTCTGTCTCCACGAAATACTGGTGAAGAGGTTTTTGCTGCCACTAGATAAGACAGGGAAAAGTGACATGGACATTAAAAAAAAACAAATATATATTTATTTATTTCCAAGGCAGAGTTACGGAGATGCAGAGGCAGGGAGAGGGAAGGAGAGAGAAGAGGGAAGGGGAGGGAAGGGAAGGGAATGGAAGGGAAGGGAAGGGAAGGGGGAGGGGGATGGGGAGGGGAGGGGAGGGAGAAGGGAGGGGAGGGGAGGGGAGGAAGGGGAGAGTAGGAAAGGGAAGGAAGGGGAGAGTAGGGAGTGGAGTGAGTGGAAGGGGAGGGGAAGGGGGTAGGGGATGGGATGGGAGGGGGAGGGGAGGAAAGGAAGGTGAGGGAAGGAAGGGGATGGGAGGGAAGGGGAGAGGATGGGAGGGAATGAAAGGGGAGGGGAGGGAAAGGGAGGGAAGGGGAGGGGAGTGGATGGAAGGGGAGGGGAAGGGTGGGGGGAGGGGGTGGGAGGGGAGAGGGGAGGGGAGGGAGGGGAGGGGAGGGGGAAGGAAGGGGAGAGAAGAAATGGGAGGGGAGGGAAGGGGGAGGCAGATAATGGGAGAGGAGGGGAGGGAAGGAAGGGGAGGGAAGGAAGAGGAGGGGAGGGAATTGGAGGGGAGGGAAGAGGAGGGGAGGGAAAGGAGGGGAGGGAAGAGGAGGGGAGGGAAAGGAGGGGAGGGGAAGAAGGAAGGAGGAAGGAAGGAAAGGGAAGGATGGAGAGGGGAGGGGAGGAGAGGGAAGGGAAAGGGAGGGGAGGGAAGGGAAGTCTTCCATTCCTGGCTCACTTCCCAGATGGCCACACTGGCCAGAGCTGGGCTTATCCAAAGCCAGGAGCAGGAGATTATTCCAGGTCTCTGCAGGGGATGCAGGGACCCAGAGACTTGGGCCATTGTCCACTGCTTTTCCAGGCCACAGCAGAGTTGGATTGGAAGTGGAGAAGCTGGGACTCAAACTGGTGCATGTAGGGGGATGCTGGTACTGCTGGCAGTGGCTTCACCCAATATGCCACAGTGCCAGCCCACGTGGATGATTCTTTGAAGTGAAGTTGTCTAGGATTTACCACTGTTCTCGAGTTTTTTCCTTTGGTAGCTCTGCCAAGTATATTTTTGGAGATTGCTGGAACAGAGATTTTCTTTGTGGGAGACAGAATTTACATGTAATGCAGAGTAGCTTTGTGATATTGCAGTTCCATTTTTGTTAAATTTTAGGGTTTTCAGGTCTAAAGAAGGGGAGGAGGAGGTCTCTCTGCATTTGTTTGTTGGCCAGACCTAATGGCACACTCAATTTAGATGTGTGCCTTTCCTCCTGAAGCTTAGGGTGACTGAGGGTGGCCATGAGAGTGTCTGGCGGTAACCAACTTGCTGTAGGTTTCATGCCTGGCCTTTTCCAGAGCTAAGCAAAGTCTCACCTTCAAACTGAAACTCAGAGTCTTCTATATTTAGCTTGAGGAAGTTGATACAGCAACAGCATGTGACAGGTGGTTAGACAAAGAAGTAGTTCTCAGGCACAGAGTGAAACAGTATTAAAATCTAGAAGACCTTAGAAAACAGTATACCTAGTGAAAAAAGCCAATCTCAAAAGGGCAAATACCATATGTTCTCCCTGATCTGTGATGACTAATAGAGCACCTAAAAGGTAGCCCATAGGAGTGAAATTGACCCTTTGAGAGGTGAAGACTTTGAACAGCCCTTGTCTCTGCTGTTGAGGAAATTTTTATTTTTTCATACTATTAGTTGAGTTCTTTGCTTAGTATAGAGTTAATCTTACATGCATAAAGTTCATTGAAAATAGATCTTAGTTGAAAAGTAAGAATGGTAGTAGGAGAGGAAGGAGGAAGAAGGGTGGGAGGGTGATAGGGAAGGTGGGTAGGGTGGGAAGAATCACTATGTTTCTAAAGTTGTATTTGTGAAATGCATGTGTTTGCATACCTTAAATAAAAGGTTTCGGAGAAAAAGAAAAAAAATTAAAACAAGAACTAAAAGGCTGTTAAAAAAGAAAAGTTTTGTTATATATTGTCAAATATCAAAACAAATCTAGAAGCCCTTGGAAGGCAGCATGAGAGTCTCCTGGTATGTGGGCCATGGGTTTCCTGCCAACAGAAGCCTTGGCTGACATGCTCCTGTAATGCTGCTGTGACAGATGTAGGGTCTTTAGGACAGCCCCAACTCAGGAAGCATTGTGGGCTTCTGTACACAGTGGAGAAGAGCTGAGTGAGGCTGCCACTGTGCTCAGGGTGAGCAGTGGTAACCCATCCAGGTGAACCTCCAGCCCCACACAGGAATTCTCCAAGAACTTATGCCTCTTGTGCATGTATCTCTGTAAAGTGTCATGATCCAGTGAAAAGAGTTAACTGTAGCATCTCCATAAGAACAAAATCAGAAGCCAAGCAGACTGCAAGCACGGCCTGAAGTTATCAGTATAATGATTGTAAGGCTGCAGTATGCAGGAATGCTGCCATGGCTATAACCTGAAGTCGTCATGTATAATAATAATGAGATTTGCTGTGTGCAGAAATGCTGCCATGATGTGATACAGTGTTGCCAGCAATCAGGGTAAAGTCAACAGTGTAATAATAACAAAGTTTACCTTGGGCAGGAACATTGCCACAATGTAACTCATTGGTGCCAGCAGTCATGGCTTGCAGCCATTAGTGCAATGATAAAGAAGCTCACTGGGTACTGGAATGCTGCCGTGATGTGACACATAAGCTAAATGGTGAGGAGTCCTTTGGTACTGCTGCTTCGTGCTCTCTCACCTCAGAACCTCAAAGGCCTTATCTGTAAAACATGAATCTGATCTCTGCATCACCACCTTCTGCCCTCTTGGCAGACATCAAAGGGGGCAATAGAAAAGGTCTCAGTGACCGTTGGGGCAGGGAATATAAACCAGTTGCCCTGGCTTGTATTAGCATAACTGCTCTTGGCAACCCAGGACCAGCTGTGCCTACAGTGGTAGACTGAGGCCGTCAGGATAACGCTTGTCTCCATGAATGTGGACTACCCTAGCAGAATACATCACCTAGTTAATTATGTGAAGTGCACAGTGTTAATGAGTTCTTTAGTGGTGAACATACAGCAAGATATGTCTCTTAAATCACCAATTTTTATGCCTTAAATCTAAGGCCACTCCCAAAGTTTATTGGAAATGCAAATTCTAGAAGGAGTATACATGCAATGCCGTGTTTTGTACCAAAATCAGTTTATTGTTAATCTCATTTTCCATGAGCTCTAGAAGTTCCAATGCATATATAAAGATATTTTTATAAGGAATTTATTCCTGTGACTGTCAGACCTGTCAAGTCTGAAAGCTGTTGGTTATCTCAGCAGACTGGACACAGAACCTGGAGCTGCTATGCTGCTGCCTTAAATGCCTCTGCTTTCAGGGAAAAATCTTCATTTAATCTTCAGGTCTTCAACTGATTGGAGATGTATGAAAATAGATGACTGAAGGATAGTTGGATAGTTAGGAACCTAGATAAATGAGTAGATGAATGATGGCTATGTAAATGGAGAAATGCATGTTATAAACATATACAAATAGATGATAAAATGATAGATATTTAGATAGATAGATAGATAGATAGATAGATAGATAGATAGGCAGAGACATGTATAAGCAGAAGGATGGTCAGGTGATAGATACATTATAGAGAGAAGGAGAGATATGATGGATACATAGATATTTGATAGGGTAGATGTATAGATGGGTGATGATAAATGAGGCATAATAAATGATGAATAGTGATAAGACTGAGATATATAGAAACAATAGATAATAGAAAGAGAGAGATCGTGGTGATAGTTACATAGACTGCTAATGGCTGGATCTAAAACCTAGATGACTGACAGATAAATTATAGGTAAGTAGATAGATAGGTGATAGATAAATGGATGAGTTAGAGATGATAAATACAAGATATATAAATGGCAGGTAGAGAGATGTATATTAAGTAGATAGACATACAGACAAGCAGTGGATAGTTAGATTACAAGTAATCAGCTCAGGTAATTATGGGACCGGTCCATCTAAAATCTGCAGGTTGACTAGCAGTCTCGGCAAGTAGGTAAGAGCCATTGCTATTTTCTACAGCCACTTTCTGCATGAAACTGAATCTTTGTTCTCCATTTCTTTAACTGGTGGTCTGAGGTCCATCTGCAAAGACAAGGATAATCTTCCAGTCAACTAATAGTGGGCCTTAGTCACACCTAGCAAACACTAGCACAGCAAGTCCCACTGGAATGTGAAAGTGGCTGAGGTGTACAAACGCCTAGACTGACAGACACTGTCTCTATCCCAGGAAGTCCTCATGGTCTCAGCATCAAATAGACAGAAAAGCAGAGTTTTCAGGCATAGCTCTTCACCTCCTCCCTCTGAGCAAATGCTGAAGTTTTTGTAATTGAAGAATAACAGCTGGCTCAGTTTTAAGGCATCACCACCTCTTGTTGAGCTTTGGCCAAGGACAGCAAGAGGAGCGAGCTCCAAGTGTAACAAGTCCTTGACCCAACTTAGACTCACACTGGGGTCTCCCAACCAATTTTGTCTGTAACATGGCTTATCATGAAATATGTTTTTTTTTAATTTTCCTTTTCCTTTGAAAGGCAGAGCCACAGAGAACCAGATACAGAAGGTAATAAAATGGCCAACAGACACTTGAAACAGTGTTCAGGATCAGTATGTATCATGGAAATGCAAATCAAAACCACAAAGATGTTTCATTTCACTATAGTTAGAAGACTATTATTCTGAAATCATCAAACAAGATAGCATGGAGATTGCTCAGAACTCTGAAATACATGTGGCATATGATCAGCCCTCTGGCTCCTGGAATTTACCAAAATGAAATGAAATCAGCAGACAATAGTATTATTTGTACCTCCATGTTTATTGAGTCTCAATTTACAAGCAAAGAGATTAAATCAACCCCCAACATATCCACTACCTGATGAAGGGGTATAGAAAGTATGATGCATGTATGCTCCACAGAATACCACTGCAACAAAATGGATGCAAACTAGTCTCAAAAAACCAAATATGATATGTGTTCTCTGCCATGTGACAGGTAACATAAAATAGCAAAAATGTATAGGAGTGAAATAGTCATTTTCAGATATGAGTGTCATATTTAGCTCTTGTTTATATTCCTGTTGCACTGTGGTCTTCGTACTTTTTACTTGTTGAATATTATGATTAGTGACAAATTCAGCCTGTGAATAGAGTGGGTTAAAATTTTAGCATTAGAGGCCAGGCTGTGGTGCAGCAGGCTAATGCCCTGGCCTGAAGCGCCAGCATCCCATATGGGTGCCGGTTCAAGAACCAGGTGCTTCACTTTGAATCCAGCTCTCTGCTATGGCCTGGCAAAGCAGTAGAAGATGGCCCAAGTGCTTGGGCCTCTGCACCCATGTGGGAGACCCGTAAGAAGTTCCTGGCTTCTGCCGCAGCTCCAGCCATTGCAGCCAGCTGGGGGATGAACCAGCAGTTGGAAGAACTCTCAGATAGAGTTCTCTCTGCTTCTCCTCTCTCTGTGTAACTCTGACTCTCAAATACAAAAAATCTTTTAAAAAGTACTGTGTTTAAAAATTTTTTGGCATTGCAAACATCTTTCATAAAGTAAGTGGAAAGAGAGAGAGAAGAGAGCTGGGGTGGATGTTAGAGCAGTGAGGAAAGCATGTTTGCTTTCTTGTACCTATGGAATGCCAAAAATCTGTTCTTTTTACGTTAATTGGGGGAAATTAAGAAACACAACTCACTAACATACTCTCAGACTGAAAGTGAAAGCATAGACAAATATATTCCATGCCAATGGAAATAAAAAACAAGCAGGAATAGCCACCTTAGTATGACACAAAGTAGACTTTAACACAAATACCATTAGACAACTAAGGGCATTATGTAATGATTATAGAATCAATTCAACAGAAAAATGTGACTGTACTAAATATATTTGAACCCATTGCTAGAGTGCGTGACCATTTAAAATAAATGTTAATGGATATAAAGGAAGATGTAGACTCCATTATAATAATAATGGAAGACTTCAACACCCCATTTTCACCAGTGGAGAGATCAATGAGGAAAAAAATCAACAGATAAACAACAGAGCTAATTTATACTATTGACCAAGTGGACCTAATTGATATCTACAGAACTTGTCATCCCACAGCTGCAGAATTCATACACTTTTCCCCAATACCTGGAACTCTATCAAGGATGCATTCTGCCCTATGCCAGAAAACGTCATAAAATTTTTTAAAAATGAAATTGTTCTGAATACAATGGAATTTAACTTGGAAATGGACAGTTTAAGGAACCCTAGAAAATGCGTGAATGCAAGAAAACTGAAAAGCATGCTCCAAATAAACAATGGGTCAAGGAAGAAATCAAATGAAAATGAAAAATTATTAGTCATGAATGAAGACAACACAACAGCATATCAACTGGGATACAAAAAAAGCAAGGTTAAGAGGAAAGTTTGTAGCAATTAGTGCATACATAAAAAATTGGACTGGGTAGTGCTGTGCCATAGCTGGAAAAGCAAAACCTGCATCTTCAACTTCCCAAATGGGTGCCAGTTTGAGTCCCAGGTGCTCCTCTTCTAATCCAGCTACTGTCTAATGCACCTGAAAAAGCAGCGGAAGATGGCCCAAGTATCTGGGCCACTGTACCAACATGGGAGACCCTTAAGAAGCTCCTGGCCCCTGGCTTCAGGTTGGCACAGCTCCAGCCCTTGCAGCCAATTGGGGAGTGAACCAGCAGTTGGAAGAATCTCTCTCTCTCTCTCTCTCTCTCTCTCTCTCTCTCTCTCTGCAGCTCTCTCTCTCTCTCTCTCTGTAGCCCTCGCATATAAATAAATAAATATTTTAAAAAAGAAACTGGACAGGTATCAAATAAATGACCTAGCCATGTGTCTCTTGTATCTAGATAAGAAGAAGCCAAATCCAAAATTAGCAAGGGGAAACAATAAAAAACATAGAAAAAGGAATATACAAAAGATTCCTTGTGAGTTTTTTGAAAAACGTAGATAAAATTATAAAACAATTGGCACAACTAAAAAATGTGGAAAACCCAAATTAATAAAGTAAAAATTTAGATGCTATAAAGGGTGCCACATAACTTAGAAGAATCACCAGGAATTACTATAAATAGAGAGATATGTCAACAAGTTGGAAAATCTAGATGAAATCAACAGATTGTAAGACACAATGCACCAAAACTGAGTTATGAAGACATAGAAAACCCAAACAAACCAATAACCAAAATGTAAATTGAATCAGTAATAAAGACCCAACAAATAATAACCCAGGACCAGAAGGTTTCATTGCTGAATTCTACCAAAAAATGGATCCCGATCCTTCTTAAACTGTTCAAAGCAATTGAAAGGGTGGGAAACATCCCAAACTTCTCCTGTGAAGCCAGCATCACCTTAATTCCAAAACTAGAAAAAGAAACAATAAAATTCCTCACACACCTCCCTGAGTATCACAGCCTACTACCTCCCTTCAGGGATAATGCAGGCTTCAAAAGAGGTTTTGGAGTTTTCCTCAAAATCTTGTAATGAAGGAATTCAGACATCTGTCTCTGTCTTTGTATTTGAGTTACAGATCAATATCTGATGAACACTTACACAGAAATCCAGTCTCAGAAGATGTTTTAGGCTCTAGGATTACTTCAGACTCAATGTCTATGCCTGAACATGTCTTGACAAATGAATCTATACATGTGTCTTCTGTTGCACACATTGAACACATAGTACATGATAGTGTAGTAGATGCAGAAATCGTCACTGATCCTCTCACCACCGACATAGTTTCAGAAGAAGTATTGGTAGCAGATTGTGCCTCTGAAGCAGTCTTAGATGCCAATGGAATCCCTGTGGACCAACAAGATGATAAAGGCAACTGTGAAGACTACCTTATGATTTCCTGTAAGTCTTGGAGCTCAGTGAATTTTAAACGCATTTTTTAAAACTTTCTTTCAGTGGTGAAATTTGCTTTACTTAAATTTCTGTAAAATGAAGCTTAATATCATAAATATATATGCCCTGTGAGATAAGCAATAATTAAGTAAAATTGTACACAGTATTTCTGCCTAAGAATGAAACAGAAAGATGAGAAAGAAAAAGAGTAAAAAATGACTGAAGTTCATGGAATCATAAAAAGTGTTTTATTTTTTAGTCATCAGAATTACAAGTGAAATGTGAATGACATTCAACTTGAAATGTATCTTGTCTTTTTTCTTTTTTTGGTGCAGTCACTTCTGTACTTTCTGATATCATCCCTTTTCCCTTCAACATAATGTTTTTTTTAATACATGATTGGCTTTGCAATTATCAGTTGCATTTCTTGAAATGAAATGGCCATAGATAAGCAGGTAGTTTATGTATGTCTCAGTTTGGTTAGAGGTTAATATTTACTCATTTTGAAAGGCAGAGTTACAGATACAGAGGGAGAGACAAAGAGAGATCTTCCATTTTCTGATCCACACCCCAAAAAGCCACAACAGCCAGGACTGGGTCAGGCCAAAGCCAGGAGCCCAGAATTACATGAGTCTCCCACTTAGCTACAGAGGCCCAAGGACATGGACTGTCTTCTGCTGCTTTCTCAGGCTCATGAGCAAGGAATTGGATTGGACATGGAAGAGCTGGGACACTGAATGGTGCCTGTGAGGGATGCTTCATTGCAGATGGTGGCTTAATAACTCTGTGTTCTTAACTCCAGCTCCTCATGTACGCTTTAATCTTGTCTTACTGATTGATACCTATGGGATGTTGATTTTCTTGACTATTTAAGCATTTCAGTAACCTGAATATTATTGCGCATAGTTTTGTTTACGTAGGAGTTGTCATAAAATCTTTGGTATTTTTGATTCTGTTATTTAAATATGCTGTGCTATCTACATTAATGCCGCATTTACACGGTGGTCACCTTCTACCTGGTTATATAATTAACTTCTAATTAACCACCTGTCATGGGCATTTGGAAAATGCTGAACCATGGGTGGGTTCTCTCTCTCTTTTCTCTGTCTCTCTCCTTTGCCCACATACAAAATCCCACCCCCACCCCGAATAGAAAAAAAAGTAAGGCTCAGCTAGTTGGCCCCTGGCACCCATGTAGAAGACCTATTTTGAATGCTTGGCTGCTGGCTTCAGCCTTGCCTAGCCTTGAGTATAGTGAACATTTCAAGAGTGAACAAGCTGATGGAAGAGATCTCTATTTCTCTCCTTCCTTTACATCTTCTTTCAGTCACTCTGCATTTCAGATGGATGAATAGATGGAGGGTTGGATGGATATTGGAAGAGAAAAAGGTTCTTAGTTCCGAAGGATACAAAAGTGTTTTGGGGGATGATGGGGCAGAATGGAAATACATGGAAATTAATGATAATTCTAATAACTAAATTTTTAAAAACCACTGAATTACACTTTACATTGTAAAGGTGTTGAATTTTATGTGTGTCTCAGTGTAAAACATTGGAATCTGTGGAGGCAATTTGTTATTCTGTTAAGAAATTGATGGAATGATAAAATCACCAAATCAAAATTACAGTTAGGTTAGTGTACTAGGTGGTTTCCCATATAAAAATACCATGAAACAGTAACTATATAAAAGTTCTGAGACAACTATAGCCTAAGAATTTTTTACCTCTAAATTTACTCAAGTCAAAATTGACATTCAAGTGTCCACAATTTTAGGATTTTAGCATCTGTGAGTGATGGGCTTGCTGTTTGGTAATTAATGGTGAAAACCAAAGGATAAATATTGGAAACGACTCAAGACTTCAAAAGCTGGTAAAACAATGGGTAACAGTTTTTTAACTAATATAATATTGGACAAAACATTGAAGTAATGTAACAATAGATTTCTGCAAAACAAAGTATTTGGCATAATACAATATGTAAATATGTTAATTTTTAACCTCATATAGCAGTTGAAATATGCAATTCTAGCCCCATGTTTTCTAAAATATTAAGAATATTTTAAAATGTAGCATCTTGAATTGTAGGTAAACATGAACACTCTGCTTCAAATTAATGTTGGATAGTTATTAATGTCAGGCAGTGTTACAGACTAATCAAAACAGAGGAACATTCCATTTCCTCTTGGTCACTGATTGTAATAGGGCTACACAAATATAAAAGTAATAAATGGGTTGTTTATGTGCTGGAGATTTCGGGGACTGGCCCTGTGTTGTAGCGGGTAAAACCGGCACCTGCAGTGGCAGCATCCCAAATAGGCACCAGTTTGAGTCCCTGCTGCTCCACTTTCGATCCAGCTCTCTACTGTGGCCTGCGAAAGCAGTAGATAATAACGCAAGTCCTTGGGCTCCTGCACCTGTGTGGGAGATGTGGAGGAAGCTCCTGGCTCCTGGGTTAGCATAGCTCTGGCCGTTGCAGCCAGTTGGGGAGTGAACCAGTGGATGGTCTCTCCCTCTCTCTGCCTCTCGTGTCTTGTGTAACTATTTCAAATAAATAAGTGAATCTTCAAAAAAAAGAAAAAAAGTGAAAACTCGATCAAGAGTTTTTGACTTGCAAGTATGATCTAGGAGACACTCAATTCAGGAAAGTGCAGAGTAAATGTGTCAGTTGCTGGGTTAAAGAACAAGTCAGATGAGGACTGAGAAATCCTCTTATGTAATTTCAGCCAACACTTTAAATGAAATCAGCCAAAAACCTGATTGTGAGTTTAGAGAGTGTGTAGTGTGAATAATTAAAAAAAAATGAAACAATCGTGTGAAGTTCTGTGAAATGAGCTCACAAGAAGGTGAGTTTTTTTGTTTTATTGTTGACTCAAGGCAGGGGGAAAATCTTACTTGTTTCCTAGTAGAAATAGTCATGTAGAGTCATGGATCAGTAAGTGGTGTTAAAACTGTAAAGGGAGGATGTGATATGGAACCTGAGTAGAGAAGTTAGTTGTATAGAACAAGCAAAACTACTTTTCTCATAATATGCAGGGAAGACAAAGTTTATGGATTTACTTGTGGGTTGTTAGATACATGGGCTTTCAATTCTTGATCCACAGATAGGTAGTGGTGGAACTTTAAGGGAAAAATGCGAAACAGAGTCCACTGAAGATTCATGGATTTTTTTAAAGATTTTATTTATTTGAGAGGTAGAGTTCTAGTCAGAGAGAGAGAGAGAGAAAGGTTTTTAATCCACTATTTCACTCCCCAAATGTCTGTGACATCTGGAGCTAGGCTGATCTGAAGCCAGGAACCAGAAGCTTACTTCAGGTCTCCCACATGATTGCAGGGGCTCAAGCACTTGGTCCATTCTCTGCTGCTTTCCCAGGCCATAGCAGAGAGCTGCATCAGAAGAGGAATAGCTGGGACTAGAACCCATGTCCATATGGGATGACAGCACTGCCGATGGAGGATTAACCTACTGTGCCAGAGCCTTGGCCCCAGTAGTCTTATGTTTAAGAAAGAATATTCATGTTGCTTAGTTTTTATAATGAATAATTTGTATAGATTTATGTGCTGAAGGAAAAGTTGCATCATGCAAATTTGTAATTCCAGCAGCTGAGTAAAATGAAATGAAAAGAGGAGCATAGAAATGGAGAAAATGTTGAAGGGAATAGAGAGGTCAGCTGTGTTATTACACAGTTTTGTTAAATTTGATAGAAAAAATTTTGGAGATTTTCATTAAAAATTCTCCCATCAGTTTTTTTTTTACTTGTATTTATTGCAGAGGTACAGAAATTCTGATATTGTAAATTCTGTTAATGGTTCAAATGATATGTTTTTTTCATTTATTAAACTTTTATTTAATGAATATAAATTTCCAAAGTACAGCTTATGGATTACAATGGATTTCCCCCTCCCATAACTTCCCTCCTACCCACAACCCTCCCTTTTCCTACCCCCTCTTCCCTTCCATTCACATCAAGATTCATTTTCAATTCTCTTTATATACAGAAGATCAGTTTATATATATTAAGTAAAGATTTCAACAGTTTGCCCCCATATAGCAACACAAAGTGAAAAAATACTGTTGGAGTACTAGTTATAGCATTAAATAAGAGTGTACAGCACATTAAAGACAGTTCCTACATAATATTTTTTTAAAATTAATTAATTTTCTATGCCATTTCCAATTTAACACCAGGTTTTTTTTTTCATTTCAAATTATCTTTATATACAGAAGATCGATTCTGTATACAATTAGTAAAGATTTAGTTAGAGTTAGAAATTTAGTTAGAGTTAGAAATGTGCCAGGGGATTCCAATGCAGTCCCATCAAGGTGGCATGTACCAATGCCATCTCACTAGTCCAAGTGATCAATTTCAGTTCACAATTGATGGCTCTGATAGGTCTAAGAATCAAAGGGATTACACAAACAAGACAAGTGTCTGCTAATACTAACTGATAAAATCAAAAAGGGAGAGAACGATCCATTATGGGAAGTGGGATACACAGCAGACTCGTAGAATGGCAGATGTCCTAAACAACACTCTAGCCTCAGAATCAGCCCTTAAGCCATTTGGATATGGCTGAAGAGCCCATGAGAGTATTGTAGGCATGGAAAGCCAAGACACCATGGAAAAGAAAAAAAAGAAGACCTAACTGAAAGATCTCTGTGAGTGAGATCCCAGTGGAAAGAATGGGGCCATCAAAGAAGGAGGTACCTTTCTCCGAAGGGAGGAGAGAACTTCCACTTTGACTATGACCCTATTGGAATAAGATCAAAGTCGGCAAACTCTAAAGGCTTCCATAGCCTTGACAGCTCATGACTAGAGCCTAGGGAGATTACTGACACCATAAACAAGAGTGTCAAATTATTAAGTCAGCAACAGGAGTCACTATGTACTTGCATCTCATGTGGGATCTGTCCTTAATGTGTTGTCTAATGTACAGTGATGCTATAACTAGTAGTGAAACAGTATTTTTACACTTTGTGTTTCTGTTTGGGTGCAAACTGATGAAATGATTTGGTTTTAAACACATTTGATCTCTTTTACTAAATATTTATTCCATCCATCTCAACAAAAAAGTATTTTTCATTTAATGCAAAATTCAATCATAGTTCTTAAACTTAGGGTATGTGAGATATGAGGCTTGTGATGCAAGGGTAATAAGTAAGACAGAAGGTGGAAAATTGTTAGGGAAGATTTTATTTAGTTGCGTGGCTGTGGTTTGTATTTCATTTAATAGAAGAAGGATCTATTAGGTATTAGAAGTACTATAGAAGAAAAAATTTACTGGATTTTTATTTTGACGGGCTTAACCAGAGCAGTATCTTGGGGTATTTGAAAGTATTTGGAAGACAGAGAGATGACACACAATTGAATTTTTTTTCCTGGGGTGGGCAGTGATAAGTCACTTTAACAACAATGTGATTTTCTGAGTCCAGGCAATTTTTGAAGATAGGCAAATTGTGGGAACCAGTATTAAGAAAAAGAATATGGCACGTAAGCTTCACACTGAAAATTGCATTTGAATGGTGTCATGTGTGGGTGTGTTTGATACAATTGTAAGATACCTTGCCAAAAGTAATTATTAGCAGCATTATTAATTTTCAGATATGCTTTTTTTTATTTTGGAGAGATCTTACTCTAAAGCTTAAAAGTTCTTTGTTACTACAATTTTAAGGCAGTTTACATTAACTGTCTCACTGTAGTGTACCATCCTGACAATTGTAGCTTGATTCTTTAAAAATTTGTGATTCAACAGAAGCATATAAGATGAAATGGTATTAAGGTGTAGTTCTTTTCTAAGTGCTGGTTTTACTGCTAGGATATTGCTTCTAAGATCTTTAAAAAATCTGTAACACATAGTCGTCATTTGACTTAGGGATAGCAAGGATGAAATATTTCCTTTCGTGTCTTGAATTATTAGGAGTTTATGTGAAATTTTTTTACATGAAATACATCTCATGGTAAAAATCAACCACTTTTATGTAAGCCAGATTAAATATTACATTCACAAAAAGACCTCTTAAAAATACCATCATCTTCCTTAAATATCTGTTATTGTTCAGGATGTATTTTTTGCCATTTCAGTGGATGATGCGGGTAAAATAGAACACGAAAATTCCTCTGGAGTGACCATGGATGCAGAGGCAGAAATGAATCCTTGTAAAGTAGATGGCACTTGCCCTGAAGTGATCAAAGTGTACATTTTTAAAGCTGACACTGGAGAGGATGACTTAGGTAAGGGGAGATTTAAGCATTTTATTTATCCTGTTCCAAATAGTTTAATATGATGAACTTTTTCCTGAGATTTTTTACTTTCTTATATAATTATGTCAGATGGAAAATTTGAAATCTTTTCCAACACTTTAAGAGTTACTTTTAATGTTATAAAAACATTGTAAAAGCTAATAAATGAAATGGGTCAAACAAAATTTGAAATAAATTCTTAGAGCTGTCTTCTTCCCTGAAAGGTGGAACTGTAGACATTGTAGAGAGTGAGCCTGATAATGATCATGGAGTCGAATTACTTGATCAGAACAGCAGTATTCGTGTTCCCAGGGAAAAGATGGTTTATATGGCTGTTGATGAGTCTCAACAAGAAGATGAAGATCTAAGTAAGCAGGGGGGCTCTCAATGGGAGATATGTTTATGTTTCTATTCAACTTTTTAGTGCAAGCAATCTCTGAAGGAAAGAAACGGCACTGTTTTAGAGATTTTTTTATGCTGTCATACTCCAAGGAGAGACATCACTTTAATGTAAGCTTAGATTGTTGTTTTATAAACAGATTATGAGGAACAGCATTTGGCCCAGCAGTTAAAACACCAGAGTCCCATATCAGAGTGCCTAACTTGAACTCCAAACCTGGCTATACTCCCAGTTTCCCCACTGATGCATACCACTGGGGACAGGATATGATGTTCAAGTATTTGAGTCCTTGCCATACACATAGGCTAAAGCTAATACAGGCATTTGGAAAATGAACAAGTATATAGGCTTGTGGCCATCTGTTTGTGTGTCTCTCAAATTATGTACCAAAAAAACTACACAGGGAAAACCAATAATTATTGAATATTTATTGCTGTGTTTTCCTGATAATATATTTTTCTTGTGTAATCTCTGTAAACCTAATCACAAAGCTTTTGTAATTTTCCACTTAGATGTTGCTGAAATTGCTGATGAAGTTTATATGGAAGTGATTGTAGGAGAGGAAGATGCTGCTGTTGCAGCAGCTGCTGCTGCTGTACATGAACAACAAATGGATGACAATGAAATCAAAACCTTCATGCCAATAGCATGGGCAGCTGCTTATGGTGGGTCACATGCCAGCTATGTGGATTCATACTTCTTGAGCAATCAGTTTATTGCTGGAAAATAATTTCCATAGTTTTATAGATTTCAGAAGTATGAAGTTTATTGGAGTGGTAATTTAAGCAAAAGGAAAGAAAAATTTCATATTTTGTTGACTTCATTTAATCTTATTCTATATTTCTGTTGTGATGTTTCATATATTACTGTATGGGCTTTTAAACTCAGATTTTTTTATATTGAGTTTATGTAGCTTATGACGTTACAATTTTGGGAGACAACCCCGAAAACTGTGGGGCAAAAGTGAATGCTGAAATTGGAAGCTAGGCATTTTTTGTGATCTTGCTATAAACATGCCCATTAAACCCTTTACCTAAATTAGGGAATTTCTGTCATTCATGAGTATCATGGCTTATTTCTCATTGTTGTAGTTAATAAGGAATTCCTAATTCTTTATCATTTATAAGACTGTATAATTTTGTTTTTTAATGCACATCGTTAGGTAATAATTCTGATGGAATTGAAAACGGAAATGGCACTGCCAGTGCCCTCTTGCACATAGATGAGTCTGCTGGTCTTGGCAGACTGGCTAAACAAAAACCAAAGAAAAGGAGAAGACCTGATTCCAGGCAGTACCAAACAGGTGAGGGCACACAAGTTCCACCACGCAGTGTGTTCTGCGAGCTCTCAGATGAAACTCTAGTATGTATCCACAGAACTGTCATGATGGCATTTTAGCCGCTAGCTTGCAGCTTTGGTATATAGAATTTGAAAATACAATTTTCAGAATTCAGTGATATTCATGAATGATTTTTTTAGATAAGAAAGAAGCAGGTTTTAGATCATAATTTGAGACAGGGTGAAAAATCTCAGGATTCAGTGAAATAACAATTTGTAAAATATGTTTACATGAATAATATAAATATGTCAGAAGGCAAGCATAATTTACAGATGAGCAGAATATATGTACTTAAGTTGTTCAGGGGCCATATTCCTTTCCTGGATTGATTTGTATACTGATTGACACTTTAGAGAGAATTGTCATATATATGGTTAAGTCTTACTGTCAGCCTAAATTTTACTAGAAATGATCTATAAGTAGAAATGTTGGACTTTATTTTTAGAAATGATTCTCTGCACGTTCCTAAACTGATGTAGTTTTGTCATTGTTTGATTTTTTTTCCTTAAACTCGAGGGAGTCAGGTCAATTGAATCATCTGAGCAGAACAGTTTTTTTTTTTAATTACTCAGACTGTCTCATGTTGCCCGGCAGTAAAAGGAATACTATTAATTTGAGTGTTTTTTCCAAGAATGTTTAAATCATGTTGCATTTTGAAGAAACCTAAGCAACTTGGTTTGATCACTCATGCACCCTTCTTTTGCTTTCTTAGCAATAATTATTGGCCCTGATGGACATCCCTTGACTGTCTATCCTTGCATTATTTGTGGGAAGAAGTTTAAGTCCAGAGGATTCTTGAAAAGGCACATGAAAAACCATCCTGAGCACCTTACCAAGAAGAAGTATCACTGTACTGACTGTGACTATACTACCAACAAAAAGTTAAGTTTACACAACCATCTAGAAAGCCACAAGCTGACCAGCAAGACAGAGAAGGTTATTGAATGCGATGAGTGCGGGAAGCATTTCTCTCATACTGGTGCTTTGGTTACTCACAAAATGATTCATAAAGAAAAAGTAGCTAACAAAATGCACAAGTGTAAATTCTGTGATTATGAGACGGCTGAACAAGGGCTATTGAATCGCCACCTCTTGGCAGTCCACAGCAAGAACTTTCCTCATTTTTGTGTGGAGTGTGGTAAAGGTTTCCGTCACCCATCAGAGCTCAAAAAGCACATGAGAATCCATACTGGCGAGAAGCCATACCAATGCCAGTACTGCGAATATAGGTCTGCAGACTCTTCTAATTTAAAAACACATGTAAAAACTAAGCATACTAGAGAAATGCCATTCAAATGTGACATTTGTCTTCTGACTTTCTCCGATATCAAAGAGGTGCAGCAGCATGCTCTTATCCACCAAGAGAGCAAAACACACCAGTGTTTGCATTGTGATCACAAGAGTTCGAACTCAAGTGATTTGAAATGACACATTATTTCAGTTCACACAAAGGACTACCCCCACAAGTGTGACATGTGTGATAAAGGCTTTCATCGGCCTTCAGAACTTAAGAAACATGTGGCTGCTCACAAGGGTAAAAAAATGCATCAGTGTAGACATTGTGATTTTAAGATTGCAGATCCATTTGTTCTGAGTCGCCATATTCTCTCAGTTCACACAAAAGATCTTCCATTTAGGTGTAAGAGATGTAGAAAGGGTTAGGCCGGTGCCATGGCTCAACAGGCTAATCCTCTGCCTTGCGGCGCCGGCACACTGGGTTCTAGTCCCGGTCGGGGCACCGATCCTGTCCCGGTTGCCCCTCTTCCAGGCCAGCTCTCTGCTGTGGCCAGGGAGTGCAGTGGAGGATGGCCCAAGTGTTTGGGCTCTGCACCCCATGGGAGACCAGGATAAGCACCTGGCTCCTGCCATCGGAACAGCGCGGTGCGCCGGCCGCAGCGCGCTACCGCGGCGGCCATTAGAGGGTGAACCAACGGCAAGGGAAGACCTTTCTCTCTGTCTCTCTCTCACTGTCCACTCTGCCTGTCAAAAAAAAAGAGATGTAGAAAGGGATTTAGACAACAGAATGAACTTAAAAAGCATATGAAGACACACAGTGGCAGGAAAGTGTATCAGTGTGAGTACTGTGAGTATAGCACTAGAGACGCCTCAGGCTTTAAACGGCATGTTATTTCTATTCATACAAAAGACTATCCTCACCGATGTGAGTACTGCAAGAAAGGGTTCCGAAGACCTTCAGAAAAGAACCAGCACATCATGCGACATCATAAAGAAGTTGGCCTGTCCTAACAGTACTTACAGAGATGATTGAAAAAATAACTGGTGTTCGTAGAAACTTCATGTTAAAGACAGTTACTATCACTTACTTAAATACTGTATTAATTTATGCTATGTACAAAAGCAATTATTCCAACATTTCTTTATATTTTATTCAAGAATATTCTGAATGCTGTTCAGTCCTCTAATAAGTTTGGGCAACTGGCAACAATTAGGTTGCTTTCGAGAAGGTAATCGCACAATCTATACTGAATTTACAGTTTTAGAGCTTTACTGTTTTAACTATTTACACTGTTCACCGTGATGGTACTTGTCTAAGACAAAGTAAGATTGGTAACTCTAACAGTAAAGATGTTTTCCCCCACATAAATTTTTTTTCCATTAATAGATGCATCTGCTAATATAAACTGGGAGATTTTAATGTCACATCTTATAACATGGAAATCATTTTCTTGTCTTTCTTACTGTTCTTTTCAAACTACCTGACAGACTAAATTCGAAACTCTAGCATATGGAACACTGACTAGATTTGTATTTGGTTTTCATTTTGTTTAATAGGCAAAATATGCAGCTAAAGAAAGCTTACATTTTCTTTTCAGTGCTTTCATCTTTTGTCAACATAGCCAACATAAAAAATTATATTGCAAGGGCATGTATTTTTTTTATTCTATCTGTGTTGATTTACCTTGGAATAATATTTTAAAAACATGACTTAACTGAAGATTTAATTTAGAGGTAAATGTGGCTCCTAAGATTTTTTGCAACTTGATGTGTATGCTGTACACTGAATTTGAGATATGAGTGTGTTTGCTCAAAACATATTTAATGACAATCTCAAATTTGATAAAATGTGGAATAGTTTGAAAGATGTTATGATTTTTAAGAGCTGCTTGGTAAACTTGTTCTTGAGAGCATTGATTCACATGAAGAATTAGAAGGAAAATAAGGACACTGGAAAGGGCAAAGCTATTCTTTAAATATTTTTGATAACTGAAAAATGGAAAGTAAGGTATTCCTAGGTGAAATGTTTTCATATAATTTCACATTCATACCTTAAATCTTGTCTCCTTCTGGGAGGCTAATTCAGTTTTCTGTTGAGAATTCTGTGAGGAAACTCTATTTTAAAAAAGAGACAATTAAAGAAGTAATGGCTCCATGTGTTTGTTACCACCTGGGATTTGCAAGTCCAGTCTTTTTCATTGTTTAGAGAGTTTGCAAAATTTAAAAAGATTTAAAATGCAAGTTGGCTTTGATTGGAAGATAAAAGTAGGTTTTAGTAACTAAAATCCTGTTGCATTGTTGGAATCTACCAGGTCTTTCAGTTTTATCTTATGTTTGAGAGTTAACATTTTTAGCAGTTAGTAAGTAATTTTTCAGTTAATAAAGTGAATGCAACTCACTAGGATTTGGTGAATATGAATATGAATTTTGGAGAACCGAAGCCACTTTTTAAGTTACGTCAGTTGAGTATTACACATACATATTTCGCACAAGGGAATTAGAAAACTTCTTCCCCATTTGATAACTGATTTCATTAAGTTGCTTCATTCCACTTATCATAACCGTTAAGTTTTTATCTGTCATCTTTCTATATGGTACTAAGTTATATTCAGAAGCTGTATTTACAGGATTAGAAGTCTAAGTGGTGTTTAACAGCCCCTATTATGCTAGATTAATTTAGTCTAGTTTAAAAGTCACTGGGCATATGGGAATTTAAACCTAATGTCAGCCAAAGCCCTGGAATAGATTTTGTTTTGGAACATCTTACTCCTTTTTAGAACATAGTCATACCTTCTCCCAGTTTTTAATGTTATTCTCTGTCCTGTTTCTGAAAACTCTGTTTCTTATTTACTTCTAAAACCTTATTTGAATTTGAATTTTTTCCTTGGGTAATAGAAAATGCTTATAAGACATTTATTTAGGAATTTTAAAACATTCTGTGAAGTTTATTGATGAGGAAATCAGTACATATTTATATTTTAGAATGAATTGAAAGATTAATACAACAAGGCTTATTTCTCATATAGGCTGGAGTTATTCAAAGGTTTTTTTTTATTTTTAAACACAACACTGAAGCCTTTAAAAGGTAACTGAGATCTTGGTCAAGTAAATATTACAGAAATAAAATTCTTACTATTTATATTGTTTTTAATTATAGGCTAGATTTTGTTCTTAATTTGGATAGCAACGCTAAAAAGTGAATGTTTCAGTTAAAAGTCTTCAGTTAAAAGAGGTACAGATTTCTTATAAGGACCTAAGTTATTGTTTTGTTGAACTTTGTTATGAAATATTGTATGTTCCTTTCTTTGTACACATTGTAAAATACTTAAAGAAAAATACTTAAGAAATTCATGAGGAAATGCAACACTATTGTAAATGTACACTTGAGAACAACATACAAAAATAAATATTTTTCTTTTAAAAAATGTTCAGCTTATTTGTGTTTAGTAATAAGATAACATTTTTTGCTTCTTAATGTTTTATTCACAGTAAGTAACTAATTGCAGGTGTTAATTTTGGGACTGGTGGGAATAGTTTCTACTTAGAATGCACCATCCCAGCCCTACCCAAGAGTTGCTCTTTTGAGTCCTGGTTTCTCTTCCAGTCCAGCTTCCTGCCACTACACACCCCATAAGGCACCCCAGATGATGGCTGAAGACATGATTCCCTGCCATTCAAGTGAGAGACTTGAAATTGAGTTCCAGAAAACAAAAAATTGTTCAAAATTTAAAAATGGTAAAATTCATTTCAGTATAGATCCATAAGATCCAATCAGCTGTGATTGTTAGCATGTCCACAGCAGAATTCCTTGTGCCTTTCAGTTTTGTGCTTCTCTTGAAGAATACTTCAGTAAATATCAACACTTCAGAGAAGGGACCAAGTACAGTATAGCAAGGTAGTGCTCCTGAAGCCTGAGGTGTAGAAATGGAAAAGATAGATGTTCCCCTGAGAGATAGTGCAGCCTCAAAATCTTCCCATTGAAAACAGTCACTGCTCAAACCTTCCTGCTGGTGGCTATAACAGAAGCACAGTCAGATCACATCCTGAGCCCTATCTGATATGTGGTGTGGTTGGTTTGCGGCAGTGTAAGAGTTAGTATATACTGTTTTCATAAAGTTTTGTTGAGGCCTATTTTATACAATTTTAGTAAAATTTTGTTGAGACTTATTTTGTGGGAAAACATGACTTAATAAAGAAAGTGTTCCAACTAGCAAACACCTTAAGGCAACCATTGCAATGGGGGGTTAACTTGCAGGGTAGATTGAATATTCCAGATCAAGTCAGCCTGTAGAGATGTGTGTATGGAAAAATCTATACACACACTCAAACACCTTTCTGTTGTTTAACCCTCCAAAACAATGTTTTAAATTTTTTTTGTGTTTTGTGCAAATTTCTATATATTCTACCATTTAAGGCAAAGAGTTTGCATTAAGAAAGGTCAGAAAATAGATAGGCTTATGTTTATCCAAAAGCATTTCACCTTGCACATTACTGTTGTTGTTAAATACACACAACTTTGAAGTGTGGGCACTGAATCCCCGAGATCTAAAAAATCTAAGGTGTTTGCTAGTTGTGTACATAGTGTGGTTAATCATTAGCTACACTGCTTCCCACTTGATTCCAGCAATGGGAAGCCCACTGTGGCCTACCGGCGTGTGAAAGCGTATGCTCGACCTGTCTTGTGTGCAGAGGTGGTGTGGGTGTGCGTGTGCGTGAAGGAAGAAAGCTGCTACTCTCTGGAGGCCAAACGCTCAGGTGAAACAACTGACGAGTGTTACTGTAGGGTTGTTGTGTTTTTTTTCTCCTGTCCAATTGCTACTTCTATAGTGGAAGACAAAAGCATTTCCATTTCAACAGTTTGTCAGCTTTATTAATGTTGGTCAAAAATTGATACATTATAAAAATGAAACATCTATAGTTTTGGGGCAAAATTATAAAATTAAATGTGTAGGTAACCTATTTATATACTGCTATAAAGTATTTTTTGAAGAGAGATATGCAAAGAAGCTATTACCTACATGTGATGTATATTTAAAGATTTTTTTTTTCATCCTGGGTTCCGGGAATATAAAAAAAAGAGCAGATATATTTAACCATAACATACTGTGATTCATCAAACAGCACAAACTTTCATTTCATGGAGTTTATCTGTTGACGTTGATTTAAACTATCACTTGTTTTATCATGTGGGAACATAAGTTATGTGGTCAAAAATATAAGGATTTTGAACTAATGTTGATTCAACTTGTTTTGTCTTGTTGTATTGTCTTTTCAAAGTGCTGCCAGTTGAAAAGGGAAGCATTATGTTTACAAATCTGTTTTGAAATGTTTGCCAAATTTTTGGTAGTATCTTTAATAAAGATATTTGTCTCCAGCAAAAAAAAAAAAAAAATAAAGAAAGTGTTCCAAGTAGAGTTGTATACATTCTGTGGACTATTTTGTGTTATTTATATGTGTTATTTTGTTTTTATTTTTAAACAACTGTTTCCTTATTGATCTTCCATCTAGTGTTTCTGTCCACTGCCGAAGTGACATAGAAGAGTCTTCAGTTATTCTCCCTTTAATTACATCAAATATTACTGTTTTGTATACTTAAATATTCTAGTGCTTGGTTTAGGAATATGTATAAATATTACATCTTGCTTATTAGAGATCTTTGTATTACATACTTTACTTTGTCCCTTGTAACTTTTTTATGAAGTTTATATTGTCTGATTTTTATTGCCATCCCTGTTCTTTGGTTGCCATTTTCATGTTGTCTGTTCACCCATCCATTTTCATTATGTATATGTCTTTATATCTTAAATTTAATCCCTTTCAGACAGCGTATATTCAGATCTTGTTTTTGCCATTCAGCCAGTCTGTGTCTTTTGCTGAGAGTTCAATCCATTTTCATTTAACGTTGTTGCCAATAGTGGATAAGGACTTATTGTCATTTTGTTTTCTGTGTGTCTTGCTTCAATTTTGGGCAAGAGGAGTATGTGGGAGATCCTTCTGAATTTCTGTAACTCAGTTTCTGTAACTAGGGAGGACTTTAGATTCATCCATATTCACACAACTAACAGGATGCTTATGGGTAAACACTTTCAATTATGTGTTTGAGCAACATTTTCTATGAGAGTGGCCAGTTAGCTTGATTGTAGGTCTTGACTGTTGTGAATGAGAACACAAGTGTCTGACCTATTTCATTTTCCACATACTTTTTAGTGGTGTACTGGAGCATAAGATGGTTTTAGGTGTTTTTTTTCTCCCAAGTACTAAAGAATGTTATGCCAGTAATTTTGTCATTTATATGAAATGCATGTATTTCTTCAAAAATAAATTTATAAAAGGGACATAGAAAAAATGTTAGTAATCTCATGTGAATTTAGGAAATTATACTTATTTTTTAAAAATATTTCCAAAGAGATAACAAAAGTTACAAATTATTGCAGTACTGTAATTAAAATGAAAATGAAATAGCATAGCAAACTCTTTCAGAAAAAATATGAGGCCATTTCTAACATTTTAAGATGCCAACATAAATCTTAAAACCCAGAACGCTAATGAGTATAAGGGAAAAAATGTTAAGCTGTTGTCCTAATAAAGAAGTTTAGGGTGCAATTTAATGCAGGAAAACAAGATGAATCAGATTTAGTTTCTCTTCTTTGTATTGCTTTGCAATTGGGGTTTATACTTTTGCATCTTCGTGATGGTAATTATCACTTTTCTGTTCCTAATATAGCACTCCTATTAAACATTTCAGAGTCTAGTGATGATGAATTCCAAACCACAAAACAACTCCTCCAGTTCAGAATTGGGTAAGGCTGGTGCTGTGGCTCAATAGGCTAATCCTCTACCTGCAGCGCCGGCACCCCGGGTTCTAGTCCTGGTTGGGGCACTGGATTCTGTCCCGGTCGCCCCTCTTCCAGGCCAGCTCTCTGCTGTGGCCCGGGAGTGCAGTGGAGGATGGCCCAAGTGCTTGGGCCCTGCACCCCATGGGAGACCAGGATCCTGAAGCACCTGGCTCCTGGCTTCGGATCAGCGCGATGTGCCGGCCACAGCGGCCATTGGAGGGTGAACCAATGGCAAAGGAAGACCTTTCTCTCTCTCTCTCTCATTATCCACTCTGCCTGTCAAAAAAAAATTTCTGTCACAATTTTTTAGTAAACCAAATGTCAGTCTATACATCTAAGGCCTAATTTGTGACATCCATTATTTTTCTTCTGTATTCCATGTTTCTAAATTAGTGTAATGAAAGTTCTGTCATTTTGCTAAGTTGCTGATACTGTTAAAAGAAAAATACTGCTAATAACATAATAAAATTGTTGCAGTGGAAGTGTATGAATGTGTCTTCCACTGGTACTTCTTGGAAACAGCAGAGAGGACAGAAACAGACCATATCTTAGTCCTCATTCCAGGGAGATCAACAACTAGTAAGAGCTTCAGCATCAAAACCCTAGATTAGGATTTGAGAACTACACATTTTTTTTTCTTCTGCTTCATTCATGGATCCTGAACTGTAAATATGATGACTATAATAGGGAAGATGTGCTCATTTTGACAGTGGGAGTTCATAGAAGAAAACAGAACTGCATTCCCAGGGTAGAGTTGAAGGAAAATTTACAGTAGAAAAGCAAAATTGCCATAGAGAAGAAGCATGGACAGTGCATACATTCAGCATGATTCCCTTGTGTGGGACTGCAGGAAACTCCAGGTTCTGAGAGCATGGTGTGAACATACTGCAGCAGCCCATGAAATTGATGATATTGCCAGTGGTGGAGCTTTGTGGACCACAATTTCTTTGTAGGTTTGCAGCCCCAGTGTGGGACAGCTTATGTGCTGAACTCCATGAAGAAAAGAATTCCATCACTTCATCCCCCTACAAGGGCAACTGGCAGGAAGAAAAGACCATTTTTAACACCAATAGAAACAATGGCAGCTCTGTGACAAGTGTTCATTGAAGTGATTTTCTGAGATGTAGTCTGTATTCCCCACTGATTTTCGAAATGGCTTTTAGGGTTGACAAATGAGCTGGGCAAATCTTAGGACTGTGAGGTGCTCTCATTTCCCACTCCAGCAAATCATTACGTGTGTCTTCAAAATGACAAAGTGGAGCAATCACAGAAAGATATGGCTGAAGTGCCTCTTTCAAGGACAGTGCAGGATCTGAATGGGGAAGAATCTCCTGAACCTGTGAATTGTGGGAGCCATCTGCACTAGATTTTGTGGAGACAATCCTTTGTCCATTAATAGATTTAATATATATATACATATATATATTATATGTATATATATTGACAGGCAGAGTGGATAGTGAGAGAGAGAGAGACAGAGAGAAAGGTCTTCCTTTTTGCCGTTGGTTCACCCTCCAATGGCTGCTGTGGCCAGCGCATTGTGCTGATCCGAAGGCAGGAGCCAGATGTTTCTTCTGGTCTCCCATGCAGGTGCAGGGCCCAAGGACTTGGACCATCCTCCACTGCACTCCCGGGCCAGAGCAGAGAGCTGGCCTGGAAGAGGGGCAACCGGGATAGAATCTGGCACCCTGACCGGGACTAGAACCCAGTGTGCCGGCGCTGCAAGGCGGAGGATTAGCCTGTTAAGCCATGGCGCCGGCCCATTAATAGATTTTTTAAAAAATGTTTTTTTTATTTCTTCACAGGCAGAGTGGATAGTGAGAGAGAGAGACAGACAAAAAAGTCTTCCTTTGCCATTCATTCACCCTCCAATGGCTGCCACGGCCAGCACACCATGCTGATCTGAAGGCAGGAGCCAGGTGCTTCTGGTCTCCCATGGGGTGCAGGGCCCAAGCACTTGGGCCATCCTCCACTGCCTTCCTGGGCCATAGCAGAGAGCTGGCCTGGAAGAGGGGCAACTGGGACAGAATCCAGCACCCTAACCAGGACTAGAACCTGGTATGCCGGCACTGCAAGGCGGAGGATTAGCCTATTGAGCCACGGCACCAGCCCATTAATAGATTTTTACATCATTTGTCAATGATGAATGGAATGAAGATGTGTGGATCAATTTGTGGGGATTCTAATCTATTTCTTTTGTCCACATTTCTATTTTTGTCAGTGTCATGGTAATTTAATAATAACTGCATCCTGTATTGCACAGATTCTTGCAGCTATATGGTCAACAAGGATATTACTTATAGTTCTGTTTACTTATTATAACTCTGATTTTGCAATGAAAGCATTGCTGAACTCACTTAAGGAATTGGAGAATTCCCACCTTTTCAATGATTTTGATTGGTTTAATAATGAATTCCATTAATTTTTGTTTAAAAAGTCATGTGTTCATGACTTTTTTTTTGCAGGTATCTTAATTATTGAATCAAACTCTTTCAAGGTTCTTAGGCTATTTTATGTATTGTGCCTCAATTTTGGTAAATTATGTGTGTTCTGAAAACTATCATATCTTCTAGATTTTTCAATTTGTTAGCATGTAACTGTTTGTATTAATACCTAATTATTCCATTCACATCAAGATTCTTTTTCAATTATCTTTACATACAGAAGATCAATTTAGTATATATTAAGTAAAGATTTCATCAGTTTGAACCCACACAGAACACAAAGTGAAAAATACTGTGTAAACACTAGTCATAGCATTAATTCATATTGAACTACACATTAAGGACAGAGATCCTACATGAAGAGTAAGTACACAGTGACTCCTGTTGTTGATGTAACAAATTGACACCCTTGTTTAAGGCATCAGCAATCTCCCTAGGCTCTAGTAATGAGTTGCCAAGGCCATGGAAGCCCCGTGAGCTCGCCGACTTTGATCTCATTTAGACTGGGTCATAGTCAAAGTGGAAGTTCTCTCCCCCCTTCAGAGAAAGGTACCTCCTTCTTTGATGGCCCCGTTCTTTCCACTGGGATCTCACTCACAGAGATCTTTCATTTAGGTCTTCTTCTTTTTTTTCTTTTCCATGGTATCTTGGCTTTCCATGCCTGAAATACTCTCATGGGCTCTTCAGCCAGATCCAAATGCCTTAAGGGCTGATTCTGAGGCCAGAGTGTTGTTTAGGACATCTGCCATTCTATGAGTCTGCTGTGTATCCCGCTTCCCATGTTGGAGAGTGAATGGGAGATGGGAGGGTTGTGGGTGGGAGGGAATTTATGGGGTAGGGGGAAGCCATTGTAATCCATGAACTGTACTTTGGATATTTATATTTACTAAATAAAAGTTTAAAAAAAGCTAATTATTATTCATTTTGTTTTGAAGCATCTCTTAGAACATCATTTTTTATTTTTGATTTATTAACTTTGATTTTCCTGGTGTTTTTAGACTGTTGTACCAACTTTTATCAATTTTTTTTTTTCAAAATGCCATTGCTTCATTCCACTGACACCTTACGCTTTTAATTTCAATTTTGATTAGTTTTCTCTAAATTGTATGTTTTTCCTACACTAAGATTTTGTTGGTATTTATTGTTTTCTATCTTCGGTGTCTTCCACTGCTAAATGATTTATCTGATGCCTCTTTAATTCTTTATCTAGTAATCTGTACCCATAAACTTTCCTGTTAATACTGCTATTGCCCTATCCCTTATGGTTATCATGCTTGTATCTATTATCATTCTTTTGTAGCAGAATTTGTTTTCTGTTTTGATTTGTCCTAGCACACATTGTTCATTCAGAAGCATGTTGCTCACTCTCCTTATTTTTGCATATTTTCTGCAGTTCCTTATATACAGTCGCAACCTGTATTCAATACAATATAAAATTTTTATTTCATTTGTGAGACTTGTTTTGTGGTGTTGAAGGTTTTCTCTTATGAAGACTGTAACATGAATTGCTGGAGAGAATTTGTACCCAGATGCTATAGGAAGAAATGTGATGTTAATATCAAATAGATCCATTGGACACATACTGTAGGTTAAGTCTGTTACTCCTTTGTTGAAATGAATCTTAAAAAATCTGTCTACCCTATAATTGAGTTTACATACTTCCTTACATTTGCATCTTCACATTGATTGGATCAACTATTGTACAGTGTACCTCTTTTTCTCTTTTAAAAATATGTATTTTTATTTATTTGAAAGAGTTACAGAGAAAGGTACAGCCAGAGAGAAAGAGGGGTCTTCCAACCACTGGTTCACTCCCTGAATGACCACAATGGCCAGAAATGAGCTGATCTGAAGCCAGGAGCCAGGAGTCAATAGCTCCTTTGGATTGATATCCAGTGTTTCTTCTATTCTGCTCCATTGGTCTATCAATCGCTGTTGGTACCAGTACCAGGCTGTTTTGATTATAACTGCCCGGTAATATGTCTTGGAATGTCTGGTATTAAGATGCCTCCAGATTTGTTTTTCTTGTATAAGATTGCTTTACTATTCAAGGTCTCCTGTGCCTCCATATGAATTTCAGCATCATTTTTTCTAGATATGAGAAGAATGATTTTGGTATTTTGTTTGTTATGACATTAAAACTGCAATTGCTTTCAGGAAATGGACATTTTGATGATACTGATTCTTCCAGTCCATGAACATGGAAGTGTAAGGTGTCTGGCACATAACAAATCTTTCCAGGCAGACGAATCAATTAATTCACAGGCTTTTATTGGAGTTCTGCTCCTGGGCGAGGTTCCCCCATCCCAACAGAGCAACAGAGCGGGCGCCAGGGAAGTCGTGCGTCAGAGATTGGGAGAGTTCCTTTTATAGATTCAGGGCATGGGGGTTAAAGGTTGAGGCGGGTCTGATCCTCATTGGTTGACCTTTAGGCACCCATAGGGACCTAGACAAGGACTTTTCTTCCCTGGAAGTACAGGAAGGAACTTTCCATTCCCGGAAGTGTAGGCTTTCCCTCCTTGCGGATCCCAAAGTTACCAGGAAGATTTATCCACTTTTTTGTATATTCTATGTCTTTCTCTAATGTTTTATAATTTTCGTTGAGAGATCTTTGACATCCTTGGTAAAGCTTATTCCAAGGTATTTGATTGTTTTTGTTGCTATTGTGAATCAGATCCATCTTAGAAGTTCTTTCTAGGTCATGGCATTGTCTTTATATATAAAGCTGTTTGTTTCTCTGTATTGATGTTATATTTTGCTACTTTACCAAACTCTTAGTTCCAATAGTCTGTTAGTGGAGTCTTTTGGATCCCCTATATATAGAATCATGTCCTCTTCAAATAGAGATAGTTTGACTTCCTCCTTCCCAATTTGCATCATTTTGATTTCTTTTTCTTGGCCAATGGCTCTGACTGAAACTTCCAGTGCTATATTGAATAGCAGTGGTGAGAATGGGCATCTTTGTCTGGAACCAGATCTCAGTGGAAATGCCTCCAACTTTTCCCCATTCAATATGATGCTGTCCATGGGTTTCTCAAAAATTGGCTTAGTTGTAATGAGGAATGTTTGTTATAGATCAAATTTTATCATGAAAAGTATTGTATTTTGTCAAATGCTTTTTCCACATCTATTGATATAATCATATAGTTTTTATAACTTTTATTTAGAGAAAATAAATTTACAAAGTACAGCTTATGGATTACAAAGGCTTTTCCCCTGCATGACTTCCCTCCCATCCACAAAACTCCCATCTTCTGCTCCCTCTCCCCTTCCATTCACATCAAGATTCATTTTCAGTTCTCTTTATATACAGAAGATCAATTTAGCATATATTAAGTAAAGCTATCAACAGTTTACACCCACACAGAAACACAAAGTATAAAATACTGTTTCAGTACTAGTTACAGCATTAAATTACAATGTACAGCATATTAAGGACAGATCCTACATGAGGAGTAAGTGCACAGTGACTCATGTTGTTGACTTAACAAATTGACACCCTTGTTTATGTGTCAGTAATCACCCTAGGTTCTAGTCATGAGTTGCCAAGGCTTTGGAAGCCTTTAGGGTTCGCCGACATCAATCTTATTCTGACAGGGTCATAGTCAAAGTGGAAGTTCTGTCCTCCCTTCAGAGAAAGGTACCTCCTTCTTTGATGGCCATATTCTTTCCGCTGGGCTCTTACAGAGATCTTTAATTTAAGTCATTTTTTAAAAAAATTTTTTCCAGAATGTCTTGGCTTTCCATGCCAAAAATACTCTCATGGGCTCTTGAGCCACATCTGAATCCTTAAGGGCTGATTCTAAGGCCAGAGTGCTGTTTAGGACATCTGCCGTTCTATGAGTCTGCTGTGTATCCCACTTCCCTTGTTGGATCGTCCTCTCCCATTTTATTCTGTCATATAGTTTTTGTTCTTCAGAATGTAATATATAACACTGACTGATTTTCTGATTTTTGAACCCTCTCTACATAAAAGAGTAAATCGCACTTGATCCAGGTTTCTTTCTGATGTGTATTGGATTCAATTGGCTTAAATTTTGTTACACATTTTTGTGGCTATGCTCATCAGGGAAATTGGTCTGTAATTCTCTTTCAATGCTGCATCTTTCTCTGGTTTAGGGATTAAGATGATGCTGGCTTCTTAGAAAAGATTTGGGAGGATTCCCTCTTTTTCGATTGCTCTGAATGGTTTGAGAAGAATTGGAGTTAGTTCTTCTCTAAATGTCTGGTAGAATTCAGCAGTGAATCCATCTGGTCCTGGGCTTTGTTTGTTGGGAGGGCCTTTATTACTGTTTCAATTTCTGTCTCAGTTATGGGTCTGTTTAGGTTTTCTATGTCTTCCTGGCTCAATTTAGGTAGGTTGTATGTGTCCAAGAATCTGTCCATTTCTGATAGATTTCCCTGTTTGCTGGCATACAAGTCCTTGTAGTAATTTCTGATGATTCTTTTTATTTCTGTGGTGTCTGTTGTTACGTTTTCCTTTTCATCTCTTATTTTATTGATTTAGGTCTTTTCTCTACTTTTTTTAGTTAGTTGTGCCAATGGGGTGTCAATTTTGTTTATTTTTTCAAAAACCAGCTCCTCGTTTGTCTGATTTTTTGTAATTTTTTTTTGGATTCAATCCTGTTGATTTCTTCTCTGATTTTAAATATTTCTCTTCTCCTACTAGATTTGGGTCTGGTTTGCTGGAGTTTATCTAGATCCTTGAGGTGAATTGAAAGCTCATGTATTTGGTGCCTTTCCAATTTCTTGACGTAGGCACCTATTGGTATAAACTTTCCTTTTAACACTGCTTTTGTTGTATCCCATAAGTTTTGATATGTTTTGCTGTTGTCCTCATTTACTTCCAGAAAATTTTTGAATTCTCTTTTGATTTTTTCTATGATCCAGTATTCATTCAGGAGCATGTTGTTCAATCTCCATGTGTTTGCACGTGCTCTAGGGATTCCCGAGTTGCTAATTTCCACCTTCATTCCACTGTAGCCTAAGAAGCTGCATGGTGTGATTCTCAATCTTTTTAATTTTTTGAGACTTGCTTTATGATCTAGTATGTGGTCAATCCTAGAGAAGGTTCTATGTACTGCTGAGAAAAATGTAAATGCTTTCTGTGTAGGATAAAAGATCTGTAGATATCTGTTAGATCCATTTGAGCTATAGTGTTGTTTAAATCTAGTGTCTCCTTGTTGATCTTCTGTCCTGATGATCTGTCTATCTCTGAGAGTGGAGTATTGAAATCCCCCAGTACTATTGTATTGGGATCTAAGTCTCCCTTTAAGCCCCTTAACATGTCTTTTAAATAAACCGGTGCCCAGTAACTAGGTGCATATACATTTATAATAGTTACATCTTCCTGTTGATTTGAACCCTTAATCATTATATAGTGTCCTTCTTTGTCTCAAGTTTTTGTGTTAAAGTTTATTTTACTTGATATTAAGATGGCTACACCAGCTCTTTTTTTGGTTTCTATTGGCATGGTATATATTTTTCCAACCTTTCACTTTCAGTCTGCATGCATCTTTGTGTGGGGAGCTACCCCCACATATAGCACTGTCATATGGAATTTTCCATACCTAGCCCTAACCTCAGGTTAAGGCGACCTGTTTACGCCAAGACTTGCCTGAGATATGCAGGTGTTCTAGACCTCTAACTGCATAACAGGATGTTATTGATGTTATCAGTTGTTTGAATTTTATGTGACCTTTTGTTTGTTACGCTATACTGACTCTGTAACCATCTTTGAGCTTGTGGGGCTGTGGGTATATATACTCGTTTCTTGCTGTGCTCAGGACCGGTGGTTGAAGAGCCTCTCCAGAAGGCGGCCTCCGGTCCCTTGTCGCCAAGCTCCCTACCTTGGCTTGAAGGCTTCAAGGCATTAAACGCTGATGAACAGACCGAGTACTGTGTCTTCGCTTAGTTTGTCGAGTGGCCGCTGACAGAACTGCTTCTTATTTGTTAAGAATGTGATATTAGCTGGTATTAGTGATGTTGCTATTTGCAGTTTCCTTTCAAAGTTTTTGTCTGTCAATCTGCAGTGCAGTCAACTCTTTATAATGGTAAGTTTTGAAAAAAAGTACTTGTGCTGGTAAGGTGTTCTGAACAGATTGCATATTTTAATTTTTATTTGTAAAAGACTCATTTATTTATTTGAAAGTCAGAGGGAAAGAGGGAGGGTGGGAGGCAGGAATGAGAGAGAAAAAGAGAAAGGGAGGGAGAGGGAGAGAGGGGGAGAGAGAGAGAAAATGTTCCATTTTCTTCACTGTTCACTCCCCAGATGACAATGGCAACTGGGGCTAGGCCAAGCCAAAATCAGAAATTTGATATGGGTCTCCCACATGGAGGCAGCGATCCCAGGACGTGGACCACCTTCTGCTGCTTTTTTCCAGCCATTTGTGAGGAACTGGATCAAAAGTGGGGCAGGTGAGACTCAGTATGGTGCCCATAGAGGGTGCTTGCATTGCAGTTGGTGACTTTATCTGGCGCCCAAAATTGCCAGCCCTAACAGTTGTAAATTTCAATCCATGTCTCCTCTACTTGGGAAATTCATCAATGCTATGTAATATTTATAGAACTCAAGCAATGGGAGGTTGTTGTACTTAGTGTGTCACTCACCATCACTTTGCAGCTGAATGGTTTGACATGGTAGGGTATCAGGCACATCAGCTGGTCGCACATGGGAGAATGAAGCAAGCATGTTCAATTTTATTTATTTACTTTTCACATGCTTGAACATTTCACTGAATGCCTCAATTCCTTTTGCACATTCAATAGCATTTTAAGTGTCAAGGAAAGCTTTTGTACTTATACAATGGGGAAACGCACCATTACTCTTTTCCATTTACACTTCTCATATTCTTAATTTAGTTTCAAATGACTTCACCATAGAAAGCGGGGAGCTGAGAAACTGGTTGGAGACTTGTAGCTCGATGTTCATTTCTGAGAAGTCCTTGGAAATGACCACAATGAATGTTAGGTCCACAGCCATTTTTTATCAGTGAGCTCTCTGACAAGTTTTCCTTATATCAGGCTTGAATTCAGTCCTTGAAACCTTAGGAACATGTTCCATGACTCAACCATCATGCTTCACAGTGATAAACAAGATCACTGTATTCAGAATCAAGACCATTAAGGAACTCATTAAACAGGCAGCAGCAGCAGCTGGTTTTTAACAAAATTTATGGCATTGGCCGTAGTAAGCCACAGCTTACTAGGCTAATCCTCCGCCTGCGGCACCAGCACCCCAGGTTCTAGTCCCAGTCGGGGTGCCGGATTCTGTTCCAGTTGCCCCTCTTCCAGTCCAGCTCTCTGTTGTGGCCCAGGAGTGCAGTGGGTCCTTGGGCCCTGAACCCCATGGGAGACCAGGAGAAGCACCTGGCTCATGGCTTCAGATCAGTGTGGTACACCAGCCTTAGTGGCCATTTCAGGGGCAAACCAATGGAGGGAGGACCTTTCTCTCTATCTCTCTCTCTCACTGTCTAACTGCCTGTCAAAAAAATAAAATTTATGGCATCACATTGTTGAGGTACCGCAATTGCACACAGAGAATTTCTTGGTGCATGGTTTATTGGTGTTGGACCTCTCAGTTGCAGAGATGCCCACTTGCTCGGGAGGACGCCCAAAGATCCAGACTCCAGACCAGTTGATGCAAAAAGCACAAGGTTTTTATTGAACGTTTGCGCAAACGGGCCCCCACCTCATGCAGTGAGGAGCCCTGAGTGGCAGTTTCGCACAGGTTATATAGGCAACGAATTAGCATATTCCTAATGCGCATGCGTAGGATTGGTCAGTTCAGAGGGACCATCAGCATATGGGAGAACGCTGGCAAAGAATGCTGGTGGAGAGTGCTGGTGGAAAATGCAGAGGTGGAACGGGATTGGCTGGTTCGGAGGGACAATTAGCATACCGGAGAATGCTGAGGGAGAGTTCTGAGGTGTTACAGGATTGGCCGGTCGCAGTGACATCATAAGTGCGTGCCTAGAGACTCTCCGAAGGGGAGGGGTAGCTCTGCTCTGGGTGCGCCTAGAGACTCTCCGAAGGGGAGGGGCAGCTCTGCTCTGGGCACGCCTAGAGACTCTCCGAAGGGGAGGGGCAGCTCTGCTCTGGGCGCGCCTAGAGACTCTCCGAAGGGGAGGGGCAGCTCTGCTCTGGGCGCGCCTAGAGACTCTCCGAAGGGGATTGACTTTTCCTTCCCAGAGAACGTCCTGCCCGCTGGACTCTGGGGAACATCTAACCTCTTAAGAAGCCCCTGATATTTGCCCAGGCCTAGTTTCTTGTCCCTCTCCCCCATAAGGGTCCTTCATTGGCAAATGATTAAATCACCCAAAGCAAGATACTGGCAATGCACCTTTCTTATTAATTTTTGCTTTGTTATTATTTTTAGATTTTAATTAATTTTTAACAGTCAGTATAGTTGATAGACGCAATCTAATAAAAGGATGAAATTTTACTTCTCCCTCCCTTCCTTCCCCTCTTTTCTCTTTCTTTTTTCTTCCTTTCCTTCCTTCCTTTTTCCTTATTTCTTTCTTTTGTGGCTTTTGAGATAATGTATTTTTTCTTGGGCCTGTTCCTGTGGAATGCATGAAATCTCTTTTCTTTACAGTGATAAAAATTTTAAAAACTAAAAACAAAGGTGTTTACATTTTAAAAAATTGCATTACAGCCATGGCTTAATGCTTCACCAAGGAACAACTTTAACCAATAAAAGGCAAAAGACTAGTTCAGAGAGACTATAGGCAATGGTATAAATAATAATTGAATGGAAAACTGAGCAGTTCACCCATATACAGAAAATTTTGAAGCAATCACAGATCATTGAACCTATAGTAATATAACTTTCTTAACCACTAGTTTGAAAAAAAGTATAAAACAAGGTTTAATAAAAATATTTGCAGGGCTGGTGCTGTGCTGTAGTAGATAAAACTGTTATATATTAATGTTAGCCATCCCAAAATATGCCAAACACCAGAGTAAGGGAAAGGGTTTATTGGGGAACACCCAACAGACCGGAGTGAAGGGGTGGCAAAGGAAAAAGAGACTGTGTGTCTGGGATGGGGGTCTAATATAGTTTTTCCAGGGGGTGGGCTGTGAGGTAGGAATTAGCCAGTCCCATTGGGTTGGGGGTGGAGCTTGGCACAGGTAGTTTGGGCCATGTGGCTACCTGGCTTTCAGTAATGGCAGCTGGTACCGGGGTATGGAATGTCAGTAATGACAGCGGGTACCGGGGCAAAAAATGTAGATCATGCCACAGATAAGAGATTGCACCCGTGTCAGTTTACTAACATCCCCCCCCCTTTTTTTTTATAAAGCAGGCATTGTATGGGATTACATCAGCCCAAAAGTCCAGGAGGGGAGAAGGGGCAATGGTCTGTCTTCTATAGCTGCTTCCTGCTGGCCTGGGCCAGGAGTCTTAAGTTGTTATCTACTGGATGGGGAGCTGAATATATCCCCACAGCAGTATCTGGCGGACAGCCTGGTTGGTGATGACTTTGGTTCTCTCCACAACTACCTCCTGTAAACACTTAAATAGACATGGTAATACAAAAGACATGGTTAAAATAGCAGCCAATGGTCCTAGGAGTGGCATTAACCAAGTGGCCAGTGAACTCCATAAGGAAGACGAAAAGAGAGATTCTCTGGACCCTAGGGCAGACTGCTTTATAGAAGTGGCAATTTGCTGGAGCTTGTTAACATTTTGCTCTACCTGCCCCGATTGATTAACATAATAGCAGCATTGTTCTCCCAGAAAAACACAAGTTCCTCCCCTTTCAGCTGTTATAAGGTCCAGAGCCTGTCTGTTTTGTAACACTACATCTGCCAGAGAGGTAATCTGGCTTTGGAGGCCTCAAATGGTGCCTGCTGAAATTTCAATGGACCTAGAGATCTCCTCTCATAATTGCTGGAGCTGCTCTTGGAAGCAGTTGATGGACATAATGTTGTGGCCCAGAGCAGTTTCCGAGATCACCGCAGAAGAGAGGGAAGCTGCGAGGCTGACTCCAACCAGCACAGGGAGGAGTACTGCTCATTTCTTGTGGACAGGGGGGTTAACCTGTAAAAGAAACTCTGAGTAGTCATATAATATGTTAGATGGGGGGAGAGTATCACCAACACACATGGGCCAGGTGTAGAATGGTTAATACAAGTGCCCAGGGTGCAGTTACAGAGAAATGAAGTTCCATGTGGCCTAGAGAAGGAAGCTGTGGGAGTAACCATTATGTTAATAACACAAGGAATGTTAGCAGGCCAAATCCCATTGGATTGTTCTGTTATGGTGGTAATCCAACACATTGCATCCTGGCCTCCAGAACGCAAAGGAAGATGACTGGTTATTCTCTGAGGATTGGGGGTGCAGGAGGTCTTAGAAGCAGTAACATTGGTGAGTAGGCTAGCCGCAATAGGAGGTTCCTGAAGAGGAGCGCATATAAAGCATTGTTGTTGATAAAGAGCTGGGGCTAACATAGAGTTGGGTAGTTGATAAAGTAAGGCAAGAGACAGATCGATACATTGTAGCCACATTAGGGGAGGGTTGGCTGGGTTAATTAACTGGGACAGGTGTTCAGAGGATTTCTTTCCCATATCAACAAACATGTCCATGGGATCTGTCGGGAGTTGAGTATAGATCCTGATAATTTTTGTGGTTCCATGGGGATCTTGCTGGTTATTTCCTCTATATAAAGTGACAGATCCCTCGACCCCATCTTGCCAGACCTGAAGGTAGGGGTCAACTATGGCGAAGGCTAAGAGGGGTTAGGTCCAGTGGTCGGGGCCTAACTATGGCCTCCTATTTAGAGTGGGTTTTTTTCCTGGGGGAGGACCTTAAAAAATTGTTTTCTGGGGAGGCCCTGTCCTTGATCGGTGTGGTAATATGGCCATGATGAGCACCTTTTCCAATAGTCATCATTACATGAGCCTGTGTTATCCTTAGTTAGGCACAAATAATACGGATTTGCTATGAAGTGAGATAACCTATATCTAGCCCAGTCATAACAGTTATGTGTGCAGGCCTGAACAAAATTAAAATACAAAGTGATGGGGCCTGCACAGCCTGTGGTGGGGCAAAAGGTCACACTGAGTAGTTTGGATGGGGTAGAAGTAGTGTACATCTGAAATTGCCATGCATAACGTGCTTTGGGAGCACGTAGATGTGGGATTGGCACAGAGGAGTAGAAGGAGTGATATTATTGAGAGATTCATTGTGGTGTATAGAAGAGGGAGTGAGATAATAGGAGAAGGTATGAGAAAGTGTAGATCTTGGAGGGAATGAAGTCTAAGAAGTTTAAGTCTTCAATATCTGAAAGGAGCCGAGAGGGGTCGATAGGTAGGGAGTGTGTCTGATAACTCTTCCCACAGGAGTTGTAGGAAGAGCTGGTAGCAGTGTAAGAGGGGATCAGTACTTATCTGGCATTGGAATTGGCAGATGGCTGGATGATTATTGCTTCTCTGAGGTGGGTTCATTGAGCACAGGAGGGTCTGGGTTTTCAGGTACCCATTGGTTGAGTCTGGGTGAACTTGGCTTTGAGTGGCCCTGTGGGAGTAACTGTATAATGAGGGGGAGGAGAATGCTTAAGGTGGGTGAAGTGGATCCAGTGAGGGATTCCCTGCAACTTTGCTGCAGTAGGAGTAGTGAGAATAACCCGGTAAGGTCTGATCCATTTAGCCCATAGTTTAGTGGGAGTGGGAGGTAAGGAGGGGTGTGAAGAGGACAGGAAGACCTCATCTCCCACTATGATGGGAGGAGAGCTGTCTGAGGTAGTTGAACTTGGAGCTGTGCTGTAGGTGTCTGTATATTTTCATGGCTCTGATTGGAGATACCTGAGGAGAGGTGAGAGTAGATGGGATGGTAAGAGTGAAGATTGAGAGTGTACAGTTGGAGGGATTAAGGGACGTCCGTACATCAGTTTGAAAGGTAACCTCATATGCTTTCTTGGAAGGGCCCTTAATCGGAGCAGGGCCAGAGGGAGTAGTTTAGTCCAGTCCAGGTGAAGCTCAAGGGAAAGTTTAGTCAGAGTGTTTTAGTGTACAATTTGCCCTCTCTACTTTCCCTCAAGATTGAGGGTGGTAAGGGATATGGAAGTGCCAGGGGATGTTAAGCACCTTAGTCAGCAGCTGAGTTACCTGAGATGTAAATTCAGATCATCATCTGACTGCAGAGAGCTAGGAACTCCAAAACGGGATAATCTCCTGAAGTAGGATGTTGGAAATGGTTAGTGCCCATTTGTTGGTAGTAGGGAAAGCCTCGACCCACCCAGAGAAAGTATCTACTAACATCAAGAGTAATTGAAAATGTCTCACTCTGGGCATATGGGTGAAGTCAACCTGCCAGTCAGAGGCCGGCAGGTATCCTCTGGCCTGATGAGAAGTGTGGAGGATGGAGGTTAGAGTTAGGGTTTGTCTTTTGACACATGGAACAAGAAGGGGTGAGTTGTTGAAGATATTTGGCATCTTCTGGTGAGAGAGGAAGGGACTATTTGACAAACGATAATAGAGAAGAGACATTGGGATGAAACAGGTGGTGGCGATAGAATAAGATAGCCTGAATGGAGGGCTGTTGAGACAGCTGGTCCTGAGGGCAGATTGCTAGTATAGCAGGTGGAATGAAAAATACACCGGAAGGAGTAGAGGACAGCGCCGCCTGATGAGCTGCCTGATCTTCCCTGTTATTACTGGCAATGATAGCAGAATTATCAGTCTGATGAGCCTTACAGTGGACAAGTCTGATTTTTGTTGGAAGATGGGCTGCCTCTAGGAGAGGGGTTATGAAAGTAGCGTTGGACATGGCTGTCCCCTTAGTAGTAAGAAGGTCTCTTTCCTTCCAAACAGCCGAGTGGGATAGGAGAATATCGAAGACATATTTTTAATCAGTATAGACAGTGATAGTTTTGTTTCTTGCCAGCGTAAAGGCACGGGTTAGAACATAGAGCTCAGTCTTCTGATTAGTGGTATTAGAAGGGAGTGGTCCTGCCTCTACAATGTCGGTGGTCAAAACCACAGCATATCCTGCCTTTTTTGTTCCCTCATGAAAGATAGAGCTACTGTCTGTGAACCAGACTAGAGTGGGGTTAACGAGGGGACTCTCCTGGATGTTCGAGGGGTGAGGTAGTAGATGTTCGATAGTCTCAATGCAGGAGTGGACAGGTACTGAATAATCTGCAGATGGCGGAGGAGGGGGAAGGAGAGTTGTTGGGTTAAGGGGAGGACAAGGTTTAAAAGTGAGGGTAGGGTCCTTGATTAGCACTACCTGAAGGGCCAGAATGCGAGCTGGTGGAAGAGACTGAAGGCCCATAAGTCAGAAGCTCTGATAGATGGTGTGAGGAGAGGATAGGAAGTGGTGAGCCAAAGGTGAGCTTCTTTGACTCTTGTATGAGGAACGCTGCTGAGGCTAGTACTTGTAAGCATGGTGCCCAACCCTTAACTGTGGGATTTAGAGTTTTTGAGAAATAGGCCACAGGAGCAAAAGAGGGACCAGCTTGATGTCCAAGAACTCCCAAGGCTGTTCCTTGGTTTTCAGTGACATAAACAAGGAAGGGCCGTGTGAGATCTGGTAAGTGTAACGCAGGGGCCTGTAGGATAGCCTATTGGAGCTTACGATACTGGGAGGTAATTGGAGTCACAAGGGTTTCCTGGAGGGGCCCCTTTGTGGCTTCATAGAGTGAACAGGCTAAGAGGGAGAAGTTTGGAATCCAGGATCATAGAAATCCTGCCAGGCCTAGAAAGGAAAGAATTTGCTCCTTGGTAGAAGGAGGTGGGAGGTCAGCTATGAGGCACTTTCTGTCCACAGTGATAGATTTGAGGGTGGGGGTGAGATGAACCCCAGGTTAGGTTACCTCAGGCACACAGAGCTGTGCTTTGGTGAAGAATACCCGATAACCGAAGTTGAGGAGAGTAGCAGTCTTGTTGGCTATCTATCTCCAAGGGGCTGCAAAGGAGGAGGTCATTGATGTACTGGAGAAGAAAGGAGGGTGTTAGGTTCAGAGTGCCAAGATCATTTGCCAAGGCCTGACCAAACAGGCTGGGGCTATCCTGGAACCCCTGAGGCTGTCCAGGTCACTCCAGGTGAAAGCAAAGATGTCCTGAGAGTTAGGATGTAAAGGAATGGTAAAGAAAGTGTCCTTTAGATCCAATACAGAGTAATGAGATGTGGATGAAGGGATAGAGGAAAGGAGGGTGTATGGATTGGGGACCACAGTTGTATTGGCACTACTGCTGCATTAACAAGGTGGAGGTCTTCTACCAGGTGAAAGGACCCATTAGGCTTTTTGACTGCCAGTATTGGGGTGTTGAAAGGAAAGCTAGTCATGTGTAGCAGGCCCCGATGGAGAAGTTTAGAGATTATAGGCTTTAAACCTCAGAGGATGGAAAGGGGTAGGAGATATTGCTGCTGGGAAGGGAATATGGAAGAATTTTGTAACTTTATTTGGATGGGAGGATGGTGGGTTACCACTGTAGGGTGCTAGTGTCCCATACTCATGGGTTGACAGTGGACAGGGGTCCTGATGTGGGTAGGGTGGCTGGGACCAGGTTATCTTGAGAGAGGAATAGTAAAAAGGGAGGCAAAGGTGAGCTGGAGGACACGGCCATAGTCTGAAGGGTAAAAACCACCTGAGCACCAAATCGGTAGAATGTGTTCCTCCACAAGAGGGAGGTGGGGCAATGAGGTATAACAAGGAAAGAATGGGAGAAGGGTAACATATTAATTAGGCAGAGCAGTTTGGGAGTCTGTTAAGGTCTATAAGGCTTTTCCTGCACCCCAACTATGGAGGTTGAGGAAACAGAGGTAGGCCCCCAATACTGGGTAAGGACTGAAAAGGTTGCTTATGTGTTGATAAGGAAAGAAATTGGCCTACCTGCTACCATCACAGTTACCCTGGGCTCCCGCAGAGTGATGGCCGTAGTCGGATGGCAGGAGTCCGGGCCCCTTCAGTCCTCAGTAGCCAGCCCTAGAATCTCACCTGGGGCATAGGTGGGGAGGATGGACTACTGCCTTGATGGAAAAGAGGACATCCCACTCTCCAGTGGCCCTTCTGGGGGCATTTTGGGCAAGGACCCAGTGGGCCTCTGGGATTAGGACACATCCTGGCCCAATGACCCTTTTGGCAACATTTGAAGCATGGACCTGGAGAGTTCCTGCTGTCGGCGGGGTTCCTGTGGTTAGCATGGTTACTGGAGGTAGCAGGTTGCTGGAAAACCTTGGAAAGCATCTGGAATTTTTCCTTTCAGGCTCTCTCGTCCCTCCTGTTATATACCTTAAAGGCCAACTATAGAAGTTCTGCCTGTGGAGTTAATTGACCCTTCTCAAGCTGCTATAACTTTGCCTTAATATCTGGGAAACTGTGAGCAAAGAAATGATTCATAAGAAGACTGCGGCCAACAGAGCCAAATGGCAGAATAGTGAGGGTGCACACTGATAGTCCAGAAAAAGATAGTTTAATAAACGTGGAGATACTGTAGTCTCAGGGAAGAGCTCAGGAAAAAAATTGCAGAAGAAATTCTTCCGGATCTAGTGTGTGACACGGAGGATCCACAGGGAGAACAAGGACGCCCACAGTGTGGAAGCCCAGCTGCAGAGTCTGCACACCAGTGCTGGAAGGGGAGGTAAGGCAAAAATCTTGGTAGCCTGAGACATTGGTGGGGAAATGGCAGAAAGAACCTAGAGGGAATGAGGCTTGAAACCCCACTGGGGAAAGTTCACTAGGCTGACTGGAGGAGACAAAAAAAATGAATAAATAAGGGGAACTGGCACAGACACTAGCCTCTCTCCACTTACCTGACAAAGCTGAGCAAGACAAAGGGCAGGTGACATTTTGGACATACGTAAAGCAGTGTCCACCATCAGCCAAGCATAAAAACCTGACTCTAGTGGGGAGAAATAACAGGAGGTTAGGATCTAGTGAAGGTGTGGAGCTAATGAACTGAGACTATGAAAATCTGAGGGTGTAGGAGAGAACTCACAGAGTACACAAACTTGGAAAACTTGGCAACCTGGTGGGAGACTGCAGAAAAATTTGAGACCACACTGAGGGCTGCATAGATACTTTGTGTGGTCCTAGGGGGAGAGCAGACAAATATTATACTCACAGAGGCCAGATTTCATACATCGACTACCCTCAATTCCGCTCAGCTGAGCAGAATAACCTCCCTTCTGAGAGAGAGAGAGAGAGAGAGAGAGAGAGAGAGAGAGAGAGAGAGAGAGAGAGAGAGAGAGAGAGAACAACCTGGGTGAGTCACCTTTGGCATACCCTTTCCCCTGAAGAACCACACAGAGCTCTCTGGCCAACCCATCACATGCCTCTAAGCATCCATCAAAAGCAGACAGTCCACGTAATCTAGAGGCATAGTATAACAAGAAAAAACACTGTAGTGAAGAAACCAAACAATATCTCCACAATGCCAGGCAACAAACACAGAAACTGAGGAAACATGAACAAGGAAGACACTATGACGCCCCCAAATGAACAAGTACTCCAATTCAAGATTATGAAGATGTTGAGATAGAAGAAATGCAAGAAACAGATCTCAAAAAATTGATAAGAACATTAAGAAGTTCTCCGCAACAAACTCATGACCTATAGAAATCCTTACTGGACAGGAGAGCAAATCTCTCTTGCAAAAATGAAATATTAAGGAGGAATCAAAGGAAATGAATTAACTCGTAGAACATGAAACTGTGATAGTGAAGAGAAATCTTAATGAAATGAAGAACTCAATAGATCAAATGACAAACATATTAGAGAGCCTTACAAACAGAATGAGTGAAGCAGAAAAGAAAATTTCGGACTTAGAAGACAGAGAACAGGGAAGGGTACAGTCAAACCAAGAAAAGAAGAGGAAATTAGAAATCTAAAAAGTATTATTGGGAATCTACAGGATACTGTTAAAAAACCCAACATTTGAGTTCTAGGAGTTCCTAAAGGCATGGAGGGGGAGAAAGGATTAGAAGACCTTTTTAGTGAGATACCAGCAGAGAACTTCCTGGATTTGGAGAAGGACAGAGACATCATAGTACAGGAAGCTCATAAAACCCCTAATTAACAAGACCAAAAGAGATCCTCACCATGACACATTGTAATCAAACTCACCACAGTGAAACATAAAGAAAAGATCCTAAAATGCGCAAGAGAAAAATGTCAGATTACTCTCAGAAGATCTCCTATCAGACTCCCAGCTGACTTCTCATCAGTAACATTACATGTTCGAAGGGAATGGCGAGATATAGCCCAGGTACTAAGAGAGAAAAACTGCCAGCCCAGAATATTATATCCAGTAAAGCTCACATTTGTGAATGAAGGTGAAATAAAGACCTTTCATTGCAAACAGAAATTGAAAGAATTTGTTGCCACTCGTCCAGGCCTGCAAAAGATACTTAAAGATGTGTTACACACAGAAACACAGAAACACAGTCACCAATATGAAAGAAGGCAAAGAAAGGAAACCACAGAGCAAAAGATCACAGGGAATTCAAAGCATATACTAGAAAATATCTTTCAGAAAGGGCGGGGCAAAGTTACTACTTATCAATAGTCACATTGAATGTTATTGGCCCAATTCTCCAGTTAAAAGGCAGAGTCTGGCTGAATGGATTAAGGAACCCATCTATTTGCACACAAAACACATCTTTCCATCAAAGATGCATGCAGACTGAAAGTGAAAGGTTGGAAAAGATATTGCATGCCAACAGAAACCAAATAAAAGCAGGTGTAGCCATCTTAATATCAGACAAAATAAACTTTAACACTAAAACTGCTAAGAAAGAGAGGGGCACTATATAATGATTAAGAGTTCAATTCAACAGGAGAGAGTGGCAAGATGGCGGAATAGGAAGGGAGCACACTATTAGTCCGGGGGAGAGACAGTTTAATAAAAGTGGAGCTACTGCAGGGTCAAGGAAGAGTAGGGGAAGAAACAGCAGAGGAAACTCTTCCGGAACTAGTGATTCACAGTGGACCTGCGTGGAGAGCGTGGGAGCCCAAGTTCGGGACACCAGCAGCAGACTCAACACACCAGCGCTGGAACGCGAGGTGAGCTGAACCTCAATAGCCTGAGACACCAGCAGGCAAGCAGAAGGAGGAGACTAGAGGGAACGAGGCTTGAAACTCTGTGGGGAAAAGTTCACCAGGCTAACTAGAAGAGAGAGAGAGGGAAAAAAAGTGACCAATACGGACACAAGTTTCTCTCTCTCCGCTCACCTCTCAAAGGCGAGCAAGACAAAGAGCAGGCGCCATTTTGGACATACGTCATAAGCAGGGCGACCTCAGGTCTGCAACGGCCCTAAGCCTAGCAGAAAAACCTGACTCTAGGGGGAGGGGTGAAATAACAGGAGATTAGCATCTAACTGGGCAACCCAGTGGGAGACTGCAGGAGAATTGGAGCCCACACTGAGGGCAGCGCAGATTCCCTGTGTGGTCCTAGGGAAAGAGCTTCCGATCTCTGGCTCCTGTGGGTATATCATTTGCCTGCTAACTACCTCCAATTACGTTCAGCTGTGTGGAATTACTTCCCTTTTGAATCAAAAAAAGAAAGAAAGAGAGATTTACCACACCTAACCTGGGAGTGTCATCTTTGACATACCCTCAACCCTGAGGAACCAAACACAGCTCTCAGTCCACACTCATCTCAAGCCTCTAAGGCTCCACCGAAAGCAGACAGTCCATTTAATATAGAGCCATAGTGTAACAAGAAAAAACACCACAGTGCAGAAGCCAAATATCTCCAACATGCCAAACAACAAACGCAAAAACCGAGGTAACAAGAACAAGGAAGACACTATGACGCCCCCATATGAAAAAGATGCCCCAATTCAAGATTATGAAGATGATGAAATCGAAGAAATGCAAAAGCAGATCTCAAAAAATTGATAAGAACATTAAGAAGCTCTCAAAAACAAATTATTTAACTACAGAAATCCTTAATGGACAAGATAGAAAATATCTCTTGTGAAAATGAAATATTAAGGAGGAATCAAAATGAAATGAAACAACTAGTAGAACAAGAAACTGTGATAGTGGCGAGAAATCATAATGAAATGAAGAATTCAATAGATCAAATGACAAACACATTAGAGAGCCTTAAAAACAGAATGGGCGAAGCAGAAGAGAGAATATCAGACTTAGAAGACAGAGAACAGGAAAGGAAACAGGCAAACCAAAGAAAAGAAGAAGAAATTAGAAGTCTAAAAATACTGTCAGGAATCTACAGGATACTATTAAAAAACCCAACGTTCAGGTTCTAGGAGTTCCTGAAGGCATGGAGAGGGGAAAGGATTAGAAGGAAATTTCAGTGACATACTAGCAGAAAATTTCCCAGGTTTGGAGAAGGACAGAGGCATCTTAGTACAGGAAGCTTATAGAACCCCTAATAAACATGACCAAAAGAGATCCTCACCATGACATGTTGTAATCAAACTCACCACAGTGAAACATAAAGAAAAGATCCTAAAATATGCAAGAGAGAAACGTCAGATTATTCTTAGAGGATCTCCAATTAGACTCACAGCAGACTTCTATCAGAAACCCTACAAGCTAGAAGGGAATGGTGAGATATAGCCCAGGTACTAAGAGAGAAAAACTGCCAGCCCAGAATATTATATCCGGCAAAGCTCTCATTTGTGAATGAAGGTGAAATTAAGACTTTTCATAGCAAACAGAAACTGAAAGAATTTGTTGCCACTCATCCTGCCCTGCAAAAGATGCTTAAAGATGTCTTACGCACAGAAACACAGAAACATGGTCACCAATATGAAAGAAGGTAAAGGAAGGAAACCTCACAGCAAAAGATCACAGGAAGCTCAATTTCTCTTTGACATAGAATTAAACTCTGATGCTCTGTTCAAGCAATGTGTTAAAGTAATCTATTATGTTCTCTTGATGTCTGTTCAATTCTAATTGTTCAAAAACAGCTGAATTTTTATTAAGAGCTATGGGTTATTTAAATATGTGCTTATTTTCAAAGATTTGAATAATCACCTTATAACAATGATCAAATTTGGTCTATGTTATGTCATGATTTTAAAGAATTTATTTCAACCAGATATTTTGGATTTTGAGCCTTCTTGGCGTTCTTGACAGGCATTCAAAAAATCAAAGTTTCAAACAATCTGGTCTCTAAAATTTCCAGTAAATCCTGGACTTTGGTTTTTCCAGTTTGGGCCCAACTGAAAAAATCAAAGGACCTATGTCTCTCATCTTATAGAGACACCAACTAATCAGTCTATTTGGATGATATTAGAAGGACTGTCAAGATGTGATGTGGTACCAAACTTTAAGTTTGTATAATGGAAAATGCTATTAATACAAATGTTTGAGAATTAAAAAGTCTAATGATCTTGTGTTACTAGACATGATAGTTATCTTAATGAGAAAGCCCCAGAGGCCTAAAGGGTTAAATACTTGTAAAATCCTACAGGTGCTTTCAAAAATACTGTGAAGTAAGCAAGTGCCTCTTGTTGGTTGATGAGTTTATAATTTTAAACATGGAGACTTAAAGTCTTTTGTCATCCACAGTTATATATGATTTGCTGCTCATAAAACTAAAGCGTTGTTGGTTCTGTGTTTAGCTGTCCTCCTATAGGTTCCTATGGACTTTTTCCAGCCACTTCTATTGTATTCAGTACTTTGGGATGGCTCTGTAAACAGATGAAGCCAATAATGTATTAACAGTACCAACTGAGAGGTTAACTGAGGTTACTAAAAAGAAAAAGCAATTCAAATCAATTGGCAATCTACAAAAAGAGTTAAAGATTTTAAAAGCTATTATTAAAATTGCTATATTGGTCTATTATGCTATATTATATGTGTGTACATATTGTATGTCCACATGGGGAAATTTTATTAAGAGTTTTATTTTAAACAGCTTATAGAAAAGATTGTCCATAAATTTAAGCTGCTAAAATCAATCTAAGATACATTTTAATTTGTGTGACCTGAATCTGTGTATCATATGTTTTAGACTTGTTGGTAGAAAGAAACTAAAAACATTTTAGATGGTTGTGCTTAAGTTTACTGGTTAAACAAACTACACCATGTTAGATATTTAAGAGGTGTTTTCAAATACATGATTCTTAAAATTTATAGAAGGCATTGGACCTTCTGGTAAATGTTTTCTTAAGTTGTTATTTAATGGTTGAAACTGTTGCTAAGTATTCATGTAACATTGCTATTGTCAGCAAGCGATCTAGGACTTGCTCCCTCATTTCTCTATTCTAAGTCCAACTTGTTCTTTCATTTCTCTATTCTCTTCAAGGTAGGAAACTAATTCTATTATGAAGGAATCTGTAGGATGCCAATTTAATCTTTAGACCTTATAAAAGAGATGGCTAACATTTTTCTGTAATAGCATAGCCAAAATAAGAACTTAAATAATAATCTCATAGCTAGATTCACTTCGCCATCAGCGAAGTATGCAGTAAGTAGAAAAAACCTCCCTTTCAGACCAAAGGGAAACAAAGTTTTTAAGGGAGAATATAATTTTCCTCATGGGCATTGTCTACCTTAGAAAAACTACTACAGAACATGCCTGTGACTATAGACTTGTAGTTCAGGCCACCGAAGATTAGAGATGGGAAACGGGCACTCCCTTGACTTGCATCCTCTGGTCTACTTTAACACAAACCAGGAGGAAAAGAAAGCTCAGCCTCAGAAGCAATGGGTGGCAGGCCTATTAATGGCTGATCTGTACAGTGATCTGCCCTCACGGAGACCCAACAGGCCAGTCCACTGCAGTGGCTTTCAATGTGGTAAGCCTGGGCTTCAGCAGAAGTCAGCTTGTGAAGAGCCCTGGCAGCTCTGCCAAGAGTTGGATCACTGGAAATGGACCTGCCCTGGAGTCGAAGGATGCCCAGGTCAGAGCCACAGATCTTATTGGCTCTAAGCTGAAAAGCCCTTCACTCAGCCCAACTTCCAAAGTGACCACTGCAGCTGAGGGGATGGTCTAGTAGGGTCAGCAACTTTGCAGGCAGAACTGTAAATTTCTTGTTAGAGATGCCCCCTGCCTTTACCTGGCCAGCTCTCCTCCCAGGCCAGCCAAGTAATGAAAGTCAACAGAGTGCCTTCCCCTAGGAGGTTCACACCTCCCTTAGGATATACCCCATGTGAAGAGATAGATAGGTCTGGGCCTCTTAACTTATACTTACAAGGCCTAAAGCCCACCAGATTATTATGAAGCCCCTTCTGTCAGGTTCTATTTGCCTCTCAATCAGAAAACTTAATTGTAGCTTAGACAGCACCTTTCTTAGCTCCTCTAATAATGACTCTGTCCTTTGTTCTAGACCCTGTCTAGCACACTTTGGCCTCATTCATTTGTAATCAAAACCTCTACTCTACCACCAATGGCTCTACTCCCAACCTGTATGTACTGATGGTCCTCTTCCCCACTTAATGCTGTATAATTGTTCAGACCTGGTAAATGTCACTCTTAGGATCATTGGTTACTATCCTCACTCTGTCTTTTAAGACCTTGTCTAAATATGATCAGAGTCGGTCAACTTGGAAGGCTTCCATAGCCTTGGCAACTCATGACGACAGCCTAGGATGGTTACTGGCGCCATAAACTAGAGTGTCAATTTGTTGGGTCAACAAGAGGAGCCACTGTGCAGTTGCTCCTCATGTGGGATCTCTGTCCTTAATGTGCTGTACATTGTGATTTAATGCTATAACTAGTACTCAAACAGTATGTTTCACTTTGTGTTTCTATGTGAGTGCAAACTGTTGAAATCTTTACACTAAATTGATCTTCTGTATATAAAGAGAATTGAAAATGAATTTGATGCAAAGGGAAGGGGAGATGGAGCGGGAGAGGGGAGGGTTGCGGGTGGGAGGGAAGTTATGGGAGGGGGAAGCCATTGTAATCCATAAGCTGTTCACTGGAAATTTATATTCATTAAATAAATGTTAAAAAAATAAAATAAAAATTATAATAATTGGAAAAAAAGAGTTCAATTCAACAGGAAGATGTAACTATTATAAATGTATATGCACTTAATTACAGGGCACCAGTTTATTTAAAATATATGTTAAGGGACTTAAAGTAGACTTAGACTACAATACAATAGTACTGGGGGACTTCAATACTGCACTCTCAGAAATAGACACATGAACTGGACAGAAGATCAACAAGGATATGGTAGATTTAATTGACATTATTGCCCAAATGGATCTAACAGATAACTACAGAACTTTTCATCCTAAACATAAAGCATTCATTCTTCTCAGCAGTACATGCAACCTGCTCTAGGACTGACCACATACTAGGCCATAAAGTAAGTCGCAGCAAATTCAAAAGAATTGGATTTATACCATGTAGCTTCTCAGACCACAGCAGAATGAAGATGGAAATGAGCAACTCAGGAATCCCTAGAGAACATGCAAACACATGGAGACTGAACAACATGCTCCTGAATGAACACTGGGGCATAGAAGAAATCAAAAGAGAAATCAAAAACTTTCTGGATATAAATGAGGATAACAACACAACATATCAAAATTTATGGGCTACGTCAAAAGCAGTGTTGAGAGGAAAGCTTATATCAATAGATGCCTACATCAAGAAATTGGAAAGGCACCGAATAAATGAGTTTTCAATGCATCTAAAGGATCTACAAAAACTGCAGCAAACCAGACCCAAATCTAGTAGGAGAAGAGAAATAATTAAAATCAGAGAAGAAATCAACAGGATTCACTCCAAAAAAATGACAAAAGATCAGCCAATGAGGAGCTGCTTTTTTTAAAAAAATGAATAAAATTGACACCCCATTGGCTCCACTAGGCAAACAAAGAAAAGACCCAAATCAATAAAATCAGAGATGAAAAAGGAAACGTAACAACAGACACCACAGAAATAAAAAGAATCCTCAGAAATTACTACAAAGAGTTCTATGCCAGCAAACAGGGAAATCTATCAGAAATGGATAGATACCTGTACACATGCAACCTACAGATATTGAACCATGAAGACACAGAAACCCTACACAGACCCATAACTGAGGCAGAAATTCAAACAGTAATAAAGGCCCTCCCAAAAAAGAAAAGTCCAGGAACAGATGGATTCACTGCTGAATTCTAAAGTCATTTAAAGAAGAACGAACTCCAATTCTTCTCAAACTATTCAGAACAATCAAAAAAGAGGGAATCCTCCCAAATTCTTTCTAAGAAGCCAACATCACCTTCATTCTTAAGCCAGAAAAAGATGCAGCATTGAAAGAAAATTACAGACCAATAATCCTGATGAACATAGATGTCAAAATCCTCAATAAAATTCTGGCCAATAGAATGCAACAATGCATGAAGAAGATCATCCACCCAGACCAAGTGGAACTTATCCCTGGTATGCAAGGATGGTTCAGTATTCACAAAAAATCAATGTGATACACCACATTAACAAACTGCACAAGAAAACCCATATGTTTATCGCAATAGACACACTTGATAAAAAACAAAACCTTTCATGATGAAAACTCTAAGCAAACTGAGTATAGAAGAAACATTGCTTTATACAATCAAAGCAATTTAGGAAAAACCCACGGCCAACATCCTATTGAATGGGGAAAAGTTGGAAGCATTTCCACTGAGATCTGGTACCAGACAGGGATGCCCACTCTCACCACTGCTCTTCAATATAGTTCTGAAAGTTTTAGCCAGCGTGATTAGAAAAGAAAAACAGGCCGGCGCCGCAGCTCACTAGGCTAATCCTCCACCTTGCGGCGCCGGCATACTGGGTTCTAGTCCCGGTCGGGGCAGCGATCCTGTCCCGGTTGCCCCTCTTCCAGGCCAGCTCTCTGCTGTGGCCAGGGAGTGCAGTGGAGGATGGCCCAAGTGCTTGGGCCCTGCACCCCATGGGAGACCAGGAGAAGCACCTGGCTCCTGCCATTGGATCAGCGCACTGCGCCAGCCGCAGCACGCTACCGCGGCGGCCATTGGAGGGTGAACCAACGGCAAAAGGAAGACCTTTCTCTCTGTCTCTCTCTCACTGTCCACTCTGCCTGTCAAAAAAATAAAAAATAAATTAAAAAAAATAAAAAAAGAAAAAGAAATTAAAGGGATACAAATTGGGAAGGAAGAAGGCAAACTATCCCTCTCTGTAGACAATATGATTCTTTAGTAAGGGAATCCAAAGAACTCTACTAAGAGACTATTGGAACTCATAGAAGAGTTTGGCAAAGTAGCAGGATATAAAATCAATGCAAAAATCAATAGCCTATGTATACACGGACAATGCCATGGCTGAGGAAGAATTTCTAAGATAAATTCCATTCACAATAGCTACAAAAACAATCCAATACCTAGGAACTTCACCTTAACCAAGGATGTTAAAGATCTCTATGATGAGAATTACAAAACCTTAAAGAAAGAAATAGAAGAGGATACCAAAAAATGGAAAAATCTTCCATGCTCATGGATTGGAAGAGTCAATATCATCAAAATGTCCATTCTTCCAAAAGCAATTTATAGATTCAATTTGATACCAATCAAGATACCAAAGACATTCTTCTCAGATCTGGAAAAAATGATGCTGAAATTCATATTGAGATGCAGTATACCTTGAATAGCAAAAACAATCTTGTACAACAAAAACAAAGCCGGAGGCATCAGGATACCAAATTTCAGGACATACGATAGGGCAGTGGTAATTAATAAAACATGGTACTGGTACAGAAACAGATGGATAGAACAGTGGGACAGAATTGAAACACCAGAAATAAACCCTAACATCTACAGCCAACTTATATTTGATAAAAGATCCAAAACCAATCCCTGGAGTAAGGACAGTCTATTCAATAAATGGTGCTGGGAAAATTGGATTTCCACGTGCAGAAACATGAAGCTAGACCCTTAACTTATACCTTACATCTTACACAAAAATCCACTCAATATGGATTAAAGACTTAAATCTATGACCCAACACCATCAAATTATTAGAGAACATGGCAGAAACCCTGCAAGATATTGGCACTGGAAAAGACTCCTTGTAAAAGACCCTGAAGCACAGGGAGTCAAAGCCAAATTTAACATTTGGGATTGCATCAAACTGAGACATTTCTGTACTTCAAAACAAACAGTCAAGAAAGTGAAGAGGCAACCAACAGAATGGGAAAAAATATTTACTAACTATGCCACACATAAAGGGTTAATAACCAGAATCTACAAAGAGACCAAGAAGCACCACCACAGCAAAACAAACAACCCACTTGAGGGCCAAGGACCTCAACAGACATTTTTCGAAAGAGGAAATCCAAATGGCCAACAGACACATGAAAATATGTTCAAGATCACTAGCAATCAGAGAAATGCAAATCAAAACCACATGAGGTATCACCTCACCATGGTGAGAATGGCTCACATTCACAAATAGATGATAGTGAGGATGTGGGGAAATAGGGACACTAACCCACTGTTGGTGGGAATGCAAACTGGTTCAGCCACTATGGAAGTCAGTCTGGAGATTCCTCAGAAACCTGAACATAACCCTACCATACAACCCAGCCATTCCACTCCTGGGAATTTACCCAAAAGAAATTAAATTGGCAAACAAAAAAGCTGTCAGCACATTAATGTTTATTGCAGCTCTGTTCACAATAACTAAGACCTGGAACCAACCCAAATGCCCATCAACAGTAGACTGGATAAAGAAATTATAGGACATGTAGTCCAAAGAATACTGTACAGCAGTCAAAAACAATGAAACCCAGTCATTTGCAACAAGATGGAGGAATCTGGAAAACATTATGCTGAGTGAATTAAGCCAGTCCCAAAGAGACAAATATCATATGTTCTCTCTGATCAGTGACAATTAACTGAGCACGAAAGGGGAAATCTGTTGAAGTGAAATGGAAACTATGAGAAACAGAGACTTGATTAGCTTTTGTCCTGACTGTTGATGTACAATGTAATACTTTATCCATTTTAGTATTTTTTTTGTTCTAGTACTGGTGGTTGAACTCTGTAATAAACACACAATTATTCTTAGGTGTTTAAATTTTAACTGAAAAGTGATCCCTGTTAAATATACGAGTGGGAATAAGAGAGGAGGAGATGTACAATTCGGGACATGCTCAATTAGACATGCCCCAAATGGTGGAGTTAGAAATGTGCCAGGGTATTCCAATACAACCCCCTCAAGGTGGTATGTACCAATGCCATTTCACTAGTTCATGTGATCAATTTCAGTTCCCAATTGATCACACTGATAGGTCTAAGAGTCAAAGGGATCACACAATCAAGACTAGTGTCTGCTAATACTAACTGCTAGAATCAAAAAGGGAGAACAATACATCATCAGAATTGGGATACACAGTAGACTCATAGAATGGCAGATGTCCTAAATAGCACTCTGGCCTCAGAATCAGCCCTTAAGGCATTTGGATCTGCCTGTAGAGCCTATGAGAGCATTTTAGGCATATAAAAAAAGAAGACCTAAATGAAAGATCTCTGTGAGTGAGATCCCAGTGGAAAGAACGGGGCCATCAGAGAAGGAGGTACCTTTCTCTGAAGGGAGGTGAGGACTCCCACTTTGACTATGACCCTGTCAGAATAAGATCAAAGTCAGTGAACTCAAAAGGCCTCCATAGCCTTGGCAATCATGACTAGAGCCTGGGAAGATTACTGACGCCATAAACAAGTGTGTCAAATTATTCAATCAATAATAGGAGTCACTGTGTACTTACTTCTGATGTGGGATTTGTCCTTAATGGGTTGTCCAATTTGTAGTGATGCTATAACTAGTACTGAAACAGTATTTTTACACTTTGTGTTTCTGTGTGGGTGCAAACTGATGAAATCTTTACTTAATATATACTAAATTGATCTGTATATAAAGATAATTGAAAATGAATCTTGATGTGAATGGACTGGAAGAGGGAGTGGGAGATGGGGGAGGTGCGAGTGGGAGGGAAATTATGGGGGGGAGGAAGCCATTGTAAAATTTATATTTACTAAATAAAAAAATTTTTTTTAAAAAAGAGACTGTCTTTCCAATGAGAGATTTTATTGCTGACACACCAGGGTTTTTTTATTTTTTTTTATTTTTTTTTACTTTTTTTATTTTTGACAGGCAGAGTGGACAGTGAGAGAGAGACAGAGAGAAAGGTCTTCCTTTTGCCGTTGGTTCACCCTCCAATGGCCGCCGCGGTAGCGTGCTGCGGCCGGCGCACTGCGCTGATCCGATGGCAGGAGCCAGGTGCTTCTCCTGGTCTCCCATGGGGTGCAGGGCCCAAGCACTTGGGCCATCCTCCACTGCACTCCCTGGCCACAGCAGAGAGCTGGCCTGGAAGAGGGGCAACCGGGACAGGATCCGTGCCCCGACCAGGACTAGAACCTGGTGTGCCGGTGCCACAAGGTGGAGGATTAGCCTAGTGAGCCGCGTCGCCGGCCTAGGATTTTTTATTTTTTATCACACTACTCATCAGCATGCTCATTGAGGTCAATACACTTATCAATATTAATATACTTATGCATCTATACTATTTAATACACTTGTCAATAAACTTGACACCACTACTTAATCATGGCTTAACTACTTAACTTAGCTACTTAGCTTAACGTAACTACTTAGCTTAACATAACTACTTATATTCTACTTAATTTACTTACTGTAATACTTAACTATTAGAGTAGCACAATCTCCTTAATGACTAGAGGGCTATGGAATCAATACCATTAATATCAATATCAATAATACAACTTGAACTTATTCATTAATCCACAGATCACAGTATACAGTTAAAGTAATTTTGAGGGCTATCCAATTATAATAGTGTATGTACATCAAGGTCTCTAACATTATTTGAAGATACCTTGCATAGGGTCAAAACTTAGGGTCAAAGCATAGTTATATTATATTACACATGACTAACACTACTTGTAAAAGCTGTGTTTTCTTTTTTTTTTTTGACAGGCAGAGTGGACAGTGAGAGAGAGAGACAGACAGAGAGAAAGGTCTTCCTTTTTGCCGTTGGTTCACTCTCCAATGGCTGCTGTGGCCGGCGCATCTCACTGATCCGAAGCCAGGAGTCAGGTGCTTCTCCTGGTCTCCCATGCGGGTGCAGGGCCCAAGGACTTGGGCCATCCTCCACTGCCTTCCCGGGCCATGGCAGAGAGCTGGCCTGGAAGAGGGACAACTGGGATAGAATCCGGCACCCCAACCGGGACTAGAACCCGGTGTGCCGGCGCCACAAGGTGGAGGATTAGCCTGTTAAGCCACGGCGCCGGCCAAAAGCTGTGTTTTCAAGGCTCATATCATGGTCACGACTAAGAGTGTCAGTGTTCAAGGTCCAGAGGACCATGTCTTGGCAGAGACGGATCTTGGGTCAGTCACTTACAGGCAGGAAGTCATGGGAAGGCTGTCACTCTGGGCAGTAGGCTCAAAGTTACCAGGTGGACGGCCAGGCGAGAAGTTGGGGAGGTCCCCTGCTGAGAGGCCTGGTCCAGCTCTGTGGACAGGTCTGGCAGCAGGCTGATAAGGACTCCAGGCAATGCTGTGAGGCGGTATCCTGGCTGGTCAGGCACGGTGGCAAGGCAGCAATGCAGCAGCTCTACTGGCCTCTTGATCCTGTTGTCACCTTGTGCTGTGTAGCAAAATCTAGTGAGCTGGCTCTTCAGCTCCAAGTGCAAGGAGATCCAGAGGTTCACATGCACTGGGCCCATGCACACACACACACCCACAGGCAGTGGAGTTACAGCTCAGGGACAGCTCTCCAGGTTGGCTTGTGCCATTACCTGCTCCATGCAGAGTAACGGGCTGCCTCTTCAGCTCCAGATGTGTGGAGATCCAGAGGTTCACACATACCAGGCCATGATCCCCAAGAGTATGGAGAGTGGTGCAAGGGCTTCCCCTTTTTATCCTCATTTTCCAGCAGTCCTCCAGCTTGCCATCCTCCAACTTATTGTCCAATCAATGCTGTTCTCACCTTTCTTGCAGTTGTTTGAACGGTCCAGTCAGTGTGGGTAGGAGGGCATTGTCCATAGCACACTGTTATCTGACTGACCAGAGATGTCTGCTTGGTGTGATTAGGGGTGTCTCCCTAACAGCTGTTAGGCATTGCCTCAGCTCCTGACTTATTATGAATAATTCCACTTTACTTTTATTTTGTGGCCAGTGGTAACTTTTTAACTCAATGTTTTACTGTGGTGTTTCCACAGTTCACCTCCTTTCCAAGTAAGCAGTGATCAGTGACTCTTTTTGAGACTTCTGTGGGTTTCCCCATAGTTCAGTCTGTTGAAATCTTTACTTAGTATAAACTAAGTTGATCTTCTGTATATAAAGATAATTGAAAATGAATCTGGAGGAAGAATGGGATGGGAGAGGAAGTGGTAGTTGGGTAGGTTATAGGTGGGAGGGAGGTTATGGGGGGAAAGCCACTATAATCTAAAAGTTGTACTTTGGAAATTTATATTTATTAAATAAAAGTTTTAAAAAAAGGTTTCCTGGTAGAATATGGATGTCCTTAATGGACTTATAGGGAGTGCTACCTGGAATTTTATGACTTCTAGTTATTTATCCTGAAGATGATGTCTTCTTAAACAGTAGCTTGAATCCCTGGGAGGCTTTACATGAGCAATTATTCTCGCTATTTTCAGGCAAAGGGTTGTCTTATATAGTCACATATTCAGGGACTGAAGAGATCCAGACTTATACTCTAGCATGATGGGTCCAGCCATCATGGCCTACAACATTTACTGCAGAAGTAATGGATAGATAGCATGAAAGGTACCTTCCAGGATTCAGAGAGAGAAGGAAAGTGGCTAAAGAGGACTTTTATTAATACCAAGTCTCCAGGATTGAATTTCAGCCTTCTAAAGTTCTAAGCAGTTTTTCAGGCAATTGCAAAAGAGTTTATTGGAACATAGCCAATTTGACTACAAATTTAACAAAATTAATGATTTGCTCTGTATTAGATCATTAGCAAGAAAGTTTTACCATATCACTTCTTTAAAGAGCTTAGGCCTAAATCTGAAGGGAGCAGTTTTAATGTGAATTTTTGTTATCAGTTTCAGATTTACTGAGGGAGGTGATTCTTCTGAGATAGCCTCCTCAGATGTCATTAAAGGATATCATTTGTCTTTTCTACCTTCACTGAGGTTTGGGATCGTCATGCACAACAGAGATGGTATTGTAGTTAACATTCCCCTCCAAAGGCCAGTTTTCTGATGCAAAACTATTGGGCATTTTTTTAATTTAACCTCTGCGGTTCAAGGCTGGTGCTGTGGCATAGCAGGTTAAGTTGCCATCTGCAGTGCCAGCATCCCATATGGGCACTTGTTCCTGTCCCAACTGCTCCATATGCAACCCAACTCCCTTCTAATACACTGCAAAATCAGTGAAAGATGGCCCAAATGATTGGACCCCAGTACCCACATGTGAGACCCAGAATAAGCTCCTAGATCCTGGCTGTGGACTGGCTCAGCCCTGGGCATTGATCCACGTGGGGAGTGAACCAGCAGATGAAGTATCTGTCTCTATCTCTCCCTTTTTCTATGTAACTCTACCTTTTAAATAAATAAATAAATAAATAAATAAATAAATAAATAAATAAATCTTTTTTTTAAAAGAATAAGCTCTGGGGTAAAGGAATCTTAATGTCTAAGGATACATTTCAAAAGAATGTTGGGTTCCAAGATGGCTGAGTAGGGAGGGAGCTTACTGCTCTAGTCCAGGAGAAGATATTTTTTAAAAAGTGGAGATATCATGGTCTCAGGGAAGAGTTATGGAAAAAAATGGCAGAGGAAACTCTACCAAAAGTAGAGGGATGCAGTGGACCTACCTGGGGGGAATGGGTGCCCATGGTTCAGGACTCCAATAGCTGAGAGCCTATGCACCAGTGCTGGAAAGTGAGGTGAGAGAAGACTGCAGTAGCCCATGTCAATGGTGAAAAATGACAGAAAGAGTCTAGAGAGAATAAAGCTTAAAGCTTCATGGGGAAAAGTGTATCAGCCAAACTAGAGGAGAAAATAAAGGATGGGATGGACATGTTTCCCTCCATTACTTTACAAAGGTGTACTGTTACAAGCCGACAGAGCAGGTGCCATTTTGAACATACATAACAGCTGTTCCCTGCCACTAGCTGAGAAGAGACTCCTGACTCTGGTGGGGAGAACTAGCAAGAAGCTAGGAGCTTGTGAATATGTGAAGCTTCTGAACTGAAACTGAGGAAAAAACTGAAGAATATTGGAGGAATCACAATGTGGCTGAGACTTTGAGAAATCTCACTGGGAAATGCCACAAGCTTGGGGATTTCTGGTTACCTGGTGAGAGATATTGTTGGAGAATCTGAACTTATACTGAGGACTGCACAGATCCTTTTTGTGGTCCTTGGGACAGAGAAGATGAATATTTTACCCACTGGGGCTAGCACACAGGCAGTGGTCTCCACTGAGGAGAGGAGCTCAGCTGAACAGGATGTACCTCCCTTCTGATTTAACAAAATAAAGAGAGAGAGAGAGAGGGAGACAGAGACAGAGACAGAGAGACAGAGAGAGAGAGAGAGAGAGAGAGAGAGAGAGAGAGAGACAGGTTGAGATTTACTATGCCAAACTTGAATGTGTCACTGTAGGCATAGCTTTAAGCCTGGAGAACTGAACAGAGTGTTTTGGCCACACCCACTTCAAGCCTCTAGAGATTCACTGAAAGCAGACTGTCCACTTATCTACAGTTTAGTACAACAATAAAATATTTCAAAGCAAGAAAAAAAAGAAGAAACCAATGGGTATCTTCCCAAATATACAATGCACAAAGCCAAGAAACAAGAGTAAGGAAAACAACATGATGCTTCAAAAGAACTTTACAATACATACTAGGTTGTGAAGACAATGAGATAGAAAAAATGCAAGATATGGAATATGGTAGAATGAGGTGAAAAGGTCATGACGAGAGGCCACTGAGGTGAAAAAGCCATGCCAAGATGGCTGCTGACATCGGAAACTGCCTGGCAACAGGCCATGATTGGATGGCTTCGGAAACCACATGACAACACAGGAAACCACATGACAGCAGAGCCTGACTGACAGCAGGCCATGATTGGATGGTTTCAGAAACTGCCTGGCAACAAGAGCCTGACTGGCAACAGGCTGGGACTGGATGGCTTTGGAAACTGCCTGGCAACAGGCTGTGATTGGTTGGGGCATAGACAGCCCCTTGACCAGATCGGCTGGTCTTGGCTATATAAGCTGTTGTACTAACTGTAATAAACAAGTCTGCGGGCTGCTCGCCTCAAGCCTGCTTTCGCCTGACTCCCGGGGTCTGTGTGGTGACTCCACACCTCCTGCCCCCACCACGCTCCTCCTCTCAGAAAGGAACCCACTGCAACATTGTTGAGAAATCAACTGCAACAATGGAACTCAAAAAGATTGATCATGAAATTACACAGAAGTAATCAAGAGCAAGTGCATGAACTACAGAAATCCAATTCAGGACATGAAAGAAAATTTCCTGACATTGAGATCTTAGTGAGGAATCAAAATGGAATGAAGAATTCAATAGAACATGACATTGAGATCTTAAAGAGAAATCAAAATGAAATGAAGAATTCCATAGAACAAATAAAAAACACAGAGGAGAGGCTTAAAAAAATAATCAGTGAGGCAAAAAGACACAATATTGGACTTAGAAGACAGAGCACAGGATAGCATACATTCAAACGAAAGACAAGAGAGGAAAATAAAAAACTAAAAAAAAACTGTTGGGAATCTACAGGATATTATTAAAAAAACACCATTTGGGTTCTAGGAGTTCATGAAGGCATGGAGAGGAAGGACTAGGAGGCCTCTTTGATGAAATAACAGCAGAAAACTTCCAAGAGAGAAATAAAGGGATATCCAAGTTCAGGAAGCACACAGAACACCCAATAGACATGACCAGAAAAGATCCTTGCCATGACACATTGTAATCAAACTCACCGCAGTGAAACATAAAAGATTCTAAAATGTGCAGGAGAGGAACACCAGATTACTTTCAGAGGATCGCAGTAGAATTTCCGTTAGAAACCCTGAAGGCTAGGAGAGAATGATGAGATACATATAGTCTAAGTCTTAAGAGAAAAAACTATCATCTCAGAATATTAAACCATGCAAAACCCTCATTTGAGAATGAAGGTGAAATCAAGACTTCATACCAAACAGAAATTGAAAGAATTTGTCACCATCCATCTAGCCCTGGAAAATATCCTTAAGGAAGTGTTGCTCACAGAAGCACAGAAACATGGTCATCATTATGAAAAAGGTAAGGAACAACATATCTCAGTATAAGATCAAAGGAAATTCAAAGTATAAATTGGGAATACTTTTGGGGAAAATGGCAGGGCAAGTTCATTACTTACCAATAATCACCCTGAATGTAAATGGCCTCAACTCTCCAGTTAAAAGACACAGGCTGGCTGAATGGATTAAAAAACAAAGCACATCTATTTGCTGCCTACAAGAAACACTTCTCACCAACAAAGACACACACAGACTGTATATTCATGTAATTCATTTAGCTATAATTTAAAAGGCATTGGGCAAAGATTTCACACACACACAAAAATTGGAACAAGAACCTCCAAAATTCACCTTCCAATGATTAATCTTGAGGGAAGTCTCAAGTTTTATGATGTTCTGTAGTCTCATAAAAGGTTAAAGCAGGCTTTTAAAAAGTTTTTAAAAAAGGTTAAAGAAAGGAAATGCTTAATGAAGAAAAAATTTAAGTACTTCTCTGACAATCCAGGAACCAGAACTGATATTTGATCAGAGTGCACTGTGGCTTCTTCTTTGCAGAATTGACCTCTGGAAGACCTTCAAAGAAAATTTTCAGTTCAAAACATTTGATGAAATTGTTATAAGAGTTATTGCCTCAAAGAGCTCTGATAGTCCTTCAGGGCCTACTGGCAACATAAAGTCCATTAACACATGACTTCCTTTTATTTGTGCTAATCCTTCTAGCAAGTAGTTTCTTTGCCCTTATCTCCTTCATGAACAAACTTTCCCTTTCTTTCTTCCCTGGCTGACTGCAAAATTTTCAAATATTTTTGCTATGTTCCTTTTTACTCATTATTCTCACTGAAAATTTCAAGATAAGGGCAAAAATGAGCCAACCAAGTAAAAACTACAATTTATTGCCACTTTGTAACAAATACTGTAGGAGTTAGTTGGAGTCTTCTGTACTCTGGCTGCTTGCTTGCCTGCTATGCTCCCCTGGAATTGATGACCTCCTGCCCCCTCACCAGCTCCCCTGGGATTTATGGCCCGATGCTTCTGGCCAGTTCTTCCCTGTGCCATCCCCTTTGTGTGGCCTTCCCGCCACATAATGTATATGGTCTTTACGTTTAAATGAACCAATGAACATGTCAGTTCCCAATACCTTGCCATATAGAGAGTAAGAAGGTAACCTATGTAGGAGATGACCTGCACCCTTGTAAGTGTTAGGCTATAAAAACCTCTCTTATACAATGAAAGGGCCTTTTGCCTGTGCACTGCTAAAGGGCTGTGTGCGAAAGGGGGTCCCAGCTGGCTGGTAAGAAATAAACCTCTGATTTTGCATCGCGAATGTACCTTGTGCATTGATTGAGAAATTTGGACTCAACTTATGGGGGCTCGTGCAGGATTGTTCCAGTTGATGCACAATTCATAGTGTGGGAGGTTTATCCAAATTTTTATGGAGCTCCATCAGAGGTCACAGGCACCAGGTAGGTTTGCAGAGAACAGGGGCATAGGGGTGAGGTAACAGGAAGACTTGCTGGAGAGCCTCCCCCTACAGGTCTGGGTGGGATGAGGTAACAGGCAGACTTGCTGGAGAGCCTCCCCCTACAGGTCTGGGTGGGATGAGGTAACAGGCAGACTTGCTGGAGAGCCCATCCCAATCAACGAGGAGACGTCTCCGTTGAGCTGGTCCTCGGTGTAGATGGAAGGTGACCGAGGAAAATCTGTACTGGAAAGGAATTTTGTGTTCTCTAGGTGAATCTTTTGGTACCAGTTTATGGGGGTCATTCCCCCAAATCAGTGACTCTTGCATGGCAGGCAAGAGTTCCTCCTAGACCCGGTGCAGACCATCTGGGCAATTTGTTATTTTGCAGCTGCAATTTTGTATCTGTGTGTCTTCTGTGTTGTGTGTTAATACTAACCTTTCTTAAAATGGGATAACATTTTATTCTCCCCCTTGTTACCAACCCTTTTTCTGAGCTCTGATCTAGGGGGAATGACCTGTCTGTAGTGGTGAAGAAAGGTAAGTTAATAACACTGTGGTGCAGAGTGGCCCGCTCTTGGAATCAGATGGACAACTGAAGGGAGTTTTGATTTGATCTTGCTGACCAAAGTGAAAGAAAAGCTTCTATCAGATGAGGGGAGGGAGAGTACAGACCAACCTACCTATGTTCTGGTGTGACAGGATCTAGTACAGAAAACCACCAGTGTGGTTGAAGCACTTTGGGCTGTCGGGAGGAGAAACAAAAGTTTTGGTGGCACAGGAAGAGAGAAAATCACTAGAGGAAAAGAAGCCTAAACAAGGGAAGAGAGAAACAGAGGTTCTACCAGACTCAAACTTGTATCCAAATTTGGTAGACTTGGACCTTGACAAAGGGCAGAACCCACCCCCCTGGTAAGGTACCTGTCTGGTGTCTGTAATGGAAGAGAGTACATAAGTGGTGTGAATGTCTCTGTGACTCCACAGGGCCTGCGGCTACAGAGCTTGACTGAGTCCTAACCTGCAATTTCCTGGTGGAGAGCGGCCAGGGGTGAAGCGGTCACAGTCTGGATCAGTGCCTGTTCTGGAGGTCTTTGTCTCATGTTTTACATGACCAGGGGGCACCCATTATGGAAAAATTCCATTCAGAACCAACTGTTCTAAACTGTATGATAAAAGCTTTAAAAGGGTTGCAAGCATAAAACTATGTTCTAAGTAAAAGAGAGACATTTTAAACTTTTAACTCTCTTTGGTTTGTGGTATGCTAACTCTGTAAGACCCCTGCTAAAAGTAAATATTAAAATAGTATTATAGTAAAGGGTTAAAAAGTTTAGCTGCTGACAGTAGACATCCCTTAAAATAACTGTGTCTCCACCTGCCTGCAAAATAACCTTGGGAAACTGCTCTGTGTAAATGTCTCTCGTGATAACACTTGCAGGAGTCTGGAAAAGAGTTGCAATAAGCTTCTGTGACCATTGTATAAACTTACCCCTTCCCTCGCTAAAATCGCAACAAGAGTTTGCCCTTCAAAATAGCTAATCACCAAACGCCCCGCATACATATGTTAATCAGGTGGGTATTTTTTTTAAAACTCCTGTAACGCCTGCTCCGGGCTCTCTCCCTCTCTCGACCACCTGTGGTGCTGGGGAGTCCGTTTGCACAAACGCCTAATAAAAATGCTCTTGCTCTTGCATCTACTGGGCTGGAGTTTTGGGTCTTTCAGCGACCTTCCGAGCATGTTGGATTCCCAGATTTGGGGTCCTTCAACTCCACCCCTTTGTTGGAAATGAAAGGGGGAAGAAAGGTGAGCCTGTCAGCATGGGGCAGTGGTACTTAAAAGTCTCCTAAATCAAGTTAACAGTCTCACCCCAGGCCCCTGGCCCACCCATCTTGCTGCTGCCTGAACAACTCTGTTTCAGAGATGGTACCAAGTATCTGACCGCTGACTGCGTACAGGTTGGGACACTTGTTTGGTGAAAGTCTAGGCTCAAATTCAACTTATTGTCTAGGGAGACATATTTGATAAATAACAATCTCATACATAAAATTGCTATAGTTATGGCTATTATGAGAATTTGGTAAACTGTAACTAAATATCAAATGGTAAATGTAAAATGGTAAAATGTAACTAAATATTTAAATTTTAAAAAATTTCAATTCAAAACCAAGAGGGCCACTATTTTAAAAATTGTTTTTGCTGTGTAATCTGCCAGGTTTGTTTTGTTACCGGGTTTAGCAGGTCCAGCAAGGTAACAATGGGGAATCAGAGCTTTATTATGGCCTCTAAGGTGGACATCACCAAGTTAAAGAGAAAAACTTTTTGATTTAATTTAAGAGGAGTCTATAAAGCAAAGGGACAACTTTCAATGTAAAATAACTGTCAGAGGCCACTTTGCATCTAAGATAAGGGCAGAGTGTAAGACACCTTATGCAGGCGTCCCACAAACCGAACCCCAGAAACACAGACTCCACTCCAATCGATGCAAAGGCTAGAGGAAATTTATTTCATTTGCAAATGGGCCGGCTCAGTAGCACCCTCTAGTGAGGTGCAGAAAGAGAGAGAGCGGCCCCGAACATCAGCTTTACTGGATATTTAGAGCTCAAAACCACAGCATTAGCATATCTAGTCGTGTTAAAGTTCTATTGGATATGTTAATGGTTACTGGGTAAGGGTTTGGGATGGGGGGTAGCGCGGGCAGTTTCTTTTTATCAGCTTAAGCAAGCAGGGCGGGGGTGGCAGTAAGACCTTGGTATGTCATAACAGGATATGGGTTGGGGAAATTCCGTTCTCCCCTGTTCTCTAAAGATATCACATTTTTGTAAGCTTAGCCAACTCATACAGAAGCAAGAAAAATGCGGTTAGCCTTGATTCCTGTTAGTCCTAGTTCCTCCATTTTGTCTCAACTTTGTCTTTTCACAGAGTCATCATTGTTATTGCCACTGCTGCTGCTGCAGCTCTTCAGGGAAACCTGTACAAGGTGCAGAGGAGAGAGTGGCCATGGGTCACTGGGCCCAGCCAATTAGATGGCCTGGTGGCCTAATGCATTCAGTGCCAGGCATTGTGGAGGGCAGCAGGGTGCCTGTGATGTTCACTGCCCCTCCCACTCACCAGGGAACCTGAGCCGCCTGCTGGCCCAGCAGAGGGAATATGCCCAGGTCCTTAAGGTTGCAGCTCTGCTGGGCTGCCAGGGTGCTCCAGAGGTCACTGGAGGTGTACCTGGTGATAACCAGATAGGCAGAGCACCCAGATAGTTCCTATATAAATTCTCGGTTACAAATTATTTTAACTCAACTTCCTTGATATGGTCCTGCATTAACAGATAGGAACAGAGCAAAATTCCTGTGACTGCGACTCAGCCCTGAGTCTAAAGATCAAGGGCCCACCAAGACTTCCACAGCCTCTCCACCCATTCTTCAGGGAGAGCCAGAAGAGGCCCCACTACTCTAAGGTCCCCATCTCCTTCCTCGCAAGTCAGAGGTCCCTCCTCTACCAGACAGGGGAAAGGCCATTAAAAGCTGAAATGAGGTCCTAAGGCTCCTGGAAGTAGCCTGGGAGCTGGCAGCTGGTGCTGTTATTCACTGCTGGGATGGTTGTTGGCTTCTTCCCGACAGACACTTTTGTCCCAGATTACCTGGCCTAATCCCTGCTTCATCAGCTTCCTGGAAACACTCACATAGGGGAAACAGCTTAGAAGCTCTGGTCAACTGGTATTATATGACTGTGCTCCCCATGCTTGACAGAAATGTAACCGAGAGATGCTAAACTTGTGCCTGCTGCAATGCCAAACAGCGGCCCTCACAGCCACCAGGAATATGAAGAACAGAACTGTGGTGGAATGAGGTGAAAAGGTCATATCAAGATGGCTGCTGAGGTGAAAAGTTCATGCCAAGATGGCCACTGAGGTGAAAAGGTCATGCTAAGATGGCCACTGACAACAGAAACTGCCTGGCAACAGGCCGTGATTGGATGGCTTCGGAAACCACATGACAACAGAGCCTGACTGACGGCAGGCCATGATTGGATGGTTTCAGAAACTGCCTGGCAACAAGAGCCTGACTGGCAACAGGCTGTGATTGGATGGCTTTGGAAACTGCCTGGCAACAGGCTGTGATTGGTTGGGGCATAGACCGTTCCTTGACCAGATTGGCTGGTCTTGGCTATATAAGCTGTTGTACTAACTGTAATAAACAAGTCTGCGGGCTGCTCGCCTCAAGCCTGCTTTCACCCGACTCCCGGAGTCTGTGTGGTGACTCTGCGCCTCATGCCCCCACCACGCTGCTGCTCTCAGAAAGGAACCCACTGCAACATTGTTGAGAAATCAACGGCAACACAGAAGGAAGCCTGTTTGGAGGCCTAGAGATAGACTTTGCTAAGTTACTACCCAGCAGAGGCTAAGGATACCTGTTGTTACTCTTTGTAGGACTCAGGCTGGGTGGAGTCCTTCCACACCAGAACAGAGGAAGCCAGAGAAGGCACCAGGGTTTTGCTGATTAAGATTTCACCCAGGTATGAAGTGCCTACTACTATTGGGAGATTAAGGCTGAAATTTGATGTGTTGCCTTGCCTAGAAAGTTGTCTTAATTTGGAGATTTTAACAGGTTATTTCAAAATGTAAATCAAAAATTGGCAGATGGGAAACATAACAAGTAAAAATATGCACATGGTAAGAAAGGTTAAGCAGGAAAAAGGTTTTTTTTAAAGAAAGGACATAGTTTGTAAGAACAGCTTCATCCTGATGGCTAGTTTACTATAGACTGGAATGGAAATGATAGAATGTTTCAAGTAAGTTAAAGAGGGTGTGTAAAAAAAGAAAAGAGATTTTAAATAGAGGAAGGACATGGTTTGTGAAAATTGTTTATCGTAATGGCTAGTTTACTCTAGACTAGAATGGGAAAGAAAGTTTTGAGTAAGTTACAGAAGGTATGAGGAAGTCACAGAACATTATGAAAAAAAAGAAATTTTTGGTTATGAAACTATTAATCTATTTTCTTTGACATAAAATCAAAATCTGATCCTCTGTTAAAGCAATGAGTTAAAGTAATCTATTATGTTCTCTTGATGTCTCTGTTAAAATCTAATTGTTTAAAAACAGCTAAGTTTTTATTAAGAGCTAGGGTTATTTAGACTTTTATTGTCAAATTTCTTTTTTTTTGACAGGCAGAGTCGATAGAGAGAGACAGAGAGAACGGTTTTCCTTTTCCGTTGGTTCACCCCCCAATGGCCACTGCAGCCAGTGCACCATGCTGATCCGAAGCCAGGAGCCAGGTGCTTCTCCTGGTCTCCCATGGGGTGCAGGGCCAAAGCACTTGGGCCATCCTCCACTGCACTCCCAGGCCACAGCAGAGAGCTGGACTGGAAGAGGAGTAACCGGGTCAGAAGCCGGTGCCACAACCGGGACTAGAACCCGGGGTGCCGGCGCTGCAGGCAGAGGATTAGCCTAGTGCCAGCCAAGGGCTATGGGTTATTTAAATATGTGCTTATTTTCAGGTATTTAAATAATCACCTTGTAACAATGATCAAGTTTGGTCTATATTATGTCATCATATTAAAAGTACTGTCAAGATGTAAAGTGGTGATAAATTTTAAGTTTTAATAATATTAAATACTACTACTAAGAATGTCTAAAAGTTAAAAAGTCTAATAATCTTGTATTTGTACACATAATGGTTATCTCAAGAAAGGGGCCCTAAAGACATAAAAGGGTTAAATGCTTTGTAAAATCCTACACCTGCTTTCAAAATGCTGTGTAAAATAAGCAAGTGCTTCTTGTTGAGTTTATAATAAGTTTAAACATGGCTATTTAAAGTCCTTTGTCATCCCCAGTTTTGTATAGGTTCTGATGGACTTTTTCCAGCCACTTCTATTGTATTCAGTACTTTGGGATGGCTCTGTAAACAGATAACGCCAATAATGTATTACAGGTACCAGCTGAGAAAAGGTATGGTTAGCTGAGGTTACTAAGAGCAGAAAGTAATTCAAATCAATTGGTAATTTACAAAAAGGAGTTAAAATTTTTTTAAAGGTTAATGCTAAAACTGCTTTATTGTTCCATCTTGTGTGTTATATTATGTGTGTATACATATTGTATGTCTACATGGGAAAATTTGTTAAGAGCTTTATTTTAAGTGGCCTATGGATAAAAGATTGTTCATAAAGTTAAACTGCCAAAGTTAATCGAAGATATATATATATATATTTTTTGACAGGCAGAGTGGACAGTGAGAGAGAGAGAGACAGAGAGAAAGGTCTTCCTTTGCCGTTGGTTCACACTCTAATGGCCGCCGCGGTAGCGCGCTGCGGCCGGCGCACCACGCTGTTCTGATGGCAGGAGCCAGGTGCTTCTCCTGGTCTACCATGGGGTGCAGGGCCCAAACACTTGGGCCATCCTCCACTGCACTCCCTGGCCACAGCAGAGAGCTGGCCTGGAAGAGGGGCAACCGGGACAGGATCGGCACCCCAACCGGGACTAGAACCCGGTGTGCCGGCGCCGCAAGGCGGAGGATTAGCTGGCTGCGCCACGGCGCTGGCCGAAGATATATTTTGATGCATGTGACCTGAATCTGTGTATCATATGCTTTAAATCTGTTGGATAAAAGAAAGTAACATTGTTTTTATATGTTTGTACTTGAATTTGCTGATTAGACTAGTTACACCATGTTAAATGTTTAAAAATTGTTTCCAGAAACATGTATTCTTAAAATCTATAGAAGGTATTGGACCCCTGGTAAATGTTTCCCTAAATTGTTATCTGATGGTTAAAATCACTTGCTAAGTTTTCATTTAATATTGCTATTGTCAGCAAACAATCTGGGACTTGCTCCCTCATTTCTCTATTCTCTCTCTCTCTCTTTTTTTTTTTGACAGGCAGAGTGGATAGTGAGAGAGAGAGACACAGAGAAAGGTCTTCCTTTTTGCTGCTGGTTCACCCTCCAATGGCCGCTGTGGCCGGCGCAACTCGCTGATCTGAAGCCAGGAGCCAGGTGCTTCTCCTGGTCTCCCATGCGGGTACAGGGCCCAAGGACTTGGGCCATCCTCCACTGCACTCCCTGGCCATAGCAGAGAGCTGGCCTGGAAGAGGGGCAACTGGGATAGACTCTGGCACCCCGACCGGGACTAGAACCCGGTGTGCTGGTGCCGCAAGGTGGAGGGTTAGCCTGTTGAGCCACGGCACCGGCCTCATTTCTCTATTCTCTTTAAGATGGGAGAATAACTATTCTGAAAAACTTGTGCATGTATAGTTTGATTTTTAGATCTTATAAAATGACTAACATTTCTGTAATAATAATATAGCCAAAAGGAGAGTTTAAATTATAATTTCACAGCTAGGCTTGTTACCAGAGAATGGCAGGGTTCTTGTCTTCACACAAGGAAGAATTCAGGCATGAGACAGAGTAATGGAAAGTAAAGAAACAAAGTTTATTAGGAAAGGGACATCCATAAGAACGGATGGGCACCTCTCCAGAGAGGACCTGAGAGAGTGCAGTCGCTCAGGTGAGGGGAAGGAGTGAGGTTCCATGGCTGAGTGGAGAGATTACAGCTGACCAGGCCAGGCGGGCGGCTCAGCAGAGAGGCAGAGAGCCGAGCTCGCAGTCCGTTTGAGGCCGGAGGTATTTAAGGAGATTGGTCTCTGTCTTCACACATCTCCTCCTGAAGCAAAGGATTTTATGGCTGTAAATATTAAGAAGCTCCTATCTGAGTTTTCCCTTGAAGGTATCAGACAGGAGGAAGCCTAGCTGGTGCCATCCTGGGTTCAGAGGAAGGGTGAGCAGGACCGCCTAGAGAATGGGGTTCCGGGACATGGTGTTTGAAATGCAGATACCGGACTGCATCTGGGAGATTGTGGAAGATTTGTCAGGCAGGAGGGGTGGGGACCCCCACCTGGCAGGTTAGCAGGTAGGAACGGGCAGGGCAGGATGCGAAGGCCAGGCTGCTCCTGAAACATTATCGGGATGACTTTGAGATGTAGATGCATATGATGGACATAGACCTGTTACACACACATAAGCTCATATCTGACTTCCTACCTCATAGGCTTACTTAGCCATGGGCACAGTAAACAGACAAAACCTCACTTTTCAGACCAAACAAGAAAAAAGTTTTAAAGTGAGGGCATAACTTTCCTCACGGGCATTGTCTGCCTCAAAATGAAAACTATCAGGACAGGCCTGTGACTGTAACTTCTAGTTTAAGCCACAAAGATTAGAGGTGGGGCTTGAGCATCCCCTTTGCTTACATCCTCTGGTCTGCCTTAACAAAAACCAGGAGGAAAAGAAAGCTAGACATCAGAAATGTGAAGATGGGTGGCAGGCCTATTAAAGGCTGCTCTGTACAGTGATCTGTCATCAAGGAGACCCAACAGGCCAGTCCACTGCATTGGTTTGACATGAAAATTCAGGGCTTCCACAGAAGTCAGCTCTGCCAGCCAAGAGTTGCCTCTCTGGAAGTGGAACTGCCCTGGAGTCGAAGGACACCCAGGTCAGACCCACAGATCTTATTGGCTGTTAGCTAAAAAACTTCACTTGGCCCAGCTTCCAAAGTAACCACTGTTGCAGAGGGGATGGCAAAACAGGGTCAGCAACACTGCAGACAGAACTGTACATTTCCTGTTAGAGATGCCACCTGCCTTTACCTGCCCAGCTATCCTCCCAGGCCAGCTAGGTAATGGAAGTCAACAGGGTGCCTTCCCAAGGAGGTTCACACCTCTCTTAAAATGTACCCCAGTAAAATAAATAAGTAGCTCTGGGCCTCATAACTCCTAAAGCCTTAAAGCCCACATATACTTTGAGGATGGAGGAATGTTTTTTTATACTGACTATCCAGGAGTGGTCCGGGAACACATAGAAAAGGTGCATGAAGGGCTGTTGAAGCATAAAAAAGAGAGCCAATCCCAGGAAGAATGGTTTACAGGGCAGCTGTGCACACAATCTATCCTTATGAGAGACCTGGATGGAGGATGGATGTCCCGGGAAAGGCTCATTTCCCTATGTACCTGTTACTTCCTTGTGAGAGACATAGATGGAGGTCCTGGGGGTTTCTCATGGAACCTGTGCACCTGTTATATCCGTGTGAGAGACCCGGATGGAGGACATGGGATGGGCTCAGGATGTTATATCCTTGTGAGAGACCCAGTTGGATATTCTGGGAAGGGCTCATGTCCCTGTGCACCTGTTATATTCATGTGAGATACCAGGATGGAGATCCTGGGGGTTTCTCAGGGCCCCTATGCAACTGTTATATCCTTGTGAGAGACCTGGATGGAGTTCTTGCGGGTTTCTCAGGTCCCCCGGGCACCTGTTATTTCCTTTTAAGAGACCTTTATGCAGGTACTGGGGTGGGCTCAGGGCACTTGTGCACCTGTTATAACCTTGTGAGAGACACGGATTCAGGACCTGGGGTTTTCACAAGTCCATGTGCACCTGTTATATCCTTCCTAGAGACCCAGATGGAGGTCCTCAGGTGTGTTCAGGGCCCCTTTGCATCTGTTATATCGTTCTGAGTGAATACATTGAGGTATTGTGGTTGGATAAGGGCCCCTGTGCAACTGTTATATCCTTGTGAGAGACCCGGATGGCGGTCTTTTGGCTGTTTAAGGTAACTGTGCGACTGTTATATCCTTGTGAAAGACCCGGATTGAGGATCTTGGATGGATTTAGGGTGCCTTTGCATCTGTTGTATCCTTGTGAGAGACCCGGATGGTGGTCCTGGAGTGGGCTCAGGGCCCCTGTGCACCTGTTGTATCTTTGTGAGAGACCCGGAGGGTGGTCCTGGGATGGGCTAAGGACCCCTGTGCACCAATTATACCCTTGTGAATGACCCGGATGGAGGACCTGGAGTGGGTCAAGGGCCCAGTGGACCTGTTATATCCTTGTGAAAGACTAGGAAGAAGCATCTGGGATGGGCTCAGGGCACCTGTGCAACTGTTATATCTTTGTGAGCGACTTGATGGAGGTCCTCTGGTGGGCTCAGGGCTCCTGTGCATCTGTTATATAAATGAGAGACCCAAATAGAGTTCCTGGGGTTTTCTGAAGTCCCCGTGCAACTGTTTACATCCTTGTGAGAGACGCAAATGGAGGTCCTGGCGTGGGCTAAGGGCATCAGTGCACCTATTAAATCCTTGTTGGAGACCCGGATGGAGGTGAAGCGGTAGGTTCAGCTCCATGTGCACCTGTTATATACTTGTGAGAGACTCGAATGGAGGTCATGGTGTGAAGCAGGGCTGCTCTGCACCTGTTGTATGCTTGTAAGTGACTCATATGGAGGTCCTGGGGTCAGGTAAAGGCCCCTGTGCCCCCGTGATATCCTTGAGAAAGACCTGAGTGGATGTTCTGGGATGGGCTCATCATCCATTTGCACTTGTTCTATCCTTGTGAGAGACCCGGATGGAGGTCCTGGGGTGGGCACAGCGTTCCTTTGCACATGTTGCATGTTTTGAGAGACTGGGATGGAGATCCTGGTGGTTTCTAAAGTCCCCATGCACCTTTCATCTTCTTGTGAGAGACCCGCATGGGTGTCCTAGGGTGGTCTCAGAGCCATGTGCACCTGTTTTATCCTTGTGAATTCCTGGATGTAAGACCTGGGATGGGCTCAGGGCCCCTGTGCACTTGTTTTATCCTTGAGAAAGACCCAAATGGAGGACCCAAGATGTGCTCAGCACCCCTTTCTCCCTGTTATATTCTTAAGAGAAACCCGGATGGGTGGCCTGGTATGTCCTTGTGAGAGACTTGGTTGACATCCTGGGATGGGTTCATCACACCTGTGTACCTGTTGTCCCCTGGTGAGAGACCCGGAGGGTGGTCCTGGGGTGGGCTAAGGGCCCCTGTGCATCAATGATATCCTTGTGAGAGACCCTGATGGAGGGCCTGGGGTGGGCTCAGGTCCATGTTCCCCTGTTGTATCTTTGAGAGCTACCCGGATGGAGGTCGTGGGATGGGTTGCAAACCCTGTGCACCTGATATATCATTGTGAGAGACCCAGAAGGAGGTCTTCAGTTCATTCCGTCTCCCGTGCAACTGCTATATCTTTGTGAATGACATGGATGGAGGATCTTGGGTGAGGTCAGTGCCACTGACAGACCCGGATGGAGCATCTTCGGTGGGCTCAAGACTCTGTGCACCTGCTATATGCTTGTGACAGGCCCAGATGGAGGTCCTGGGGCTTTCTCAGATCCCTGTGCACCTGTTGTATCCTTGTGAATGATCCGGATGGCGGTCTTTCGGTTGTTTCAGGTCCCTGTGCGACTGTTATATCCTTGTGAAGACCCAGATTGAGGATCTTGGATGGATTTAGGGCGCCTTTGCATCTGTTGTATCCTTGTGAGAGACCCGGAGGGTGGTCCTGGGATGGGCTAAGGACCCCTGTGCACCAATTATACCCTTGTGAATGACCCGGATGGAGGACCTGGAGTGGGTCAAGGGCCCAGTGGACCTGTTATATCCTTGTGAAAGACTAGGAAGAAGCATCTGGGATGGGCTCAGGGCACCTGTGCAACTGTTATATCTTTGTGAGCGACTTGATGGAGGTCCTCTGGTGGGCTCAGGGCTCCTGTGCATCTGTTATATAAATGAGAGACCCGAATAGAGTTCCTGGGGTTTTCTTAAGCCCCCGTGCAACTGTTATATCCTTGTGAGAGGCGCAAATGGTGGTCCTGGCGTGGGCTAAGGGCATCGGTGCACCTATTAAATCCTTGTTGGAGACCCGGATGGTGGTGAAGTGGTAGGTTCAGCTCCATGTGCACCTGTTATATACTTGTGAGAGACTCGAATGGAGGTCATGGTGTGAAGCAGGGCTGCTCTGCACCTGTTGTATGCTTGTAAGTGACTCATATGGAGGTCCTGGGGTCAGGTAAAAGCCCCTGTGCCCCCGTGATATCCTTGAGAAAGACCTGGGTGGATGTTCTGGGATGGGCTCATCATCCTTGTGTATCCTTGTGAGAGACCCGGAGGGGGAACCTAGGGAGGCTTCAGCTCCCTGTGCACCTGTTATATCCTTGTGAGAGACCCGGAGGGAGAAGGTGGGGTGGGCTCAGGGCTCCTGTGCACCTGCTGTATCCTTGTGAGAGACTGGGATGCAGGTCTTTGCCCCTTCACTCCCGCGCCGCCCCTTCGTCACTGAGTGCCCTCACTGGACAGCGGCCCTGCCAATCTGCTCCCAGGACGTCCGAACCCCCTAGGAGCCCCCTTCCCAGCACCCGGCGGGACCAGGGAGCTGCCTGACAAGCGGTCTTCACACGGCACCGCCTTCTTCTGCGCCTCTGCTCGCCCTTGATTGGAAGAGGGCCTGCCAATCTGCGCGAGGTCCTGCCCTCCTCCGTCGGCCCCGCCCCTCAGTGCCCCTGACTGGCTGAGACAGCAGCCAGCCTGGGCGCCTCGAGCCACGCCCCTCCCGGCTCCTGACGGGCCGCGGGCAGTGCCGTGCACGCGCGCAGTGCGGCAGTCGTCCCGCCCATGCCCAGCTCAGGACGCACGGGGCAGCTTCGGTTCTGCGCCAGCACGTCCCTGGCAGCTCACTGTCCGTCCGCCAGAACCTCGCCCTGTAGCTTGGCCCTGCCTGCCCTGGTCTGGGAGGAGGAACGAGCAGTAGGAGCCCAGAACCTGTCTTCTGCGACGCTGCCGGCCCGTGCCCACCACGAGCTGGACAGCCCAGACTGTTCCTCCTCATCCATCAGTCAGTCAGGGCCGCGCAGAAGGCGAGGTGCTCAACGTGGACTGGCGCCCAACTCTTCCAGGCAGCCACCGGGGAGGCGGGGGTGGCGTTCTGAGTGCCTGCTGCAAAACGCCATTAGCGGCAGTGCAGAGAACGGGAGGAGGCGCACTCGGGCAGGGGCGGCAGGAGAGCCTTGGGGTGGGGCTCCAGTCACAGACTGACAGGTTCCGGGTCCCGTCAGGGCGGCAGGAGAGCCTTGGGGTGGGGCTCCTGTCACAGACTGACATGCTCCTGGTCCTGTCATGGGCGGCAGGAGAGCCTTGTGGTGGGGCTCCAGTCACAGACTTTCAGGTTCCGGGTCCAGTCAGGGCGGCAGGAGAGCCTTGGGGTGGGGCTCCAGTCACAGAATGACAGGTTCCGGGTGCAGTCAGGGCGGCAGGAGAGCCGAGGGGTGGGGTCCTTGTCACAGACTGACAGTTCCGGTCCCGTCAGTGCGGCGGGAGAGCCGAGGGGTGGGGTGCTCGTCACAGACTGACAGGTTCAGGGTCCCGTCAGGGGCGGTGGGAGAGCCGAGGGGTGGGGCTCCTGTTACAGACTGACAGGCTCCGGGTCCTGTCAGGGCGGCAGGAGAGCCTTGGGGTGGGGCTCCTCTCACAGACAGACAGGTTCCAGGTCCAGTCAGGGCGGCAGGAGAGCCTTGGGGTGGGGTTCTTTTCACAGACTGACAGGTTCCGGGTCCAGTCAGGGGCGGCTGGAGAGCCGAGGGGTGGGGCTCCTGTCACAGACTGACAGGTTCCGGGTCCAGTCAGGGCGGCAGGAGAGCCTTGGGGTGGGGCTCCTGTCACAGAATGACAGGTTCCGGGTCCAGTCAGGGCGGCAGGAGAGCCTTGGGGTGGGGCTCCAGTCACAGACTGACAGGTTCCGGGTGCAGTCAGGGCAGCAGGAGAGCTTGGGGTGGGGCTTCTGTCACAGAATGACAGGTTCCGGGTCCAGTCAGGGCGGCAGGAGAGCCTTGGGGTGGGGTTCTTGTCACAGACTGACAGGTTCCGGTCCCATCAGGGGCGGCAGGAGAGCCGAGGGGTGGGGTCCTTGTCACAGACTGACAGTTCCGGTCCCGTCAGGGCGGCGGGAGAGCCGAGGGGTGGGGTGCTCGTCACAGACTGACAGGTTCAGGGTCCCGTCAGGGGCGGCGGGAGAGCTGAGGGGTGGGGCTCCTGTCACAGACTGACAGGCTCCGGGTCCTGTCAGGGCGGCAGGAGAGCCTTGGGGTGGGGCTCCTCCCACAGAATGACAGGTTCCGGGTCCAGTCAGGGCGGCAGGAGAGCCTTGGGGTGGGGTTCTTGTCACAGACTGACAGGTTCTGAAGGACCCTTATGGGGGAGAGGGACAAGAAACTAGGCCTGGGCAAATATCAGGGGCTTCTTAAGAGGTTAGATGTTCCCCAGAGTCCAGCGGGCAGGACGTTCTCTGGGAAGGAAAAGTCAATCCCCTTCAGAGAACCTCTAGGCATGCCCAGAGCAGAGCTGCCACTCCCCTTCGGAGAGTCTCAGCACTCTCCTCAGCTGGTTCCCTCAGCACGTTCCCTCAGCACTCTCCTCAGCACGTTCCCTCAGCACTCTCCTCAGCACTCTCCTCAGCACTCTCCTCAGCTGGTTCCCTCAGCACTCTCCTCAGCACTCTCCTCAGCACTCTCCTCAGCACTCTCCTCAGCATTCTCCTCAGCACTCTCCGGTATGCTAATTGTCCCTCCGAACCAGCCAATCCCGTGCCACCTCTGCATTCCATATGCTAATGGCCCCTCTGAACAGACCAATCCTACGCATGCGCATTAGGAATATGCTAATTCGTTGCCTATATAACCTGTGTGAAACTGCTGCTCAGGGCTCCTCACTGCCTGAGGTGGGGGCCCGTTTGCACAAACGTTCAATAAAAACCTCGTGCTTTTTGCATCAACTGGTCTGGAGTCTGGATCTTTGGGCGTCCTCCCGAGCAAGTGGGCATCTCTGCAACTGAGAGGTCCAACAGTTCCGTGTCCAGTCAGGGGCGGCAGGAGCGCTGAGGGGTGGGGCTCCTGTCACAGACTGACAGGTTCCGGGTCCAGTCAGGGGCGGCAGGAGAGCCGAGGGTGGTGTTCCTGTCACAGACTGACAGGTTCAGGGTCCCGTCAGGGGTGGCAGGAGGGCCTTGGGGTGGGGTTCTCGTCACAGACTGACAGGCTCTGGGTCACGTCAAGGCGGCAGGAGAGCCTTGGGGTGGGGCTCCTGTCACAGACTGACAGGTGCCGGTCCTGTCAGGGCAGCAGGAGAGCCAAGGGGTGGGGCTCCTGTCACAGACTGACAGGTTCCGGGTCCTGTCAGGGCGGCAGGAGAGCCAAGGGGTGGGGTTCTTGTCACAGACTGACAGGTTCCGGGTCCAGTCAGGGGCGGCAGGAGCGCCAAGGGGTGGGGCTCCTGTCACAGACAGACAGGTTCCGGGTCCAGTGAGGGCGGCAGGAGAGCCGAGGGTGGTGTTCCTGTCACAGACTGACAGCCTCCGGGTCCCGTCAGGGGCGCAAGAGAGCCAAGGGGTGGGATTCTTGTCACAGACAGGTTCCTATTCTAGTCAGGGGCAGGCAGAGGAGCTAAGGAGGCGGGGTCCAGTTAATGACGGGCAGGTTCCCGGTCCCATCACGGGCAATTGGTCAGCCTCAGGGGTGGGGTTCTAGGCGCAGACGGGCAGGTTCCCGGTCCAGTGAGGGAGAAGCAGGTGTGGACGTTGGGGAGTGGGGCGGAAGTTCTGTGGGCTTTGTTATGTGACTGGCATGTCGCCCGTCCACTCACTGGCAGGCATGGGCGAGCCGAGCCCAAACTGGCATCTCCGTCGTCCAATCAAAGTTAGGTTGCGCGGTGAGCAGGATGGACTTCTGGGTTCAGGTTGGCAGGGGCAGCGTCCATTCATGGCGGGCAGGGGAAAAGAGTGGAGGTGTTGTGTGCAAAAATGTGCAGTCAGAGAGACTCCTACTAGGGCCCGGGGAAGAGGGCGGGCTTCATGTTCTGTATGAAAGATCTGTGGGTGAGACCCCAGTGGAAACAAGGGGCCATCAAAGAGAGAGGTACCTTTCGCTGAAGGAAGAACTTCCAGTTTGTATACGGCCTTGTCTAAATACTGACAGAGTTTCTGGACTCAAAAGGCTTCCATAGCCTTGGCAGCTCATGTCAAGAGCCTCGAGTGGTCACTGACATCAAAAATAAGAGTGTCAGTTGTTAAATCAACAACAGGAAGTTACCCGCATGTTGGACCTCTGTCATTCATGCGGTGTAGTATGAGAATTAACAATACACCTTCAAACTGCGCTTTATGTATTTGTGTGGTTGCAAACGGTTGAAATCTCTGCTTAGTATTGTGTTGGTCTTCTGCATATTAAACTCAATTAAAAACTTATCTTAATGAAAAATGGAACTGCAAGGGTGGGATGGGAGTGGGGGTGGAAGGGTGGGAATTGGGGGAAAAAACACTATATTCCTAAAAGCTGTACATATGAAATTTGTATTCATTTGAAAAAATGCCTTCTTAAAAAAAAAAGAGAAAAACTATAGCTACGTGAGACTGAATGAGTTAGTGACATTTATGGGCTTCTATGAAGTCATTTACTTAAACTATTGTTGGTTCTTTACCTGAATATTTCAGTGTATATTCCAAAGATCTTTTATGCTATTGTTATGGCCTTCAGTGCTTTGCAAAGTATAATTTTGAAAACAGAAATGGAGGCTGGCACCACGGCTCAATAGGCTAATCCTCCACCTTGCAGCGCTGGCACACCGGGTTCTAGTCCCAGTCAGGGCGCCAGATTCTGTCCCGGTTGCCCCTCTTCCAGGCCAGCTCTCTGCTGTGGCCCGGGAGTGCAGTGGAGGGTGGCCCAAGTGCTTGGGCCCTGCACCCCATGGGAGACCAGGAGAAGCACCTGGCTCCTGCCTTTGGATCAGTGTGGTGCGCTGCGGCCATTGGAGGGTGAACCAATGGTAAAGGAAGACCTTTTTCTCTGTCTCTCTCTCTCACTGTCCACTCTTCCTGTCAAAAAGAAAAAAAAAGAAAAGAAAAAGAAAACAGAAATGGAAATGCTTGCCTTTTGCACCCCACTTAATTCTTCCAAAACTAACTAACTAACTAAATAATTTAATTATTTTGGTTTTGTGGCAATGTCATTGTTCACATGACTTCAGTAAAAACATGTTCTACTGGCCTGCCCCGTGGCTCACTTGGCTAATCCTCCGCCTGCGGCACCAGCACCCTGGGTTCTAGTCCCGGTCGGGGTGCCAGATTCTGTCCCGGTTGCTCCTCTGCCAGTCCAGCTCTCTGCTGTGGCCCGGGAGGGCAGCGGAGGATGGCCCAAGTGCCTGGGTCCCTGCACCCACATGGGAGACAGGGAGGAAGTACTCAGCTCCTGGCTTCGAATCGGCACAGTGCAAAGTCAACCAACCAACCGACTATAATATGCTTGCGGTTAGGTTTTAACTCTCAGTTTTTAAGCTGCAAACTGAATGTTGCATTCTTGTTGGCTTTGTTTTATATTTTCATGTTTGAATTGTGTGCTACAAAGTACAATTTTCCAGAATAATGCTGGTCTGACCTTTTGGCATAACTTTTACCTACAGAACACACAAAATTAACAGTACACTCTAGGAAAACTCACTCTAAGAACCACTATGTTGTGGGAAAACTGGGAAGATGAGTCCAAATTGGTGTTCTAGCATCAGTGAGATATGAGCCCAGACAAAATGTTGACAAGAGAAGCAAAGTTTGAGTAGAGGACAGCGAATCTCTAAGCAATTGGAGATGGCTTGCTGTCAGGGGTTAGGGTGAGAACTTCTTTGACTTCTTCAACCTGAGTAGGGGCAGAGTAAGAACCCATAGTCAAACCAGGGTTCCAGCAAAAGGTGGCCTCTGAATGCGATGCAGAAAACTCAAGATAAATAGCTAATTCATGGGCAGGAGCTCACACTTCCCCCTACCCTAATGTAATGTAATGTAAAAGTTTCCAACTCTTTTCTTCTGATCTTGGGAAGGCCTCTACCACAATTTTAATGTCAGTTAGAGACAAGTCTAATTAGAAGATAAAGGACTCTGCCACAGTCCACATGGTAATTATTCTTTCATGTGAGAAAGAATTGCGATAATCTCTCTCTGCCACATATTCACCTGCAACACCCTCAATAGTAGTGGTTACTCTAAAAGCTCTAGAGGTTTTCTATCTGCAACAGTTGGGCTGGGCCAAACCTAAGTCAGGAGATAGAAATCCCTTCAGAGTAACTGCTATATTCAAATACTTGAACCTTCTGCGGCTGCCTCCTATAAGTTGCGTCTCAAGCAGAGGCAAGACCAACAGGAAGCAGAATTAAATCTTACTCTGATATGGAATGCTGGCAAACGCTTAGCTGTTTATTTTCTGGACAACGATGTAGTTTTGGAGGAGATGATTGTACTCTCCTTGATGGATAGTAGGTTAAACCTCCACTTACAGCGCCTGCATCCTATATGGGCACCACTTCACATCCCAGCAGTTCCTCTTCCATCCAGCTCCCTGGTTTGGCCTAGAAAAGCAGTGGAGGATGTCCCAAGAGTTTAGGCCCCTGCACCTGCCTGTGGAACCTGGAAAAAGCTCCTGGTTCCTGGTTTTTGGATCAGCTCAGCTCTGGTCATCACAACCACTTGGGGAACCAGTGGACACAAGACTTCACTTGTCTCTCCCTCTGTCTATAGCTCTATCTCTCAAATGAATAAACGCACTTACCACGTATCACCATTCATCAGATTGGCCATAAACTGATCACTCTGTAAGGGAGACTTTCTTGTCAGACAGTGCTGGGTCTTAGTCCACCCATAGAAGGATGGACTGGGTCCGAGGAAAGGTAAGTGCGCCGCTCACCTGTTCCCCAGCCTCCCGATCCCGGAGACAATCAGACGCAGCGGGGAGCTAAGTCTAGCAAGGACTCATTTACTTTGTGTGAAACAGAACCTTTTATAGCACAAAACTGCAGAGTCATTGGGGCAGGGCTAAGGACCAACCAATCACTTAAAAAATCACCTTATGGGGGGATTTCTATAGGACTAGCCATATGTCTATACACTTGTTACTAGTTTTGTTACCTCCCCTGATGTTGCACAGCCAATCAGTTTTAGTGGTAAACAACTTTGGATTCCGCCCACCTTACTTCCCTTGGGCTCCATCATGTAACTAATTTCCCCACATATTCCCCCTTTTTTGTTTTAGCACGCGGTCCCTGTCTTAGGTTGCCCCTGGCCGTCCTTGCCCTTACCCGTCATTGGTAACCCAGGCAGCTTGGCCATGAGCCCTGTCTTAGGTTGGTGCAGGACGCTGGGTGCTTTACCCGTCTTGGGGTGTCGCGTGACTTGTTATTATGGGAGCGTGGTGAGCTTTCTCCACCGCCTGTCTTAGGTTGTTCCGGTCCATCCGGAATCTTACCCGTCGTTGGCAATGTGGAGAGCACTGGGGGCACTTCCCCAGTTCAGGGGATCATAGCCCTCTGTGGCTAGCAGCCTCTAGTAATGAACCTCAACCTGTCTTACCCTTGTTGCCTCTATGCGCTGTTGTATAAACTGTATAAGCCTATTCATTATGCATGGGCCAATAGCAAGGATTAAAAGCAGGGCAAGAAGCAGTCCAAGAAGAGGGAAGAGGTAGGGCAAGAGTCCATTAAGGCCCGTCCAAAGGGGGCTTTCTTGGAGTTCTCTTTGTCTTTTTCAGGTCTTCCTGAAGTGTTTTGATGATCACGTTTGGGTCATCAAATCCCCCGTCACTGGGCTGGGCACTTCAGGATCACAGCGAAGAGTAGCATCATCACCTCCTCTGGATCTCTGTCCGTTTCTGGAAGAGGAAAGACAAGGGGATCTCCCTCAGGGGCAAACCACTCCCTGGGTGGGTTGTTACTTGCATCGGGCATAGGCCTGATATTTCTGGCCGGTATTCAAATTGGAGTCAACTCCCCTATGGGGAACACACAGCCAAATCCTCTTCCCAACTGAATCAGTGGGTCAGGCCCTCTCCAGAGTCGGGTGAGAGGGTCTCTCCATCTAACGAGCATCTGAGGTTTAGCGGTTAAATGTCCCCAATGTTTTTGGAACCTTGACTCCCTTGACCCTTTCAAAAAATCTAAAATATTGATGGTAAACAAGGCCTTATGTAACTGTAGATGGGGGGTAGCACTCCCCCTTTTTGTTTTAATAACTGTTTTTTGAGGCATTGATGTTTTTTTTTCCACCATAGCCTATTCCTGTGGGTTGTGAGGTATTTCAGTAGAGTGCTGAATCATTTTACATCTTGGCAGCACTTTTAAACATCCCAATTGGTTATTATCTCTGTAATATGAGAGATATATCTTTTGATATCTCCAGGGGCCCTTTTGAAGATACCAAAAGTTTAGAGAATTTAGAACTTTGATTTTTAGAAAGTTTGTTAAAGGTGCCAAGAGAACGTAGAGTATCTGGTTAGAATAGAATTTTTTAACATCCTGAAATGATAGCCCTTTATTAGACAGGATGATCTTAACACTTTTAGACCAGATCTAATCATAAAGGTATTTAGCAATGCTTTTCATCAATTTGAACTTAACAGAGACAGTAGAGTACACAATAGATTACCTTGACAGAACATGAATTTTATGTTTTTTGTTATTGAATAAACCAGAAATAAACACCTTGAACATAAGAGTTAGTACACAAAATCCTCACATAACTTAGAACTATTTAACAGAGCTAAAAAGGACCTAACTTTAGAAATGGCAGAGTAACCCATTAAGCAGACACTGTTAAAATAGATGTTACAGTTTTTGCAAAAACAGATTCCAAGATTTACGACTTAGACCATTTCCAGATATTTACTAACATTAGTGCACATTTTTTATTTCAACTTTAGGTCAATGTAATTTTGGCATTAGCACGTAACTTAAAGAAAACTCTGTAAACAATTTTAAAGTTGTAAACCTTTTAAAACCTTTCATGACTTGCTCACACCTTCTGAAACTTTATACCTGTAGTTACTTTTACATAGTCTTGAATTGTCATGTATGGACAAACAAACTCAAAATGTCTCTCTTATAAGACACTGAGTTATTAATGAATACCACACCATTAACTCCTCCTGGACAGCAAACATGGACACTAGTACATGTTTACAACTTTGAAAAGATCTTCATCGTTAAGAGAAACAAATTTAAAGCATAAAACCGAGCAAGTGAGCTACCAAGCAAACCGAAGGGCTTTGGCATTAACTTAATTCTCTGAACCAATCTGTATTGGCTTAGTTTAGTTAACAATATAAGGGCTTGTATACACAGAATTTACTCATTTTTGTAAGGCCACTCTAGCTGGAAAGCAAGAACATGAATACAGTACAGGTCTGACGTTATTCACAACATTTTAATATACCTTGCATAATTTGAATTGACTCAAACAGTTGTTACTTTAACAAATTTAGAGCCCCATCCTTTGAGAGTTCCAGGGATCCTACTGGAAGTCCCAAAGTTGTTAGACTCCATTTGAGAATTTAAACTGTTAGAGAGTCAAACTACTCAGCCAAAAACTAGCACGTATAACCTGAGTATTTTAATCAAAGCTGTGGGGTAGATCTGATCAGAGTTAGGTAATCACTTAAACATTAAAGACAGACAAATCCAATAAAACACGAAACCTTCAAGACACGTGCAAACTCTTAGATAAGTTAACTACAGCTGCACAGAAAAGAGCTGGTCATCAGCATAGGAGCCCATTGCTTAGGACAGGGAAACACATCTGAAACAAAGCAGCAGGGAATGAGAGACTTCCGTAGTGCTGGAGAAAAAGTCTTATTAACTGCAAATAAAGACTCATTAGGTTGGAAAGGGTTAATGGATGAAGGTTTTTGTTCCTTTAGGTAAGGCCAGTGGTAGCCACAGCATCCATTTGCCCTAGCATATCCTGTCCTAATAAATTAACTGTGAGGTTTTTCGCTACCAGGGGCCGTATTTTTCCCTGTTCTCCATCAGGACTGACCCATTTCATGAGGGCAACTGTTTCCTTAGATCGAGAATTGCCCCCCACTCCTAATATTGATGGCCCATCCACTAGCTCCCAGGTGGGTGGCACCTCCTCTTCCCGGAGTACCGTCCTATCCACCCCAGTGTCGATTAGGCAGTGAAACCTTTTTCCACCTATGACAACACTCATTTTGGGATGGAGCCCCTCCATAAGGGGGGCAGTCCAGTGGGCTTGGATTGTTCTAGTATGGGTTACCCCCGGTTTCCCCTTGGATGGGGTTCCTCCTTGAGTTAACGGGGCTGGAGGATGACCCCCCTCTAGTTTAAAGGCTTCCCTTCTATATCAAATTTGGACCTGCAATCCTTTTTCCAATGATATCCCTTCCTGCACTTAGGGCAGGGGGTATGGGGCAGCTTTGACCCTCCCAGTCTATTAGTCAAGGAGGCTTGAGGGCACTCCCATTTAAAATGCCCCTCTTGCCCACACTTGAAGCAGGCTCTCTGAGTGGCCTGCCCGAGTGACTTGGAACTTTGGGTGGCCAGAGCCTGAGTAATAGCCTCTGTCATTGCCGATGTCTGGGCTGAGAGGGCCTGGGTCATGGCCATCGTCTGAGCCTGTAGGGTCATGGCCAGGGATTGATTTTGATGCTGTTGTGTACCTACATCCTGCGAGGCCACTATCCATCGACTTATCGATGCTTCCCTCAGGCCAGTGCAGGCCATCCTATGATCAGCATTCATTCCTTCCCAGATGAGCATCTTAACAAACTGATCCCGAAGGTCCCCAGCTGGCAACTTACGACGGAGACTGTGTTCGACCCTAGCTACAAAATCTGGCAATGACTCTCCTGGCTTTTGTCGCACCCCTGCGATGGGAGATTCTGTGGGCCCCTCATCCAGCTTGTATCAGGCATTAAGTCCTGCCTGCCTCACTTGTTCACGGTACGGAGCAGGTAGCACAGCTTGCTGGATCCCCATATAGAACCCTTCCCCCATCCCAGCCAGCATAGCATATGTAATAGGGATAGCTGGCTGGGCTGTTTCGTTAGCTTCGGCTCTCACCCGGCACTCCTCCTTAAAGAAGGCACACCACTTTATGAACTGGAAACTCGCGGGGACTGCCTTGGCCACGTCCAACCAGCCCTTGGGGACACATGGTTGATAAGCTATGTGTTGTAGCAGAGTTTGGGCCCAGGGGGAATTTGGCCCGTCTTCTGCCACTGCCTTGCGAAGCTCGTGAAGCTCCTTTAAGTCCTTCGCTTCCCAGGGATACCACTCCAGAGCTCTGTTGCTGCCTGGAGCTAAATTAACAGGGTAGGCCTGAGGCAGCAGGTTCCCTGGCCGAGAGTTCACTTCCCTATGCTGCTTTTTGTCCACCGGATAAGCTTCCGCAAAGGTCGCCTCATTTCTCCTCTCCCCTCCTGGGCAATCATAAGTGCCCAGATCACAAAGCTCCCTCCCTGGCTCTACATAGGGGGAGGCTGCCTCTGCCCCCAGGAGGTGTGGGGGTGGTTTTGACCCTCCTGGGGTGGAGGGGCTAGGCGGGATGGCTTTTACTTTCATTTTTACCTCAACAGTTTGTGCCTCAACAGGCTCTCTGCATTCCTGATCAAACTTAGCCCATTCTCTTTCCCCGCCATCTTCCTCTGAGTCTCTGGGCTCTCCCAAGTCCTGTAAGGCCTTTAAGGCCCAGTCCATAATGGACGAAACTGCATTACCCATACTAGGGTTTCACTTACCCTGAGAGACCGCTTGGCCTTGGCCGAAAAGTTACTGCTTGAGCCCCACGTTGGGCGCCAGATGCTGGGTCTTAGTCCACCCGTAGAAGGATGGACTGGGTCCGAGGAAAGGTAAGTGCGCCGCTCGCCCATTCCCCAGCCTCCCGATCCCGGAGACAATCAGACGCAGCGGGGAGCCAAGTCTAGCAAGGACTCATTTACTTTGTGTGAAACAGAACCTTTTATAGCACAAAACTGCAGAGTCATTGGGGCAGGGCTAAGGACCAACCAATCACTTAAAAAATCACCTTACAGGGGGATTTCTATAGGACTAGTCATATGTCTATACACTTGTTACTAGTTTTGTTACCTCCCCTGATGTTGCACAGCCAATCAGTTTTAGTGGTAAACAACTTTGGATTCCGCCCACCTTACTTCCTTTGGGCTCCATCATGTAACTAATTTCCCCACAAGACAGCAATCGTACATCATAGCACTTGTTCCTAGGCCCTTTCATAAATTTTAATTATATCATCAGTGCTAGTTCTCTAGCTTGTCCCCTGCAGGCTGCAGGGCTTAATCTTCTCTACTTATCTATCCATACTTATTTCCATATATACGTATGGATTCAACTTTTTAGAGAATCCAGACTAACAGTACACCCCCCGCTCTATCATACCAGCTCAGTGTACTAAGGGTCTACAAGATGGCTATGAAATACCACCACAGGCTTCTCTTGGGTCAATCTGATATAGGTGCATGCTCGTGTGCAGAAATTACAGAGATAAATACAGAAAATCTAGCAGTGATAACAGAACATTATTTCAGAGCAGACAACAGCAGTAATCACTGAGGGCAAGTAGAGTGAAAATGAAATTTGCACGTGTCTGGGCCTGACGTGAAATTAAATTTCAGAGATGATGATGTTAAACATGGCTATGGGAGTTTGTTGGACTTGGAAACTATTACAGCAAAGAAATTATGCCACTTGAATGCAAGCCTCATACATTGTATGTTCAGTGGGCAGAGGCTAGCATCTGTACTGCAGAGCATTCAGTATACAAAAGCACCTACGAGGGGGGCCAGCAGTGTGGCGCAGCACGTTAAAGCCCTGGCCGGGAGTGCTGGCACCCCATATGGGCACCGGTTCTATCAGGCTGCTCCCCTTCCAATCCAGCTCTCTGCTCTGGCCTGGGAAAGCCCAAAGGCCCAAGTTGTTGGGGCCCTTTACCTGCGTGGCAGACCTGGAAGGAGCTCCTGGCTCCTGGCTTTGGATCGGTATAGCTCTGGCTGTTGTGGCCATCTGGGGGAGTGAACCAGTGGGTGGAAGACCTCTCTCTACCTCTGTCTCTACCCCTCTCTGTAACTCTTTCAAATAAATAAAATAAATCTTTTAAAAAAGCACCTGTGGTAGGAAAAGCTTTCTCCTTGCTAGATCATTGCCTCAATCAAGTTTTTAAAGCACTCCTACTCAGTATCTCTGTGCTGTAAGGAAAACGGCATTTAGGGAAAAAAAGGACATCTAGAAATACAAAGTCAATGAAAGACCAATAATATAATTTACAGGCAAGCACATTATGCTGGGGCCATCGAGCTGGCCCCAAGCTTGTTGATTCAGTTATAGTTCAGAAATGAGACGTCATTTTAGAAATGAGGATCAAGCTGTCTGAAGTATGGGAATACAAATGGAAGCTTTGGGTAACCTGGGCGGGTTAACAATGTGAAAGTAGTCAAAACTATTGGTTCTTTCAGGATTTTGTAGAATTGTCAAGATGAAAGGGAAAGATTGGGGTTCTTGTGAGGCCAGTGATGAGTCCTGCTGCTACAGATCATCCTAACACAGCTCCATGCTGCCCTGAATGAAGGAAGTCTGGTGATCCTGAAAACAAAATGGTGTTGAGGGAAGTAGGGTACTGGCTCTTCACATTTCACCAGATTTACACCCTCCTTACAGAAGGAAACCATGGTTACACAGGTTTCACTAAGAGTCGACCCATCAACTACCATGAGGGTAGGATGAAACCTGCATGGCAAAGGCACAGGTTTCAAAGACTTAAAAGGCACATCATATTACAATAGTAAATCCACGTGTAATACATACAAAAGTACTTTATTCCTAACAACTTGTTGTCCCTTTGTTACAGATGAGAAATATGGAATATGGCTTACAACCAAAGATTGAGGTGGGATAACCTCTAAATATAATTTGTATTGTGGTAAACCAGGTGTGCAATCTCTATCTTAGAATCAACACGGAAGAGGGATTAGATCCTCAGATTTAACCCTGTTAATGGCTTTGTTGGTGTCACCATTTATTTTAGCAAATATGCCAAATTAAAGTTAACATACCGCACTCATCAATCAGTTGTACTTAGGCTGTCCTGTATCTTTGAATTTTAAGAAATTTCCATGTTGTGAGGGTGGAGCTGGACTCTGGATTATTACTTTAACAAATGGAAATACAGAGATAACAGGGTATTGGCCCTTACCAAAACAAAAATGTATCACATCTGGATCACTTTTTTATTATGAACGCCAATTTCAAACAGTAGAAAACAGCAAAGAAAAAAAAGGTTCTTCGATCAAAGCTCAAGGAATGATGTAGCGTACATAAGGGACCTCAATGTCCTCGCCACTTTCACTGTTGCAACACAGTTCAAGCACCAGAGCCTGCACATGGTGGCCCACTTTTCTCTTCAACACACAGATCACAATTTCTGTCATTCTGAGACAAAAAAAACCAGAAGGTTAAGGAGGTGAAACAGAAGAGAGGGACATATTGTAGGCAAAGACAAGATCAAAGTTAACTATTGCTTGATACAGCTGGAAATTTAAGATCCCACTGAGCAGGACACCTCCACCCTCCCCAGCTACCAACTCACGGCTGATCTAGACGTTCCTTCAGCTTGGAGGCAGGCATAAAGAATGAGTAGAGCATGGACACACCCTGGGACAGCATGGTTATTTCCAGTTTGTGCTCTGTCTACAGAGGATGAGAAGGAGGAAGGGGAACGACCATCTGTAAGATTCTGGGTTTATACAACTACCAACCCCGTGGGTGGGGGAAATGAAGAAGAAAGGCACCTTACCTTGAAGTATTCTAGGAACTGCCTGAGGGTCATCTCCTCACCAGTAGGCTGTAATCCATGTACATCAAAGCGATCCCATAAAGTCCATTCTTGGTTATAATACTTGGAAACAAAGAACAAGGGGAAGGATAGTTGTTATTCCAGATGGCCTGGCCACTATCAGCCAACTTGACATGTTAGGTCAGAGCCACTGAAATTCTTTATTCCAAGTAGTCTGATAGCCACATCTCAATTTAAGTAACTGTAATTCTTATAATGACCAAATAGCCACATATGACTGAGACCTTGTTACCTCTTTCACTCATTTTCCATCTCGTTTACTTTCCTCCTTTTAATTTCTTATAAGTACCTTAGCAATCTGGTTTTTTTTTTTCAAAATGTGTGTCGTGCTCCCACTTTGTACACTGAATGAATGAACAAGGGAACACAAAAAGCAGATACCCAGTGACAGAAACTTACACGTGCCATAAGGAATACAGATGACTGCACACACATACAAACACACACACACATTTTTCACTCATATACATAGTTTACTAATGCGTAACATGACATCTCCATACAGGCAGGCTGTCACCCTTCTCACCTGGTGACGTGGTGGGGCAACGGGCTCAGAGAAGCTGAAGAATGGCAGAGCCAAGTTCATGAAGCTGTTCTTATAGGACTCAAGCTGTTGGTGTCCCTGCACTACCTTGTACAGCTCCAGACACACAAGGCCAACTACAGCTGATGTGGTTGTTGCAATGGCTGGGATGATCTTTCCTGCAATAAGCTTGCTCTGTGAATCAAGTGTGCCAGAGAAGTTATTTTTAGAGAAGGCTGAAATCTACACAAGAAGCTAAGTTCAAATTCTAGACTTAAGTAAGCTTGCACAGGGATGGAAGATTCATCAGACTGTCATTACCTTATGACGGTCTGCAGGAGATATATCATAGTTCTCTGCTCTGAGGTTGGATGCAGCAACAATGAAATCCATATGAAAGTTGCTATCATCATCCTGTTGTGAATGAGGAGGAGGGGGGAGAGGGGAAAGAATAAGAGTGAAAAGGATTCTTAGCTACATGCGAGAAGTATATTTCCCACTCCAACTACCTGCTAACCTCCACACCACAAAGGATGACTGGGCCCTGTTGTAGATCCATAACACTGACAAAGCCTGAGAGCTGAGCCACTGTCAACCTATTTCCCTACCCAGATCAGGGCCCCACCAACAACCTTCTCAAAGTTGATGGGGTACATCTTGAACCCGGAGAGTTTGTCTGGACTGGGAAGCACAGCCTTGAGCTCCTCTAGATGGCTGTCATCTGCGCGAAAAGAGGAGACACGGTTAGTCCCTCTGATCCTAAGCCTGTTTCTGAGGTAAAATCAGTAGCCCAGGGTACACAAAGTGTTCATGCATATCATGGACACTTTGGGAAATAGTGAGACAAGAAAAATAGGAGGCAATATTCCCCCAGAGAAAGAGGTACAAAGATGTAGGAAGCATGATAGGAAAATTATGAAGCTATTAATAAATGATGAAGAAGCACTATCCAGCATAGCCAAGAGGCAACCCAAATTTCTGTCAACAAAATGTAATCCATGTAATAGACTCAGTCTTAAAAAGGAAGGAAATTCTGACACATACTTTTAACACACATTAACCTTCTAGGTGTTGTATCTGTCCATGCATTACTGAAGACATCACAGCAATAAAATAAATAAGACACAAAAGAAAAATAGTATGATTCTACTTTTTATATTCCTAGAATAATAACTTGTGGAAGCAGAAAACAGGTATGCTGCCTGAGACAGTGAGGAAGGGAAAAATGAGGAGAAACTGTAACAGGACTTGAATTTTTAGTTAACATTAAAAAGTCTTAGTCTTGTTGTACAAGAACACATTTAGCATTGCTGAACACACATCATAAACAGGTAATAGCCTTATCAGACTCTGACCATATTAAAAAAAGAGGGAGCAGATAGGATCTTGACAGAAGACAGAAAAGATATACCATGGATATCGAGGTCGTATGGAAGAATAACACACACAGATGAGGAGATACAGGGGAGGAAACATGAGACTGGAGTTGAAAAAGAAAATGAGTAAGGGAAGGAAGGAAAACTTCCAGACAGTAACAAAGAAGGGAACCATCAAGTCGGATTAATGTCAAGAAATTTGAAGGGCAAGATTCAGTGGGAGAATAGTAGAGATAGGTTACGTACATAAGGCGAGTTAAAAACAAATACATGGAAGGGAGACATGCATGAGAGATACAGACAAATATGTGCACAGAGGAACATAAAGAGGTGGCAATTATAAAGGAAAATATGGCAACTGATCTGAAGTGGTGAGATATGTAAAATGGAAGAAACACATTCAGGTGTAAGACACTACAGAGAGGAAGACACATAGCATGAGCCACATTGTAGATAGATGGAGATGGGAATTTGAGAATGAGGTTTGAGAAGACATACGGAGGACAACAGGATAAGGAGGAAAACAGAAAACAAAAAGTTTGGGGTAAATATTTACATGGGGATACAGGAGAAATTGAAGAGATAAAGCAGGTAAGGGATCAAGAAAAGGTAACACTCGTTCAGATCATATAGAGAAGCAAAGAACAAAGGCAAACAAAAACCAGAAAAGGGATAATGAACAGCTATTTCTGACATCTATTGTGGTAGGAAGAAAAGAAATGACACCTGCAACCAGTCATCCTTATTTCACACAGAATAAAAGTAACACCCAAAAAGATGGTATGTTGGTAAACCCTATGCCTATAGTCACAGAGAAGGGCCAAGTAGTGGTAAGGCTAGTGAGGAGACAGAGGTGGAGAAAGTAGAGTGAACTCCTGGCCTGCTGGCCAAAACTCACCAGGAGAGACACTGGCACTCTGCAGCTTCTGGTCAGAAACATGAATCCTGACACCAGACTTGGGGATGAATTCAGGTACCTGTAGAGACTGCAGGAGTGTGGCCACAGCAGGTCGGTCTTGAGAGCCCATCAGCCCATACATCTGGGCAAACAGGTTAGCAGCAGCCATCACATAGTCCAGATGTAGCGTCTGTGAGAAGGCAAACACACAAAGTCAGTTCTCAGTGGGGAAATCTGCCTGTTTCCTACCTATCCAACTTCCCCTTGACCCAAAGAGATCCCAGGAAGTTGAGACTTACATTGTTGACATCAAATGTAAGTGGATGTGGACAGCGTTTGGGTCCAGACCAGAACGGGGCTCCTGAGCTTGTCAGCTAGGAGAGGAAAGATTTTGGAGGAGTAGAACCTGAGTGTAGGAGACCAGCTGGCAATGCTAACACCTCACTTTGTTCCTGTGAGTCTAGACACTATTCTGGGAAACTTTTTATCAGAATAACAAAAAAAATCATAAACTTGTCACTCTGGCAGGCACTATACAAACTAAAGCTTAACATATATATGTTAACCCTGAAAAAAACCCCAATATATGAGTTATTATTTCTTCTTTACAGATAAAGTTACAGAAATACAAAGAGAAAACTAAATGGCTTGCTCTAATGTCAAGTCCATTGGGTTTCAAACCAACAATGGCTGTTAAATTTGAAACTATATAACTATAAAACTTTAGAACTATAAAGCTTTCCCTGGTAGTATCTACAATGTGAGATCAGAAACAATACTCGACACCATAAGCCAGGAAACCAGAAATGAAAAAAACCCTTTCCTGGTGGAAAAGGAAATAGGCAGAACATGTTTGCAGAACAGCAGCTTGTTTTTCTGAGATACCAATCCTTGGGTTGCCTGTGATTGCTGGATTATCAAAAACCTGGAGAACTCTCCTGTTTCCCAGAAAAGTACTCTGCCAAAAGGTCCAGAAAAGTGCCATAATACCTGGTTGGGAGGGAAGTTGTGGAGTAGCTGCCGGATGTTGTTAGAATACTGGGTGTGCCAGTGGTAGCAAGCCCAAGTCACACAGTCAGCCCATGTATATGGTCGCTGCAGCACCAGGCTACGCTGTAAGGCCTGCAGCACCTCCACTGGTTGGGTGCCTCCCAGCTGCAAAGTCCGTTCCACAAACTTTGGGTCTCTATAGGGAAGAAGCAAACAGCAGGATTATTCAACAGACCCAGAAGCAGGCTTCCTGAAAATCCCACACTCTCCATGCAAAGCCAGACATGATTCCCAAAAGGTGTCAAGAGGCTCAAACATAATAAGGTACAGATGTGAGGGAAGCAGACACAAGGTTTTTAGGCTTTGTTGGGCAGGGGCAAGCGTCACAGTTCAGTTGTTACACACGTGAGATACTGGTTGACATTTTCTGCAGGGTGCTTGAAGAGGCCTTCAAATTCATCCCGGGCCCACTGCAGACAAAGCAAACATTACACAGGGACAATGAATAACACAGAGGTTTCTAAACGTATTAGAAAGATTAATCAGTGAATCAAGCAAGTTGAAAGAAGCACTTCTGCTCTGTCAGTGTGCAACAGTGAAGTTTGTTAAATGTGGCTCCCCAAATTTCCTCAACTTCACACCTCTACTTTTTCAGTGGCTTATCTATACAGTAGTAACGCAGGTGCTTAGGCATGAAGAGCTACTCGTCAGGTCTGTGTACATTACTAGAATAGGGGTGTTTTTCCGCAAAAAGAAGGAAAATTCACAGCTAAATATAACAACAAAAATCCCCACAGGGACCCTGGGACTGGCAAAAAAACAAGGCAGTTCTGCATGTGTGCTGCCATTTTATACTTTAAATATGAGAAGTGTAAGACCAGTAAGTACAATCATTTGCAAAGTCATTTGGATCTCTAGATGCCAGAGATTCACTGGAGACTGTAGCTCTGTCCTACTGCCTACTTTATCATTCTAGAGAGTAATTTTTATGCTCCATGTACTTGCTACAAAGAAACAACCAAATACATATATATCTAGAGCTTATTCAAAATAGCAAATGCATGTTAAATGTTATAGAAAGGATGAGATACTAATTGTCATGGAAATTTTATGGATAAGGAATCCGAGGCATGCAGAAGTTTCACAGAAGTCTGAGGTCATATAATGAAAATGTTTTAAAACCTTTCTCATAGATTTCCCTGCATGTTGGGCACAAAAGAAAACGCGACCTACTAGAGGTTATATAAACATATAAATACACATGAGAGCCAAAAACTGACAGTCATGAGTACATAAATAAGTATATCCACTCATGCTGAAAGTGCTAAGTTGGGAAGACAATTTTTTTTTTTACAGATAATTCCTCCTAAACAAAGTCTCAAATATTACACTAAGAAACACTCTAAACACACAATGGTGTGGTTCTTGGGTTACAGATTAGGATTAGGTTATGTGTATCAGTTACTCAGGTGTATTTATTTTCTTCAACTAAATATGGCCTGTTCTATATGTATGGCCATTATGTCAACAGAAACTATTCTGATAAACTAACTGTTTGAAACATTTTGAGCAGCAGTTATGGAAATTTAAATATATACTTTAATGCAAAGTTTTTTTGTAATAACTCTGTTACCTTTGAAAAACAAAGTTAACAGTGCAGTCAGTTTTGCTCAGAAACACATTAGTGTTTACACATTCTCACTTTTCAGATGTTTACTGAAATTGTAGTCTTTAACTAACAGAAGATTTTTTAAAGTTAAAAAAAGTTTTAAAAACGAAGTTGTTGGTACACATGAAAACTGATTAGCAGAAAGATTTGCCACACTGAGGCATACAGTTCTGGAATGCCAAGGGCTTCAAGACCCTGAGGCTATGTCTGGGCCTGTCTCTTTTACCTCCCAAAGAGCCCAAGGCTAATCACCTGCAGAGTGTGTTCAATGGCATTGGGGAAGTTCTTCAGTGTGCAGATGGGGATGGACTTCTCAGGTGGGTCCTGGCTAGAGTTGTAAGATTCCGTCAGGAAGGGAATAACCACTTGCACATTGCCCTTGGTGCCCAGTGTCCCTGACTCCAACAATGGTTTACGGTAGTACACGCAGCGGCGGTCCATGTACAGGCCTTCATGGAGGTAAAGAGGATGTATCATGAGAACTGGGAGAGGAGTATTAGGACACAATAAAAAAGGTACACCCCACCCTAATATGCACAATGATGGCTTTGCCCTATCCTCATGTGCCTAGAAACTCACGGGCATCTACATTGTCCAGGGCATTGGCTACACCATCCAGGTTTTCATAGAAGTCGTCATTGTAGATACACTCAGTGTCAGGGCCCACACGATTCTGGTGGCTTATTACTCTGACGTGTGGATTTATCTGACGCACAGATGCAGCAGCTACGTCAGACTTTAACTTCTGAATGGGAATGGAGGGAGAAAGCTGTTTGTCATACATTCACACACAACCTTGTAAACAGCTAACCTAACAACTGATTAAGTGATGAAAAGCCTTCACTCCAAATTCAAGAACATCAGCTGTTGTTCTGTGACAATGCCACATGTGGAAAATGTGAAATGAGACAAAGAGGGCCCAAGATGTATGCCACAAATAGGAAAAAAATTCCTTAGTTTTGCATTATTTTACCAACTGATTCTACCTTTTTCTTCATTTAATGAGACCCAGGTTAGGGATGACATCACCTAAATAAAAACAAAGGCACACAGGATCTTTTCAAAGCCAAAGCCAAAACCAAGACCAAGACCTTTTCTTATTTAAAACCCATTACTGATGATGCAACACTGTGGTGAAGTGTTTTAAAGCTGTGGCCCGCAGCGCCAGCATCCCAAATGGGTGCTGGCTCGAGTCCTGGCTGCTCCATTTCCTATACAGCTCTCTGCCATGGCACAGGAAAGCAGGAGAAGGATGACTCAAGTTTCTTGGCCCCTGCAGACCTGGAAGTAGCTCCTGGCCCCTGGGTTCAGATCAGCTCAGCACTGGCCACTGCAGCCATTTGCAGAGTTAACCAGTGGATGCCTTCATCTCTCTTCTCTCAAACTCTTTCAAATAAACAAAAATAAATCTTTTTAAAAAACTCTCCACTGGTAATACATTTTTCCTTGGAGAAAAATGAGCTGTCTCTATCATTGCACACCATAAAGTATAGTTTTGCTCAGGTTTTTACCTTTATCTGTTGGCACACTATTATGCTAGACATTCTTTTTAAATTATTCTTTCTTTTTTTTTGACAGGCAGAGTGGACAGTGGGAGAGAGAGACAGAGAGAAAGTCTTCCTTTGTCATTGGTTCACCCTCAATGGCTGGCTCGGCCAGCATGCTGCGGCCGGCACAATGCGCTGATCCAATGGCAGGAGCCAGGTGCTTATCCTGGTCTCCCATGGGGTGCAGGACCCAAGCACTTGGGCCATCCTCCACCACACTCCCGGGCCACAGCAGAGATCTGGCCTGGAAGAGTGGCAACCGGGACAGAATCCAGCACCCCAACCAGGACTAGAACCCAGTGTGCCAAAGGTGGAGGATTAGCCTATTGAGCCACGGCGTCGGCCATGCTAGACATTCTAGTCTACATCCTTCGAGTATCTGAAGAAAATTTCATCTTTTTTTTTAAGATTTCTTTATTCATTTGAAAGTAAGAGTTACACAGAAAGACGAGAAGCAGAGAAAAAAAGAGAGAGGGAGAGGTCTTCCATCTGCTGGTTCACTCCCCAATTGGCCGCAATGGCTGGAGCTGTGCTGATCCGAAGCCAGGAGCCAGCAGCTTCCTCCAGGCCTCCCATGGTGGGTGCAGGGGCCCAAGGACTTGGGTCATCTTCTATTGCTTTCCCAGGCCACAGCAGAGAGCTGGATCGGAAGTGGAGCAGCCAGGTCTTGAACCGGCACCCATATGGGATGCTGGCAGTTCAGACCAGAGTGTTAACACACTGTACCACAGCACCAGCCCCAAAAATGTCATCTTTCTAATGAAAGATACTTTTGTCTACACTGTAAACCTTCCAAAGACACCTTTGTTTCTTACCACGTCCATACCCTACCTTTTCACGTATTAATGATATTCTCTGTGACTGTATTTGTTTTTTTTAAGTTATGAAACCAAGAAACTTTGTTCTATAGATTTTCATATCACATATTTAAATAGAAAGTAGAAAAAAATTAGACCATTTAAAAATCCTTAATAGATCCTACACATAATCCGAATTATCATAAAAATATTTTCCAATGCAAACTTCAGTAACAGGAGCCAAACTCCATTTATCTTCTGGTCAGATATATTTATGTACTTCTTAATGACAGCTAGATTCTCATTTCTAATGCATTCAACCTGGTATTTTGTTTGAAGGAAAATGCAGCACAGAAAAATAGTTTGACAGCCTATCAGCATAACTTGCAGGAGTTTAAAACTATATAGCAAACTTAACAAGTCAAAAATGTTTATAAGTTTGGTTTTAAGTAAATCTGGAATCCATATTCAATCAACTTCCATTTGGAATGGATATTTACAACTAGTACATATTCTGTCTCATGATACAGTGGTCACTTGAAAAGTGTTTCATTGAATTAAATGAGGATTTCCTGTAGTAGATTAGAAAATTCCACTCTTTGGTAAAATAAGAGTAAAAAAATCAAATAATGGTCTTAGTACTCTTAAAATGGCTATTGTAATCTTGTGGATTCAAAGAGTATTTTACTATTAATTTTCCTATTAGAAAAGGGCAGGAACTTCTTTTTAACATGTATTTCAAATGTCTAGAACCTACTATGTGGACTGTAAAGTTATAAGACTCTGAGCAGGCAGTAAAATTACTGACTTTCACAACGGCCTTCCATAACCCCAATTTACAGCACCGCATTCAAAATGGCCCAAAATCAACAATGCAGGAGTGGAGAAATTATGAAAACCTACCAAAGAAATGACCTAAGTGCTTGATAAATGTTTGCTGAGTTGAAGACTGACCGGCAGACAATTAAATTTGGACGCAGCTATGAGACACCCAGAGAGAGGTGTTCTAAGACACTAGGACTGAGAACAAAAAAAAAAGAGAGAGAGAGAGAGAGATAAACCCCATTCAACTCACTGTGACATCCCAGGGCCGGAAGAGAAACTGTCGGTTGAGATTGGACTTTTCAATGGTATCCATATCTGTCACTGTAATATTCCCACCCTCCCCACAGCCTAGTCCAATCATGGCAAAGTTCTTGAGCAACTCACAGCCAATGGCACCTGCACCCACCTAGAAGATGGGAAAGAGAGTCTGGTCAAGGTGACTGCAGATAGCAGGAAGCCATTTACTGTTCCATACTTCCCGTAGAGATACAAAGATGGAAGAAAGTCACCTATGCCACATATTTAAACTGCCAAATCACAAAAATCTATCATCATCTTAAAAATGGAAGCACTTGAGACCCAAAACAAAGAATATATCAAGTTTTCCTTCAATTCACAGAAAGTGAAAAAATGAATGTGATCAAGCCACCAAAAATCAGAAAGACCCAACTTCTGGAGACAAAAGAAAATTTAAGAGGGGTCAGAAGCTAGTAAGGAAGGTGAAGGCAGTGGGTGTCTACTCACCAGAAAGTACTTCTGCTTGCCCAGTTTCTCTTGTAGGTCTGAGCCAAATACGGCCACCTGCCCATCATAACGGTTCTGATGCTATAAAAAAAAAAGAAAGAAAGAAAGAAAGAAAGGAAGGAAGGAAGGAAGGAAGGAAGGAAGGAAGGAAGGAAGGAAGGAAGGAAGGAAGGAAGGAAGGAAGAAGAGAAAGAAAGAAAGAAAGAAAGAAAGAAAGAAAGAAAGAAAGAAAGAAAGAAAGAAAGAAAGGAAGAAAGAAAGAAAAAGAAAAAAAGGAAAAGAAAAAAAACCAGGAAGTCTAAGGAAGAGTTGCTTTAGAATTGCTCACAATGAAGTCATCACAGAGGACCCACATACCGGGAGACATCTGTCTTCCATGAAGGCTGCTTTGTTTTCAGGAAGGCATTCTAAAGCATCAAAGTACAACCACTGCATGATAGGCATAAACTTGCCAGAGCAGGCCTGGGGAGAAAAGGCTGTCAGTAGTTGAGGCTTGACAAGTGACAAGTAGAGGACACTTCTGGCCATGCCCTTAATCATCCATGCTGACCTTCATGACCTCCTGGGCAGCCAGGCCCCCAATGAAGGCATTTATAGGTGCCAGATTCCCAGCAGCTACATATGCCAACTTGCGAATGAGGTCTTCATCCAGGATGTCCTGCTGTCCTGGGGGCAAGGCTTCAGAATTCACAGTCTGTGCTAAGATCACCAGTTCTGCTGCATCTTCCTGACGAGTCAAAAAAGAACATGTCAGACCACTGTAGGAGGATAAGGAGGAACGAAATTGTAGGCAAATGGAAACATATGACAGCTTTGGTCCAATTCACTGGTTATCTCCCCATCTCTACCTCATTATGTGGTCGAGGAGATCGATTGTACTGAGAACAAAACCGATGCAGGGCCTGGAAGCCAATGTGCAGCTGAGCAGGGCGAGAATACTTGGCAAAGTCCGTTATCACAAAATCTGGCTCTGCCAATGACACTACTAAGGATTTCTGTGGAAAGTGGGACATCAGGATCAGAGGCCGGAAACAACTAGAAAACACTCAGAAACCTACCATCAACTCATACTCACAAAACTAATCTTCTTAGGTACTTTGACCTGACTGACAATGCCTCCACGAATATACTCAGAGAAGCTGGAGGTATCACATATGCTGAAGGTGTAAGGACCTAAGGGAAAAAAAGATGGAAGGGAATATGTTAAGTCATGTAACAACTCTCCCATCTTGCCATCTAGCACCATTAAAATTAAAATTAAAAACCAAAATACTTGTAGCACAGTCACTGTCAGCCTCTATTCTTACATTCAGGTATCTAAAACCGTTTCTCTCCTACCCCAGATACAGCTCAACCCCCTCAATGACTCTACTTCTAAACACTATTCTAAAAAGCCAAGTTCATAGCTCTTCCTTTTCAATTAAAAATTGTGAATACCTTCTATCCTTTTTGTCTACTTGAGTGTAGGAGACAGCAAGCACTCAGATACAAAGAATGAAACCTGTCTTTGATCTCCAGGGGTCTGCTCAGGCTCCTGAGACTCAGAACATATGAAAGAGATGTCTCTCTCTCCTATTCCAAACTCTAAGAAGTGTCATCAACTCTCCACCTGAAACTAAGTAAATTGTATACCATTAACCCAGATCCTTGGGAGAGGCACAACAATTAGGAGAGAAGTGTCTCTCCTTCACACAACTCAAATCTTGAGGACATGTCTCAACCATGTCTCATAATATGTCTCTGACTTTGGGGCTCAACTCAGAATTTCGCCTCTAGTCCAGTCCTCAGCCAACTAAAATGTTTCAGTTCTGATTAATTTAACTTCCTATAATAATTAATGAAGAAACCACTGATATCAGTTTTTAACCATGAGACAAGGCAGTACAAAAAAAAATGATTCCTGATAAAACAACAAATGCAACTAGATGCCTGATTATTCCAGCTTGTTGCCAAAGCACATGAAGTAGGAAGGATCACCCTCATTTGACGATGAGTATAGAATTCAGAGACAAGGACATATTGACTTCACAGGACACAGTTCTTGAGGACAGGGAAGCAAATTAAAGAACACCAGCCTTAGAAATATAATGCAGACCTGAGCATAAAGCAGAAAAAATTAACAAACAAAAAACTACCAAAGGCCAGGAAAATAACTATAAAAACACTAAGATCTCTTTGTAACTGAAGAATGGTTCTAGGAACTCGATGGATACAAAACTCCCACAGATGTTCAAGTTCTTCATACAAAATGCTGATCATACTTGCACACACAAACTCAAACTCAAACTCTAACTCACATTAAGACACTAGGACTGTAATATCTAATGCAACACAAGTAAATAGTTAAATGTGTTCCTGTACTATTCAGGTAAGAATGATTAGAATCCTGTATATGCTCAATATACATGCAATTTTTATCATTCGCATATTTTTGATCTCTAATTGTTCAATCATGGATGCAGAGGGACAGGACCTTAAAAGAGGGGGCAAGCATTTGAAATGGTGGTTAAGACTGTGCTTCATTAGCCAGCATCTCAAGTTGGCATGCCTAGTATGAATTCCAGCTATTACAGTTCTACTCCAGTTTCCTGTTATTGCACACCGCAGGAGGCAGCAGAAGTGGCTCAAGTCCTCAGGTTCTTGATACACATGAGGGAGATCCAGACTGAGTTCTAGGATCCTAGCATTAGCCTGGCCCAAGACAGCGGCTGCAGCTGTTTATGGAGTGAAACAGCAGATGAAGTTTGCGTCTGTGGAGGTGGAGGCAAGATGGCGGTATAGCAGTGGGATGTTCCAAGTCACACAGGGAAAAATGGATAATTAACGAGTAGAAGGAATACGAGGAAGCAGAGCAATAATAAAAAGTTTATGCAGAGTGGCCCAGGAGTTCACCAGAGTGTGCACAGGTCCACGTTGGGAAAACAGAGAGGTGCCCAAAGTGCAGAAAGGGAACAGCAAGGAGAACCAGTGAGGAGACAGCCACCACTGCCTCAGTGAATCAGGAGAGAGGTTGTGAGCCCACAGAGATGCATACACAGATGAGTGTGGAAATTTGGTGAACAGTAATCGGTGCTCTAAGCAGGAAGAAGAAGAAATTCTGGGGCACAGTCAGGAAGGGTGAACATGCCACGATTCCTCGGTGTCTTACCCCGCCCCCTAACCGGAACTGCAGCTGGCAGGGATAGGCGACACTGATTGTTTACATTTTTGAGTGTAGGCAGCGGGCTGCACTTTTCCCTCCTGTGCCATGAACCCAAAAATTGCGGGAGCCACCTCACAACACACCCCACCAGAGAACAACAATCACAACAATTCAGAGTGACTTCTCTCCCATCATGCAAGTTACACAGCAAAAAATAAATCTGAAAAACAAACACAAGCTCTTTTTAGTGAACAAAGGAGCAGGGAGACCAGCCCTGGTAGGTGGTGCTTAGTACATCAAAGCCTGGGTACTCTCCTCCTTAAGCTCCCAGAAATAAACAAAGCTCCAGGAGGTGGAACTGCTTGCTTACACTGGCAACCAGCACAGACACATAGCAGCTCATAGCAGAGGGAAATCAACTTAAAAGTTAAATCAATCAGAAAACAAACAAATGCCAAAGAGCAAAGGGAAAATTCTGAATAAGAAAGAACCTATGAACTTGCCAAGGGAGCACTCTAAATCTTCATAAATGGAGACTGAAGAAAAAGAAATTGAAGACATGCCAGAAAAAGAGTTCAGAAAATTTGTATGATTACTTAGAAGTAATAAAAACGGATTCAAGATCTCAATGAAAAGCATTCCCAAGAAACTGAGATTCTAAAGAGAAGCCAAAATGAAATACTGGAAATGGAAACTTCAAATTGACCAAATAAAAAATGTTGTGGAATCTCTCAGAAATCAAATATATGAAATAGAAGAGTGAATATGAGAACTGGAAGACAAACTTCTGCAATTAATACAGTAATACTAAATTAATACAGTAATACTAAATATAAGAAAAAAAATTAGAAAATTAAAAATCACAGTTTTAGATTTACAAGATTGTATCAAGCAATGCAATGTACATATAATGAGAGCCCTGGAATGTGTGGAAAGAGAGAATGGATTAGAAGGCCTTCTTAATGAAATCCTATCTGGCTGGCACCATGGCTCACTTGGCTAATCCTCCGCCTGCAGTGCTGGCACCCTGGGTTCTAGTCCCGGTCGGGACGCTGGAGTCTGTCCCGGTTGCCCCTCTTCCAGTCCAGCTCTCTGCTGTGGCCCGGGAGTGCAGTGGAGGATGGCCCAAGTGCTTGCGCCCTGCACCCGCATGGGAGACCAGGAGGAAGCACCTGGCTCTTGGCTTTGGATCGGTGCAGCACGCCAGCCATAGCGGCCATTTGGGGGGTGAACCAATGGAAAAGGAAGACCTTTCTCTCTGGCTCTCTCTCTGCCTAAATCTGCCTGTCAAAAAAATAAAAAGAAAGAAATACTATCAGCAAACTCCCACAACATCCAAGTACAAGAAATACATAGAACCCCCAACAGACATGACCAGAAAAGGTATTCACCATGACACATTCTGGCAACGCTCAGCTCAGTGAAAGAACAGATCTTAACATGTGTCATAGAGAAACTGATAGATGACACTCAGAGGTAATCCAGTCAGACTCACCCCCGACTTCTCATCACAAACCTTACAGGCAAGGAGAAATGGCATGATATATTCCAAGTTTTAAAGGAAAAATACTTCCAACTGAGAATACCGTACCTTGCAAAGCTACCATTTATGAATGAAGGTGAAGTAAAGAGTTTCCACGACAAACAGAAACTGAAAGATTCATGTCCAGCCCTACAACACTGGCTCAAGTATGTGCTGCACAGAAACACAGAAACAGGAACTGCACTACAAAGAAGATGACCGTGGGAAATGACCTAGCTAAAATACAAAGAAAAACCAAAATACATAAACAGCTCTACTTAAGGAAACATGACAGGAAAAAGACAGTATTTAACACTAGTCACACTGAATGTAAATGGTATCAACTCTACAGTCAAAAGACACAGACCAGCTGAATGGATTAAAAAAGAAAACCCATCTATCTGCTGCCTTCAGCAATCACATCTCACCAGTAAAGATGCTTGCAGACTGAAAGTGAAAAAAGGGAAAAAAGATATTCCAAGCTAACAGAAACCAAAAAAGTAGCCATCCTAATATCAGACAACATAGACTTTAACACACCAACTATTAAAAAGAGACAAAGAATGACACTATATAATGATTAAAGGATCAATCCAACACAAAGACGTTACTATTATAAATCTATATGCATCTAATTATGGGGTGCCTGGTTCTTTGAAAGAATTATTATGGGATCTAAAAGAAAATATGGACTCAAATATAATAGAAATATGGGACTTCAATACCCCACTTTCAGCAAGGGACAGATAAAACAGACAGAAAATCACCAGGATGGCCGGCACCGTGGCTCACTAGGCTAATCCTATGCCTGAGGCGCCAACACCCCGGGTTCTAGTCCCGGTTGGGGCAACAGATTCTGTCCCGATGCTCCTCTTCCAGTCCATCTCACTGCTGAGGCCTAGGAAGGCAGCGGAAGATGTCCCAAGTGGTTGGGACCTGCACCCGCATGGGAGACCGGGAGGAAGCACCTGCCTTCTGGCTTCAGATCGGTGCAGTGTGCCGGCCATAGCAGCCATTTGGGGGGTGAACCATTGGAAGGAAGACCTTTGCAGATATTAACAGAGCCTTCCACCCCACAGCTACAGAGTACACATATTTCTCCCCTGTGCATGGAACTTACTCTAGGATTGACCATATGCTAGGTCATAAGGTGAGTCTCAGCTAATTCAAAAAAATTTAAATCATACCATGCATCTTCTCAGACCACAATGCAATGAAGCTGGAAATCCACAACTCGGGAATCTCTAGAGCATATGCAAACACATGGAGACTAAACAACATGCTCCTGAACAAATTGTGGGTCACAGAAGAAATCAAAAGAGAAATCAAAAAATTTCAGGAAGCAAAAAGACAATACAACTTATCAAAATGTGTGGGATACAGCAAAAGGTAAGAGAAACGTTTATAGCAATAGGTGCCTACTTTAAGAAACTGAAAAGTCGCAAAATAACTGAACTCTATTTTAGGCACAGAAAGCCAAGACACTCTGGAAAAAAACAAAAAAAAAAGAAGACCTAAATGAAAGATCTCAGCGAGTGCGATCCCAGTGGAAAGAACGGGGCCATCAAAGGAGGTACCTTTCTCTGAAGGGAGGAGAGAACTTCCACTTTGACTATGACCCTGTCAGAATAAGATTGATGTCGGCGAACCCTAAAGGCTTCCATAGCCTCGGCAACTCATGACTAGAGCCTAGGGAGATTACTGACACCATAAACAACAAGAGTGTCAAATTGTTAAATCAACAACAGGAGTCACTGTGTACTTACGTCCCATGTGGGATCTGTCCTTAATGGGCTGTCCAATGTGAAGTAATGCTATAACTAGTACTGTAACAGTATTTTTACACTTTGTGTTTCTGTGTGGGTGCAAACTGATGAAATCTTTACTTAGTATATACTGAATCAATCTCCTGTATATAAAGATAATTGAAAATGAAAAAAAAAAAAACCCTGGTGTTAAATTGGAAATTACATAGAAAATTAATCAATTTTTAAAAAAAAATATCATGTAGGATCTCTGTCATTAATGTGCTGTAGACTGCGATTTAATGCTATAACTAGTACTCCAACAGTATTTTTCACTTTGTGTTGCTATGTGAGGGCAAACTGTTGAAATCTTTACTTTATATATACTAAACTGATTTTCTGCATATAAAGAGAATTGAAAATGAATCTTGATGTGAATGGAAGGGGAGAGAGAGCGGGAAAGGGGAGGGTTGCGGTTGGGAGGGAAGTTATGGGGGGGGAGCCACTGTAATCCATAAGCTGTACTTTGGACATTTATATTCATTAAATAAAAGCTTTAAAAAAATTTTTTAAAAATGAACTCTCTAAGTACCTCAAGGATCTAGAAAAACTACAGCAAGTCAAATGCAAAGCTAGTAGGTGAAAAGAAATAATTAAAATTAAAGAAGAAATCAACAAAATTGAAACAAAAAATAAGCAAACTGAAGAGCTGGTTTTTTGGAAAAATAAACAAAATTGACACAACGTAGGCCCAACTAACTGAAAAAGGTGATAAGACTCAAATCAATAAAATTAGAGATGGTAATGGAAATTTAACAACAGACACAACAGAAATAACACCTAAACAGACCCATAACCAGACAGAAATTGAATCAGTAATGAACGCCCTCCCAACAAAGAAGAGCCCAGGACCAGATAGCTTCACTGCTGAATTCTACCATAAATTTAAAGAAGAAGTAAACCCAGTTCTTCTCAAATTATTCAAAACAATTGAAAGGGAAGGAATCCACCCAATAAGTCAATATCACCTTAATTCCTAAACCTACAAAAGATACAACAGAGAAAGAAAACTATAGACCAAGCTCCCTGATGAATATATTAGAAAAAATACTCAATAAAATCCTGGCCAAATGAATCCAACTACACATCAGGAAGAACACTCACCCAGACCAAATGGGATTTATGCCTGGAATGCAGGGATGGTTGCAAATTTGAAAATCAACCAATATGATAAATCACATTAACAAACAGGAACAAAAGCCATTTGATTATCTCAACAGATGCAGAGAAAGCATCTGACAAAATACAACACCCTTTCACGATGAAAGCTCTAAGCAAACTGGGTTTATATAGGAACATTCCTCAACACAATCAAGGTAATTTATGACAAACCCATGGCCAGCATCATATTGATGGGGAATATCTGTAAGCATTCCCACAGAATTCTAGGATGAGAGAGATGCCCACTCTCACCATTGCTATTCAATATAACTCTGGAAGTTTTAGCCAGAGCTATTGGGCAAAAAAAAGAAATCAGGCCGGTGCTGCGGCTCACTAGGCTAATCCTCCGCCTGTGGCGCCAGCACCCCGGGATTCTAGTCCCAGTTGGGGCGCCGGATTCTGTCCCAGTTGCTCCTCTTCTAGTCCAGCTTTCTGCTGTGGCCCGGGAAGGCAGTGGAGGATGGCCCAGGTCCTTGGGCCCTGCACTGCATGGGAGACCAGGAGAAGCACCTGGCTCCTGGCTTCGGATCAGCGCGGTGCGCCAGCCGCAGCGTGCCAACCACAGCGGCCACTGGGGGGGTGAACCAACCAAAAAGGAAGATCTCTCTCTTTTTCTCTCACTGCCCACACTCTGCCTGTCAAAAACAAACAAACAAACAAACAAACAAACCAAAAAAAAATTGAACAGAAATTGGGAAGGAGGAAGTCAAACTATCTCTATTTGCAGATAACATGATTCTGTATTTAGGGGATAAGATACCTTTGGAACTCCTAATTAGAGTTTTGTAAAGTAGCAGGATACAAAAACAACACCCAGAAATCAACAGCTTTTGTATACTCAGACAATGCCATGGCTCAGAAAGAATTTCCAAGGACAACCCTACAAAAGCAATCAAGTACCTTGGAATAAATTTAACCAAGTATTTCAAAGATCTCTACAATGAGAATTACAAAACATTCAAGAACAAAATAGAAGAAGATACAAAAAAAATGGAAAAATCTGCCATTCTCACGTATTGGAAGAGTCAATATCATCAAAATGTCCATTCTCCCAAAAAGCAATTTATGGATTCAATGCGATACCAATCAAAGTACCAAAGACATTCTTCTCAGATCTAGAAAAACTAATGCTGAAATCAAATGGGGGAACAGGAGACCTCAAATAGCTAAAGCAATCTTATACAACAAAAACAAATCTAGAGGCATCACAATACCTGACATCAAGATATACTACAGGGTAGTTATAATCAAAACAGCCTGGTACTAGTACAAAAAGAGATGGATAGTCCATTGCAACAGAATAGAAACCCCAGAACTCAATCCAAACTTCTACAACCAACTGATATTTGACAAAGGTGCTAAAACTAGCCCCTAGTGCAGGGACACTGTCTTCAACAAATGGTGCTGAGAAAACTGGATGTCCACATACAGAAGTATGAAGACCCCTACCTTACATCCTACACAAAAACCCACTCAACATGGATTAAAGATCAAAATCTATGCCACGACACTGTAAAATTAATCAAGAGCACAGGGGAAACCCTTCAAGACATTGCAGCAGGCAAAGAATCCTGGAAAAGACCTCAGAGGCACAGGTAGTCAACACGAAAATGAACAAATGGGATTACCTCAATTTGAGAAGCTTCTGAACAGTGAAAGAAACAGTCAGGAAAAGTGCAGAATAGGAGAAACTATTTGCACACTGTGCAACCAAAAAAGGATTAATAAACAGTATCTACAAAGAGATCAAGAAACTCCACAAGAACAAAACAAACAACACAGTTAAGAGAAGGGCCAAGGACTTTAACAGCATTTTTCAAAATATGAAAATCAAATGGCCAACAGACACAAGAAAAAAATGTTCACGATCTCTAGCCATCAAGGAAATGCAAATCAAAACCACAATGAGGTTTCACCTCACCCTGTTAGATTGGCTCACATACAGAAATCAACAAACAACAATGGGAATGTAAACTGGTAAAGCCACTATGGAAAACAGTATGGAGATACCTCAAAAATCTGAAATCTGAACATAGACCCACCATATGACCCAGCCATTCCACTCCTGGGAGTTTACCCAAGGAGCTATCTGCACCTCCCATGTTTATTGCAGCTCAATTCACAATAGCTATGTCATGGAAGCAACCTAAATGTCCATCAACCGAAGAGTGGATAAAGAAATTGTGGGATATGTACACTATGGAATGCATGGCAGTAAAAAAAAAAAAAAAGAATGAAATCCGTTCCTTTGCAACAAAATGGAGCAAGTTGGAAAACCTCATACTTAGTGAAATAACCCAGTCCCAAAGGGACAAATACCACATGTTCTCCTTTATTTGGGAGAATAGCACTTCTAAAATAAAAGCTAAAGAAGCAACACTGACACTTTTAGAATCAGTGACTTGAACAGTCGAGGGAGAGTTTATTATTTTTATATTTTTTCCTCTGTTTTCTTTCTTTTCCTTTTCTTTTCTTCATACTATGTATTGAACTCTGTATGTAACGTAAGAGTTAATCATATGTATTTAATTCAATTGGAAAAAGATACACGTTAAAAACAAGAGAGGGAATAAGAGAGGGAGGAGGTAGTCTATAATTGACAAGCAGTACAGTTCTGCATACAGTCATACAGACTTAATTCCAAGGGTACAGCCTAAAAAATGGACATGGGACTCCAAACACATAAAAATTGGTGGTACAAATGCCATCTTAATTGTTAAAAGTGATTATATTAAATGTTAAAGTCAACATATAGATAGGTTTAAGTATAAAAGTGATCATATTTGTAACATCAAATGCCTGGTAATAATCATAGAATTAAAAAGGAAAGAAGGGCAAATATGGGAAGCAGTTCACACAGCGGACTCCTAGAATGACATTCGCGGCAAATACCACTGACCTCAGAATCAACCCTTAAGGCTTTCTTGTCTGGCTGAAGGGCCTGTGAGAGAATTTCAGGCATGGAAAGCCAAGACTTTGGCAAAAAATATCCTATGTGGAGGATCTCTGTGAAACCCCAGAGGAAAGAAAGGGCCATCAAAGAAGGACGTGGGGATGAGAGAACATCCACTTTGCTCATGGCCATGTCCAAATAACAATGCAGTCTATGGTCACAAAAGGCTTCCATAGCCTTGGTAGCCCATGGCAAGAACTTCAGGTGATCACTGATGTCATAAATAAGAGTGGTAATTGTTAAAGGAATGACCGAAGTCACTATGCACTTAGTCCCCATGTAGGACCTCCGTGCTTTTTGAGTTGTACTATCAGAACCGACTGCAAATCTTTTCTCAAACTGTACTCTCTATGCTGTGTGTATGTGTGTGGATGCAACCTGTTGAAATCTATGCTTAACATGGAGTTGGTCCTCTGTATATAAAATCAAACTAAAAATGAACCATAATGAAGAAGTAGATGGGAGAGAGAGAGAGAGGTGGCGGGATGGGAGTTGGGGTGGGAAACAGGAGTAATGGGGAGAAGAACCATTATATTCCCAAAGTTGTATCTGTGAGAAAATTCATTCTTTCAATAAAAACGTAAAAAAGACTGCTGTCTGCCTGTCTTTAGCTTTCAACTAAAATGAAATAATTAAAAGCTTCAGGAAAACTGATTGTTTTTTTTTTCCCTCAATGATAGGATAACTGTTTTCTTTTTCTCTCAATGATAGGATCACATCAAGTTTTCACTAGATGTAAAAACTCACCTTAGGTGATTCAGTGGAAATGAGATTATCTCTATAAAAATTACAAAATCTTACATACCAAAAGTATGTAATCTTCACAACTGTTTATCAAATGCCATTGTTACCTAATTTCACTGAGTCTTATGACCTGTGACCTTACCATTCATTAAATTTTAAAATTTTGGCCATAAATTCTTTCAGAAACCTTTTTTTTTTTGGTCATACACCACTGTACTGAGCCACAAGTATTTTTCATATGTAGAAATGAACTTTATGTCTCTTTGATATCTTCCAAGTCTCAACATATTCAGTTTTTCTAGAGCTTCGTGAATATATAGGATTTATAACACTAACATTAATATCTTTTTTAATAAATTTATTGACAAGATTAATCATATTTAGACCACTAACAGACTGGTAAGTGACACAGTAAAATAAAAGAAAAGGAATAAACCAAGAATAAGTGAACTGTGCAGCATGAGATAGTTTTAAAAAGGCATTTCTAAAAGTTTCTGGAAAGCCAGAATTACCCACTGCATTACAAAGCTCTTTGAAGATAAAAACATTTTAGTTTCAGTTACCACGAAATTCTGACATGCTCTTATACACATTTTATCCGAGTTTTTAAGAAGGGATGATGGGGAGCTGGTGTTGTGGCAAATTCAGCTCTCTTCTATGACCTGGACAAAGCAGGGGAAGATGGCACAAGTGCTTCAGCCCTGGCACCTGTGTGGGAGACTTGAAGAAGCTCCTGGCTCCTGGCTTTGGATCAGCTCAGCTCTGGCCACTGTGGCTACATGGGGCATTAGCCAGCAGACAGAAGAACCCCCCACCCATGGCCTTCTGTAACTCTTCCTTTCAAATAAATAAATACATATTTTTTAAAAATGGGATGATGGATGAAGGGCAGTGAGAAAGCATTATTTTGAAAAACAGAAAAGGCTATCATTTTTCCAAACATGACACACAGCAAAAAACTCAGAGATCAATTCAGCAAGTCCCGGGGAAATGACTCATGAAGAAACACATAAAGGTAAATTACCATCATGATGCTTATAATCAGTGGTAGAAAATATGGGCATATTACAAAGGGAAGAAAAGTATGAACAAGAATTACTGAGGAAAACAATGCAGTCAAGTAACCCAGAACAGTAGTTCTGGGTTGAAGCAAAACAACTGTCAATATACACTTTAAACTCTTAAGAAAATTCTTTAAAAAATAAACAAGATAATGGCAATTTCTGACATGAAAAATAATGATCACGTACACATAAATGTTAAAAGGCATTCTTTGGGCATAAAGAAAATATTACCTGATGAAAATATGGGCCCAAAGACAGGCAGGATGAAAACTAAAAATTCTGAGAATTTGGGTGATTTTATTCATTATATTTCTTTGTAAATAATGTATTGCAAAGTTTATGCTACATATAAATAAAAATATCTGATATAAAGATGATAAAAATTAAAGTATTTTAAGGTTCTTTTATGTGAATCAACAAAATATCGTAAGCTACGCTAAGCACATATTAAGGATATACTACAAACTTAAAGTCAACAATTTAAAAGCAAATGGAATCAAACACTAGTGGCATGCACTCCAAATAACTTTGTAACTTCCTTTCTCTATGACCTCACAGACACCTCTCTAAGTCCCAGCTAAGACTCCAGACTCATTCTTGGCTTTTATTTTAGTTTGAAGTGCAGACATGTTACTACACAGCTTTTGTATTGGCTCACCTATTTTCCCTTTGTTCCAAGCAACCACTTCTCACTTGTGGCCCACCCCTGTGATGGCTATGACATACCCAGAACTTTGATCTCAAGAGGATGAATGCCATTCAGTTCATTCATGCCCTGAACTTCCGTGAAGGAGACAAAGTCTCCACTCTCAAATCCATGTCGGGTCTCATCCAGGCATGTAACAATCCCAGGGTTGTCCTATATGGAGGAAGAGTTAAACTTCAGAAGCAGGCTCAACTGCCAGCAGAAAAGAATGATTTGGTACTGTCCTGCTTATTCTGGAACCCCTAGGATTGGTCTTCTTACCTTGGTGACCATAGAAACCATAGAACTGAGTGGCTGCTCCCCATTAGAATCCATAACAATCATTTCCTTTCCAAAGTCACAGAACAGCTGCCTATAGAGGGAACCAAAAGGACTGGTGCATGACACCCATGAAAACAGACACTCCAAGTTCTTCAATATACAGTAAGTACTGGCCAAGCAAACTCGGTACACTGGTGACAATTAGGTGGCACCTTTTCATGCCATACTGGGAGAATGAATATGTAAAACTGAAAATTCAGATGTCTAAATGGAATCTGAAGACAATAAAAGCCTCCCAGAGTGCGTGTGGCAAGTGTTGGAGGAGAAGGAAAGATAAAAACTCACCCAAACAGGCCACGTGTGTCTGCTACCACAAGCTTGATGCCATGGTTGTGGCAGAACTCACCCACCTGCAGCTGATCCTCCAAGGGAGTGTTAGTAAGGACCACTACCTGTAAAAAAAATCACAGGACTGGGCTAAAAGCCTGACGCTGTAAGTTACAGAGAGAACAAGCACCAAGTTTTTCTCTGGTTAAACCCTCTTCCACAAACTGTTGTACACTTCCTATGTGTGTCAGATTCAGGAGGGTAAGAATTGGTGAAACAATATGAACTCTTAGAGACTATGACAAAAAATCAAAGATGACCTGTAAAGAATCTGATGAACAACTATTTCATTTCTTTAACTAATACTCACTACTGCCTGTATTCTTTTGTGCTTGAGGGGTCAAAAAAAAAAGTAACAATACTATTCCAGTGAAAACATCTTGTGTTTATCCCCACCAAACCCTATTGCTCCAATACTTAAGAAAATAGTTGTAGGGGCCACTGCCTGTGGTGTTGCAGGTTAAGCCTATGCCTGCGGTGCTGGAATCCCATATGGACACAGTACGAGTCCTAGCTGCTACACTTCTAATCCAGCTCCCAGCCTACGGCCTGGAAAAGAGGTAGAATATAGCTCAAGTGCTTGGGTTCCACACCCACATGGGAAACCTGGATGAAACTCCTGGCTTCTGGTTTTGGATCAGCCCAGCTTTGGCAGCTTAAGCCATCTGGGGAGTGAATTTGTGGATGGATAACCTCTCTGTCTGTCCATCTCTCTCTGTGACTCGGCCTTTCAAACAAATAAATGAATTCTCCAATACTTGTTCAGCCACAATCTATAGGATTTGTTTTTTACTGCCATCATTTATTCACCAGGATAAATTCCAACTCCTACATCAGGGATCCTTGCGCCCTAGTCCTCTAGTATGGAAAATCAGCTATTTAATTTTACTAAAAATTAGGCGCACTATTAAGCTTGAGTTTCACAAATACTCTGTAAGACCCACACTTCTGTTTATGCACAGGAAATAATAAGGCAGAAGAGGTCAAATGACTTTCTCTAGACCACACTCTAGAAGAGTTCAAGACTTAAACAGTAACAGTTTAGCTACAAAGTTCTATTACAACAATCCATGTACCACAATGTATGGCCATATCTTCCTTTAAATAGATGAATACTTAAAGGACAGCTCGGCTTCTCTTAGCATTCTAGCAATAAACCTAAGATATCAGGTCACCCTGCTAGGTAAATATTTACTAAAGGAATCAGCAATAACATCTGGAAAAAAGATAAAGGCCTGCATATTACCTGGAAATCTCTAAGGAAGTCCTCAACAAACAGTGGTCCTGTGTAGGTGCTGACAGGCACGTAGCTGTTGAGTTCAGCAAGGCAGGGTTGGGATACTTCAGCTCGGTTTTTACCAATATCTTCTTCCCGTAGGTAGTACTACAGTATTAAAAAAGAGAACTGAACTACATGAGGAGTCTAAGGAGTTTGTCTTTCCAATGGTTAAGAAAGCAGAAATGAGGTACCTGAGAAGAGAGGTCAGCCCACTGGGCAGTGCCCTGGTCATGCAGGGTAACAGCTTTCACCCCACCAAGGATGATGTTCTTGGCAATCTCAACACCCAGGCCCTGCAGGCCTGACACTAGCACACTGGATGTCTGAAGATGCTTCATTGCTTCATGACCCAGCACATGCCTGCCAGATTTAGAGAGGCCTCTGGGTGAAACCATAATCTTGCTGCACCTATTTTCAACACTCATCATTAGCTTTGGACCCACTTACAGCTGGCGGGAGTAAAGACCTTCATCTATGACTGTTTCAATACTTTTCTGCATTCCCTATGGATGGAGGAAAGAAAAATGGAGTTGGGAAAACAGGCATTAATGGAACATGGAGAGACGGATAAGGGCACTTTCTTCAGATCACGCTACATACCCACTTCTCCGATTTCCATGGAGAAAACACTTACGTTGGTTGGTTCTGAGGGCACTTCCGACATCACAGGGTAGGCAGGGAAACAGTGAGACTCTAGTGTTGAATCAGGCCCAGAAACACGACGTTTCTTAGATGAGAGTGAGCCTGACATCTACTGGAAAGCCAACACAAAACATAAGGTACTTAAGGATGGGATTTTTTTGTCAGAAGCAATTCTGGGAAAGAACAGAGCTTTAGTATTAATATACCATCTTTAAAGAAACACAGGACATGTTACTAAGGTTATCCTGAAGGAAAACTGAGGCTGAGTTTAAACAGTGTAGGGCCCAAAATATTAGGTACAAACTTGCTAGATGAAAAGTGAGGCTCAGGGGCTTGCACAGTGGCGCACTAGGTTAATCCTCCGCCTGCGGCACCAGCGTCTCATGTGGGCGGGCCAGGTTCTGGTCCCAGTTGCTCTTCTTCCAGGCCAGCTCTCTGCTGTGGCCCCGGAGGGCAGTGGAGGATGGCCCAAGTGTTTGGGCCCCTGCGCCCGCATGGGAGACCAGGAGAAGCACCTAGCTCCCGGCTTCGGAGCTGCACAGCGCCGGCTGATGCGGCCATTTGGGGAGTGAACCAATGGAAGGAAGACCTTTCTCTCTCTCTCTCTCTCTGTAACTCTACCTGCCAAATAAATAAATAAAAATCTTTAAAAAAAAGTGAGGCTCAGTACCACCACTCAGTAATACTGAACCCCATTTTGATCTTTTTAAATTGTTTTTACAAATTTTATTTGAATGTCAGTAAAAGAAAAACATAGAAAATGAGTCTCAAAAATGTGAGATATCTCCCATCCAGTGATTCCCTTCCCAAATCCCCAAAACAGCCAGAGATGTGCCATGCCAAAGCCAGGAGGCTGAATTGCAATCACAATGACCTAGGATTTCAAACAGGCACTCTACTAAGGAGTTTGGGTATCCCAAGTAGCAACTAATAATTGTCTCACATGCTGACCAGAAACATAATTTTAAACTCTGATTTTTAAAGCGATTTATTTATTTATTTTATGTATTCATTTGAAAATCATAGTATTAAGCAGGGGAGACAGGGAGAGAAAGAGACACATTCTCCATCTGCTGGCTCACTCTCCTCATGCTCCAAAGGGAACGGGGCTAGCACGAAGCCAGAAGCTTTATCCATTTCTCCCATATTGTAGCTGGGGCCCAAACACTCGGGCTACCATCTCCTGCTTCTCCAAGGCCATTAACAGGGAGCTGGATTTGAAGTGCAGCAACCTGCACAAGCACAAGCATGCACAGGGGATGCCAGCTTTGCAGGTACCAGCTTCTACACCCTTTTAAGAGAATACAGGTGGACTTCCAGCAGGGGAGATGAAGGGGTGGGTCTCACAATTAATAACAAATTTGATAGGGTCAGTGGGGGAAAAATACTAGTGGGAATGGTATAGACTTCTGATAATTATGAGTCCAAACATGTATTTCTTCGAAGTATGGTCTTCGGGGGACATCTTAGCGGAGACACTGAGAGTTTTCTGAGAAGAATTCTGACACCCTGTGGAAAATAGTATTCCATAAAAGTCTATCCTGGAAGTGTGCCTCTAAATGGCTAGTGAAGGAAAGTTTCCATTGGAAGATGATGTAATTTGCATTGTGGAGGTGGGGCCGATATTGGGTGTAGGGGTCTTCCTAACGGTCAGTTCATGGAAGTCTCCAAAGGCAGATTTTGGATTTGACAACTTTCTAAACGCTAATTTAAATTATCCAAGCAGAATTTCTGGGCTACATAGAATGTACAACCAAAAATGAGATCTCAGAGGCAAAGTAAATATGGTCTGCCACAGAGTCTGGTCCTGCCTTAGCTCCTAAGTTAATTTTGGGGTCAAACAGCAAGGGAGGAGATATCTGAAGAAAAATATCATATAAAGCTCTACATTGGGGGGAAGCTAAAAAGCAAACTAATCTTCCTTAGAATCTGGTCTCTGTTGGAAGCTGTGGGGACAAATTGTTGGACCTCTCAGTTGCAGAGATGCCCACTTGCTCGGGAGGACACCCAAAGATCCAGACTCCAGACCAGTTGATGCAAAAAGCACGAGGTTTTTATTGAACGTTTGCGCAAACGGGCCCCCACCTCAGGCGGTGAGGAGCCCTGAGCGGCAGTTTCACACAGGTTATATATGCAACGAGTTAGCATATTCCTAATGCGCATGCATAGGATTGGTCAGTTCAGAGGGACCATTAGCATATGGAATGCAGAGGTGGCACGGGATTGGCTGGTTCGGAGGGACAATTAGCATACCGGAGAGTGCTGAGGGAGAGTGCTGAGGGAACGTGCTGAGGAGAGTGCTGAGGAGAGTGCTGAGGGAACGTGCTGAGGAGAGTGCTGAGGAGAGTGCTGAGGGAGAGTGCTGAGGAGAGTGCTGAGGAGAGTGCTGAGGGAACGTGCTGAGGAGAGTGCTGAGGGAGAGTGCTGAGGAGAGTGCTGAGGAGAGTGCTGAGGGAACGTGCTGAGGAGAGTGCTGAGGGAACGTGCTGAGGAGAGTGCTGAGGAGAGTGCTGAGGGAACGTGCTGAGGAGAGTGCTGAGGGAGAGAGCCTAGAGACTCTCTGAAGGGGAGTGGCAGCTCTGCTCTGGGCATGCCTAGAGGTTCTCTGAAGGGGATTGACTTTTCCTTCCCAGAGAACGTCCTGCCCGCTGGACTCTGGGGAACATCTAACCTCTTAAGAAGCCCCTAATATCTGCCCAGGCTTAGTTTCTTGTCCCTCTCCCCCATAAGGGTCCTTCAAAATACTGGAGGGTCAGGGTGCCTAAGGATTTTAAAGACCCTTCAGAGGAAGTAATGACCACGAAGATTCAAAAGTGAAATGCTACAGGAAACATTCAGATATTAGATGCTAGGACCAGCAGAACATGGTTCCAGGCTCAGAGCAGTAAAGCCTGATACACTAAAACATGAGCCCTGGTATGTGGCTTGATTAAATGTGTGTCAGCTAAATCCCAGAATCAGTTGTGTTTGGGCGCCCCCTCTCCAAAACCTGCTTTCCTTTTCCGCTCCCCCAGTCTGCATTTCCAGGATGTTCCTCCTTTCCAAACTTCCTCTCCCCCACCTCTGTGGGCACACCTCCCAAGCATCCCTGCCTCTCCTCCCCCATTCCCTGCTGCCTGTTCTTCTACTCGTCATTTCCCTCCTGGATTCCCTCTGATCTTCTAATTCCTCTACTCCCACTGTTTCTCATTTCTGCTCGTAAGCCCCCTCTGCACGCTGTCCTCCACTCCCTCCCAATTCTCACTTTCCAACCTGCCCTCAAAAAAGCGTTTGCGCCACAACAGCCCGGCTCAGCGACTACGCAGGCCCTTTCAATGTCCCCAGCACGTCTAGTAGCAGTGATAAAGCAAGAAAGGCCGTAGGTTACCAAATGCCGTTTTCTGATTCTTCTGCTGTGGTGGACACCTCCACGAGCCAAGGTCAATCACACGCTGCCACCGTCTTCCTACTGCTCCCTGCCGGCTTGACCACCTAGACGTGAGGCTCTCGCCTTCCACTCCCTAAGCCGTTGAAATTGTTGTCCCCCTTCACTAGGCGCTGAAGAAAGATGGCGACCGCCAATCCGGAAGCTGAGCAATATGTTTGTTGGATTCGGTGACCAGGATGTAGGAGGACCACGCCTCCTTATGAATTATGCATGACGTCATCGACGCTTAACTAACGGAAAGGTGAGAACGAGGGTAGCGGCTCTGCCTCATGGCTGGAGTTACTACAATTGTTAAGACTTAGATATAAATATATGTTCAGTGACTAACGATAAGATGGTAAGACACAAATACACAGTGGTTTTGGTCACAAATCGTACATCACAGTGGGTAGTAGGGAACTCAGAAATTCAATTTTTTAAAAAAAAGACAACAAAGGCAAATGACAAGTAAAGCAAAAGAGATCGACATTTTCCAGAACGGAAAAGCAGTTATTTCTAAATTTTAATTAATAATCTGTGGCCAGGGATTCATGATTTGTTTCAGACTCCTAAAATTATACTTGAGGAGAAACCAACGCCTCATTTCCTCTTCTGTGAAACTGATAACAGCATGAATTACAGAGTTTGAGATTTAAATGTTGAATGCCGTTTATGGAAATAAGAAAATAAAAAGCACATGAATTCTGTGTTGCAAACTCCAAATGTCAAATTTAAAACAATAGTTGATATAGACGTTACATTATTAAGTAAGTTATGTGCTAATACAATTTTGAATTAGATATCATGCAAACCTGCAACTTCAGGCTTTTAAGTCATAAAGGATGGGCACACTGATGCAAGACCAGTGCTGTAGTGCAGTGGGTTAACCTGTTGCTTGTAACATTGGCATCCCTGTAATACCAATGTGTCGCTTTGCTACTTCACACCTACCTTCCTGCTAATGTACCACCGAGTATATTGTTTTAAAGTTCACCTATGTTGCAGCACTGATTAGTATGTTGTTCATTTACCCATGAAATGATTGCTGAGCATCTGGATCCTTTTCATCACTTACCTACTAGGAATATTGCTGCTTAAAAATACACTTGCACATGAATCTCTTTAGATAGCTGTTTCCAGTTTTTCTATTAATAGAAGTGGAGCTTCTGGGACACATGATAATTTCCATTTTTTACATTTGGAGGAACTGCAAAACTATCTTCCACAGAAGGAACCCTACTGGCAATTCCCACTGTTTTTCATACCTTTGTCAGTAGTTGTCATTTCTCATTAAAAATTTATATCTATCTGTTATATATTAATGTTAGCCGTCGCAAAACACACACCAAACACCGGAGCAAGGGGAAGGGTTTATTGTGGAACACCCTACAGACCAGAGTGAAGGGGCAGCGAAGGAAAAAGAGAAAGAGAGTATCAGAGAGAGAGAGAGAGAGAGACAGAGAGAGAGACAGAGAGAGGAGAGAAGATAGAGTAGAGAGACGAGCCAAGAGAGAGGAGAGAGTGCAGGAGAGAAGAACCAAGAGAGCACGTGTTCAGGAACAGGTCCTTTTAAAACTTCACCTGGGGGCGGGCAGGGAAGCAGGAGCAGCAAATCCCATTAGGATGGGGGTGGAGCCTGGCTCAGGTAGCTGGGCAATGCGGCCACCTGGCTACAACTGCCCCAGTGTCCTAACACTATCCAATATGTGTGAGGTAATAAAATGGTACTTATTTATATTTTCCTAATAACTAATGAAAATGACCATTTTTCATATATTTTCATCACTTTCTTTGTAAAAAATACCTGTATGTCATTTTTCAACTTTTTTTTTCAAAAAAATACTTACTTGTTTATTTGAAAGGCAGAGCCGCAGAAAGAGAGACAGAGCTAAAGAGATCTTCCGTCCACTGGCTCACTCACCAAATGGCCACAATGGCTAGGGCTGGGCCAAGCTGAAGCCAGGAGCTGGGAGCTTCTTCTAAGTCTCCCATGTGGGTGCAGGGGCCCAATGACTTGGGTCATCCTCTACTGCTTTCCTGGGAACATCATCATAAGTAGAATACCTAGGTCATGAACTGCTGGTTGTACAATAAGAACACATTTAATATTACTGAGAAAATGTAAATGAATGTGGGGAAAACATATGGTATCTACCTTTTGGGTACTGGCTTATTTCACTAAGTGTAATGCTTTCCAGTTGCATCCATTTTGTTACAAAAGACAGGATTTCAATCTTATGGCTGTGTAGTATTCCATTGTGTATATATACCACATTTTCTTTATCACTGCAGTTTCTGAAGGCCTGTTTCTATAAAGCATTTGAAATAAAAATAGGCCAGCGCTGTGGCTCAATAGGCTAATCCTCTGCCTGCAGCGCCGGCACCCTGGGTTCTAGTCCCAGTCAGGGTGCCAGATTCTGTCCCGGTTGCTCCTCTTCCAGGCCAGCTCTCTGCTGTGGGCCGGGAGTGGAGTGGAGGATGGCCCAGGTCCTTGGGCCCTGCACCCACATGGGAGGCCAGGAGAAGCACCTGGCTCCTGGCTTCGGATCAGCGCGGTGCGCCGGCCATGGCGGCCATTGGAGGGGGAACCAACGGCAAAGGAAGACCTTTCTCTCTGTCTCTCTCACTGTCCATTCTCCTGTCAAAAAAAAAAAAGAAAAGTACTACAAAAAAAAGAAATAAAAATGTAGTTATAATATAGGATAAGACAGGTAGTTAGATTAGGGCCATAAACTGGAAAACACACTCCCCACCACACCCTATGTAACACTACCTTCGTACCTGAGTCAAATCACTCCCTTCCCAGGATGTACCTCCTTTCACCTGGGACCTGAGAGAGGTGCTAGTTAACCACTCCTCTTTAAACTTTATAAGACAGGGCGTCTAGCTGCAATAAACATGGGGGTGCAGATCACTTTACATTTAAGCACATTTATCTCATTTGCTTTACCCAATTTGCATTTAGAAATTACACCTGGATGACTGAAGGTGCTGGTATTTTATCATACCTCTATCTAAATGAAGGTCAAAATTGCATCTATTCAATGTTGAATTCTACTTCTTTTTATGAAACTCTAGCTCTAAATCAGCAACATGAAAGCAGACATTGGAAAGTCCACCTTAGGCGCTGTATACTTATTATCCATTGCTATACAATGGGAAAGCTGTTAAAACCCAATTCCAAACCATGTTTAGCAAGTTTCAAAACAATATTTTTAAAGGCAGTGATTTTCCTAGATTCAAGAGAGAAATTCTTTTAAAACCAATGTCCAGCTATAGCTGAACGAAATTTTCATGTACAAGACTGTTATTTACCTAACACATGTTTTTAGAGTTTAATTGAATCTGAGCTTAGTGTTCCACTGGAGATTGTTCATCATGGTAGGTTGAATAGGGGAGAGCATTCAGCAGAGTAGAAGGATACCCCTCTGGTTGGAGAGATTTTTAAAGGGAAGAATCTGATAGGTGACAGAGTAAGGGGAAACTAGGGAAAAGGAGACATGTCTGAAAATAGTAATTAACTGGGTAAGCATGCTGGTTTGAAGGGCTAGTAGTCATGATTATTATTTCACATAGATTGGAAGATACCTTAAGAGTAATGTTGTCTTTGAAGGGGGACTAGAGCTGAGTCTGCCCATACAGAGAGCAGGGCGTGTTTGAAATTAAGTTTAAAGAGCAGAGCTGCTTGATGGGGCACTTGTAGAGCACTGCAAGGACTCTGATAATGAGGGCAGAAGATTCGAGGAAGGCTCTTTGGTGAGGTTTACAGTGTATTTTTTAGCAGTTTAGGCTTTTACTCAGGAGAGAGTGTCAGAACGGAAGAGGAGGGTTTAGGGAGAGAGAGGTAGTTTTCGCTGTTAACCCAGTGCTAACAAATGAAATGTCTAGGAAATGCTCACTACTGGGACCAGGACATCGAGTTTGTAGGAATTGAGGAGATCTGGCAAGGCCAACTTGACATTCAATTAGAAGGCAGGGATAAAACCTATCAAAAGATCTGATAATCACACCTGGCTTGCTCATGACAAAACAACGAGCCATTAGAAGGGTGAAGATAAGTGACTTGATTACAGTAGACTGTTAGCTCAAGAGGATGGACTCACCACTCCATTGCTATTCTTATGGTAAAATTGGAACAGAGGGAGGAGTGAAGGTTAGTTGGAGGACCTGGGCTGGAGGGTGATGGCATGGAGATAGCCTGTTCCTGAACTTGCCTTTGCTTATCCAGGAGGGTGTTAGAGAGGATCACAGATAAGGCAAGGGGAGTAGACAAGGTGGGGAGTAGACATAAAGGGCTGGTTCTGAGATAAGGTTGAATTCTTAGGTGGGCGAGGGAGGTATGGTGAATGAGACAGTGAAGGGCTAGAAAGGGGCTTGGCTAGTAAGGGCTTTGGAAGTAAAGAGAACTTGAGCTGAAGAACATGAGATAGAAAGAGAAGGCTTAGACGGCACGCTTGCCTCAGAATCAGGCCTTACGGCATTCGGACCTGGCTAAAAAGCCCATGAGAGTTGCCCAGGCATGGAAAGACAAGACACTGCAAAAATGACCTAAATGAAAGATCTCTGTGAGTGAGATCCCAGCGGAAAAAAACGGGCCATCAAAGAAGGAGGTAGCTTTCTCTGAAGGGAGGAGAAAACTTCCACTTTGATTATGGCCCTGTCCAAATAAGACAGGGACTCAAGAGGCTTCCATAGCCTTGGCAGCTCATGACAAGAGCCTCGGGTGATTACTGACGTCACAAATAAAGAGTGCCAACTGTTAAATCAAGAATGGGGATCACTGTGCACTTATTCCCCACGTAGGATCTCTGTCCTGAATGTGTTGTACTGAGAATTAATGGTAAAATTAGTCTTTAAACAGTACCTTATACTTTGTGTCTGTGTGGGTGCAGTCTGTTGAAGTCTTTACTTAGTATATACTAAATTGATCTTCTGTATATAAAGATATTTGAAATGAATCTGATGAAGAATGGGATGGGAGAGGGAGTGGGAGATGGGATGGTTGCGGGTGAGAGGGAGGTTATGGGGTGAAAAACCACTGTAATCCAAAAGTTTTACTTTTGAAATTTATATTTATTAAATAAAAGTTTTCTAAAATAAAAAATAAAAAGAGAAGGTTTAGAGAAAAATAGGAGAAAGCTTAGATATACGGAGTCTACTTTCACTTTCCCGAACACCCACAGATTCCTGAGTGTCAGTGTCAAATGTGCCATTAAGTGGCCATTTTAACTGGTTGTCAAAGTCATACATGGGCCTCGCCCGATACCAAAAAGAGGCAATGACATTTGAGATTTGGAGGCAATTTAAGAGGGGCTAAATAGTTTAGGAGACAACTGAGAGGAGAATCAGATGGAATGTGGGGTGAGGAAGCTCCCATGGCGACCTGTGAGTCAGACCGGTGGTTATCAGGTATCCACAAGTTCATGGCTGTCTGAAAGGGAGGGTACAGGAGCAGAGATTGGGATCATCACCCATGGAGCCACTGGCACCCATGGCCTAAAGCCCACGGAAGGCCTACAGTCCATGGAAGGCTTAAAGCCCGTGGAAAGGCATAAAGCCAGTGGAGAGGCATAAAGCCTTGGGAGTTGTGGTGCCTGGTACCAGGACTTCAAGACAACACAGAGCAAAACCACAATCCGTGGTAAAAGTCACAGTGGGAGAATTCCCCATTCCCCATCTTTCTTGAGGATTTTGAATGGCAAGTGTGTGGATGGAAATCACAGAACATTTGGTGATGAAGGTAGCGCAAGGAGTGAGTTTTGTGGTTGGCAACGGGCCAGGATCCCAAAGCCTCTCAAATCACCAAGGGGAGAACAATGTCCACAGAAAACTTGGATCCAAGTCACAGAAGCAATGGAGGGCCACCACAAAACACCAAACACCAAAGGTAAAGAAAAGGTATGTTGCTGAGTGGAGAACAGGCTGGAGGGAGAGGCAGAAAAGGGAGAGCAATCAGGAGCACATGTGTGGGTGGCTGGTTTTGTTATAGCCTTAGAGAAGGTAGGCAAATGGAAGCAATGAATCTCATTAGGATGGGGGTGGAGCTGATGCTTGTGGTTGGGCCATTTGGTCACCTGACTTTTAGCAAGCCAGGCTGGGCTTAGGACCAAAGTTTACTATACAAGATGGCAATGGGGTCATAGCCTAAGATGGTGCCTGGGGCTTAGATGGTGCCATGGATAAGACTGCACCATTTTACTAACACCACTTGATGCTCGAATCTGTCATTTAACAATTTTTAAACCTAAGTAGTGTATCAAATTTCTTATATGCTATATGCTTTTTGAGATTTTTCACAAAGAACTGCTATTATGGGGTAGAAGATAGAATTGCTGCCTGCAAAGCCAGCATCCTATAATGGGCACTGATTATTCTATCAGCTGCACCACTTCCAATCCAGTCCCCTGCTAATTAACTTGGAACAACAGCAGAAGATGGTCCAAGTAGTTGAGCGCATGTAGTCATGTGAGAGATCCCTATAAGCTTCCTGGCTTCAACACGGCCAAGCCCCAGCCATTGTGGACAGTTGGGAAGTTAACTAACAGATGGAAGATCCCTCTCTCTCATTTTCTCCTCCTCTAATTCTGGCTTTCACATCAATAAATAAATCTTAAAGGAAGTTTTTATATGAATTTCAAATGTTGAAGCCTCTTCACTTCCTATTCATGATCTTCGCTGAATTTACTAAAAACCCTAACTGTGTCACATTATTACCAATTTTAACTATTTCAAGAATAAAATTTAACTCCTAAATATACTTGTACTCCAATATTTCTAAACCTGGCAATACTTATTTTATTAAGATATGTATTAAATTGAGTTAGTTCAGATTTGATTTAAATGGAAATTAAGGGTTTCAATAACTCTCATTTCAGTCATTTAGTTCTCTAATTTGGATACAAAAAATACTTTTTTCCAGTTTGTTCAATTTCAGTATGAGTCTTTCCTTCCCTAGCATAGCAGTTAATTGCCTATAACCATCATCCAATTGTCTGGGTAACATTACTGTATCTTTCAATTCCATTTTCCTGCCATGTGTCAGGACTCAAAAAAAAAAAAAAAAGAAAAACACCTTAGTATTAGGACAGTGAGTTTGTTTGTTTTTTTTTTTTTTTTGACAGGTAGAGTGGACAGTAGAGGGAGATAGAGAGAAAGGTCTTCCTTTAGCCGTTGGTTCACCCTCCAATGGCCGCTGCGGCCGGCGCACTGCGCTGATCCGATGGCAGGAGCCAGGTGCTCCTCCTGGTCTCCCCTGGGGTGCAGGGCCCAAGCACTTGGGCCACCCTCCACTGCCTTCCCGGGCCACAACAGAGAGCTGGCCTGGAAGAGGGGCAACCGGGACAGGATCTGTGCCCCGACCCGGACTAGAACCCGGTGTGCCGGCGCCTCAAGGCGGAGGATTAGCCTGTTAAGCCATGGCGCCGGCCAGTTTTGTTTTGTTTTTTAAAGATTTATTTACTTTACTTGAAAGTCAAGAGTTACACAGGGAGAGGAGAAGCAGAGAGAGGTCCCCCATCTTCTGGTTCAATCCCCAACTGGCTGCAATGGCCAGAGCTGCACCGATCTGAAGCTCCAGCCAGGAGCTGCTTCTAGGTCTCCCACATGGGTACAGGGATCCAAGCACTTGGGCCATCTTCCACTGCTTTCCCAGGCTATAGCAGAGAGCTGGATGGGAAGTAGAGCAGCCGGTCTCAATCCAGCACCCGTATGAGATGCTGGCACTGTAGGCAGCAGCTTTACTTGCTACACCATAGTGCTGGTCCATGGACAATGAGTTTTAAAGTCATTCTGGAGACTTCTCAAACCTTTTTACATGTTTCACTTTTTAAAAAGAGCAACTTAATGATTTGTTTATCCTGCTTAATTAAGGCCATCTTGCCATGAAGAAATTTAATGACACAAATGAAATTTCAAATACAAGGGTACTTAAAAAAAACTCATTAGTTTAGAGTTGGCATTGTAGTACAGGAGGTAGAGCCGCCTCCTACGATGCCAGGCACCTAATATGGGTGCTGGTTTGAGTCCTGGCTGCTCCACTTGCAGTCCAGCTCCCTGCTCACACACCTGGGAAATCGGCAGAAGATGGTCCAAGTGCTTAGGCCTCTTGCCACCCACGTGGGATACCAACCAAGGTGAAGCTCTTGGTTCAGCCCAGCCCTGGCTATTGTGGCCACTTGGAGAGTAAATCAGTGGATGTAAAACAGTCTCACCCTCTTTCTTTTTTCTTTTCTTTTCTTTTCTTTTCTTTTCTTTTCTTTTCTTTTCTTTTTTTGACAGAGTGTGGGCAGTGAGAGAGAGAGAGAGAGAGAGAGAGAGAGAGAAAGGTCTTTGTTTGCCGTTGGTTCACCCCCCAGTGTCTGCTGCAGCCAGCGTGCTGTGGCTGGCGCACCACGCTGATCCGAAGCCAGGAGCCAGATGCCTCTCCCGGTCTCCCACGCGGGTGCAGGGCCCAAGGACTTGGGCCACCCTCCACTGCCTTCCCTGGCCACAGTAGAGAGCTGGCCTGGAAGAGGAGCAACCGGGACAGAATCCAGCACCCCGACCGGGACTAGAACTGGGGTGCCGGTGCCGCAGGCAGAGGATTAGCCTATTGAGCCACGGCGCCAGCTCACTCTCTTTCAAATACTTATTTCTTTATAATATAAAGGTAGTTTAAGGGCTGGCGTAGTGACGTACAAGCAACAAAGAAAAATGCAACAGGACATAGTGTTTTGTGCAAACTTTTATTCTAAGAACTTTTAACAGTACAAACACTCTCAAGAAGAAACGTTTATTTCTCAACAGCAACACTGACATTTCTTTAAACAAATCTATCTATATATTGTAAAAGGAAAATGTCATGGAAGAGAAGTTAATATCTGCCTCCTCCTCCAAAACCAAGGAATTTCTTTTAATAGCTAGTACTTATAACACAAGAAAAGTAGCATTTAAATTTTCTATCTGCAACGGAAGTTTGGCAAACAAGTGTAATTTTTGTTTTAGTATCTTCTTCGTCCTCCTCTTTCAGATTGGCCTCCCCCGTGACTGCCTCTAGAAGCCCCACAACTTGAACTACCAGATGATCCATGAGGAACGTCGTACACCCTGTCCAGAGAAGGTGGGAACCCTCGTTCCTGTCTGCTACCGCGTGCACGACCAGTTGGATACATGTCACTTCGACTGCTTGGGGATTGAAACGGTGAATGAGAGATCTCTGTTTCTACCTGTCTGTAACTCTTTCGAATAAATAAAAGAAATAAAATAACATAAGTACCAAATACACGCTATAATGTCAGCGAATCTTAAAAACATGCTAAGGAAAAGAAGACACAAAAGATCACATGAACTATCCTCTATAGATCATACAGATAGAATAAACCTGCTATTTGTCAGGGGTTGAGAGGAGGGGGAACACTGGGAAGTACTGTTTAATTGGTAATGATTTTCTCTGGTGTAAGGCAATATTTTGAGGACTAAATGGAAGTGGCTCTTATATAATATCAAACTGTTAATTTTAAAATTAAAAACTGATTTCCTTTACCTATCTTTTGCAGCATAACCACCACCTCTTGGTGACACATAATAATCTCTCCGTGAAGACACTGGCTTTCTACGCGGTAGATCTCCATAATTCTCTCTCCCACGTGATTCAGGACCTTTAGTTTCAAGAAACATCATAACATTTAGCACCTCAAAGAACATTTTTTCCTCTTTACAGAAGTCAAAAATTATTCCAAGACTCCATCAATGCTTTTCTGTTTACCACTGAACTGTTATTCACATTTTGTCTTGTTACCTTCCCTCTCTATACAGAAAGTTTACAATAATGTTACCTTATGTAGACAAAACCTCAAAAATAAGATTACTTACAGAGTTTCCTTCATCGATTGTCTCCTTCTGTTCCTCTTACACTTGACTATCCTTCCCTTACATGTGTCATTGTTTCAGTTATCTATCCCTTCTCATTACATCAAATTATTGTTAAAAACTTGTCTTCACTCTTACTGCTTATAATTGTTTATCATACCGGTCCATTATTCCTGTTCTTTCTACTATTCAAATTTCAAACACAAAATTAAACGAAGTAATTACAATTTAGTGTAAAGACTAGTTGAAACAAATCTGTCACTATCCTTTCAACCTGTTTTTTTTAAAGCCTCAGTATACTCCAGTCTTCTTGCTGTTTAACTCATTTGTTTTTACATACCAGTATTGGCACTTAATGCAACAAAATATTTTTGTAAATACAGATGCTTCTCATAATTTAGTTCTAAGTCAAAATCCTCCTTTAATTAATTATGAATTTAATATATTATATCTGCAGTTACTAACACAACATACTTCTATAGAAATATAGGATCATTGGCCGGCGCCATGGCTCAACAGGCTAATCCTCCGTCTAGCGGCACCGGCACACCGGGTTCCTGTCCCGGTCGGGGCGCCGGATTCTGTCCCAGTTGCCCCTCTTCCAGGCCAGCTCTCTGCTATGGCCCGGGAGTGCAGTGGAGGATGGCCCAGGTCCTTGGGTCCTGCACCCGCATGGGAGACCAGGAGAAGCACCTGGCTCCTGCCTTCGGATCAGCGCGATGCGCCGGCCGCAGCGGCCATTGGAGGGTGAACCAACAGCAAAAAGGAAGACCTTTCTCTCTGTCTCTCTCTCTCTCACTGTCCACACTCTGCCTGTCAAAAATTTAAAAAAGAATTTAAAAAATGAAAGAAATATGAGATCACAAGGTTTACTGGGAACTTTCACTACTCAGTATCAGAGAAGAGTAAAAGATCACCTATCACAGCCAAGAAAATACCACAATTCAAACTTTGAAGTACATATTTCTTTCACATTATGCTAGAGTGGAAAAATCTGAAGTCAGGCTACTGTAAACTTTGGAACTATTTCTTATTTTGTTTTACATAACTGCCTCATTTTCAAAAATTTCACTTTTTTTCTGTAGCCACCTCAATGTTTAAAGAACCTAAATTATCCTTAACATACTTCTTTCTTTTTCCTTTAGAGTCTTTCAAAATAAAGTTCTGTTATCAGTTAATCCTCACTTTCCCATTCATTCTCCTAACAAGACTTTGTTATATTTTATGTTATATACTTTATATTCTCTCTGCCTTTGCATATTTTTAAAAGATTTATTTATCATTTGAAAGTCAGAGTTACACACAGAGAAAAGGGGAGGCAGAGAGAGAGAGAGAGAGGTCTTCCATCTGCTGGTTCATTTCCCAACTGGCCGCAATGGCCGAAGCTGCGCTGATCTGAAGCCAGGAGCCAGGAGCTTCTTCCAGGTCTCCCATGTGGGTGCAGGGGCCCAAGGACTTGGGCCATCCTCTACTGTTTTCCCAGGCCACAGCAGAGAGCTGGATTGGAAGTGAAGCAGTCGGGTCTCGAAGCAGCACCACATGGGATGCCAGCACTGTAGGCAGCGGCTTTACCTGCTACGCTACAGCACCAGCCCCTGCCTTTGCATATTTCTAATGTCTCCCCCCTGCCCTGCCCTACCCTGAATGGCTAAAAGTATGTAACTCAAGAAAATTTCTCATAGTTTTACATATCTTACTATGCCTTCAGGACCAATGATTCTCATAAACAATCAACAAATGTAACACCAATTTTAGTGGTTAAAAACTTCTTTAGAAAAGACTTTCTGGGGACCAACATTGTCTCACAGCACATTGATCTACCACCTGCAAGGTCTGCTTCCCATATCAAGAAAACCAGCTCAATTCCTGGTTACTCTGTTTCTTAATCAGTTTCTTGCTAACGCATCTAGAGAGAAAGCAGAGGGTGGCCTGTACTTAGTACCTTGTCAACTACTGTGAGAGATCAGGATGGAGTTTCCTGTTCCTGAATACTTTCTGGCCCAGCCCTTACTGTTGCAGCCCGTTGGGAAGTGAACCACCAGATGGTAATTTGCTACTCTGCCTTTCCAATAAATTATATTAAAATCCAGGGCCAGTGCTATAGGTCAGTATGCTAATCCTCCACCTGCAGTGCTGGCAAGCCATATGGACACCAGTTCTAGTCCTGGCTGCTTCTCTCCCAATTTAGTTCTCTGCTATGGCCTGGGAAAGAAGGAGAAGATGGCCCAATTCCTTTGGACCCCTGCACCTGCATGGGAGACCTGGAAGAAGCTCCTGCTCCTGGCTTCAGATCGGTGCAGCTCTGGCCAATTCAGCCATTTGGGGAGTGAACCAACAGAAGGAAAACCTTCCTCTCTGTCTTTCCCTCCCACTGTCTATAACTCCACCTCTCCAGTAAGTAAATAAAATCTTTAAAAAACATTTTTGCAGCCGGCACCGCGGCTCACTAGGCTAATCCTCCACCTTGCGGCGCCGGCACACCGGGTTCTAGTTCCGGTAGGGGCGCTGGATTCTGTCCAGGTTGCCCCTCTTCCAGGCCAGCTCTCTGCTGTGGCCAGGGAGTGCAGTGGAGGATGGCTCAAGTGCTTGGGCCCTGCACCCCATGGGAGACCAGGAGAAACACCTGGCTCCTGCCATCGGATCGGCACGGTGCGCCAGCCGCAGCATGCCTACCACGATGGCCATTGGAGGGTGAACCAACGGCAAAAGGAAGACCTTTCTCTCTCTCTCTCTCTCACTGTCCACTCTGCCTGTAAAACAAATAAATAAATAAAAGAGCATGAGCCTTTATAAAAAAAATTTTGCATCTTCATTTATTCCTTTACATATGAAATATGTTTTAAATGCTTGTTTTTAAATTTAAAACAAACAATTTTGAAGCAAAAGAACAAACTCTCATCCCCCTCTCCAAATGCCCCACAAAAGCCACAGAGGAAGTTGAACGAGAGATCTGAATCCAGGTTCCCTACTGTTTGGCAGGAACTCCATTACTTATCAGTCAGCACTACCTTCCGCAGTCTGCATTAACAGGAGGGTGGGACCTGAACTGAAAAATGAACTTAAGTAGTACAATGTGGGACACTATCTTCATTTGCATCTTAACTGTTAGGGTAAATAAGAGCTCCCTACTAATGAATATTAATTACAAAAATGTAAACATTCAAACTATTTACTTCACAGAGTTCATTTTTTATTTATTATTTCTTAGCTAAGAAAGCCATCTTGCTATTCAATCCATCTTACATACACAAACTCTGCTACCTTTTAGCTGAACAATTATTACAAGCTAAATGTTTTTATTTCCTAAATTATTACCAAGTGGCTAGTTTTATTTTACTGCTAATGAACTAGCTTACCCTTGCATTTTAGTAATGTAATGGAATACTCACTTGAGGAAAACTGTACCTTTTAAAGCAAGCAATTCTCTCAAATCTTGTCTTGTGTTAATTCTTATTCCTTAATTCCTAGAGATCAGCGTTTCATGTTTTAAGCACTCACTGGCTAATCTTCTAATCGAAATAGGTTTGCTCCTTATGTATTCTGAAGATGCAGATATCTGTGTTCACTGATATCTGTATTCAAGGTAAACTGGATAATGGCAGCATCAAGAACCCACGTACCAAAGTTCAAAAGCAGAACTAGAGATTATACTTCTCTCTTTACATGAAATAAGATATTACGTTGTTAAGCCTCTTTACTAATAAATGTTCTTACTTCCGCTTTGGAATCCAGGACCTTATTTTAAATCTCCTAAACATTATCTGTTTTATTTGTTCTCATACCTTTTTGTGTGTGTGTGCTTTCCTCCTTTTAGTTCGCTTCAGATCACTTCATTAGTCCCCCAGTGACCATTACATTAAAGTTAAATCTTTCCTGTGCTATTAGATCTTCCACACATTTCACAACTATGCAAGTGACATGAACTGACTCCTTCCTTAACTATTACGTAAATGTTATATAAAATGTCTTCTATTGATTTCTCTGTATTTCCTTGCCATAAGAAACAAATTATCTTTCATGTTTTTTCTGTGTTTATTACTAGTCTCACAACCAAAAAAGGATGCCTTGAACAGAAATAGTTCTGTGATCTTAGCACTAACAATGTTATGATTGCCAAGTTTCAGTTATTTTATAATTACTTCAAGAACATAAAACCAGCTGCTAAAATATACAACCCAAAGTTAAACATGTGAGACAATGCTCACAGGATATAATTTTCAAGAAAATCTTGAGGAAAAGCAGCCTTATAATCAAAGAATGTTGGAGGGGACTTTTACTAAAATGTAATAGATTCTGTAATGAATTACTGAAGGAATGGTTTTACTACTATGGTCATTAATTACCTATTACATCTGTTATGGGTAACTGAATTTATTTCTTCATCCTGAATTTCCAAATTTATCTAGTAAGATGCAGAAATACATAGGCAAGTATATAGGCAGATTTACTATTTCTATGTTGCTTCTTAGGCTTAAACATTAATCCAATTTAACTCATTTCCATTCATAAGAAAACAACTTTAGTTCTAAGGAAAGAAAACTTGTTGTTGCATAATATTTACCTCGTCCTCTCACTGCACTATTGCTTCTTGCTGGAACAGAAGGAGCAGATCTTTTAGGAGGAGGACCTCCACTTCTTGAAGATGGACCTCTTTTAACTGGAAAGGGTCCCCTAGAAGAACTCATGTTGACATTATAAGTGTAGCCTCCATCATCTGCATTTAAGCAAAAAATCTTTTTTATTAAGCACTATCAACATTCTAATGGCCAAATTTGTTGCTTAAAATGCCTACTAAATAGTATCATAGTCTTGAGAATTATTTGACTGTCCAAATTTAGTATTTATAGGATAAAGTCTGCTTATAGTGGATTAGCTTGAAAATTCTAGAAAAAAAGTTCAAGTAGCATTTTATAGTGGTGTGGAAAAGATTGGGAGAGAATAAGAGAGTGAAAGAAGAGGGCAAAGTCTTACCAACAAAATCCAGTTAAAGTGAAGGTGTTTTGGTATATTAGGAAGAAAATAATTGATCTTTTGCCTGGTATAAAGGACGTGTTTTCAAAATAGATCAGCATATAACCAAAACATCCAAACAGAAACCCAGGTCATTCACAAAATCAAAAGATGATGTGTCAGAAAAAATTTGGCTTTTATAATAATACAACATTATACAATTCTCACAATTAATTTACAATTCTTACAGTTAATTTATGAAACACTCCTACAATCAATCAATTTGGACTTTGCTAAGTTTTAAAGAAATGAACATTAAAATGTAAAAACTTTATCTAACTGGAATCACTCTTAAATATATTCCAATTCCCTACTATTATCAAATAAATAAATGCATAGTCTCCTGTAAGGTGATGAAGTTGATTTTCAAGATCAATTTACTTAGAGAAAAAAAATCCCAAACTATGGAACTGAAATTTCACATGAAACATCTTCAGTCTTTCATACATCTGATTATAAATGCTGGTTGTTGTTTTTTTTTTGGTTTATAATGAATATATTCCTTTTAAGTGTAAAATAACATTTTTTAAATGTAAGGTACACAAACTTCATGCATTTCATACATACAAATATAGGAACATAATGACTGCAAACCAAACTGCTCTCACACCTATACTCCTGCTCTTCCTCCTCCTCCTTCTCCTATTCCCACTCTTATTTTTTACTAAGATCTATTTTCAGTTAACTTTATTCACATAAGGTTAACAAATAGTATGAAAAAAACTGTTCCTTAACAGTGAAGACAAGAGCTATTGAAAGTCATTGCAACTGAGAGTGTCAATTTCACCTCTATATATTACTTTTAGGTATTCTATTAGTTACCACAGATCAGGGAGAACATAAGGTACTTATCTTTTTGGGACTGGCTTATTTTACTAAGTATAATGGTTTCCAGTTGCATCCATTTTGTTGCAAACAACAGGATTTCATTTTTATTTTACCACTGTGTAGTATTCTACAGTGTACATGAACCATTAATTCTTTTTCCGGTCTTCAGTTGACAGACATCTGGCTTGATGCCATTATCTTAGCTACTGTGAACTGACCTGCATTGAACATGGGGGTATGGATCACTGTTTCATATGCTGATTTCATATCCATTGGGTAAATTCCCAAGAGGGTAATTGCCAAGTCTATATTCAGATGGTAGTTCTATATTCAGATTTCTGAGGATTCCACTGTGGCTGTACAGTTTTATATTCCCACCAGTAGTAGATTAGGGCAACTTTTTTCCCCCACATCCTTAAATCAACGTTTGTTATTTGTTGATTTTGAATGAAAGCCTTTGTAACGGGTGAGTTGAAGCACCATTGTGGTTTTGATTTGCATTTTGCTAATGGCCAGTGATCCTGAGCACTTTTTCTTCTGTGTGTTGGCTATTTGGATTTCTTCTTCTTTCAAGATTTATTTATTTGAAAGGCAGAGAGAGTTACAGAGAAGCATAGGCATAGAGACACAGAGATCTCCCAGCTGCTGATTCACCCCTAAATGGCCCCAATATCCAGAGCTTTGGCAATCCAAAGTCAGGATCCAGGTGATTCCACTGGGTCCCCTAAGGGGGCCCAAGGATTTGGACCGACCATCTTCTACTGCTATCCCAGGCCATAGCAGAGAGCTGGATCAGAAGTGGGTCTTGAACCAGCACCCGTATAGGATTCCAGCACTGCAGGATGCTTTACCTGTTAACACACAGTGCTGACCCCTGGATTTTCTCTATTGAAAGGTGTACATTCAAGTTCTTTGCCCATTTCATAACTAGACTGTTTTATTTTATTGATTTCTCTATATATTCTGGATATTAATCCTTTACCAGCTGCACAGTTTGTAAATATCTTCTCCCATTCTGTCAGTTGCCTCTTCACTTTGCTGGATGTTTCTTTTGCAGTGCAGAAGCTTCCCAATTTGAGTAATTCCATTTATCAATTTGTCTTTGTATTTCTGTGCTTATGGGGTCATTGCCAAGAAAACTTCGCCCATCCCAGGGTCTTTCAGGGTTTCCCCAAGGTTATCTAGTTCTTTCATAGTACTATGTCATAGATTGAGGTCTTTGAACCATTTTGAGGGTATTTTTGTGTAAGGTGTAAGGTAGGGGTCTGACTTCATACTTCAGCATGTGGAGATCCAGTTTTCCCAACATCAATTGTGTAAGACATTGTTCTCACTCCAGGGATAGATTTTAGCTCCTCTGTCAAAGATAAATCGGTTGTAGATGTGTGAATTGGCTTCTGGAGTTTCTACTCTATTCAATTGTTTTATTCATCTGTTTTTATGCCAGTACTAGGCTGTTGTGATTATAAATGGTGCCTTTCCACTTTCATGATGTAGGCACCAATTGCTACAAACTTTCCTCCTCTTAACACTACTTTAGCTATATCCCATAATTTTTGATATGTTATGCTGTTGTCTTTTGTTTCCAGAAATTTTTTTGATTTCTCTTTTGATTTCTTCACTGACCAACTGTTCATTCATGAACATGTTGTTCAGTCTCCATATTTTTGCATATGGTCTGGAAATTCTCAAGTTGTTGACTTCCAGCTTGATTCCGTTTTGGTCAGAGAAGATGCATGGTAAGACTTCAATTTTTTTTGAATTTGCTGAGACTTGCTTTATGGCCTAGAATATGATCTGTCCTAGAGAAATTTCCTTGTACTGGTGAGAATCTGTATTCTGCAATTGTAGGATGAGAAGTTCTGAAGATATCCATTAGGTCCATTTGGTTTGTAGTGTCATCAAACTCTACTATTTCATTTCTGATTTTTCTGTCTGATTTCTCTATCCTTTGCTGAAAATGGGGTACTGAAGTCCCCCATTACTACTGTATTACAGTCTATGCCTCTTTAAATCCATTAATATTTCCTTGGAAAATCCATTTACCCTACAGTTGGGTGCATATTACACTTGTTATAGACACATCTCCTGTTGAATTGATCCATCAGTCATTTCATAGTGCCCTTCTTTGTCTCTCTTTTATGTCAAAGCCTACTTTGTCTGATACTAGGATGGCTACACCAACTCTTTTTTGATTTCTGTTAGCATGAAGTATCTTTTCCTTTCTTTCAGTCTGTTGTGTCTTTGTTGGTGTGCTGTCTTCTTTGGAGGCAGCAAACAGATGAATGTTATTTTTTAACCATTCAGCCGGTCCAAGCAAATATTTTATTTAGTATTTGAAAGAGTTACAGAGAGGTACAGGCAGAGAGAGAGACAGACAGAGAGGTCTTCCATCTGCTGATCCATCCCAAATGGCTGCAACAGGCAAAGCTGTGCCGATCCAAAGCCAAGAGCCAGGAGCTTCTTCTGGGTCTCCCAAGTAGGTGCAGGGGCCGAAAGGCTTGGACAGTCTTCTACTGCTTTTCCAGGCTATAGCAGACAGTTGGCTTGGAAGTGGAGCAACCAGGACTTGAACTAGTGCCCATATAGAATGCTGGCACTGCAGGTAGCACCTTTGCCTGTTATACCTCAGCAGCAGCTTATATCTTTTAACTGGAGACTTGAGGCCTTTTAAATTCAGTGTTACCTATTGGTAAGTATCAATTTTGTCCTCCATTTTGCAGATTCCTACTGTTTAACTTGGATTTCCTTTGGGCTTTAACTGGGAAATATTTTGCCTTCACATTCTTTCACAGTGGTGACCATGTTTCTGTGTTTCTGAGTGCAGCAAATCTCCAAGCATGTTTTTTTAAGGCTGGGCAGGTGGTGACAATTTTTTTCCACTTTCTGTTATGGAAGTCTTTATTTCACCTTCACTCATAAGTAAGACCTTTTCAGGGTACAGTACTCTAGGTTGACAGGTTTTTTTTTTCTCTTAAGACTTGATTATATCTTGCCATGCTCTCCTGGACTGAAGTTTTTCTGATAAGTCAGCTGTGAGTTTTGTGAGTTTGATTGGAGATCATCAAACTAATATGGTGTTTCTCTCTTGTAAATTTTAGAGTCTTTTCTTTATGTTTCACTTGGAAAGTTCACTACAACATGGCATGCTGAAGATCTTTCTGATTATTTCTAGTAGGAGTCTATGTGCTCCCTTTACCTGGACATTTCTTTCTCCTAATTTGGGAAGTTTTCTGTAATTATTTCACTAAAAATGCCTTCTTTTTTTTGACATGCAGAGTGAACAGTAAGAGAGAGAGACAGAGAGAAAGGTCTTCCTTTTGCCGTTGGTTCACCCTCCAATGGTCGCTGCGGTTGGCGCGCTGCGGCCGGCGCACTGCGCTGATCCGATGGCAGGAGCCAGGTTCTTATCCTGGTCTCCCATGGGGTGCAGGGCCCAAGCACTTGGGCCATCCTCCACTGCACTCCCTGGCCACAGCAGAGAGCTGGCCTGGAAGAGGGGCAACCGGGACAGAATCCGGTGCCCCGACCGGGACTAGAACCTGGTGTGCCAGTGCCGCAAGGTGGAGGATTAGCCTGTTAAGCCATGGCGCCGGCTTAAAAATGCCTTCTAATTCATTCCCTTTTCATGCCTTCCAAAACTCCAAAGACTTGTATGTTGGGCTATTTCAGAGCATCCCATAAATCTCCAACACTTTTTAATTTTTCTAATTTCTCCTTTTGGTCTGATATAAAATTTTTAAGAGCCTATTGTTAATGCCATTTTGAATGCCTTATTGAATTCTTCTTTCCTAATATTTCACTTTGATTTTTCTTTAATATCTGTTTCATGAGAAAATTTTCATTCACATCATATATGGATTTATATAATTCTTGGATTTGCTTCTGATTACATCTGAGTAATCCTTTGACTTTTAAATTCCATTTCTGGCATTTAATCTCTTCATCTTCATTCTAGTACTGAAGTGCTAGCGTTTCCTTGGGGTATCATGTTGTCTTCCTAATTCTTGTTCTCAAATTGCTGCATTTATGTTCAGGCATTTGTGGAAATACTTGTTGAGTTTTTTTCCTCCTTCTGATGGCTTTTATCTTTGGACTATGCCTCTGTGTGCTTTTTCAGTGCATGCCCAGGAGAGTATGCTGGGTGTGGCCAGAAAGCTCTGTTCTGTGCTCCAGGGTAAAGGGAGCATCCAAAATGACATCCATATTGGGCATGCCAAATCTTTTTCTTTAATCAGAGGGGAGGTTTAATCAGCTCTGTTGGCATAGTCTCATACTCAGCTCCTCTATTCCAAGACCTAGGCACTAGGCCCAGTGGGCACAATAGTCATCCATGCTGCCACAAGATCCAAATGACCTCATATTGAGCACAGTCATCATATTGAGCACAGATCCCACAGGAATGACCCATCAACGGCAATCAGGGAGCCCTAAGCATATGGAGCCACATACAGCCACAGCCCAGAAACTCAGCCACACCCTACACCCTCCCATACAGACACGCTGTTTCCACTGCCCCAGCACACAAGGCTCCCAGTCATTGGATCCACTCTGCTTTGTTAGTCCATCCCATCCATAGCGAGGCGAGGATGCTCCCACAGCCAGCTGCCTATCAGTGTTCTGCCCAGGCTGCCAGAGCCCCAGAACTTGTGACATGCTGGGAGACTGGAGCACCCAGTCCACATCAATCCTTCTAGCCAGACTCAGATGTCTCCTCTGGGCTGGTTGGTGGACATGTGAACACAAGCTGGTGCAGCCATTACCTACATCTCAAAATGGTGTCTCCCCTCTCTGTTAGTTGCAGGGTACTTTTGTTGGGTAGTCAGGTTGGCAGGTATACTGTTCCCCAAAGGGCTCTAAGCCAGACTCACACAGACTCTCCCCACAACTTTATTGCTAGTAGCTCGGGATACTGTAGTCTAGTCACACCTCACTCTCCAAAAAATGGTGCTGAGGCTCTTGGCTGTTGGTGTCCTGTGTTGTGTCCATTTTCCTGCTTCAGGTCTATAACCCCCATATAGATCCACTGCACAGTATTTCCATTGCAGTTTTCGCCCGAGCTGTTCCCTGAGATTGCACTCTCTCCACTTTTATTTTTACGACCTTCCCCTATCCTAGAGCAACAAGCTCCCTCCCAGTTCTGCCATTTTGGAATCTCTATTCAAAGCTGGTTATTAAATCCTTTCTTTTTGAAGAGCAATAATAAATAAGTAAAACAATAAAACCTGATAATACAGATTTTTTTAACACATGGGTAATTTTTAAAATGTTCACGACCCTCCCTTGACTGTGAAAATAAGGCAACTCTGAAAATAGCTTAAGTACCATTTTCAATGATTCAGCCTCTAAAATTAATGAAAGTGTTTTCACTTTTCCAGAGTTAAAATCACTCTGAGAACTACAGTCCTGGATGCAAATTTCCTCAAACAGACCAACACACAATTCCCTTGATAAAAATGACCATGTGTTATTATATTTACATAGATGGTTACATACGTATACCTAATAAAACAAAACCTGCTGAATTAATTTTTATGTGGAGTTGTTGATCCCAAAGTAGAAAACTGTAATGTTCTTGATCCCAATGTATAAAACTATATGTCTATTTGATCAACAGACATAAGTTCTGCCAGAAAATTTGGAATCAATTAGCACTTACAATAAATGGAACTTAGTATGAAATTTATAAAGCTTTTCCGAAAATAATCACAATATTAAAATAATATTTCAGTCACTATTTAATCTTTCTTAGATTTCTATACCATTTAGTAATTTATAAATAATTTTGGTCAAAAAGAAAATAGATGTTCTATAGATTCAAACTTACTGCTTTTCAGTCCCATGGTTGTATCCTTATATTTTAAAAATTTATCCAAGTGTCCTCCATATGATGGATGCCATCTTGTTCCTCCACTCATTCCCTTTCCATTTTTCATATTTCTTATAGGACCTCTGTTTCTAGGAGGTTGTGGTCTTCGTGTCCCAACACTTTCAAAAGATGGTTTGTTGGCTTGTTCTACTTTAATAGTTTTTCCATCCAAAGACTAAAAAGATCACAAATATTATCTATAATATCACATAAATTTTAACGTAAATGCTAATTTTATAAATTCACTTGTACTCCAACTCCAGTAACATAACTAGTATCCCATAAGTCATTTTTTGCAAACCAAACATTTTCTTCTGAAATGACCATGTGCCTCACAAAGCTTACTTGTAAGACATTTAATTAGGACACGTCATCAAAAACATGAATTTATTATTGAAAATTCTTGAATTTCTCTAGCATTTTAAGACAATTAATACTCTGAAAAGATTAACACCTCAGACATTCTGTAGGTGACAATCCTACATTCTACAATGCTAAATCTCTTTCCTTACATTCCCACCAAATTAAAATTTTCAGTGTCCCAGGATAAGTTGTCATTTTCAGTTACTAATTCAAAGTTATTAGTTGGTTATGTAACTCACATGCAACATTAATTTAATTATTTATTGTGTTGAAAAAGTTGAAGAATGATAAATCTCCCAACATTATCTGTAATTCTGTGTTTATAGTTCTTCAATTTTTTCTATAAATGGATCTTGTTTCATCTCATTTCTAATCTTTGCCTCATCCATTTCACATTAGGTCTTAGAAGTTTCCCGAAGATATTCTCAGTGGAACCAAGATGGCAGAATAGTGAGGGCGTGCACTTACAGTCCGGGAAAAGATAGTTTAATAAAAGTGCAATTACTGTAGTTTCAGGGAAAGGCTCGGGGAAAAAATTGCAGAGGAAACTCTTCCGGATCTAGTGGATGTGACACGGAGGACCTACGGGGAAAGCAAGGATGCGCATGGCTCGGGAGCCCAGCCGCAGAGTCTATGCACCAGCGCTGGAAGGGGAAGTGAGGCAAAACCTCAGTAGCCTGAGACATTGGTGGGGAAATGGGAGAAAGAGCCTAGAGGGAATGAGGCTTGAAGCCCTGCTGGGGAAAGTTCACCAGGCTGACTGGAGGAGAGAAAAAAAAATAAATAAAAGGGACCGGCATGGACATGAGCCTCTCTCTCCACTCAGCTTACAAAGGCAAGCAAGACAAAGAGCAGGCACCATTTTGGACATACGTAATGCAGCACCAGCCATCAGCCAAGCAGAAAAACCTGACTCTGGTGGGGAGAAATAGCAGGAAGTTAGGACCTAGTGAAGGTGTAGCACTAATGAAATGAGACTGTGAAAATCTGAGGGTGTGGGAGAGAACTCACAGAGAACACAAACTCGGTAACCTTGGCAACCCCGTGGGAGACTGCAGAGAAATTTGAGACCATACTGAGGACTGCATAGACCCTTTGTGTGGTCCTTGGGGCAGAGCAGACAAATATTATACCTACAGGGGCCAGATTTCATACATTGACTACCCTCAATTCCGCTCAGCTGTGCAGAATTACTTCCCTTCTGAGTTAAAAAGAGGGAGAGAGAAAAAGAGAGAGAGGGGGAGAGAGAGAGAGAGAACAACCTGGGTGAGTCACCTTTGGCACACCCTTAACCCTGAAGAACCAAACAGAGCTCTCTGGCCACACCCATCACAAGCCTCTAAGGATCCATTGAAAGCAGACAGTCCACGTAATCTAGAGTCATAGTATAATGAGAAAAAAAACATCACAGCGAAGAAACCAAAGAATATCTCCACAATGCCAAACAAATGCAGAAACCGAGGTAACAAGAACAAGGAAGACACTATGACGCCCCCAAATGAACAAGACACCCCAATTCAAGATTATGAAGATGAAGAGATCGAAGAAATGCAAGAAGCTGATCTCAAAAAGTTGATAAGAACATTAAGAAGTTCTCAAAAACAAATTCTTGACCTATAGTAATCCTTACTGGACAGGATACAAAATCTCTCTCGTGAAAATGAAATATGAAGGAGGAATCAAAATGAAATGAAACAACTAGTAGAACATGATATGGTGATAGTGACAAGAAATCAAATGCAAATCAAAACCACAATGAGGTTTCACCTCACCCCGGTGAGAATGGCTCACATTCAGAAATCTACCAACAACAGATGCTGGTGAGGATGTGGGGAGAAAGGGACACTAAGCCACTCTTGGTGGGAATGCAAACTGGTTAAGTCACTATGGAAGTCAGTCTGGAGATTCCTCAGAAACCTGAATATAACCCTACCATACAACCCAGCCATCCCACTCCTTGGAATTTACCCAAAGGAAATTAAATTGGCAAACCAAAAAGCTGTCTGTACCTTATTGCTTACTGTAGCTCAATTCACAATAGCTAAGACCTGGGACCAACCCAAAAGCTCATCACCAGTGGACTGGATAAAGAAACTGTGAAATATGTACTCTAAGAATACTATACAGCAGTCAACAACAATGAAATCTGGTCATTTGCAACAAAATGGACGAATCTGGAAAACATGCTGAGTGAAATAAGCCAGTCCCAAAGGGACAATATCATATGTTCTCCCTGATCGGTAACAACTAACCGAGCACCAAAAAGGAAACCTGTTGAACTGAAATGGACACTATAAGAAACAGTGAGTTGATCAGCTCTTGTCCTGACTGTTGATGAAAACTTAATACTTTATACCTCATAGTATTTTTTGGTCCTGCTTAATACTATTGGTTGAACTCTGTAATTAATACACAATGATTCTTAAGTGGTGAAACTTAACTGAAAGTGATCCCTGTTAAATATAAGAGTGGGAATATAAGAGGGAGGAGATATACAATGTGGGACATGCTCAATCGGACTTGCTCCAAATGGTAGAGTTAGAAACGTGCCAGGGGATTCCAGTTCAATCCCGTCAAGGTGGCATGTACCAATGCCATCTCACTAGTCCAAGCGATCAATTTCTGTTCACAATTGATCATAGTGATAGGACTAAGAGTCAAAGGGATCAAATAAACAGGACTAGTGTCTGAAAATACTAACTGATAGAATAAAAAAGGGAGAGGAAAATCCCTTTTTTATTCTTTTATGGGAATTTATGGGAAGCAGGATACACAGCAGACTCATCGAAGGGCAGATGTCCTAAACAGCACTCTGGCCTCAGAATCAGCCCTTAAGGCATTCGGATCTGGCTGAAGAGCCCATGAGAATATTTCAGGCATGGAAAGCCAAGACACTCTGGCAAAAAAAAAATGACCCAAAACAAAGATCTCTGCGAGTGAGATCCCAGTGGAATTAACAGGTCATCAAAGAAGGAGGTACCTTTCCCTGAAGGGAGGACAGAACTTCCACTTTGACTATGACCTTGTCTAAATAAGATCGACGTCGGCGAACCCTAAAGGCTTCCATAGCCTTGGCAACTCATGACAAGAGCCTAGGGTGATTACTGATGCCATAAACAAGAGTGTCAATTTGTTAAGTCAACAACAGGAGTCACTGTGCACTTACTCCCCACGTAGGATCTCTGTCCTTAATGTGCTGTACATTGTGGTTTAATGCTATAACTAGTACTCAAGCAGTATTTTACACTTTGTGTTTCTGTGTGGGTGCAAACTGTTGAAAGTTTTACTTAATATATGCTAAATTGATCTTCTGTATATAAGAGAATTGAAAATGAATCTTCATGTGAATGTAAGGGGAGAGGTAGCAAGAGAGGAGAGTGTTGTGGGTGGGAGGGAAGTTACGGGAGGGGAAAAAGGCATTGTAATCCATAAGCTGTACTTTGGAAATTTATATTCTCTAATAAAAGTTAAAATAAGAAGTTTCCCTAAAAGATAAATCTTGAATAGTACTTACTTTAATAGTTCTTGTAACTCAGAAATGCTTAAATGTCATAATTAATATTGTTATCACTTTCTAGTAATATATTTTTAATGTTTTGAGAATGTAATCCTGGTCTTAAATCTCACTCTGATGACTTCCTGTTATTTTGGGGTAACTTCTGACTTTCCTCAAGATCCTGTGGATGGATGTACCATTATACAGTATTCTTAAGTACTTTTTTAAAAGATTTGTTTCATTTATTTGAAAGACAGAGTTACAGAGAGAGGTACAGACAGAGAGAGAGGTCTTCCATCCGCTGATTCACTCCCCAGATGGCTGCATTATCAGGAGCTGTGCTGATCCAAAGCCAGGAGCCAGAAGCTTCTTCTGAGTCTCCCACGCGAGTGCAGGGTCCCAAGCACTTGGGCCATCTTCTACTGCTTTCCCAGACCATAGCAGAGAGCTGGATCAGAAGTGGAGAAGTGGGGTCTTGAACCAGCGCCCAAATGGGATGGCAGCATGGTAGGCCATGTGTTAACCCATTATGCCACAGTGTGTGTCCTGAAGTAGTAAGCTTTTAAATATTTATATTATAAAGAATCATAAATAAGGATTCCTAAACATTTTACTACTTCAGTTCTTTTAATGTTTTTCATTCTTTTTATCAATTATTATTGCACGGAAAAGAAAGGAATAAACAAAAACAGAAGTAGAGAAAACATTTTAGTGTTCAAATTTTCTTAACCGTTTTGGCCCACCATATACTAAATTGATCTTCTGTATATAAAGAGAATTGAAAATGAATCCTGATGTGAATGGAAGGGGAGAGGGAGCGGGAGAGGGGAGGGTTGTGGGTGGGAGGGAAGTTATGGGGGAGGAAGCCATTGTAATCCATAAGCTGTACACTGGAAATTTATATTCATTAAATAAAAGTTTAAAAAAAGACTAACTTCAAAAAAAAGAAAATAGAATTGAATTGTATTCTAGTAATTATTATGCATTTGCTTTGACCCTGAAAATCCAATGTATTAATACATTTCTTTATAAAATATAAAATGAAATAAAGTTAACTTTGAAATATTAAATGTCAAGTTTCATATCAAATGACTAGAACTTCATAAACTATACAACTAATAGCAGACTAGCCTCCCAACATAAAATATGTACTATAAAACTATATTTTGAAAAGAAAAAAACCATTAAGTTGATTGATCATTGTCATTTTATTGTTCAAGTAATAGAATTCCAGGCATTTTTTTCAGAACTGATGAACATAACACCTTTCCGTGTCTAATTTTCATTTAGTAGAAGGTCAGTTGTAATTAGAATATTGGTATATTGAGGATGGTTGATTAGTTGACATTGACGGAGCAGCAGCAGTTCTACTAGCTATCATTGGCATAGTGAACCATGGATTACTTGCTGTTAGCGTGCTAGAAAATGGACCCACAAGTGTTGGTAAAGAAGGATGTCTAGGTGCAAAAGCAGGACGGTTTGCCATTAGTCCAAAATAATTATTCTGCACAGGAGACAATATTTGAAATTGGGAAATAGAAGTTGTAGTTGTCACAATGTTCAGGATATGGCCATGTGCTTGAGTGTAGGTACTACATGAATGCCTATGAGAAGTGGTCATTTGATTTAAAAGAGCATGTTGATTTGTTACAAATTGTACTGATGGTGCAATGGAAGTTGATGGAGGAGTCAAAATATTCCTTGTCATTGGATCATTTGAATTAGCAATTCTATGGCTAGTAGGAGGCGCACTTAAATTTGTAGAAGTTGAAAGTAAACGTTCTCCATTAGTTTGTGTAGATGAACTAGAATTTTGAGACTGCACATACTCGCCTGCACTGAGGTACGTCTTGTCAAGATCGTGAACTAAAGAAGCAGATAGTGGTGATGCATGTTGAATCCCAACTCTGCGCTTCATTCTTACTAGAAGTTGGGGACAGCCTCGCTTAAAATTTGGATTCTGATAGAACTGTAACTGAAACCAAAGGAGAAAGCATTTAGTGATACTTCAAACCAAGAGAGTCACAAATTAATATATATGAATATATGAAATCTATGTATAAATGAATAGATAAAATTATAAAATCTAAAACATCAGGTTCAACATAATTACAAGAAATAAAGCTTGATTATTCCTAAATGTAAAAGTTAGTAAACATTTAAATATGATAACCGTTCCACTAAACTAGCCTTAATTTCTTTGTGTGGAGCTCATTGATAAGATTCAAAATAACTAGTAACACTGCTTATATTTTTGAATCCTAAACTTTCTTCTCACAAAAATTTAATGTTAATCCAGCCAATTTTAAACTTTGTGTCTTACTCCATAAATAAACATATTAAGTGAGGTACAAACTAAACTTAGTTGTGATGCCTACATTAGGTGTAAGTGAATATGTTAAATACCTTGCTAAAAACAGGTATGCTGTTTTCTTCTTCCAGAAAGTCAGTCAGGGATGCAGATCTTTGGAAATCCTGTCGTATTTTTCTAAATCCATAAAGGTTGAGCTGCCGAACTAAGCTTTTCATGCTGTCTGTTTCAAATATCTTAAAAGGAGTCTTTCTTTCCAACACTTCTTTCTTAAAGTATTCTTCATTTATCACAATAGAAGTCCCATTTTCGTCCCACCAAATTGACTTAAATTGATCACTTTCAACTATCTTCCAAAGTTTTACAGGAAAGGTCAGAGAAACAAAATCATTCCCTTCTGGGGTATCAGAGTTACAAAGTGTATAGCGTGGTCTTTTTATCAAGGGTCCTTCAGACAAAGCTTGAAAGGCATTTTCCTCAACTACAGACCTTAAATCCAAGTCATTATCGATTGTGGGATACCAGCCTGGAGCTTCAGCGGTGTTTTCTGAGTCAGTTGTTCCACTCTGAGGAGAGACATCTTGAACTTCTGAGGGAACCTGGGCCATCTCAAATAAACTTCTTTGGCTTCTGCCTGGTTTTGAGAACTGAGGCCTAAATGTTGCTTTAGTAGCCCACACAAGACTAGCTGATGTCAACCATCACCATGGTCCCCATCCTGAGTTACTGTGACATCATAAGAGGACTTGTGTCTCTTAGCACTGCAAATATGACATTCTGCCCAATGTTGACTTTCCTCCCTGCAAAACAAAACAAGTTAAAATAAAATATTCACAGACAATTTACACAATACACATGCTGCAAATTCTTGTTCACAGCAAATATTTTGGTTTAATAAAATGGATAAAATGCCTAGATTAGAACTTTTCCCCTTCTTACTAGCTACATTCTTTACTAAATTTTCATAAGTTGAATGATTCCTGCATACCAGGAATAAACTTGACTTGCTCCAGATGCACATTCTTGCTGATCTATTGTTGGATTAAATTATATCATCTTTTGTTTAGGACTTTTGCATCTATATCCATCAGACATTCCTCTATAATTGTCTTTCCTTGTTGTATCTTTTTCTGGTTTTAGATTTAGGTGATGCTGGCCTCATAAAAGGAGTTTGGGAGAATATCCCTGTAAGTAAAGCTATCTATTTTTTTTCCTCTTCCTTTCCTTTTTTTTCTTTTTCTTTTTTTGAAAGCCAGAGTGGACAGTGAGAGACAGAGACAGAGAGAAAGCTCTTCCTTTGCCGTTGGTTCATCCTCCAATAGCCACCACACCCGGAGCATCTCGCCGATCCGAAGCCAGGAGCCAGGTGCTTCTCCTGGTCTCCCATTGGGGTGCAGGGTCCAAATATCCTTCACTGCACTCCCTGGCTGGGAAACTAATAGGTTACTGGTGCCTTCAGGGGCTACAGGAGAGCCAAGAGGTGCAGTTCTGGCAGCAGATAGAAAGTTCGCAGTCCAGACAGGGGTCCTAAGAAGACCAAGGAAGTATGGTTATGGAAGCAGACTGACAGGTTCCAGGTCCATCAGGGGCTGGCAGGTGAGCTAAGGGGGTGTGGTCCTGAGAACATACTCAAGAGTTTCCCCATCAACTGAGTAAGGCCAGGCAGGTGAGGCAGGAGGTGGGGTTCTGGCTGCAGACAGAGAGGTTTCTTTCCAGGAAGGGCAGGCAAGGGATTCTATGGACATGGGGTTCTCGCCACTAATTGACAGGTTCCAGGTCCAGTCAGGGCCCTGAAAGAAGGCAGAGGGTGTGGGTCCTGGCCGCAGACTGACAGTTTCCCGGTCAAGTGAGTAAGGCCAAGCAGGCGAGGCAGGAGGTGGGGTTCTGGCTGCAGACAGAGAGGTTCCTGGTCCACTCATGGGCACTCCACCCAGTGGAGCCTAAGAAGGTGGGGCTGTGGTCACAGGCTGACAGGTTCCCGGTTCAGTCAGGGGAAGTCAGGGGAGCGAAGGAGGTTGGTTCTGGTTACAGACTAACAGGTTCCTGGTCCTTTAGGGGCAGGCAGGGAAGCCAAAGACGTGAGGTTCTGGCCACAGGCTGAGAGGTTCCAGGTCCATGAAGGGCAGGCAGGGGAGATAGAGGGTGGGGCTCTGGCTGCAGATTGACAGGTTCCCGGTCAAGGAAGGGGCAGGTCGGGGAGCTGAGCACATGGGATTCTGGCGGCAGGCTGACAGGCTCCTGGTCCCAAACAGGGCAGCCAGGGGAGCCAAGGAGGTGGAGATCTGGATGAAGACGGACAGGTTCCGGTCCATCAGGGGCAGGCAAGGGAGCTAAGGGTGTGGGGTTCTGGCTGCAGACTGACAGGTTCCCTGTCCAGTCAGAAGCATTCAGGGGAGCCGAGGAGGTGGGGATTTGGTGGAAAGCTAAGAGGTAACAGGTCCATAAGGGGCAGGCAGGGAGCCAAAGAGGTGGGCTTCTGGCTTCAGATTGACAGGTTCCCGGTCCCGTGTTGTTCAGGCAGGGGGCTAAGGAGGTGGTGTTCTGGGTGCTGATTGACAGTACCTGTTCCCGGCACAGTCAGATGCACTTAGTGGAGCCGAAGGGGTTGATGTTCTAGCTGCAAACTGACTGGTTCCTGGTCCTGTCAAAGGTAGTCAGGAGAGCTAAATGGTGGGATTCTCATCACAGACTAGCAGGTTCCTGGTCCCATCCGGGGCAGGCACGGGAACCTATGCAGGTGGGTTTCTGGGCACAGACTGACAGGTTCTTGGTCCAGTATGGCCAGGCCGGGGAACCAAGGAGGTGGGGTTCTGGACACAGCCTGACAGGTTCCTGGTCCCCTCAGGGGCAGTTGGGAGCCAAGGAGGTGGAGTTCCAGTGGCAAATTGGCAGGTTCCCAATTCTGTCTGGTGCAAGCAGGGGAGCCGAGGAGGTAGGGTGGTGGCCGCAGACTAACAAGTTCCTGGTCAGTAGGGGTAGACAGGGGAGCTAAGGGGATGGGTTTCTGGTCGCAGACTGGTCGCAGACTGACAGATTCTCAGTCCAGTGTGGTCAGGCTGGGGAGCTAAGTATGTCGGGTTCTGGCTGCAGGCTGACAAGTTCCCAAAACAGTAAGGCCAGGCAGCGGAGTCTAAGGAGGTGAGGTTTGGCCGCAGACTGACAGGTTCCCAGTCCTGTCTGGGGAATTCAAGGCAGCCTTGGGGGGTGGGGTTCTGGCCGCAAACTGACAGGTTCGCAGTCCATTGAGGGCAGGCCAAAGAGCCATGCAGCTGGGGTTCTGGGCACAGACTGACAGATTTCCGGACCAGTGTGGCTAGGCAGGGAAGCTAGGGGGTGGGGTTCTGGCCACAGATGGACAGGTTCACTGTCCAGTCAGGGGCAGGCTAATGATGTGGCAGGGGAGCTAATGATGTGGGTGGGGTTCTGGCTGCAGACAGAGAGGTTTCTTTCCAGGAAGGCCAGGCAAGGGATTCTACAGACATGGGGTTCTCGCCGCTAATTGACAGGTTCCAGGTCCAGTCAGGGCCGGGAAAGAAGGCAGAGGGTGTGGGTCCTGGCCGCAGACTGACAGTTTCCCGGTCAAGTGAGTAAGGCCAGGCAGGCGAGGCAGGAGTTGGCGTTCTGGCTACAGACAGAGAGGTTCCTGGTCCACTCATGGGCACTCCACCCAGTGGAGCCTAAGAAGGTGGGGCTGTGGTCACAGGCTGAGAGGTTCCCGGTTCAGTCAGGGGGAGTCAGGGGAGCGAAGGAGGTTGGTTCTGGCTACAGACTAATAGGTTCCTGGTCCTTTAGGGGCAGGCAGGGAAGCCAAAGACGTGGGGTTCTGGCCACAGGCTGAGAGGTTCCAGGTCCATGAGGGGCAGGCAGGGGAGATAGAGGGTGTGGGGTTCTGGCTGCAGACTGACAGGTTCCCTGTCCAGTCAGAAGCATTCAGGGGAGCCGAGGAGGTGGGGATTTGGTGGAAAGCTAAGAGGTAACAGGTCCATAAGGGGCAGGCAGGGAGCCAAAGAGGTGGGCTTCTGGCTTCAGATTGGCAGGGGGTAAGGAGGTGGTGTTCTGGGTGCTGATTGACAGTACCTGTTCCAGGCACAGTCAGATGCACTTAGTGGAGCCGAAGGGGTTGATGTTCTAGCTGCAAACTGACTGGTTCCTGGTCCCATCAGGGGTAGTCAGGAGAGCTAAATGGTGGGATTCTCATCACAGACTAGCAGGTTCCTGGTCCCATCCGGGGCAGGCACGGGAACCTATGCAGGTGAGTTTCTGGGCACAGACTGACAGGTTCTTGGTCCAGTATGGCCAGGCCGGGGAACCAAGGAGGTGGGGTTCGGGACACAGCCTGACAGGTTCCTGGTCCCCTCAGGGGCCGGCATAGGAGCCAAGGAGGTGTGATTCTGGCTGCAGACTGCCAGGATGCTGGTCCCCTCAGGGGCAGGCAGGGGAGCTAAGGACATGGGATTCCTGCCGCAGACTGACAGGTGCCCAGTCCCATCAGGGGTAGGCAGGGTCCCAAAACTAGGTGGGGTTTTGGCCACAGAGTGTTTCCGGTGCAATTATCCAGGCAGGGGAGCTCATGCAGTGGGTCTGGCCATAGACTGACTGGTTCCGGGTCCTTTCGATAGGCAGGGGAGTCAAGAAGGTGGGGTTCTGGCTGCAGACTGAAAGGATACTGGTCCTCTGAGGGTCACTAGGGCGACCTCCAGAGGTGCGGTTCTGGCCACATACTGACTGGTTCCCGGTGCCATCATGGGCAAGCAGGGGAGCTAAGGACGTGGGGTTCTGGCCACAGACTGCCAGTTTCCCAGTCCAGTGAGGATCCTTCAGGGGAGCCAGGGAATTGGGGTTCTGGCCACAGAGGTACAGGTTCTGGGCCCATCAGGGGCAGGCAGGAGAGCTAAGGTGGTAGGGTTCTGGTCGCAGACTGACATGTTCCCTGTGCAGCCAGGGGCAGGCAGGGGAGCCTAAGGAGGAGGGATTCTTGCTGCAAACTCACAGGTTCCTGATGCAGTCTGTCCAGGAAGAGGAGATAATGGGGTGGGGTTCTGGATGCAGACTGACAGGTTCCTGGTTCCATCCGTGGTATGCAGGGGATTTAAGGACGTGGGGTTCATGCGGCAGACTGAAGGGTTCCTGGTCCCATCCAGGCCAGCAGGGAGCGTAGGACACGGGGTTTGGCCACAGACTAGCAGGTTCCCAGTAGTGTCAGGGGCAGTCGGGGGAGCCAGAGAGGTGAGGCTCTGGCTGCAGAGTGACAGGATCATGGTCCCTTAGGGGCACTCAGTGGAGCTAAATGGGTGGGCTTCTTGCTGCAGACTGACAGGTCCCGGGTCCCATCCCAGGCAGGCAGGGGAGCCTGAGGTGGGATTGTAGCCATAGACTGACAGGTTCGCGGTCTGTTCAGGTGCAGGCAGGATATCTAAGTTCATGGGGTTCTGGCTGCAGGCTGACAGATTCCCGGGCCAGTTTGGCCAGGCAGGGGACCTACTCTAAGGGGGTGAAGTTCTAGCCGCAGACTTACAGGTTCTGTGTCCTTTAGGGGAAGGCAGGGGAGCCAAGGTGGAGGGGATCTGGCCACAGGCTGAGAGTTTGCTGGTCCCATCATTGGCACTCAGTGGAGCTGCCAGGTACCCAGTCCAGTCTGGGGCAGTCAGGGGAGCCAAGGAGGTGGAGTTCCGGCGGCAAATTGACAGGTTCCCAATTCTGTCTGGTGCAAGCAGGGTGCCGAGGAGGTAGGGTTGTGGCCGCAGACTAACAGGTTCCGGGTCAGTAGGGGTAGACAGGGGAGCTAAGGGGATGGGTTTCTGGTCGCAGACTGACAGATTCTCAGTCCAGTGTGGTCAGGCTGGGGAGCTAAGTATGTGGGGTTCTGGCTGCAGGCTGACAAGTTCCCATACCAGTAAGGCCAGGCAGCGGAGTCTAAGGAGGTGAGGTTTGGCCACAGACTGACAGGTTCCCGGTCTGGTCTGGGGAACTCAAGACAGCCTTGGGTGGTGGGGTTCTGGCCGCAAACTGACAGGTTCCCAGTCCATTGAGGGCAGGCCAAAGAGCCATGCAGCTGGGGTTCTGGGCACAGACTGACAGATTTCCGGACCAGTGTGGCTAGGCAGGGAAGCTAGGGGGTGGGGTTCTGGCCACAGACCGACAGGTTCACTGTCCAGTCAGGGGCAGGCAGGGGAGCTAATGATGTGGGTGGGGTTCTGGTTGCAGACAGAGAGGTTTCTTTCCAGGAAGGCCAGGCAAGGGATTCTATGGACATGGGGTTCTCGCCGCTAATTGACAGGTTCCAGGTCCAGTCAGGGCCAGGAAAGAAGGCAGAGGGTGTGGGTCCTGGCCGCAGACTGACAGTTTCCCGGTCAAGTGAGTAAGGCCAGGCAGGCGAGGCAGGAGTTGGGGTTCTGGCTACAGACAGAGAGGTTCCTGGTCCACTCATGGGCACTCCACCCAGTGGAGCCTAAGAAGGTGGGGCTGTGGCCACAGGCTGACAGGTTCCCGGTTCAGTCAGGGGGAGTCAGGGGAGTGAAGGAGGTTGGTTCTGGCTACAGACTAACAGGTTCCTGGTCCTTTAGGGGCAGGCAGGGAAGCCAAAGACGTGGGGTTCTGGCCACAGGCTGAGAGGTTCCAGGTCCATGAGGGGCAGGCAGGGGAGATAGAGGGTGGGGCTCTGGCTGCAGATTGACAGGTTCCCGGTCAAGGAAGGGGCAGGTCGGGGAGCTGAGCACATGGGATTCTGGCGGCAGGCTGACAGGCTCCTGGTCCCAAACGGGGCAGCCAGGGGAGCCAAGGTCGGGATCTGGATGAAGACGGACAGGTTCCGGTCCATCAGGGGCAGGCAAGGGAGCTAAGGGTGTGGGGTTCTGGCTGCAGACTGACAGGTTCCCTGTCCAGTCAGAAGCATTCAGGGGAGCCGAGGAGGTGGGGATTTGGTGGAAAGCTAAGAGGTAACAGGTCCATAAGGGGCAGGCAGGGAGCCAAAGAGGTGGGCTTCTGGCTTCAGATTGACAGGTTCCCGGTCCCGTGTTGTTCAGGCAGGGGGCTAAGGAGGTGGTGTTCTGGGTACTGAATGACAGCACCCTCTCCTGGCACAGTCAGATGCACTTAGTGGAGCTGAAGGGGTTGATGTTCTAGTTGCAAACTGACTGGTTCCTGGTCCTGTCAAGGGTAGTCAGGAGAGCTAAATGGTGGGATTCTCATCACAGACTAGCAGGTTCCTGGTCCCATCCGGGGCAGGCACGGGAACCTATGCAGGTGGGTTTCTGGGTACAGACTAACAGGTTCTTGGTCCAGTATGGCCAGGCCGGGGAACCAAGGAGGTGGGGTTCTGGCCGCAGACTGCCAGGATGCTGGTCCCCTCAGGGGCTGGCAGGGGAGCCAAGGATGTGGGGTTCTGGCCCCAAACTGACAGGTTCCTTGTCCAGTTAGCGGGAGGCAAGAGACCTAAGGATGTGGAGCTCTGGCTGCAGACGGACAGTTTCTCAGTCCAGTCAGTGGCAGTCAGGGGAGCTAAGGACGTGGGGTTCTGGGCACAGACTGTCAGGTTTCCAGTCCAGTCAGGGAAAGTCAGGGGAGGCAAGGAGGTGGTGTTCTTGCCGTAGACTGACAGGTTCCCTTTCCAGTCAGGAGCAGTCAGGGGAGCAGAGGAGCTGGGGTTTTGGTGGCAGACTGAAATGTTCCCTGTGCAGTCTGGGGCACTCAGGGCAGACTCAGGGGGTGTGGTTCTAGCCACAGAATGAAAGGTTCCCAGTCCAGCTAGGGGCAATCAGGGAGCAAGGTGATGGGGTTCTTGCAGTAGACTGACAGGTTTCTGGGCCATTGAGGGGCAAGCAGGGGAGCTGAGAATGTGGGGTTCTGGCCACAGACTGAAATGTTCCCTGTGCAGTCTGGGGCACTCAGTGCCACAACGTGGTGGGGTTCTGGCCACCAACTAGAGGATCCCATTTCTGTCAGGGGCAGTCAGGGCAGCCAATGATGTGGGGTTCTGGCGGCAGACTGACCGGTTCCCAGTGCCATGAGGGGCATTGTGGTTAGCCAAGGAGCTCGGGTTCTTGCTGCACACTGACAGGTTCCATGTATATCAAGGGCAGGCAGGGAGTTAAAAGGTGGGGTTCTGGCCACAGACGGACAGGTTCTTGGTCCAGTCAGGAGCAGGCAGGGGAGCCAAGGAGGTAGGCTTCCGGCTGCAGACTGACAGGTTCTTGGTCCCATCCGGGGCTGTCAGCGGTGCCATGTTGTGTGGTTCTGGTGTCAGACTGTCATGATCTGGGTCCATTAAGGGCAGACAGTGGAGCTAAGGAGGTGGGGTTCTAGCCACGGACTGACTGGTCCCTGGACCCTTCAGGGGCAGTCAGAGGCCCAAAAAGGTGGGGTTCTGGCATCAGACTGACAGGTTCTGGGTCCCGTCTGGGGAGGCAAGTGAGCCCAGGATGTTGGGTTCTGGCAGCAGACTGACAGGTTCCTGGTACAGTATGGCCAGAGGAGAGCTAAGGTGGTGGGGTTCTGGCCACAGACTATAGGCCCTGTCCAGTCAGGGGCAGTTAGGGGATGCAAGGAAGTGGGGTTCTGGCAGCAGACTGACAGATACCTGGTCCATAAGTGGCAGGCAGGGGAGCCAAGGAGGTGGGGTTTGCTGGCCACAGACTGACAGGTTCCTGGGCCCATCAGTGGCAGGCAGCAGACTTAAGGATTTGTGGCCCCTGCTGCAGACTGACAAGTTTCTGGTCCAGTATGGCCAGCAGGACAGCAAAGAGGTGGAGGCTGGCCACAGACTGGCAGGTTCCTGGTCATGTCAGGGGCACTCAGTGGAGACTAAGAGTGTGGGGTTCTGGCTGCAGATTGATAGGTTGCCAGTCCACACAGGGGCAGGCAGGCAAGCAAAAGATGTGCATTTGTGGCCACAGACTGACAGGTTCCGTGTCCATCAGAGGCAGGCAGAGGAGCCAATGAGCTCTGGTTTTAGCGGCAGACTGACAGGCTCTGGGTCCATGTGGGATAGGGAGGGGAGCTAAAGAGGTGAGGTTCTGGCCACAGGCTTCTAGGTTCCTGGGCCCATCAGGGTCAGGCAGAGGAGACGAGGTGGGGTCCAGGCTGCAGAAAGAAAGATTCCTCGTCCAGCAGGGGCAGGCAGAGGAGATAAGGAGCTGGGCTTCTGGCCACAGACTGACAGGTTCCTGTTCTCGTCAGGGGCACTCAGGTGAGCCAAGAAACTGTTGAAGTTTATTTCTTCCTGAGAGGATTTGTTCTGAGAGGAGGAGCGTGGTGGGGGCACGAGGTGTGGAGTCACCACACGGACCCCAGAGTCAGGTGAACGCGGGCCTGAGGCGAGCAGCCTGCAGACTCGTTTATTTCAGTTGCTACAGCTGCTTATATAGCCAAGACCAGCCAATGCGCTCAAGGGGCGGTCTATGCCCCACCCAATCACAGCCTGCTGCCAGGCAGTTTCCAAAGCCATCCAATCACAGCCTGTTGCCAGGCAGGCAGGTTCTGAAACATCCAACATTTCAGTTGCTACAGCTGCTTATATAGCCAAGACCAGCCAATGCGCTCAAGGGGCGGTCTATGCCCCACCCAATCACAGCCTGCTGCCAGGCAGTTTCCAAAGCCATCCAATCACAGCCTGTTGCCAGGCAGGCAGGTTCTGAAACATCCAATCACGGCCTGCAGTCAGTCATGCCCCTTTGTCATGTGGTTTCCTCTGTTGTCATGTGGTTTCAGAAGCCATCCATTCATGGCCTGTTGCCAGGTAATTTCTGTTGCCAGTGGCCATCTTGGCATGACCTTTTCACCTTAAGGACCTTTTCACCTTATGCCTGGCCTTACAGGACAGGGAACCTGTCAGTCTGTGACCAGGCCCTCCCCATCAGCTCTCACGCCTGGACATTTTGGACCAGGATCCTGTCAGACTGTGGCCAAAACCCCACCACCTTAGGATACCCCTGCCTACACCTGATGGGACTGGGGACCTCATAATCTGCGGCAGGAATCTCATGTCCTTAACTCACCTGCATCTCATGAGACCAGGAACCTGTCAGTCAGCAGCAAAAACCCACCCCCTTAGTCTCCACTGAGTGGCCCTAATGGGACTGGGAACCTGTCAGTCTGCTCACAGAACCCCACGTCATTGGCTCCGCTGACTGCCCCTGACAGGATTGGAACCTGTCAGTGTGTGACCAGAAACCAACCACTTTGGCTCCTCTTCCTGCCCCTGATGGAGGTGGAATCTGTCACTCTGCGGCCAGAACCCCACCTCCTTGGTTCCACTGACTTCTCCGAATGGACCCAGAACCTGTCAATCTGTAGCCAGAACCCCACCTCCTTGGCCCCCCACCTGCCCATGACTGGACCGGGAACCTGTCTGTCTGCCTCCAAAACCCCACCTCTTTGCTCTCCCGCCTGCCACTGATGGGACCGGGAACCTGTTAGTCTGGGGCCAGAACCCCACCTCTTTGGCTCCCCTCCCTGCACCTGATGGACCTGAACTCATCAGTCTGTGGCAGGAACCCCATGTCCTTAGATCCCCTGTCTTTCCCTAATTGACTGGGAACCTGCCACTCTGCTGCTGGAACCCCACATCCCCTGAGTACCCCTGATTGGAACAGGAACCTGTCACTCTGTGGCTAGAACCCCACATCCTTAGCTCCCCTGACTGCCCCTAAGGGTTCTGGAACCTGTCATTCTGCAGTCAGAAGCACACCTCCTTGGCTATCTTGACTGCCCCTGTCTGGGCCGGCAAGCTGTCAGTCTGCAGCCAGAACCCCAACTCCCTGGCTCCCCTGACTGCTTCTTTCTGGCCTGAGGATGTGTCAGGCTGGGGCTACCAGGCCCCCTCTTGGATCCCCTGCCTGTCCTTGATGGGACCGGAACCTGTCAGTCTGGGGCCAGAAGCCACCTCCTTGTCTCCCCTGCTGCCTCTGGCGGGACTGGTATCTTGTCAGTCTAGGGCCAGAAACTCCCTTGTTGGCTCCCCTGCCTGCACCTGACAGTACCGGGCCATGTCAGTCTGCGGCAGGGACCCCACAGCCTTAGCTCTCCTGCCTGCCCCTAACTAACCCAGAACCTGTCACTCTGCTGCCAGAACACCAACTCCTTAGCTCCCCTGAGTGCCTCTCAATCTGTGGCCAGAACCCCATGTGTGGAGGAATGAGAAGGCCATGCCAAGATGGCCTGTGGCAAGCAAGCATCAGTTACTCAGGAATGGCTTTGAAACCCACCTGGCATCAGGCTGTGATTGGATGGGTTTGGAAACTGCCTGGCAACAGGCTGTGATTGGATGGGTTTGAAACCTCCCTGGCAACAGAGCCTGCCTGGCAACACGCTGTGATTAGTTGGGGCATAGACCACCCCTTGATGGTGGGGTTCTTGTCACAGACTAACAGGTTCCCCTTCCCATCAGGGGCAGGCAGGGGAGCCAAGCGGTGGGGTTTGGTGGCTGACTGACAGGTTCCCAGTCTATGAGGGGCGGCAGGAGAGCCAAGGGGGTGGGGTTCTGGTGGCAGACTGACAGGTTCCGGGTCCCGTCAGGGGTAGCAGGAGAGTCAAGGTGTTGGGTTCTCATCACAGACTGACAGGTTCTGGTTCCCAACAGGGGCGGCAGGATAGGCAAGGGGTGGGGTTCTTGTCACAGACTGATAGGTGCCGGGTCCTATCAGTGCGGTAGGAGAGCCAAGGGGTGGGCTTCTTGTCACAGACTGACAGGTGCCGGGTCCTGTCAGGGGCGGCAGGAGAGCCAAGGGGTGGGGTTCTGGTGGTGAATGACAGGTTCCCCTTCCCATCAGGGGTAGCAGAAGAGTCAAGGGGTTGGGTTCTGGCGTCAGACTGACAGGTTCCGGTCCCATCAGGGGTAGCAGGAGAGCCAAGGGGTGGGGTTCTGGCGTCAGACTGACAGCTTCCGGGTCCCGTCAGGGCAGCAGGAGAGCCAAGGGGTGGGGTCCCGTCAGGGCAGCAGGAGAGCCAAGGAGGTGGGGGTTTCCAGGTGTTAACTGACAGGCTCCCAGTAGAGTCAGTGGCAGGCAAGGGAGCTAAAGGAGTGGGGTTCTGGCTACAGGAAAATGTAGTCTGTTGAGAAGTGGATAAGAGTAGAAGAGATGGGCTGAATGAAAGGAACGGAACTAGAAAGTAAGGTGCTCATTTTTGTCATTTTTAAGCTTTTTTAGAAAATTCTGGGACTGTTCTTTCTAATTTTGTTTTATGGAAAGCTCATTTTTGGTGATATTTTGACGTTTTCTCTCAGAAAAAAAGGATCTCCTGGCAGACAAAAGAGTGTTCTAGTCCTTTCCAGAGACTTCTGGAGAAACATTGTGGAACATTCCAGCAGCCAGAAACACCGTAGAGTCTTCCCGATTTCATGCTGCATGGTCTCATGGGGGCCCTGTGCACACTGCCACGCTTATCCTGGCCAGTTTGTTCTGGCCAGAGCCTGCTGGACCCCTGGAGTGAGTGGAGCAGAAAATGGGATTAAAGGATTGCACAATGCAGAACCCATCTAAGTCAGTTTTCTCACTGAGGCAGAGATCGGAGTGACCTCCCCGGAGCTCTCAAGGTCGCGTATGGGTGCCTGGACATGAAAAAGCTGAAAAGAAAAACCCCGATTCTGGAACCTTCTAGGAGGTTCTAGAATGTTCCAGGATACCCTAGGATTTTCCAAGGTGTTCTAGAATGTTCCAGAATGTTCCAAAACATCACTAAGTGAGTCTGGGGGGTTTCCGGGACACAGGTCTGAGTGGAAAGTTCCTGGCTGGGCATGACGGGCATCCTGATGCCACGCCCAAGCTGGCTGACATTTACCCAGGGCACACAGTGGGGTGGCCAGGTTTGTGACTGCACTGGGACGTCCTGAGCCCACCAGGGCTGTGGAAATTTCCAGCACATTGGCGGAGGTTCTCAGACCCACAGGACGCTCGCCTGGTGCTCTACAACATGCTAGACCATTCTACAAAATTTCAAGACCACAAAGACACTCACCAAGCATTCCAGGACATCATGAACATTCTAGAAAATTCTGACATGCACCAGTATTCTGGGACACTCCAAGACCACGTGCTCTAGAATAGTCTAAGGCCCTGAGGACACACACCGGGCATTCTGGAAACATTCTAGAACATTCTGGAAAATTCTAGGAAATGCTGAGATTGTCCTCCTCCGGTGTCTTCTGGAACAGTGTAAGGCCACAGGACGCTCACCAGGTGCTCTGGAAAGCATCCTAAGAATATTTAGAACGTTCTACAAAATTCCTCGAAATGCCAAGGACATTCCCTGGGCATTCTAGAACATTCTAGAATCCTGGAAATACCCACCAGGTGATCTGGAAAATTCCAAACCCCAAGAACCCATGAAGGAATCTCCCCGGATTTCCTGGAAGCTCCCGGAATGTTCCAGAATGTCCCTGGCGCCAACCAGGATGTTTGCACAACCTTGGCCCCGCCCACTCCACCCCAGCCCAGCAATAAATAGACGCCCGGTCCCCGCCAGCTCAGACAATGATGAAGACGATGGCGATGAAGATGACGACGGTGATGAAGGCTCTCCTCCTCGCCCTCGCGTTGGCCGTGGCCTGCGCTGACCCCGCCCAGGTATCCTGACTTCGCATCACACACTCGCCCTGTGTCTTCGGCCATATCATTCATTCACGTCATTTCTTGTCCTGCCCAGATCTCGGGGCCCTGGTGCACCTTCGCCATCGCCGCCGACAACCTGGACCAGGTCCAGGAAGAGGGGGCCGCACCGCATGCTGCTCCGCCATGTTGAGTGCCAGGAGGACTGCAATGCCCTGAACGTCTTCTTCTATGTCAGGTGAGGGGGCGGGGCCAGGGCAGACAGGAGAGGCCAGAGACAGAGAGCCAGGGGGAGCAATCGAGCCCAGAGAACAGGGAAGCCAGGAGCAGCCAAGCCCAGAGATCCCAGAGAGAGCGAGAGAGCAGACAGGAGTCATTGAGCCCAGAGTCAGAGAGCAGGCGGGCTAGAGGGGAGTCACGGAGCTGGGAGAGAGCAGACAGGGCCAGCCGATCCCAGAGTCAAAGAGCAGGCCAGGGGGGACCAGTTGAGCGTAGGGAGAGAGAGCAGACAGGAGTCATCGAGCCCAGAGTCAGAGAGCAGGCGGGCAGAGGGGAGTCATGGACCTGAGAGCAGACAGGGCCAGCCGATCCCAGAGTCAAAGAGCAGGCCAGGGGGAACCAGGCAAGCCCAGAGGGAGAGCAGACAGGAGCAGTGGAGCCCACAGCGAGCGGCCATGTTCCTGGTCTCTTATTCAGGAAGAACAGGGTATGCACTCCACACACGGTCATGGCCCGGAAGAACGCAGATGACGTCTACACCGCTGACTGTGAGTACAGAACGTTCCGGAACGTTCCGGACAGTTCCAGATGACCCAGGGAACTGTCTAGCAGGCCCTGGGGAGTGTCCTGAATGTCCCAGAATGTTCCAGGATGTTCTGTAATGTTCCCAGAAATGTGCCAGGATGTTGCACAATGTCCAGAATGCTCCAGACAGTTCCTCGATGTTCTAGAATGTTCCAGAACGTGCTAGAATTTTCCAGAATGTTCCAGTTATGTTTCAGACAATCCTAGAATGTCCCAGCATGCACCGGCACATCCCGCACACCCACCTCTCTCCCTACAGTCGAGGGCCAGAACTACTTCCAGCTCGTGGGGCGGGACCCCGACAGCCTCATCGTCATCAACAATAACGTGAGGCCCGACGGCACCGCCACCCGCGTCAGCTTCCTTTTTGGTGAGCCCCCCTCATGTACATATGTGCACTGCCAGCACCCGCTAGGGACACGCACCATGACCCGAGAGTCTGACCTCAACTGTATACAGGGGAAGGGGGGCTGCATGGCCAGGCATATACAGTCAGTGCCCACTGGATAAAGCGAGTGTATACAGTTGGTGCCCACTAGACATGGTGGGCATACACAGTTTGTGCAAACTAACGCTAGCATATACAGTTGGTGCCCACTAGAGGGGGTGAGCGTATGCAGTGAGCACCCACTAAAGCGAGTGTATGCAGTAGGCACACACTAAAGTGCGCGTACACAGTCGGCGCCCACTCTTGCCACAGTCAGAATGAAGGTCATAAATGACGACCGGCTGGAGGACTACGCGAGGCTCACGGAGCAGCACGGGATCCCGCGGGAGAACATCCTGCGCGTGGCCGACACGGGTGAGGCTTCCGGGCGCTTCCAGGCTGACCCGGCGCTGACTCGGCTTTCCCCTTCTGACTCGGCTTTCCTGTCTCTCCAACAGACACCTGCCCACCCTGCGGATGCCTGCCTTGGAGAAGGTTCCAGAACATTCTATAACATTCCAGAACCGCCCCACCCTTCAGATGATTTCTGCCCCTGCTCGCCTCAGCGTCTCCTCCCACCTGAGAATGTGCTAGTATGCTCCAGAATGTTCCAGAATGTTCTGAAATGTTCCGGGATGGTCTGGATTGTTCCAGAATGTTCTAGAATGCTTCAGAAAGTTCCACAGTTGTTCATCTCTGGCTCCCTCTGCTTCCTGCTGTTGAAATATACTCGTCCCCAGCATGGTCCCAGTTGTTTAACATATTTTTCTTATTTGATTGACAGGCAGAGCGAGCTGGTGAGGGGACCGAGGAGCACTTCCGGGTCTCCCTACACTGTCAGTCACCCTTGAGTGACGGGGGTGGGCTCTGTGGTCTTCTGATGGCTATCAGCCCTGAGTGGCACTGGGTGGGTTCTTCCAGTCCCCACTGGCTGTCAGTCACTCGCCATCAGGTGCCCAGGGCTCCATCCAGGTCCCCAGGGCTCCATCCAGGTCTCCAGGGCCCTTGTGCACCTGTTATATCCTTGTGAGTGACCAGGATTGATGTCTGGGGATTGTCTCAGAGCCCCATACACCTGTTATGTGCTTGTGAAAGGCCCGTATGTAGGACCTGGGATGGGCTCAGGGCCCCTGTGGACCTGTTACATCCTTGTGAAAGACCCAGGTGGAGGTCCTGGGTTGGGTACATCACCCATTGCACCTGTTATATCTTTATGAGAGACCCGGATGGAAGAAGTGGGGTGGGCTCAGGGTCCTGTGTACCTGTTATGTTTGTGAGAGACCCGGATGGAGGTCCTGCTATGGGCTCAGGGCCACTGTGCCCCAGTTATATCCTTGAGAAGACCGGGTGGTTGTGCTTGGATGCACTCATCACCCCTTTGCACTCGTTATATCCTTGTGAGAGACCCGGATGGAGGACCTGGTGTGGGCTCAGGGATCCTGTGTTCCTGTTGTATCCTTGGGATGCAGATGGAGGTCATGGCGGTTTCTCAAGTCCCCAGCATGTATTATATCCTTGTGAGAAACCCTGATGGAGGCCTTGGGTTTTTCTCAAATCCCCATGCACCTGCTCTATCCTTGTGAGAGACTTGGATGGAGGAACTAGGGTGGGCTCAGGGCCCCATGCACCTGTTATATTCTTGTGAGAGACCTGATAGAGGTCCTGGGGTTTTCTCAGGGCCCCCGTGCTCTAGTCATATCCCTGTGAGAGACCCGGATAGAGGTCCTGTGATGGGTTCAAGGCCCTGTACACATAATATTCTTCTGAGAGACCTGGATGGAGGTCCTGAAGCTTTCTCAAGTCACTGTGCACCTGTTATATCCTACTGAGAGGCCCGGATGGAGACCTTGGACGAGTTCAGGGCCCCCGTGCAACTATTACATCCTTGTGAGACACCCAGATGGAGGTCCTGTGATGGGTTTAGGTCCCTGTGCAACTGTTATATACTAGTGAGAGAACCAGATGGATATCCTGGAGGTTCCTCAAGTCCCCGTGCACCTGTTGTATCCTTGTGAGAGATCTGGATGGAGGTTCTGTGGTGGGCTCAGGCCCCTGTGCACCTATTATATTCTTGTGAGAGACCCCAATGGAGGACCTGGGATGGGCTCAGGGCCCCTGTGCCCCTGTTACATCCTTGAGAGACCCGGGTGGATGGACTGGGATGGGGACATCACCTTTTTGCACCTGTTCTTTTTTAGTGAGCGACCCTGATATAGGTCCTGGGGGTTTCTCAGGCCCCTGTGCACCTGTTATATCCTTGTGAGAGACCCGGATGGAGGAACTGGGGTGGGCTCAGAGCTCCGTGCACCTGTTATATCTTTTTTTTAAAAGTCCAATATGCATTTTTAATGAATATAAATTTCCAAATTACAGCTTACCAATTACAATGGCATTTCCCTCCATAATTCTCTCCCACCCGCAACCCTCCCCTCTCCCTCTCTCTCTCCCATTCTATTCACATCAAGGTTCACTTTCAATTCTCTGTATATATAGAAGATCAGTTTAGTATATATTCAGTAAATATTTCATCCGTTTGCACCCACACAGAAACACAAAGTGTAAAATACTGTTTGAGGACTAGTTATAGCATTAAACCACAATGTACAGCACATTAGGACAGAGATCCTACATGAGAAGGAAGTGCACAGTGACCGCTGTTGTTGGCTTAACAATTGGACACTCTTGTTTATGGCGTCAATTATCTCCCTAGGCTCTAGTCATGAGCTGCCAAGGCTATGGAAGCCTTTTGAGTTTGCCGACTTCAATCTTATTCAGACAGACATAGTCAAAGTGGAAGTTCTCTCCTCCCTTCAGAGAAGGGTATCTCCCTCTTTGAAGGCCACTTCTTTCTACTGGGGTCTCACAGAGATCTTTCATTTAGGTCATTTTTTTTTGCCAGAGTGTCTTGGATTTCCACGTCTGAAACACTCTCATGGCACTTCAGCCAGATCTGAATGCCTTAAGGGCTGATTCTGAGGCCAGAGTTCTGTTTAGGACATCTACCATTCTATGAGTCTGCTGTGTCTCCCACTTCCTATGTTGGATCATTCTCTCCCTTTTTGATTCTATCAGTTAGTATTAGCAGACACTAGTTAGTCTTGTTTGTGTGATCCCTTTGACTCTTTGACCTATCAGTGTGATCAATTGTGAACAGAAATTGATCACTTGGATTAGTGAGATGGCATTGGTCCTTGCCGCCTTGATGAGATTGTATTGGAATCCCCTGGCACGTTTCTAACTCCACCATTAGGGGCAAGTCCTATTGAACAGGTCCCCCATTATACATCACCTCCCTCTCTTATTCCCACTCTTATTTTTACAGGGATCCCTATTCTCTTAAGTTTCAACACTTAAAAATAACTGTGTATTAATTACAGAGTTCAACCGATAGTATTAAGTAGAACAGAAAAAAATACTAAAATGGATAAAGTATTGCATTGTACATCAACAGTCAGGACAAGAGCTGATCAACTCATTGTTTCTCACAGTGTCCATTTCACTTCAATAGGTTTCTCCTTTGTGCTCAGTTAGTTGTCGCCGATCAGGGAGAACATATGATATGTGTCCCTTTGGGAATGGCTTAATTCACTCAGCATAATGTTTTCCAGATTCCTCCATTGTGTTGCAAATGACCGGGTTTCAAAGTTTTTGACTGCTGTACAGTATTCTGTAGAGTACATGTCACATAGTTTCTTTATCCAGTCTACTGTTGATGGGCATTTGGGTTGGTTTCAGGTCTTAGCTATTGTGAGTTGAGCTGCAATAAACATGAATGTGCAGACAGCTTTTTTGTTTGCCAATTTAATTTCCTTTGGGTAAATTCCAAGGAGTGGGATGGCTGGGTTGAATGGTAGGGTTATGTTCAGGTTTCTGAGGAATCTCCAGACTGACTTTCATAGTGGCTTTACCAGTATACAGTCCCACCAACAGTGGGTTAGTGAACCTTGCTCCCCACACCCTCTCACGCATCTGTTGTTGGTAGATTTCTGAATGTGAGCCATTCTCACCGGGGTGAGATGGAACCTCATTGTGGTTTTGATTTGCATTTCCCTGATGGCTAGTGATCTTGAACATTTTTTCATGTGCCTGTAGGCCATTTGGATTTCCTCTTTGGAAAAGAGTCTACTGAGGTCCTTGGCCCATCTCTTATGTGGGTTGTTTGTTTTGATGTTGTGGAGTTTCTTGATGTGTTTGTAGATTCTGGTTATCAACCCTTTATCTGTTGCATAGTTTGCAAATATTTTTTCCCATTCTGTCGGTTGCCTCTTCAGTCTCCTGACTGTTTCTTTTGCAGTACAGAAACTTCTCAGTTTGATGCAATCCCAAATGATCATTTTGGCTTTGACTGCCTGTGCTTCTGGGGTATTTTCCAAGAGGTCTTTACCTGTGCCTATATCTTGTAGGGTTTCTCCAACACTCTGTAATAATTTGTTGGTGTCAGGTCACAGAATGAAGTATTTAATCCATGTTGAGTGAATTTTTGTGTAAGGTGAAAGGTAGGGGTCTTGCTTCCTGATTCTACACGTGGAAATCCAGTTTTCCCAGCACTATTTGTTGAATAGACTGTCCTTACTCCAGGGATTGGTTTTGGATCCTTGATCAAATATGAGTTGGCTGTAGATGTTTGGGTTGATTTCTGGTGTTTCTATTCTGTTCCATTGGTCTATCCATCTGTGTCTGTACCAGTACGATGCTGTTTTGATAACAACTGCCCTGTAGTATGTCCTGAAATCTGGTATTGTGATGCCTCCAGCTTTGTTTTTGGTGTACAAGATTGCTTTAGCTATTCGAGGTCTCCTGTGTCTCCATATGAATTTCAGCATCATTTTTTCCAGATCTGAGAAGAATGTCTTTGGTATCTTGATTGCTATTGCATTGAATCTGTAAATTGCTTTTGGGAGAATGGACATTTTGATGATGTTGATTCTTTCAATCCATGAATATGGTAGATTTTTCCATTTTTGGTATCCTCTTCTATTTCTTTCTTTAAGGTTTTGTAATTTTCATTGTAGCAATCTTTAACGTCCTTGGGTAAGTGTATTCCAAGGCTTTTGATTGTTTTTGCAGCTATTGAGAATGGGATTGATCTTAGTTTTCCTCAGCCGTGGCATTGTCTGTGTATAAAAAGGCTGTTGATTTTTGTGCATTGATATTATATCCTGCTACTTTGCCAAACTCTTCCATGAGTTCTAGTAGTCTCTTAGTAGAGTTCTTGGATCCCCTAAATAAAGAATCATATCATCTGCAAAGAGGGATAGTTTGCCTTCTTCCTTCCCACTTTGTATCCCTTTAATTTCTTTTTCTTGCCTAATAGCTCTGGCTAAAACTTCCAGAACTATATTGAGGAGCATTGGTGAGAGTGGGCATCCCTGTCTGGAACCAGATCAAAGCAGAAATGCTTCCAACTTTTCCCATTCAATAGGATGTTGGCCGTGGGTTTTTCATAAATTGCTTTCATTGTATTGAGGAGTGTTCCTTCCATACCCAGTTTGCTTAGAGTTTTCATCATGAAAGGGTGTTGTATTGTATCAAATGCTTTCTCTGCATTTCTCTATTAAGAGAATCATATGGTTTTTTTCTGCAGTCTGTTAATGTGGTGTATCATGTTGATTGTTGTGTGAACATTTAACCATCCCTTCATACCAGGGTTAAATCCCACTTGGCCTGGGTGGATGATCTTTCTGATGTGTTGTTGCATTCTATTGTCCAGAATTTTATTGAGGATCTTTGCATCTAAGTTCATCAGGGATATTGGTCTGTACTTCTTTCATTGCTGCATCTTTCTCCAGCTTAGGAATTAAGGTGATGCTGGCTTCATAGAAAGAATTTGGGAGGATTCCTTTTTTTCGATTGCTCTGAATAGTTTGAGGAGAATTGGAGTTAATTCTTCTTTAAATGTCTGGTAGAATTCAGCAGTGGATCCATCTGGTCCTGGGCTTTTCTTTGTTGGGAGGGCCTTTATGACTGTTTCAATGTCTGTCTCCGTTATGGGTCTGTTTCAGTCTTCTATGTCTTCCTGGTTCAATTTAGGCTTCAAGCCTTGTTCCCTCTAGGCTCTTCCTGCCATTTCCCTGCCAATGTCTCGAGCTACCAGGGTTGTTGTCTCACCTCCCCTTCCAGTGCTGGTGTGTAGACTCCTAGGCTGGGCTCCCAAGCTGTGGGCATCCTTGCTCTCCCCGTAGGTCCTCCGTGTCACATCCCCTAGAGACAGAAGAGTTTCCTCTCCTCCTCTTTGCATTGCGAGGTTTGGCACCTGTTATATCCAGTGAGTGACCCGGATGGAGGGCCTAGGAGGAGCTCAGGGCCCCTGTGCCCCCGTGATATCCTTGAGAAAGACCTGGGTGGATGTTCTGGGATGGGCTCATCACCCATTTGCACTTGTCCTATCCTTGTGAGAGACCCGGATGGAGGTCCTGGGGTGGGCTCAGCGTTCCTTTGCACATGTTGCATGTTTTGAGAGACTGGGATGGAGATCCTGGTGGTTTCTAAAGTCCCCGTGCACCTTTCATCTTCTTGTGAGAGACCCGGATGGGTATCCTAGGGTGGTCTCAGAGCCATGTGCAGCTGTTTTATCCTTGTGAGAGACCCGGAGGGAGAAGGTGGGGTGGGCTCAGGGCTCCTGTGCACCTGCTGTATCCTTGTGAGAGACTGGGATGCAGGTCTTTGCCCCTTCACCCCCGCGCCGCCCCTTCGTCACTGAGTGCCCTCACTGGACAGCGGCCCTGCCAATCTGCTCCCAGGACGTCTGAACCCCCTAGGAGCCCCCTTCCCAGCACCCGGCGGGACCAGGGAGCTGCCTGACAAGCGGTCTTCACACGGCACCGCCTTCTTCTGCGCCTCTGCTCGCCCTTGATTGGAAGAGGCCCTGCCAATCTGCGCGAGGTCCTGCCCTCCTCCGTCGGCCCCGCCCCTCAGTGCCCCTGACTGGCTGAGACAGCAGCCAGCCTGGGCGCCTCGAGCCATGCCCCTCCCGGCTCCTGACGGGCCGCGGGCAGTGCCGTGCACGCGCGCAGTGCGGCAGTCGTCCCGCCCATGCCCAGCTCAGGACGCACGGGGCAGCTTCGGTTCTGCGCCAGCACGTCCCTGGCAGCTCACTGTCCGTCCGCCAGAACCTCGCCCTGTAGCTTGGCCCTGCCTGCCCTGGTCTGGGAGGAGGAACGAGCAGTAGGAGCCCAGAACCTGTCTTCTGCGACGCTGCCGGCCCGTGCCCACCACGAGCTGGACAGCCCAGACTGTTCCTCCTCATCCATCAGTCAGTCAGGGCCGCGCAGAAGGCGAGGTGCTCAACGTGGACTGGCGCCCAACTCTTCCAGGCAGCCACCGGGGAGGCGGGGGTGGCGTTCTGAGTGCCTGCTGCAAAACGCCATTAGCGGCAGTGCAGAGAACGGGAGGAGGCGCACTCGGGCAGGGGCGGCAGGAGAGCCTTGGGGTGGGGCTCCAGTCACAGACTGACAGGCTCCGGGTCCCGTCAGGGACGGCAGGAGAGCCTTGGGGTGGGGCTCCAGTCACAGACTGACAGGTTCCGGGTCCAGTCAGGGGCAGCTGGAGAGCCGAGGGGTGGGGCTCCAGTCACAGACTGACAGGTTCCGGGTCCAGTCAGGGCGGCAGGAGCGCCGAGGGGTGGGCCTCCTGTCACGGAGTGACAGGCTCCGGGTCCATCAGGGCGGCAGGAGAGCCTTGGGGTGGGGTTCTTGTCACAGACTGACAGGTTCCGGTCCCATCAGGGGCGGCAGGAGAGCCGAGGGGTGGGGTTCTCGTCACAGACTGACAGGTTCCGGATCCCGTCAGGGGCGGCAGGAGAGCCGAGGGGTGGGGTTCTCGTCACAGACTGACAGGTTCCGGGTCCCGTCAAGGGCGGCAGGAGAGCCTTGGGGTGGGGCTCCTGTCACAGACTGACAGGTTCCTGTGCACATAAGGGGCCACAGGAGAGCCGAGGGGTGGGGTTCTCGTCACAGACTGACAGGTTCCTGGTCCCGTCAGAGGCTGCAGCAGAGCCATGGTGGTGGGGATCTTGTCACAGACTGACAGGTTCCGGGTCCCATCAGGTTTGGCAGGAGAGCCAAGGGGGTGGGGTATTGGCGGCAAACTAATAGGTGCCGGGTCCCGTCATGGGTTGCAGGAGAACCAAGCTGTTTTGTTCTGGTGGCAGACTGACAGGTTCTGGGTCCCATCAGGGGTGGCAGGAAAGCCAAGGGGTTGGGGTTCTTGTCAGAGACTGACAGATTTGTGGTCCCGTTAGGGGCACCTGGAGAGCCAAGTGTTGGTGTTCTGGAAACAGACTGACAGGTTCCGGGTCCCGTCAGGGTGGCAGGAGAGCCAAGTGGGTTGGGTTCTGGTGGCAGACTGAATGGTGCCAGGTCATGTCAGGGGCGGCAGGAGACCCAGGGGTTGGGTATCTTGTCACAGACTGACAGGTGCCAGGTCCCATCAAGGGAGGCAGGAGAGTCAAGGGGGTGGGGTTCTTGTCACAGAATGACAAGTTGCGGGTCATGACAGGGGTGACAGGAGAGCCAAGGGGGTTTGGTTTTTGTCACAGACTGACAGGTTTCCAGTCCCATCAGCGGTGGCAGCAGAGCCAAGGGTTGGGGTTCTTGTCACAGAATGGCAGTTCCCAGTCCCATCAGGGGCAGCAGCAGAGCCACTGTTGGAGATCTTGTCACAGACAGATAGGTTGCAGGTCCCGTCAGGGAGGCAGGATATCAAGGGGTGGGGTACTTGTCACAGACTGACAGGTTCCAGGTCCCATCAGCGGAGGAAAGATGACCAAGGGATGGGGTTCTTGTGGCAGACTGACAGGTTTCCAGTCCCGTCAGCTGCGGCAGGAGAGCCAAGGGGTGGATTCTGATGGAAGACTGACAGGTTCCTGGTCCCGTCAGGCGAGGCAAGAGAACCAAGGTGTGGGGTTCTGGCGACAGAATGACAGGTTCCGGGTCCTGTCAGGGGTGGCAGGAGAGACAAGGGGGTGGGGTTATTTCACAGATTGACAGGTTCCGGGTCCCATCAGCGGAGGAAAGAAAACCAAGGGGTGGGGTTCTGGCAGCATACTACAGGTTCCTTGTCCCCTCAGGGGCGACAGGAGAGCCTAGTGGTGGGGTTCTTGTCACAGAATGACAGGTTGTGGGTCCTGTCATGGGTGACAGTAGAGCCAAAGGGGTTTGGTTTTTTCACAGACTGACAGGTTCCTGGTCCCGTCAGGGCAGCAGGAGAGCCAAGAGGTTGGGGTTCTTTTCACAGACTGACAGGTTCCGGGTCCCGTCAGGGGCAGTAGGAGAGCAAAGGGGTGTGGTGCTTGTACACAAAGACAGGTTCCGGGTCCCATCAGGAGCAGCAGGTGAGCCAAGGGGTGGGGTTTGGCGGCAGACTGGCAGGTGCCTGGTCCTGTCAGGTGTTGCAGGAGAGCCATGGGGGTGGGGTTCTTGTCACAGACTGACAGGTTCCAGGTCCCATCAGGAGTGGCAGGAGAGCCAAGGGGGTGGGGTATTGGCAGCAGACTGACATGTTGCAGGTCCTGTCAGGAGCTGCAGGAAGCCAAGTGGGTTGGGTTCTTGTGACAGACTGACAGGTTCCGGGTCCCGTCAGGGGAGGCAAGAGAGTCAAGGGGGTGGGGTTCTTGTCACAGACTGACAGGTTTCTGGTCCCATCAGCGGTGGCAGCAGAGCTAAGAGGTGGGGTTCTTGTCACAAATGACAGGTTGCGGGTCCCGTCAGGGGCAACAGGAGAGCCAAGGGGGTTTGGTTTTGTCACAGACTGACAGGTTTCCGGTCCCATCAGCGGTGGCAGCAGAGCCAAGGTTTGGGGTTCTTGTCACAGAATGCAGTTCCGGGTCTCTCATGGCCAGCAAGAGAACCAAGGTGTGGGGCTCTGGCTGCAGATTGACAGGTTCCGGGTCCTGTCAGGGGAGGCAGGAGAGTCAAGGGGGTGGGGTTATTTCACAGAGTGACAGGTTTCTGGTCCCATCAGCTGCAGCAGCAGAGCCAAGGGTTGGGGTTTTTGTCACAGAAGACACGTTCCAGGTCCCGTCATGGCCAGCAAGAGAACCAAGTTGTGGGGTTCTGGCTGCAGACTGACAGGTTGAGGTCCTGTCAGAGGTGGTAGGAGAGCCAAGGGGGTGGCATTCTTGTCACAGACTGACAGGTTTCCAGTCCCGTCAGGGGCGGCAGCAGAACCAAGTGTTGGGGTTCTTGTCACAGACTGATAATTTGCAGGTCCCATCAGGGAGGCAGGAGAACCTAGTGGTGGGGTTCTTGTCACAGACTGACAAGTTCCGGGTCCTATCAATGGAGGAATGATGACCAAGAGATGGGGTTCTTGCGGCAGACTGACAGGTTTCCAGTCCCATCAGCTGTGGCAGGAGAGCCAAGGGGTGGGGTCTGGTGAAAGACTAACAGGTTCCCTGTCACTCAGGGGCGACAGGAGAGCCAAGGGTTGGGGTTCTTGTCACAGACTGACAGGTTCCGGGTCCCATCAGCGGAGGAAAGAAAACCAAGGGGTGGGGTTCCTGTGGCATACTACAGGTTCCTGGTCCACTCAGGGGCGACAGGAGAGCCTAGTGGTGGGATTCCTCTCACAGAGTGACAGTTCCAGGTTCCATCATGGCCAGCAAGAGAACCAAGGTGTGGGGTTCTTGTCACAGACTGACAGGTTCTGGGTCCCGTCAGGGGAGGCAGGAGAGTCAAGGGGGTGGGGTTTTTGCCACAGACTGACAGGTTTCCAGTCCCATCAGCGGCAGCAGCAGAGCCAAGGGTTAGGGTTCTTGTCACAGAATGACAGGTTCCGGGTCCCATCATGGCCAGCAAGAGAACCAAGGTGTGGGGTTCTGGCTGCAGACTGACAGGTTGCGGGTCCTGTCAGAGGTCGTAGGAGAGCCAAGGGGGTGGCATTCTTGTCACAGACTGACAGGTTTCTGGTCCCGTCAGGGGCGGCAGCAGAACCAAGTATTGGGGTTCTTGTCACAGACTAATAGGTTGCGGGTCCTGTCAGGGAGGCAGGAGAGCCAAGGGGTGGGGTACTTGTCACAGACTGACAGGTTCCAGGTCCCATCAGCAGAGGAAAGATGACCAAGGGGTGGGGTTCTGGTGAAAGACAAACAGGTTCCCTGTCACTCAGGTATGGCAGGAGAGCCAAGGGTTTGGGATTCTTGCGACAGAATGACAGGTTTTGGGTCCCGTCAGGGGTGGCAGGAGAGACAAGGGGGTGGGATTCTTGTCACAGACTGACAGGTTCCGGGTCCCATCAGCGGAGGAAACAAAACCAAGGGGTGGGGTTCTGGCAGCATACTACAGGTTCCTGGTCCCCTCAGGGGCGACAGGAGAACCTAGTGGTGGGGTTCTTGTCACAGAATGACAGGTCCGGGTCCTGTCAGGGGCGGCAGGAGAGCGAAGGTGTGGGGTTCTTCTCACAGACTGACAGGTTCCGGGTCCCGTCAGGGGCAACAGGAAATTCAAGGGGTGACGTTCTTGTCGCAGACTAACAGGTTCCAGGTCCCATCAGGGGTGACAGGTGGGGTTCTTGTCACAGAATGACAGATTCCAGGTCCCGTCAGTGGCAGTAGTAGAGCCAAGGTGTTGGGGTCCTTGTGACAGACTGACAGGTTTCAGGTCCTGTCAGGGGCAGCAGGAGAGTCAAGGGGGGTGGGGTTCTTGTCACAGACTGACAGGTTCCTGGTCCCTTCAGTGGAGACAGGAGAGCTAAGGGGTTGGGTTCTGGCCCCAGACTGACAGGTTTCTCGTCCAGTCAGGGCCAGGCAGGTGATCTAATGAGGTGGGGTTCTGGATGGTGACTGGCAGTTTCCCGTTCCAGTATGCCTGGCAGAGGAGAGATGCGATGGCATTCTGGCTGCAAACTAGGAGGTTCCAGGTCCATTAGGGCACACAGGACAGCCACAGTGGTTGGCTTCTTGTAATCGACTGAGAGGTTCCTGGTCCTCTCAGCGGTAGGCAATGGTTCTAAGGAGGTGGGGGTTTCCAGGTGTGGGCTGACAGGTTCCTGGTCCAGTAAGGGTCATGCAAGGGAGGTAAGGTCATGGCATTCTGCCTGCAGACTGACAGGTTCCCAACCAGTCATGGGCACTCAATTGAGCCTAAGGGGTTGGGGTTCTGGCTGCAGACTGACGGGTTCCCGGTCTGCTCAGCATCAGGCAAGGGAGCAAAGCGGGGGGGGGGGGTGGTTACGGTGGGGAGGTTCTAGCTGTAGAATACAGGACCTGGTCCAGTATTGCCAGGCAGTTGTGCTAAGGGGGTCCTGTTCTGGCCACAGACTGAAAGGTTCCCATTCCAGTCGGTGGCACTCAGGACATACTCTTCGTGTGTGGTTCTGGGTGCAGACTGACAGGTTTCCAGTACAGTCAGGAGCAGGTAGGGGAGCTGAGGAGCGGGGGTTTTTGTGGCAGGCTGACAGATTCTGGGGCCATTAGGGGTAGGCAGGGAGCCAAGAAGGTGGGGTTCTGGCCTCAATCTGACAGGTTCCTGGTCACATCAGGGACACTTAGTGAAGCCTAAGGGGTTGGGTTCTGGCTGCAGACTGACAGGTTCCCAGTCCAGTTAGGGGCAGTCAGGGGAGCAGAGGAGGTGCCATTCTGTCAGAAGAATGACAGGTTCTGAGTCCAGAAAGGGGCACAAAATGCAGCCTCAGGGATTTGGGTAATGGCCGCAAACTGACAGGTTTCTGGTCCCGTCATGGGCAGTCAGGGTAACCAAGGAGGTGGGGCTCTGGTTGCAGCCTGACAGGTTCCCGGTCCCATCAGGGGCAGGCAGGGGAGCTAAGTGGTTGGGGTTCTGGCAGCAGACCTCAGGTTCCCGTCCAGTCAGGGGCACTCAGAGTTCCAAGGAGGTGGGCTTCTGGCCTTAGAAGGGCAGGTGTTCGGCCCCATGTGGTTAGGCAGGGGAGTTAAGAGGTGTAGTTCTGGCTGAAGACTGACAGGTTCCTGGTCCATACAGGGGCATCAGGGGAACCAAAGAGGTGGGGTTCTGGTGACAGACTGACAGGTTCAGGGTCCAACAGGGACAGGCAGTGGAGTTCTGGTTGCAGAGAGACAGGTTCCTGGTCCAGTCTGGGGCAGTCAAGGGAGCTAAAGGGGTGGGGTTCTGGCTGCAGATTGACAGGTTCCCTGTACAGTATGGACAGGCAGTGGAGCTAACAGGTCGGGGTTTCCAGGTGCTGACTTACAGGTTCCTGGTCCAGTCAGGGTCATGCAGGGGAGCTAAAAACATGGGGTTCTGGCTGAAGACAGACAGGTTCTGGTCTAGTAAGGCCAGGCAGGGGAGCAAATGAGATGGGGTTCTGACTGCAGACTGACGTGTTCCTGGTCTTTATGGCCAGTCAGGGCAGCTAAGGTGGTGGGGTTCTGGCCTCAGACTGACAGGTTCTGGGTCCTGTCATGGGCAGTCAGGGGAACCAAGGAGGTGGGGCTCTGGTTGCAAACTGACAGGTTCCCGTTTCAGTCAGGGACAGTCAGAAGAGCTAAGGTGGTGGGGTTCTAGGCACATTCTAACAGGTTCCTGGTCCCATCACTGGCAGGCATGGGAGCCTAAAGAGGTGGTGTCTAGGTGCAGACTGACAGGTTCCCAACCAGAATGGCCTGGCATGGTAAAGAAGGGGGTGGGGTTCTGGGCAGTTCTAGGTGCAGACTGACAGGTTCCTGGTCCACTCAAGGGCAGGCAGGGGAGCAAAATGTTGGGGTTATGGCCACAGACGGACAGGTTTCCAGTCCTGTCAGGGGCAGTCAGGGGACCTAAGGATGTGGGGTTCGTGTTACAGATGAACTGGTACAGTCAGGGCTATGCAGGGCAGCCACAGGAAGTGGGGTTCTGGGTACAGGCTGCCATTTCTGGGTTCCCTCAGGGCCACACAGGGCAGCCTTAGGGAGTGAGGTCCTGGCAGCAGGCTGACAGGTTCCTGGTCCTTTAGGAACAGGAAGTGGAGCTAAAGGGTGGGGCTCTGGTTGCAGGCTGACAGGTTCCCGGTCCCATCAGGGCTGGCAGGGCAGCTAGGGGTGGGGTTCTTGCCACAGACTAACAGGTTCTGGTCAATTCAGGGGTAGTCTGTGGAGCCAAGGAAGTGGGTTCTGGCCTCAGACTGACAGCTTCTTGTTCCTTTTTGCCAAGCAGGGGAGCCAAGGGGGTGGGGTTCTGGCCACAAACTGACAGGTTCCTGGTCCATTCAGTGGATGTCAGGAGAGACTAAGGGGTTGGGGTTCTGGGTGCCGACTGAGAAGTTCCGGTCCAGTATGAGCAGGCAAGGGAGAAAAGGGGATGTGGTTCAGGCCGCAGACTGACAGGTTCCTGGTCCAGTATGGCCAGGTAGGGGAGCTAATTTGGTGGGTTTTGGCCGGACACTGAGAGGTTCCTGGTCCAATCAGGGACAAGCAGCAGAGGATTCTAAGGAGATGGGGTTCTTACCAGAGACTGACAGGTTCATGGTCCCATCAAGGGCAGTCAGGAGAGACAAGGAGGTGGGATCCTGGTCGGAGATGGACAGGTTCCTGGTCCAGTATGGCCAGGCAGGGGAGCTAAGAGGGTGAGGTTCTGGGCACAGACTGACAGGTTCCTGGTTTAGTTAGTTGAAGTCAGGGGAGCCAAGGAGGTGGGTTCTGGCCACAGACTGACAGGTTCTGGATCATTAAGGGCCTGTAGGGAAGCCAAGAGGGTGGGGTTCTGGCCACAGACTGACATGTTCCGGGTCACATCAGGGGCTGCAGGAGAGCCAAGGGGTGGGGTTCTGGCGACAGACTGACAGGTTCCCTGTCAAGTCAGGGACAGGAAGGGGAGCTGAGGAGGGGGAGTTTTGTGGCAGGCTGACAGATACCAGGGCCATTTAGGGGTAGGCAGTGAGCCAAGGAGGTGGGGTTCTGGCTGCAGACTGAAATGTTCCCATTTTAGTCAGGGGCAGGCAGGGGAGCTAAGGACATGGGGTCTGGCCACAGAGTTACAGATTCTGGGTCAATCAGGAGCAGACATGGGAACTATAGGCTGGGGTTCTGGCCACAGAATGACATCTTCCTGGTCCAGTATAGCCAGGCAGGGGAGCTAAGGACGTGAGGTTCTGGCCGCAACTGACAGGTTCCTGTTGCAGTCAGGGGAAGGCAAGGAAGAAAGGAGGTATGGTTCTGGCTGCAAAAACAGGTTCCGGGTCATTAGGGGTAGGCAGGGGAGTTAAGGCGGTGGGTTTCAGTTCGCAGATGGACAGATTCCCATCCAGTCAGGGGTAAACAGGTGAGCCAAAGACTTGGGGTTATAGCCGCAGACTGACAGGTTCCCAGTCCAGTCAGGCACAGTCAGAGCTGCCAAGGAGGTGGGGTTTTGGCTGCAGACTGACAGGTTCCAGGTCCATCAGGGGCAGGCAGGGGAGAAAAGGAGGTGGGCTTCTGCCCACAGAAGAACAAGTTTCTGGTCCCTTCAGGAGTACTCAGGACAGCCTCAGAGGGTGGGCTTCTGGCCGCACCCTGACAGGTTCCCAAACCAGTCAGAGGAAGGCAGGGGAGCCTCAGAGAGTGGGGTTCTCACCAAAGACTGAAAGGTTCCCAGTTAAGTCAGGGGCAGTCAAGGGAGCTAAAGACAGGGGGTTCTAGCGAGACTGGCGGGTCCCCTGATCCAGTTGGGGCAATCAAGGAGCTAAGGACCTGGGGCTCTGGCCGAAGACTGACAGGTTTCTGGTCCCGTCAGGGCCTCTCGATGGATACTAAAGGGGGGGGGGTTCTGGCTGCTTACTGACAGATTCACGGTCCCATCAGGAGCAGGTAGTGTAACCAAGGAGGTGGGGTTCTGGTCGCAGACTGACAGGTTCCCGGTCCCCTCAGGTGCAGGCAGGGGAGCCAAGGAGGTGGGGTTCTGGCCCCAAAGTGATAGGTTCAGGGTTATTAGTGGCAGGCAAGGGAGCTAAGAGGGTGTTTTTCTGTTTGCAGACTGACAGATTCGCGGTCCAGTCAGGGTCAGGAAGGGGAGCTAAGGACGTGGGATTCTGGCTGCAGACTGACCGGTTCCCGTTCCAGTAAGGCCATGCAGGGGAGTCTAAGACGTGGGGTTTGGCCGCAGACTGACAGGTTTTCTTTCCAGTCTGGGGTACTCAGGGCAGCCCTAGGGGTTGGGATTCTGGTCGCAAACTGACAGGTTCCCAGTCCAATAGGGGCAGGCAGGGGAGCCAAGGAGGTGGGGTTCTGGCTGCAGACTGACAGGTTCCTGGTCCACTCAGAGGCAGGCTGGGAAGCCAAGTAGTGGGGTTTTGGCTGCAGACTGACAGATTCCCGGTCCTGTCAGGGGCAGGCAGGAGAGTGAAGGATGTGTGGTTCTGGTCACAGACTGTCATGTTCCAGGTCCCGTAAGGGGCTGTCAGTGGAACCAAGAAATTGGGGATCTATCCACAGAAAGACAACTTCTGGGACCATCAGAGGCAGGCAGAGGAGCTAAGGGAGTGGTGTTCTGTCTACAGAATGACTGGTTCCCGGTCTCGTTAGGGGTGGGCAGGGGAGCCTAAGGATGTGGAGTTCTGGCCGCAGATTGATAGGCTTCCAGTTCCATTGGGGCAGTCAGGGAAGCCAAGGAGTTGGGGTTCTGGTCACAGACAGGTTCTTGATCCCTTCAGGGGCAGGCAGTGGAGCTAAGCAGTTGGGTTTTTGGGTGCCGACTAACAGATTCCCAGTTCAGTCAGGGGCACTCAGTGGAGCTTAATGGGATGGGGTTCTGGTGCAACTCTCCCGGTACAGTAAGTCCAGGCAGGGGAGTTAAGGGGGTGAAGTTCTGGCTGCAGACTAATAGGTTTCTGGTCCAGTCAGAGGCAAGCAGGGGAGTCGAGGACATAGGGTTCTGGCCACAGACTGACAGGTTCCTGGTCCAGTTTGGGGAACTCAGGGCAGCCTCAGGGGATGGGGTTCTGACTAAAGACTGACAGGTTCCTGCTCCTGTCAGGGGCAGGTTTGGAAAGCCAAGGTTCTGGCTGCAGACTGACAGGATCCTGGTCCCATCAGGGATGCCAAGAAAGTGGGGTTCTAAGCACAGAATGACCTCTTCTGGGTCCATCAGAAGCAGGCAGCAGAAGTAAAGGGGTGGAGTTCTGGCCATAGACTGAGAGGTTCCTGGTGCCGTCAGGGGCAGGCAGGGGAGCCAAGGGGTGGGATTCTGGCCGCAGACTGACAGGTTCCGGGTCCATCAGGGGCAGGCAGGGGAGCCAAGGAGGTGGGGTTCTGGCTGCAGACTGACAGGTTCCCAGTTCCTTCACAGGCAGGCAGGGGAGCTAATAGGGAATAGCTCTGCCTGCAGACTGACATGTTCCTGGTCCAGTCAGTGGCAGGCAGGGGAACCAAGGGGTGGGGTTCTGGCATCAGACAGACATGTTCCTGGTACCATAAGGGGCAGGCAGGGGAGCCAAGGAGGTGGAGTTCTGGCTGCAGACTGACAGGTTCCCGGTCCCATCAGGGGTATGCAGGGGAGCTAAGGACGTGGGGTTCCTGCCTCAGGCTGACAAGGTCCCTGTCCAGTCAAGGGGAGTCAGGGGAACTAAGGACGTGGGGTCCCTGGCTCAGGCTGACAAGGTCCCTGTCCAGTCAAGGGCATCAGGGGAGCTAAGGATGTGGGGTTCTGGCCACAGACAGGTTCCCACATCAGTCAGAGCCACACAGGGCATCCTAAGTGGGTGGGGATCTGACTGCAGAACCTGTCAGAAACTGACAGTTCCTGGTTCAGTCAGGGGCTTTCAGGGGAGCCAAGGAGGTGGTGTTCAGGTGGCAGACAGACAGGTTCCCAGTCCGGTCCAGTCAGGGGCAATAAGAGGAGCCAAGGGGTGTGGTTCTGGCGGCAGACTGACAGGTTCCCTGTCCTGTCAGGGGCAGGCAGGAGAGCCAAGGAGGTGGGGTTCTGGCCGCAGACTGACAGGCTCCCATTCCAGCCATGGGCAGGCAGGGAGACAAGGAGATGGGGTTCTCACTGCAGACTGACAGGCTCCTGGTTTCCTCAGGGGCAGGCAGGGGAGCATAAGGGTGTGGCATTCTGGCTACAGACTGACAATTTCTCGGCACAGTCAGGGGAGCCAAAATGTTGGGGTTCTGGCAGCAGATGGACAGGGTCCAGGTATATTAGCGACAGGCAGAGAAGCTAAGGCTGTGGGTTTCTGGCCGCAGACTGACAGGCTCGCAATCCAGTCATGAGCACTCAGGGCAGCCTCCGTAGATGGAGTTCTGGCAGCAGACTGACAGGTTCCCCATCCAGTCAGGGGATGTCATGGGAGCCAAGGAGGTATGGTTCTGGTGGCATATTGACAGGTTCCTGGTCCATAGAATCAGGCAGTGAAGCCAATGAGGTAGGGTTACTGCCAGAGACTGACAGGGCCCCAGTCCCATCAGGGGCACTCAGTGGAGTCTAAGGAGCTCGGGTTCTTGCTGAAGACTGACAGGTTCCATGTATATCAAGGGCAGGCAGGGGAGTTAAAAGGTGGGGTTCTGGCCACAGACGGACAGGTTCCTGGTCCAGTCAGGAGCAGGCAGGGGAGCCAAGGAGGTAGGCTTCTGGCCACAGACTGACAGGTTCCCGGTCCAGTCAGGAGTAGGCAGGGGAGCCAAAGGAGGTGGGGTTCTGGCCACAGACGGACAGGTTTCCAGTCCAGTCAGGAGCAGGCAGAGGAGCCAAGGAGGTAGGCTTCTGGCCACAGACGGACAGGTTCCTGGTCCAGTCAGGAGCAGGCAGGGGAGCCAAGGAGGTAGGCTTCTGGCCACAGACTGACAGGTTCCCGGTCCAGTCAGGAGCAGGCAGGGGAGCCAAAGGAGGTGGGGTTCTGGCCACAGACGGACAGGTTTCCAGTCCAGTCAGGAGCAGGCAGAGGAGCCAAGGAGGTAGGCTTCTGGCCACAGACGGACAGGTTCCTGGTCCAGTCAGGAGCAGGCAGGGGAGCCAAGGAGGTAGGCTTCTGGCCACAGACTGACAGGTTCCCGGTCCAGTCAGGAGCAGGCAGGGGAGCCAAAGGAGGTGGGGTTCTGGCAGCAGACGGACAGGTTTCCAGTCCAGTCAGGAGCAGGCAGAGGAGCCAAGGAGGTAGGCTTCTGGCCACAGACGGACAGGTTCCTGGTCCAGTCAGGAGCAGGCAGGGGAGCCAAGGAGGTAGGCTTCTGGCCACAGACTGACAGGTTCCCCATCCAGTCAGGGGATGTCATGGGAGCCAAGGAGGTATGGTTCTGGTGGCATATTGACAGGTTCCTGGTCCATAGAATCAGGCAGTGAAGCCAATGAGGTAGGGTTACTGCCGGAGACTGACAGGGCCCCAGTCCCATCAGGGGCACTCAGTGGAGTCTAAGGAGCTCGGGTTCTTGCTGAAGACTGACAGGTTCCATGTATATCAAGGGCAGGCAGGGGAGTTAAAAGGTGGGGTTCTGGCCACAGACGGACAGGTTCCTGGTCCAGTCAGGAGCAGGCAGGGGAGCCAAGGAGGTAGGCTTCTGGCCACAGACTGACAGGTTCCCGGTCCAGTCAGGAGTAGGCAGGGGAGCCAAAGGAGGTGGGGTTCTGGCCACAGACGGACAGGTTTCCAGTCCAGTCAGGAGCAGGCAGAGGAGCCAAGGAGGTAGGCTTCTGGCCACAGACGGACAGGTTCCTGGTCCAGTCAGGAGCAGGCAGGGGAGCCAAGGAGGTAGGCTTCTGGCCACAGACTGACAGGTTCCCGGTCCAGTCAGGAGCAGGCAGGGGAGCCAAAGGAGGTGGGGTTCTGGCCACAGATGGACAGGTTTCCAGTCCAGTCAGGAGCAGGCAGGGGAGCCAAGGAGGTAGGCTTCTGGCCACAGACGGACAGGTTCCTGGTCCAGTCAGGAGCAGGCAGGGGAGCCAAGGAGGTAGGCTTCTGGCCACAGACTGACAGGTTCCCGGTCCAGTCAGGAGCAGGCAGGGGAGCCAAAGGAGGTGGGGTTCTGGCCACAGACGGACAGGTTTCCAGTCCAGTCAGGAGCAGGCAGAGGAGCCAAGGAGGTAGGCTTCTGGCTGCAGACTGACAGGTTCTTGGTCCCATCCGGGGCTGTCAGCGGTGCCATGTTGTGTGGTTCTGGTGTCAGACTGTCATGTTCCAGGTCCATTAAGGGCAGGCAGTGGAGCTAAGGGGGTGGGGTTCTAGCCATGGACTGACTGGTCCCTGGACCCTTCAGGGGCAGTCAGAGGCCCGAAAAGGTGGGGTTCTGGCATCAGACTGACAGGTTATGGGTCCTTTAGGGGCAGGCATTGGGAGCCAAACAGGTGGGGTTCTTGTCACAGACTGACAGGTTCCGGGTCCCGTCAAGGGCAGGCAAGTGAGCCCAGGATGTTGGGTTCTGGCAGCAGACTGACAGGTTCCTCGTACAGTATGGCCAGAGGAGAGCTAAGGGGGTGGGGTTCTGGCCACAGACTACAGGCCCTGTCCAGTCAGGGGCAGTTAGGGGATGCAAGGAAGTGGGGTTCTGGCAGCAGACTGACAGATACTGGGTCCATAAGTGGCAGGCAGGGGAGCCAAGGAAGTGGGTTCCGGCCACAAACAGAAAGTGTCCAGGTCCATGAGCAGCAGGCAGGGAACCTAAGGCAGTGGGGTTCTGGCCACAGACTGACAGGTTCCTGGTCCTGTCAATGGAATGTAGTGGAGCCTAAGGGGTGGTGTTCTGGCTGGGAAACTGACAAGTTCCCAGTCCAGTCAGGGGCACTAGGGTGCCAACAAGGTGGGGTTCTCATGGTAGACTGACAGGTTCTGGGTCATTTAGGGGCAGGCAGGGGGCCAAGGAGATGGATTATGGCCACAGACTGACAGGTTCCTCATCCAGTCATGGGCAATAAGTGGAGACATAGGGTGAAATTCTGGCTGCAGACTGACAGGTTCCAAGTCCATCAGGGGCTGGCAGGGGAGCTAAGGACATGGGTTTTGGTTTCACACTGATGGGTTTGTGGTCCAGTCATGAGCAGGCAGGGAGATAATGGGGTGGGGTTCTGGCCAAAGACTGACAGGTTCCCAATCCAGTCAGTGGCAGGAAGGGGAGTGAAGGACATGGGGTTCTGGCTACTGACTAACAGGTTCCCTGCCCAGTCAGGTCTACTCAGAGGAGTCTAAGGGGTTGGGGTTCTGCTGGCAGAGTGACTGGCCATGTCCAGTCAGGGGCAGTCAGGGGAGTCAAGCAGTTGGGGTTCTGTCCACAGATTGACAGATTCCTGGTCTTATCAGGGGCACTCAGTGGAGACTAAGGGGGTAGGGTGCTGGCTGCAGACTGACAGGTAACCAGGCCAGCCAGGGGCAGGCACAGGAGTCTAAGTATGCGGGGTTCTGGCCACTGACTCACAGGATCCTGGTCCAGTATGGCCAAGTAGGAGAGCTGTGTGGGTGGAGACCTGACCACAGACTGACAGGTTGCCGATCCAGTCAGGGGCAGGCAGGGAAGCCAAGGAGGTGGGGTTCTGGCTGCAGACTGACATGTTCTAGACCCATAAAAAGCAGGCACATGAGCCAACACGTGTGGTTCTGGCAGCACACTGACAGGTTCGTGGTACAGTATGGCCAGAGGGGAACAAAGGGGATGGGGTTCTGTCCACAGATTGAAAGATACCTGGTTGTCGGAGGCCACCCGACAAACCACACGGAGACGCAGCACTCAGTCAATTCATCACCACGTTTATTGCCTTGTCACGTTCCAGGCCAAAGTAGGGGGCCCGGCGATGAGGGACTGGAGCCTGGCGATGAGGGACTGGAGGACGTCTCCCTGGGGAAACTCTTCAGCCTCCAGCTGCGAGTACCAAGAAACACAAGGATATATACCCCAGGCCCCATACAGATAACATTCATTGTGTGCAATCATGCATAGCACAGGAACAAAACAAGTTTACAAGGTAGCAATGGTCAGGGTACAAGCTGTGCTGATAGAGCAAAGAACATCATACATCTTCATCAGAAGTCACATCCTGCCTGCAGAAATGTGTCTAGTGCCTTCAGAACAATAAGCACAGGAAACAGAATTAGATAAGGGACAGCCTCAGCCTGCTGCATCTCATGTCGGGCCAGTGCCACTTGCCCTGACAACTGGTCTTATCAGGAGCACTCAGTGGGAGACTAAGGGGCTGGGATTCTGGTTGCAGACTGACAGGTTCCCCTTCCAGTCAGGAGCAGGCAGGGAAGTTAAGGAATGGGGTTCTTGTGGCAGGCTGAGATGTTCTAGGTCATTAGGGGCTGCCAGGGGACCAAGGAGCTGGGGTTCTGAACTCAGACTGAGAGGTTCTGGGTATTAGGCACTGGCAGGGGAGTTAAAGGGGTGGGTTCCGGTAGCAGTCTGATAGGTTCCTGATCCAGTCAGGAACCCCAGGGGCGGGGTTCTGGCCGAAGACTGACATTTCCAGGTCCCGTCAGGAGCTGGCAGCGGAGCCAAGGAGGTGGGGTTTGCTGGCCACAGACTGACAGGTTCCTGGGCCCATCAGGGGCAGGCAGCACACTTAAGGATTTGTGGCCCCTGCTGCAGACTGACAAGTTTCTGGTCCAGTATGGCCAGCAGGACAGCAAAGAGGTGGAGGCTGGCCACAGACTGGCAGGTTCCTGGTCATGTCAGGGGCACTCAGTGGAGACTAAGAAGGTGGGGTTCTGGCTGCAGATTGATAGGTTGCCAGTCCACACAGGGGCAGGCAGGCAAGCAAAAGATGTGCATTTGTGGCCACAGACTGACAGGTTCCGGGTCCATCAGAGGCAGGCAGAGGAGCCAATGAGCTCTGGTTTTAGCAGCAGACTGACAGGCTCTGGGTCCATGTGGGATAGGGAGGGGAGCTAAAGAGGTGAGGTTCTGGCCACAGGCTTCTAGGTTCCTGGGCCCATCAGGGTCAGGCAGAGGAGACGAGGTGGGGTCCAGGCTGCAGAAAGAAAGATTCCTCGTCCAGCAGGGGCAGGCAGAGGAGATAAGGAGCTGGGCTTCTGGCCACAGACTGACAGGTTCCTGTTCTCGTCAGGGGCACTCAGGTGAGCCAAGAAACTGTTGAAGTTTATTTCTTCCTGAGAGGATTCATTCTGAGAGGAGGAGCGTGGTGGGGGCATGAGGTGCGGAGTCACCACACGGACCCCAGAGTCAGGTGAACGCGGGCCTGAGGCGAGCAGCCCGCAGACTCGTTTATTTCAGTTGCTACAGCTGCTTATATAGCCAAGACCAGCCAATGCGCTCAAGGGGCGGTCTATGCCCCACCCAATCACAGCCTGCTGCCAGGCAGTTTCCAAAGCCATCCAATCACAGCCTGTTGCCAGGCAGGCAGGTTCTGAAACATCCAATCACGGCCTGCAGTCAGTCATGCTCCTTTGTCATGTGGTTTGTCTGTTGTCATGCGGTTTCAGAAGCCATCCATTCATGGCCTGTTGCCAGGCAATTTCTGTTGCCAGTGGCCATCTTGGCATGACCTTTTCACCTTAAGGACCTTTTCACCTTATGCCTGGCCTTACAGGACAGGGAACCTGTCAGTCTGTGACCAGGCCCTCCCCATCAGCTCTCACGCCTGGACATTTTGGACCAGGATCCTGTCAGACTGTGGCCAAAACCCCACCACCTTAGGATACCCCTGCCTACACCTGATGGGATTGGGGACCTCATAATCTGTGGCAGGAATCTCATGTCCTTAACTCACCTGCATCTCATGAGACCAGGAACCTGTCAGTTAGCAGCAAAAACCCACCCCCTTAGTCTCCACTGAGTGGCCCTAACGGGACTAGGAACCTGTCAGTCTACTGACAGAACCCCACATCATTGGCTCCCCAAACAGCCCCAGACAGTACTGGGAACCTGCTAGTCATAGCCAAACCCCATGTCCTTAGCTCACTACTGGCATGACTAGACCAGGAACCCTTCAGTCTGCCGCATGAGCCCCACATCCTTAAATCCCCTGCATACCGCGGATGGAACCGGGAACCTGTCAGTCTGCATCCAGAACCCCACCCCATTATCTCCTCTTCCCGGACAGACTGCATCAGGAACCTGTCAGTTTGTGACAAGAACCCCTCCTCCTTAGGCTCCCCTGCCTGCCCCTGGCTGCACAGGGAACATGTCAGTCTGCGGCCAGAACAGCACCTCCTTGGCTCCCTGCCTGCCCCTGCCTGGCCCAGGAACCTCTCAGTCTGCGACCAGAACCCTACCACCTTAGCTCTCCTGCCTGCCCCTGATGGGCCCAGAACCTGTACCTCTGTGGCCAGAACCCCACCTCCCTGGCTCCCCTGAAGGATCCTCACTGGACCAGGAAACTGGCAGTCTGTGGCCAGAACCCCATGTCCTTAGCTGCCCTGCTTGCCCATGATGGCACCGGGAACCAGTCAGTTTGCGGACAGAACCACACCTTTGGAGGTCGCCCTGAGTGACCCTCAAGGGACCAGTATCCTTTCAGTCTGCAGACAGAACCCCACCTTCTTGACTCCCCTGCCTATCGAAAGGACCCAGAACCAGACAGTCTATGGCCAGAACCCAACCCATGAGCTCCCCTGCCTGGACAAATTGCACCGGAAACACTCTGTGGCCAAAACCCCACCTAGTTTTGGGACCCTGCCTACCCCTGATGCGACTGGGCACCTGTCAGTCTGCAGCAGGAATCCCATGTCCTTAGCTCCCCTGCCTGCCCCTGAGGGGACCAGCATCCTGGCAGTCTGCGGCCAGAATCACACCTCCATGGCTCCCCTGACTGCCCCTGAGGGGACTGGGAACCTGTCAGGCTGTGTCCAGAACCCCACCTCCTTGGTTCCCCGGCCTGGCCATACTGGACCAAGAACCTGTCAGTCTGTGCCCAGAAACCCACCTGCATAGGTTCCCATGCCTGCCCCGGATGGGACCAGGAACCTGCTAGTCTGTGATGAGAACCCCACCATTTAGCTCTCCTGACTGCCCCTGACGGGACCAGGAACCAGTCAGTTTGCAGCTAGAACACCAACCCCTTTGGCTCCACTAAGTGCATCTGACTGTGCCAGGAACAGGTGCTGTCAATCAGAACCCAGAACACCACGTCTTTAGCCCCTGCCTGAACATGACGGGACCGGGAACCTCTCAGTCTGAAGCCAGATCCCTGCCTCTTTGGCTCCCTGCTTGCCCCTGATGGACCGGAACCTGTCCGTCTTCATCCAGATCTCCACCTCCTTGGCTCCCCGGACTGCCCCGTTTGGGAACAAGAATCTGTCAGCCTGCCACCAGAATCCCATGTGCTCAGCTCCCTGACCTGCCCCTTCCTTGACCGGGAACCTGTCAGTCTGCAGCCAGAGCCCCACCCTCTATCTCCCCTGCCTGCCCCTCATGGACCTGGAACCTCTCAGTCTGAAGCCAGAACCCCACGTCTTTGGCTTCCCTGCCTGCCCCTAAAGGACCAGGAACCTGTTAGTCTGTAGCCAGAACAAACCTCCTTCACTCCCCTGACTTCCCCTGACTGAACCGGGAACCTGTCAGCCTGTGGCCACAGCCCCACCTTCTTAGGCTCCACTGGGTGGAGTGCCCATGAGTGGACCAGGAACCTCTCTGCCTGCAGCCAGAACCCCACCTCCTGCCTCGCCTGCCTGGCCTTACTCACTTGACCGGGAAACTGTCAGTCTGCGGCCAGGACCCACACCCTCTGCCTTCTTTCCCGGCCCTGACTGGACCTGGAACCTGTCAATTAGCGGCGAGAACCCCATGTCTGTAGAATCCCTTGCCTGGCCTTCCTGGAAAGAAACATCTCTGTCTGCAGCCAGAACCCCACCCACATCATTAGCTCCCCTGCCTGCCCCTGACTGGACAGTGAACCTGTCGGTCTGTGGCCAGAACCCCACCCCCTAGCTTCCTTGCCTAGCCACACTGGTCCGGAAATCGTCAGTCTGTGCCCAGAACCCCAGCTGCATGGCTCTTTGGCCTGCCCTCAATGGACTGGGAACCTGTCAGTTTGCGGCCAGAACCCCACCCCCAGAGGCTGCCCTGAGTTTCCCAGACCAGACCGGGAACCTGTCAGTCTGCGGCCAATCCTCACCTCCTTAGACTCCCCTGCCTGGCCTTACTGGTATGGGAACTTGTCAGCCTGCAGCCAGAGCCCCACCTACTTAGCTCCCCAGCCTGACCCCACTGGACTGAGAATCTGTCAGTCTGTGACCAGTTTGCGACCAGAAACCCATCCCCTTAGCTCCCCTGTCTACTCCTACTGACCCGGAACCTGTTAGTCTGCGGCCACAACCCTACCTCCTCGGCACCCTGCTTGCACCAGACAGAATCGGGAACCTGTCAATTTGCCGCCGGAACTCTACCTCCTTGGCTCCCCTGACTGCCCCAGACTGGACTGGGTACCTGGCAGCTCCGCTGAGTGCCAATGATGGGACCAGCAAACTCTCAGCCTGTGGCCAGATCCCCTCCACCTTGGCTCCCCTGCCTTCCCCTAAAGGACACAGAACCTGTAAGTCTGTGGCTAGAACTTCACCCCCTTAGAGTAGGTCCCCTGCCTGGCCAAACTGGCCCGGGAATCTGTCAGACTGCATCCAGAACCCCATGTCCTTAGATGCCCTGCCTGCACCTGAGTGGACTGGGAACCTGTCAGTCTACAGCTACAACCCCACCTCCTTAGGCTCCCCTGCATACCTGTGACGGGACCCGGAACCTGTCAGTCTGCCACCAGAACCCAACCTTCTTGGCTCCCCTACCTGCCCCTGAATGGACCGGGAACCTGTCATTCCACGACAATGACCCTATATCTTTTGGCTCTCCTACTGCCCCTGATGGTATCCGATCTGTCAGTCTATGACGAGTACCCCACCCTCTTGGCTCACCTGCCACCCTTGACAGGTTGGGGAAACTGTGAGTCTGTGACAAGAACACTACCCTCTTGGCACTCCTGCCAACCTGGATGGGATGGGGAATCTGTCAGTCAGCCATCAGAACCCCACGCCTTGGTTCCCCTGTCGCCCCTAACTGGACCCGAAACCTGTCAGATTGAGACAAGAACCTCACCCACTAGGCTCTCCTGCTGCCCCCGATGGGACCCGGAAACGTTAGTCTGCTGCCAGGACTACACCCTCTTGACTCTCCTGTTACCCCTGACGGGACCCGGAACCTGTTAGTCTGTGACAAGAAACCCTCCCCTTATCTCTCTTGTCCTCCCTGAGGTGAGCCATAACCTGTCAGGCTGTGACGAGAACCCCACCCCTCGGCTCTCCTGCCGCCCTTGACGGGCCCGGAACCTGTCATTCTGTGACAGGAGCCCCACCCCAAGGCTCTCCTGCCGCCCTGACGGGACTGGAACCTGTCATTCTGTGACAGGAACCCCACCCCAAGTCTCTCCTTCCGCCCCTGACGGGCCTGGAACCTGTCATTCTGTGACAGGAGCCCCACCCCAAGGCTCTCCTGCCGCCCTGACGGGACCGGAATCTGTCATTCTGTGACATGAACCCCACCCCAAGGCTCTCCTGCCGCCCCTGACAGGAGCCGGAACCTGTCAGTCTGTGACAAGAACCCCACCCCAAGGCTCTCCTCCTGCCCTGACGGGACCCGGAACCTGTCAATCTGTGACAGGAGCCCCACCCCAAGGCTTTCCTGCCGCCCTGACGGACCCGGAGCCTGTCACTCCATGACAGGAGCCCCACCCCTCGGCGCTCCTGCGGCCCTGACTGGACCCGGAACCTGTCCGTCTGTGACAGGAGCCCCACCCCTCGGCTCTCCTGCCGCCCCTGACGGGGCCCGGAGCCTATCACTCCGTGACAGGAGCCCCACCCCTCGGCGCTCCTGCGGCCCTGACTGGACCCGGAACCTGTCAGTCTGTGACGAGAACCCCACCCCTCGGCTCTCCTGCCGCCCCTGACGGGCCCGGAACCTGTCAGTCTGTGACGAGAACCCCACCCCTCGGCTCTCCTGCCGCCCCTGACGGGGCCCGGAACCTGTCAGTCTGTGACAAGGACCCCACCCCTCGGCTCTCCTGCCGCCCCTGACTGGACCCGGAACCTGTCAGTCTACCAGCAAAACCCCACCCCTCGGCTCTCCTGCCGCCCCTGACTGGACCCGGAGCCTGTCAGTCTGTGACAGGAGCCCCACCCAAGGCTCTCCTGCCGCCCCTGTCAGGACCCGGAACCTGTCAGTCTGTGATGAGAACCCCAACCCTCGGCTCTCCTGCCGCCCTGACGGGACCCGGAACCTGTCAGTCTGTGACAAGAACCCCTCCCCTTATCTCTCTTGTCGCCCCTGAGGTGAGCCAGAACCTGTCAGTCTGTGACGAGAACCCCACCCCTCGGCTCTCCTGCCGCCCCTGACAGGACCCGGAACCTGTCAGTCTACCACCAGAACCCCACCCCTCGGCTCTCCTGCCGCCCCTGACGGGGCCCGGAACCTGTCAGTCTGTGACAAGAACCCCACCCCAAGGCTCTCCTGCCGCCCTGACTGGACCCGGAACCTGTCAGTCTACCAGCAGAACCCCACCCCTCGGCTCTCCTGCCGCCCCTGACTGGACCCGGAACCTGTCAGTCTGTGACAGGAGCCCCACCCCTCGGCTCTCCTGCCGCCCTGACTGGACCCGGTACCTGTCAGTCTGTGACAGGAGCCCCACCCCAAGGCTCTCCTGCCGCCCTGACGGGACCCGGAACCTGTCAGTCTGTGACTGGAGCCCCACCCCAAGGCTCTCCTGCCGCCCTGACTGGACCCGGAACCTGTCAGTCTGTGACTGGAGCCCCACCCCTGGGCTCTCCGGCCGCCCTGACTGGACGCGGAACCTGTCAGTCTGTGACAGGAGCCCCACCCCTCGGCGCTCCTGCCGCCCTGACGGGACCCGGAACCTGTCAGTCTGTGACTGGAGCCCCACCCCTCGGCGCTCCTGCCGCCCCTGCCCGAGTGCGCCTCCTCCCGTTCTCTGCACTGCCGCTAATGGCGTTTTGCAGCAGGCACTCAGAACGCCACCCCCGCCTCCCCGGTGGCTGCCTGGAAGAGTTGGGCGCCAGTCCACGTTGAGCACCTCGCCTTCTGCGCGGCCCTGACTGACTGATGGATGAGGAGGAACAGTCTGGGCTGTCCAGCTCGTGGTGGGCACGGGCCGGCAGCGTCGCAGAAGACAGGTTCTGGGCTCCTACTGCTCGTTCCTCCTCCCAGACCAGGGCAGGCAGGGCCAAGCTACAGGGCGAGGTTCTGGCGGACGGACAGTGAGCTGCCAGGGACGTGCTGGCGCAGAACCGAAGCTGCCCCGTGCGTCCTGAGCTGGGCATGGGCGGGACGACTGCCGCACTGCGCGCGTGCACGGCACTGCCCGCGGCCCGTCAGGAGCCGGGAGGGGCGTGGCTCGAGGCGCCCAGGCTGGCTGCTGTCTCAGCCAGTCAGGGGCACTGAGGGGCGGGGCCGACGGAGGAGGGCAGGACCTCGCGCAGATTGGCAGGGCCTCTTCCAATCAAGGGCGAGCAGAGGCGCAGAAGAAGGCGGTGCCGTGTGAAGACCGCTTGTCAGGCAGCTCCCTGGTCCCGCCGGGTGCTGGGAAGGGGGCTCCTAGTGGGTTCAGACGTCCTGGGAGCAGATTGGCAGGGCCGCTGTCCAGTGAGGGCACTCAGTGACGAAGGGGCGGCGCAGGGGTGAAGGGGCAAAGACCTGCATCCCAGTCTCTCACAAGGATACAGCAGGTGCACAGGAGCCCTGAGCCCACCCCACCTTCTCCCTCCGGGTCTCTCACAAGGATATAACAGGTGCACAGGGAGCTGAACCCTCCCTAGGTTCCCCCTCCGGGTCTCTCACTAAGATATAAAAGGCGCACAGGGGCCCTGAGCCCACCCCAGGACCGCCATCCGGGTCTCTCACAAGGATACAACAGATGCAAAGGCGCCCTAAGTCCATCCAAGATCCTCAATCCGGGTCTTTCACAAGGATATACCAGTCGCACAGGGACCTGAAACAACCGAAAGACCGCCATCCGGGTCTCTCACAAGGATACAACAGGTGCACAGGGATCTGAGAAAGCCCCAGGACCTCCATCTGGGCCTGTCACAAGCATATAGCAGGCGCTCAGAGTCTTGAGCCCACCGAAGATGTTCCATCCGGGTCTGTCAGTGGCACTGACCTCACCCAAGATCCTCCATCCATGTCATTCACAAAGATATAACAGTTACACAGGGGCCTTTACCTGACCTCAGGACCTCCATATGAGTCACTTACAAGCACATAACAGGTGCAGAGCGGCCCTGCTCCACACCATGACCTCCATTCGAGTCTCTCACAAGAATATAACAGGTGCACATGGAGCTGAACCTACCGCTTCACCTCCATCCGGGTCTCCAACAAGGATTTAATAGGTGCACCGATGCCCTTAGCCCACGCCAGGACCACCATTTGCGCCTCTCACAAGGATATAACAGTTGCACGGGGGCTTAAGAAAACCCCAGGAACTCTATTCGGGTCTCTCATTTATATAACAGATGCACAGGAGCCCTGAGCCCACCAGAGGACCTCCATCAAGTCGCTCACAAAGATATAACAGTTGCACAGGTGCCCTGAGCCCATCCCAGATGCTTCTTCCTAGTCTTTCACAAGGATATAACAGGTCCACTGGGCCCTTGACCCACTCCAGGTCCTCCATCCGGGTCACTCACAAGAGTATAATTGGTGCACAGGGGTCCTTAGCCCATCCCAGGACCGCCCTCCGGGTCTCTCACAAGGATACAACAGATGCAAAGGCGCCCTAAATCCATCCAAAATCCTCTATCCGGATCTTTCACAAGGATATAACAGTCGCACATTTACCTTAAACAGCCAAAAGACCACCATCCGGGTCTCTCACAAGGATATAAGAGTTGCACAGGGGCCCTTATCCAACCACAATACCTCAATGTATTCACTCAGAACGATATAACAGATGCAAAGGGGCCCTGAACACACCAGAGGACCTCCATCTGGGTCTCTAGGAAGGATATAACAGGTGCACATGGACTTGTGAAAACCCCAGGTCCTGAATCCGTGTCTCTCACAAGGTTATAACAGGTGCACAAGTGCCCTGAGCCCACCCCAGTACCTGCATAAAGGTCTCTTAAAAGGAAATAACAGGTGCCCGGGGACCTGAGAAACCTGCAAGAACTCCATCCAGGTCTCTCACAAGGATATAACAGTTGCATAGGGGCCCTGAGAAACCCCCAGGATCTCCATCCTGGTATCTCACACGAATATAACAGGTGCACAGGGACATGAGCCCTTCCCAGAATATCCAACTGGGTCTCTCACAAGGATATAACATCCTGAGCCCATCCCATGTCCTCCATCCGGGTCTCTCACTCGGATATAACAGGTGCACAGGTTCCATGAGAAACCCCCAGGACCTCCATCTATGTCTCTCACAAGGAAGTAACAGGTACATAGGGAAATGAGCCTTTCCCGGGACATCCATCCTCCATCCAGGTCTCTCATAAGGATAGATTGTGTGCACAGCTGTCCTGTAAACCATTCTTCCTGGGATTGGCTCTCTTTTTTATGCTTCAACAGCCCTTCATGCACCTTTTCTATGTGTTCCCGGACCACTCCTGTATAGTCAGTATAAAAAAAAATTCCTCCATCCTCAAAGTATATGTGGGCTTTAAGGCTTTAGGAGTTATGAGGCCCAGAGCTATTTATTTATTTTACATGGGGTACATTTAAGAGAGGTGTGAACCTCCTTGGGAAGGCACCCTGTTGACTTCCATTACCTAGCTGGCCTGGGAGGATAGCTGGGCAGGTAAAGGCAGGTGGCATCTCTAACAGGAAATGTACAGTTCTGTCTGCAGTGTTGCTGACCCTGTTTTGCCATCCCCTCTGCAACAGTGGTTACTTTGGAAGCTGGGCCGAGTGAAGTTTTTTAGCTAACAGCCAATAAGATCTGTGGGTCTGACCTGGGTGTCCTTCGACTCCAGGGCAGTTCCACTTCCAGAGAGGCAACTCTTGGCTGGCAGAGCTGACTTCTGTGGAAGCCCTGAATTTTCATGTCAAACCAATGCAGTGGACTGGCCTGTTGGGTCTCCTTGATGACAGATCACTGTACAGAGCAGTCTTTAATAGGCCTGCCACCCATCTTCACATTTCTGATGTCTAGCTTTCTTTTCCTCCTGGTTTTTGTTAAGGCAGACCAGAGGATGTAAGCAAAGGGGATGCTCAAGTCCCACCTCTAATCTTTGTGGCTTAAACTAGAAGTTACAGTCACAGGCCTGTCCTGATAGTTTTCATTTTGAGGCAGACAATGCCCGTGAGGAAAGTTATGCCCTCACTTTAAAACTTTTTTCTTGTTTGGTCTGAAAAGTGAGGTTTTGTCTGTTTACTGTGCCCATGGCTAAGTAAGCCTGTGAGGTAGGAAGTCAGATATGAGCTTATGTGTGTGTAACAGGTCTATGTCCATCATATGCATCTACATCTCAAAGTCATCCCGATAATGTTTCAGGAGCAGCCTGGCCTTCGCATCCTGCCCTGCCCTTTCCTACCTGCTAACCTGCCAGGTGGGGGTCCCCACCCCTCCTGCCTGACAAATCTTCCACAATCTCCCAGATGCAGTCCGGTATCTGCATTTCAAACACCATGTCCCGGAACCCCATTCTCTAGGCGGTCCTGCTCACCCTTCCTCTGAACCCAGGATGGCACCAGCTAGGCTTCCTCCTGTCTGATACCTTCAAGGGAAAACTCAGATAGGAGCTTCTTAATATTACAGCCATAAAATCCTTTGCTTCAGGAGGAGATGTGTGAAGACAGAGACCAATCTCCTTAAATACCTCCGGCCTCAAACGGACTGCGAGCTCAGCTCTCTGCCTCTCTGCTGAGCTGTCCGCCTGGCCTGGTCAGCTGTAATCTCTCCACTCAGCCATGGAACCTCACTCCTTCCCCTCACCTGAGCAACTGCACTCTCTCAGGTCCTCTCTGGAGAGGTGCCCAAACATTCTTACGGATGTCCCTTTCCTAATAAACTTTGTTACTTTACTTTCCATTACTCTGTCTCATGCCTGAATTCTTCCTTGTGTGAAGACAAGAACCCTGCCATTCTCTGGTAACAAGCCTAGCTGTGAAATTATAATTTAAACTCTCCTTTTGGCTATATTATTATTACAGAAATGTTAGTCATTTTATAAGATCTAAAAATCAAACTATACATGCACAAGTTTTTCAGAATAGTTATTCTCCCATCTTAAAGAGAATAGAGAAATGAGGCCGGTGCCGTGGCTCAACAGGCTAACCCCCCGCCTTGCGGCACCGGCACACCGGGTTCTAGTCCCGGTCGGGGCGCCAGAGTCTATCCCAGTTGCCCCTCTTCCAGGCCAGCTCTCTGCTATGGCCAGGGAGTGCAGTGGAGGATGGCCCAAGTCCTTGGGCCCTGCACCCGCATGGGAGACCAGGAGAAGCACCTGGCTCCTGGCTTCAGATCAGCGAGTTGCACCGGCCACAGCGGCCATTGGAGGGTGAACCAGCAGCAAAAAGGAAGACCTTTCTCTCTGTCTCTCTCTCTCACTATCCACTCTCCCTGTCAAAAAATAAAATAAAATAAAAGAGAGAGAGAGAGAGAATAGAGAAATGAGGGAGCAAGTCCCAGATTGTTTGCTGACAATAGCAATATTAAATGAAAACTTAGCAAGTGATTTTAACCATCAGATAACAATTTAGGGAAACATTTACCAGGGGTCCAATACCTTCTATAGATTTTAAGAATACATGTTTCTGGAAACAATTTTTAAACATTTAACATGGTGTAACTAGTCTAATCAGCAAACTCAAGTACAAACATAAAAACAATGTTACTTTCTTTTAACCAACAGATTTAAAGCATCTGATACACAGATTCAGGTCACATGCATCAAAATATATCTTCGATTAACTCTGGCAGTTTAACTTTATGAACAATCTTTTATCCATAGGCCATTTAAAATAAAGCTCTTAACAAATTTTCCCATGTAGACATACAATATGTATACACACATAATATAACACACAAGATGGAACAATAAAGCAGTTTTAGTATTAACCTTTAAAAAAACTTTAACTCCTTTTTGTAAATTACCAATTGATTTGAATTACTTTCTGCTCTTAGTAACCTCAGCTAACCATACCTTTTCTCAGCTGGTACCTGTAATACATTATTGGTGTTAACTGTTTACAGAGCCATCCCAAAGTACTGAATACAATAGAAGTGGCTGGAAAAAGTCCATCAGAACCTATACAAAACTGGGGATGACAAAGGACTTTAAATAGCCATGTTTAAACTTATTATAAACTCAACAAGAAGCACTTGCTTATTTTACACAACATTTTGAAAGCAGGTGTAGGATTTTACAAAGCATTTAACCCTTTTATGTCTTTAGGGCCCCTTTCTTGAGATAACCATTATGTGTACAAATACAAGATTATTAGACTTTTTAACTTTTAGACATTCTTAGTAGTAGTATTTAATATTATTAAAACTTAAAATTTATCACCACTTTACATCTTGACAGTACTTTTAACATGATGACATAATATAGACCAAACTTGATCATTGTTACAAGGTGATTATTTAAATACCTGAAAATAAGCACATATTTAAATAACCCATAGCCCTTGGCTGGCACTAGGCTAATCCTCTGCCTGCAGCGCCGGCACCCCGGGTTCTAGTCCCGGTTGTGGCACCGGCTTCTGTCCCGGTTACTCCTCTTCCAGTCCAGCTCTCTGCTGTGGCCTGGGAGTGCAGTGGAGGATGGCCCAAGTGCTTTGGCCCTGCACCCCATGGGAGACCAGGAGAAGCACCTGGCTCCTGGCTTCGGATCAGCATGGTGCACTGGCTGCAGTGGCCATTGGGGGGTGAACCAACGGAAAAGGAAAACCGTTCTCTCTGTCTCTCTCTATCGACTCTGCCTGTCAAAAAAAAAAAAAAGAAATTTGACAATAAAAGTCTAAATAACCCATAGCTCTTAATAAAAACTTAGCTGTTTTTAAACAATTAGATTTTAACAGAGACATCAAGAGAACATAATAGATTACTTTAACTCATTGCTTTAACAGAGGATCAGATTTTGATTTTATGTCAAAGAAAATAGATTAATAGTTTCATAACCAAAAATTTCTTTTTTTTCATAATGTTCTGTGACTTCCTCATACCTTCTGTAACTTACTCAAAACTTTCTTTCCCATTCTAGTCTAGAGTAAACTAGCCATTACGATAAACAATTTTCACAAACCATGTCCTTCCTCTATGTAAATCTCTTTTCTTTTTTTACACACCCTCTTTAACTTACTTGAAACATTCTATCATTTCCATTCCAGTCTATAGTAAACTAGCCATCAGGATGAAGCTGTTCTTACAAACTATGTCCTTTCTTTAAAAAAAAAAACCTTTTTCCTGCTTAACCTTTCTTACCATGTGCATATTTTTACTTGTTATGTTTCCCATCTGCCAATTTTTGATTTACATTTTGAAATAACCTGTTAAAATCTCCAAATTAAGACAACTTTCTAGGCAAGGCAACACATCAAATTTCAGCCTTAATCTCCCAATAGTAGTAGGCACTTCATACCTGGGTGAAATCTTAATCAGCAAAACCCTGGTGCCTTCTCTGGCTTCCTCTGTTCTGGTGTGGAAGGACTCCACCCAGCCTGAGTCCTACAAAGAGTAACAACAGGTATGCTTAGCCTCTGCTGGGTAGTAACTTAGCAAAGTCTATCTATAGGCCTCCAAACAGGCTTCCTTCTGTGTTGCCGTTGATTTCTCAACAATGTTGCAGTGGGTTCCTTTCTGAGAGCAGCAGCGTGGTGGGGGCACGAGGCGCGGTCACCACACAGACTCCGGGAGTCGGGTGAAAGCAGGCTTGAGGCGAGCAGCCCGCAGACTTGTTTATTACAGTTAGTACAACAGCTTATATAGCCAAGACCAGCCAATCTGGTCAAGGAACGGTCTATGCCCCAACCAATCACAGCCTGTTGCCAGGCAGTTTCCAAAGCCATCCAATCACAGCCTGTTGCCAGTCAGGCTCTTGTTGCCAGGCAGTTTCTGAAACCATCCAATCATGGCCTGCCGTCAGTCAGGCTCTGTTGTCATGTGGTTTCCGAAGTCATCCAATCACGGCCTGTTGCCAGGCAGTTTCTGTTGTCAGCGGCCATCTTAGCATGACCTTTTCACCTCAGTGGCCATCTTGGCATGAACTTTTCACCTCAGCAGCCATCTTGATATGACCTTTTCACCTCATTCCACCACAGTTCTGTTCTTCATATTCCTGGTGGCTGTGAGGGCCACTGTTTGGCATTGCAGCAGGCACAAGTTTAGCATCTCTCAGTTACATTTCTGTCAAGCATGGGGAGCACAGTCATATAATACCAGTTGACCAGAGCTTCTAAGCTGTTTCCCCTATGTGAGTGTTTCCAGGAAGCTGATGAAGCAGGGATTAGGCCAGGTAATCTGGGACAAAAGTGTCTGTCGGGAAGAAGCCAACAACCATCCCAGCAGTGAATAACAGCACCAGCTGCCAGCTCCCAGGCTACTTCCAGGAGCCTTAGGACCTCATTTCAGCTTTTAATGGCCTTTCCCCTGTCTGGTAGAGGAGGGACCTCTGACTTGCGAGGAAGGAGATGGGGACCTGAGAGTAGTGGGGCCTCTTCTGGCTTTCCCTGAAGAATGGGTGGAGAGGCTGTGGAAGTCTTGGTGGGCCCTTGATCTTTAGACTCAGGGCTGAGTCGCAGTCACAGGAATTTTGCTCTGTTCCTATCTGTTAATGCAGGACCATATCAAGGAAGTTGAGTTAAAATAATTTGTAACCGAGAATTTATATAGGAACTATCTGGGTGCTCTGCCTATCTGGTTATCACCAGGTACACCTCCAGTGACCTCTGGAGCACCCTGGCAGCCCAGCAGAGCTGCAACCTTAAGGACCTGGGCATATTCCCTCTGCTGGGCCAGCAGGCGGCTCAGGTTCCCTGGTGAGTGGGAGGGGCAGTGAACATCACAGGCACCCTGCTGCCCTCCACAATGCCTGGCACTGAATGCATTAGGCCACCAGGCCATCTAATTGGCTGGGCCCAGTGACCCATGGCCACTCTCTCCTCTGCACCTTGTACAGGTTTCCCTGAAGAGCCGCAGCAGCAGCAGTGGCAATAACAATGATGGCTCTGTGAAAAGACAAAGTTGAGACAAAATGGAGGAACTAGGACTAACAGGAATCAAGGCTAACCGCATTTTTCTTGCCTCTGTATGAGTTGGTTAAGCTTACAAAAATGTGATATCTTTAGAGAACAGGGGAGAACGGAATTTCCCCAACCCATATCCTGTTATGACATACCAAGGTCTTACTGCCACCCCCGCCCTGCTTGCTTAAGCTGATAAAAAGAAACTGCCCGTGCTACCCCCATCCCAAACCCTTACCCAGTAACCATTAACATATCCAATAGAACTTTAACATGACTAGATATGCTAATGCTGTGGTTTTGAGCTTTAAATATCCAGTAAAGCTGATGTTCGGGGCCGCTCTCTCTCTTTCTGCACCTCACTAGAGGGTGCTACTGAGCCGGCCCATTTGCAAATGAAATAAACTTCCTCTTGCCTTTGCATCGATTGGAGTGGAGTCTGTGTTTCTGGGGTTTGGTTTGTGGGACGCCTGCATAAGGTGTCTTACATTTCCTGGGGGCTCGTCCGGGATTTGAGACCCCAGACCCACTCTCCATCTCCCAATCGGAGGTAAGTTTTTCTTTCTGTGATTTTGTAGAATTCTGTTTATTGTTTGTCTGGGCGCCAAAGGAGTAAGGAGCCAGTAGTAGGAAGGGACAGACGTGTCCAAGACCCCTGGCTTAGCCCTGGAGGATGCTCCAGCGGTGAAGTGGGAAGAAGGGAAGGACTTTGTCTCCCTCCTTCCCCGGGAAAGGCTGATCAGGCAGATGACCCCATCTGACGTTTTGGTTTCAGTTTTATCTCGTTTTGTTGTCGCGCGCAGTGTCTTTGTGTGTCTTGTGATTGTCTTTTGTGTCACAATTTACTTGCCTTTTATCCTTAATATGGGACAGGGACTAACCACCCCTTTAAGCCTTACTTTAGGCCACTGAAAAAAAGTTCAAAACTGCGCGCACAATCAGTCGATCGACGTCAAAAGTAAAAAGTGGGTGACTTTCTGTGCCTTGGAATGGTCGACCTTTGAGGTCGGCTGGCCTGGCCGAGGGATGGGACCTTTAATGCTGATATTATCTCACAGGTCAAGGCACGAGTCTTTCAACCAGGACCCCACGGACACCCTGACCAGGTTCCCTATATTACCGTGTGGGAAGACCTGACCCAAGACCCTCCCCTAATAAAGGCTATAAAGACTCCATTACAGATGCAGGAAATAGGGTTAAAAAAGGTGAGCCATAGAACAGTTCATTGATGCCATAGGAATAGTCAGTCCTTGGTTCGCAGAAGGAGTCGTGGATGAGCAACATTAAAATGTACTCAAAAAAAGATTTAAATGTGCATTGAAAGAAACAAAACAAGCTGTGACAAAGGCTGGAAAAACTTTACTGCAGATGTAGAGGATAGGGTTAAAGAAACAAACCGTAGAGCAATTTATCAGCGCTGTTAAAAAAATTTGTCCTCGGTTTGCTGAAGAGGGTGTTGTAAATAAGAAACACTGGGAGTAAAAAATATAAATCAGTGTGCACTGGACAGCCCTCACCCTGTATTTAAATATTTTACTTAAAGTAAATGTTACCTGTTGTAAAATTAATATTACTATGTAAAATGAGAAATTGTGGTAACAAAGTGTCCGGACTACCCATTCTATTTTTGTATTATGTGTTAACTCTACCCTATTATTAATAGGAATGCTTGAACAGGTTATGCTTGGTTTGCTTTAAAAAAATTGTAAATCTAAATATGCTGCAAATAGTTAAGATTGCACAAACCTATAAGAATGTAACAATTACAGATAGTTAGAGGCTACTATCATTATGGCTAAATGGTTACCCACCGTGTTCCATCCGCTAAAAATTTGTTGTCTTATCAAAAAGAGATGTTACAAATATTTAATGAAACCCGAATCACTAATTTCAGAATAATGCAAAATGTTAGCGCATTTGTTAATTGGACTGTGTGCGCCTCAACATGTCTGTTTAATAAGTAACAGTGCCTCAGATCTCCATGCCATGGGATTGTCTAGCCAGTTCTCAGGCTGTCTGCAGCAGCTTGAGTTGTTGTATTGAAATGCTACTGTTTTTTTATGTCCCTGACATTGGTGCCCAAGAAGCTAATTCCCCCTCAGATATGTTTCAATTTATCCTTAAAATGCCTTAAATATTATTGTGTTTGCTAAATGTACACTTGTATAAAAAATTTGTATTGCATTCTTATAATGTGTTAATTATGTCTACCTCTCAATGCAACCCTAGGGTCATATGTAAGGACAGATTTTTGGGATGGAGAGGCTTGTATCTAGGTTCAGCTCTGGTAGACAAGTAACTTTGCTGCCTGATGACCTTCTCCTGCTCCTTGGGAGCCTGGCCAGTTCCCGGGGAGGGGGATAAAGGAATGTTTCTGATAAACAGGTGGGCATGCTTCGTGTCTCGGCTCTCTGGCCAAGATCCGAGACGGGACGCACTGCTTGCCTAAAATCTTAGCCATCCTTGTCCTTGGGGCTTTGAAAGGGAGCCAGAACAAGCCTCTGCTGCTGCTGCTTCATCCCAGGGGAACACACAGTCAAGCTAAATGTTAAACATGCCTGTAATGATTACTGATAATGTCTGATTCTCAGTATGGATTCTTTTCCGGTGCTTTGTAAAGACTGCCTAGTGATGCCCACAGCACTATAAATTCTGCCAAACATAAGTACAATGTAAACATGAATCAATTGGCTACTGTGGCTGAGGTGTTCTGTAACAGTCCCTTTGATAAGGGATTAACAAAATGGATTCACTTAAAAACAGGACATTCAGGACCTGCCGCTCTGCAGGGACATGTACAAAAATTGCCCAAAAGTCAAAAATCAAAATAAGGCTCCTCCTGGGATTTTCCCCCGGTGCTAAAGGGAAAGTCATTGGGCCAATTAATGTCACCCCAAAACTGATAAAAAAAAAAGGTAATTCACTAAAAAACAGAGTTCGGGAAAACTGGAAGTGGGGCCAGCCTCAGGCCCTCCCTACAGGGATCAGTGGACTCTCTTGCTATAATATCATTATAGCAATGGAGCCATGTTTATTGCAACATTATGTTAATCTATGCTCCTTTACTGTCTTTCCTCTAAATAATTTTAGTGTGCACTACAAGGCTTGCAGCATATTTCTTGCAGATTAAACTAAAAGTAACTAAGTCTGTGCATAGCAGACAGCAGAAAAATAATTTGCTGTCACAAATTGGCAAAGTTGGCAGAATCTGCAGGTATACAAAGCAATGCCTTTCTTTCAAAGCAAAACTGAAGTTGCATATGTAGCCTGTGATGTTCCTGGCTGGAAAGACCCTCAGTTGGACTCTTTGGCAAAAAAAATGGGCTCTCTGCTCAGGATTGAGTAAAAATTAAAATGACAAGTTACGGAGTGCACAGCCTCCACAAGTTATTGAGGTTTGCAATTGGTGCCAGTAAAAAAGGGAAATAAACTATAGGCTTTGGGGAGGTGAGGATGGATTTTGTTATCTGCATACTGATGCATGTGTAAGCAATTTTTTAAAAAGGGGTACTAAATAAATATAAATTTAAAAATGCTGCCCTTTGGAGTCAAACTGCTAGGTGGTAATAAAAAATTATCTAATTTGGCATGTTAAGAAATCAGGTAAAACCTGGAAAATGACTGTGGATTACAGAAGGTTTGAGTAAGTTACAAAAGGTTCGAGTAAGTTACAGAAGGTGTGAGAAAGTTACAAAATGTTATAAAAAGAAGACATTTTCAGTTATAAAACTATTAGTCTATTTTCTTTGACATAAAATCAAAATCCGATCCTCTGTTAAAGCAATGAGTTAAATTAATCTATTATGTTCAAGTCTTGATGTCTCTGTTAAATTCTAACTGTTTAAAAATAGCTGTGAAAAGAGCAATGGTGAAATGGAGGGATCCTATCACCAATCAATGGAATGGACCTGATCTGGTACTGGAATGGGACGCGGGCTCCTAAGGGATGGGTTTTTCTATGCAGCCAATATGCCTTTACATCATTAGCCTCTGATAACTTCCGCAATTTCTCCCTGGGCCATGTGGCCCCGATGCTGACATCTGTATTTACAGCGGTTGACAGAGTGCGTCAGCGGCATGCTTCACCTGAAGACAGTAATGGCAATGTCATCCTAATAGGAGAGGACACTGCCCTTGCCGTGGCTGTATCAGTAGTAAGTGTTCCTGGACTGGCCTTTGGAAATAACCGTGGACTGCGAAGGCTTGCATGTTTAGTGACCAAAACAATCTTACTGCTACTGGACTGTGCAATATAGCCAAAGAATTGGTTCAAGTTTGCTACCAAACCTCCTTTGTAATCAAAAATAATTGATATTTGGCTGTATGTTTATTCTCTCACCTAATGTCAGGCTGGAATGGTACTCAAAGACGGGTAAGACACTCAGCATCCTGTACCAACCTAAGACAGGGCTCTAGGCCAAGCTGCCAGAGTTACCGATGACGGGTAGGGACAGGAATGACTGAGGGCAACCTAAGACAGAGGCCATTCTCAATTAAATAAAAAGGGGGAATTGCAAAGGGAGTTCTGACTCAAAAACTGGGGCCCTGGAAAAGGCCGGTGGCCTATTTTTCAAAGAAGCTGGACAATGTTGCTTCTGGATGGCCACCATGCCTGCGCATGATAGCGGCGGTGGTCGACAGGAAGGCCATTGTCTGGGCCTCTGCCTTGCCACCAGGCACTTCAGTACAGAAAGCTGAGTTGGTCGCATTAACTCAGGCCCTAAAATAGGCAAAAGGAAAGAGGGTAAACATTTATACAGACAGTCGGTACGCCTTTGCCACGGCACATGTGCATGGTGAAATATATAAAAGAAGGGGACTGTTGACTTCCGGAGGCAGAGAAATCAAAAATAAACAGGAAATCTTAGACCTCCTACAGGCCCTCTTCCTGCCAAAGAAAGTGAGCATCATGCATTGCCCAGGTCACCAGAAAGGAGAGGACCCGGTGGCACAGGGTAACCGGATGGCGGACGAGGTGGCCAGGACCAGCGCCCTGGGTAGCAGCATGTTGACTATAGACACTCAGGATTCCCCCAGCCAGGGACAGGGATGGACTTATACAGAACAGGATGTGGCAGCCTTGCTGGACAGGGAGGAGACTTCTCATTTTTTTTTGGAACTGGATACAGTGGTAAAACAAACTATAGAGGCCTGCATCCCATGTGCCAAGGTGAATCCCAGATGTTCTAAAATACCTGAAGGAGTAAGAATACAGGGAACTAGGCCTGGAGTCAATTGGGAGGTAGATTTCACCGAGGTCCGCCCAAGCAAATATGGAATTAAGTACCTTCTAGTGTTCATAGACACCTTTTCCGGTTGGCCTGAAGCATTCCCAGTGAAGAAGGAGACGGCACAAGTCGTGGTTAAGAAACTATTAGAAGAAATCTTCCCGCGGTTCGGCCTACCTAAGGTATTGGGGTCGGACAATGGGCCCGCCTTCGTCTCCCGGGTAAGTCAGTTGGTGGCCAACGTGCTGGGGATTGATTGGAAATTGCATTGTGCGTATAGACCCCAGAGTTCAGGCCAGGTAGAACGTATGAACAGGACAATTAAAGAGACCTTGACTAAATTAATAGTGGAGACTGGCACTAGAGACTGGGTCGAACTGCTGCCGATGGCTTTGTTTGGGGCCCGTAACACACCTTCTGTATGTGGACTAACACCCTATGAAATATTGTATGGAGGTCCCCCACCTGCGGCGGATCTGTTAGGACCCAGTATTGACTCTTTTGCAACTTCCCCTGCCCTGCAGACTCGCTTCCGTGCCTTGCAGCTGATTCACAAGCACATAGGGAAGCAGCTGACTGCCGCATATCAGTCCAAGTGTCCGGTGCTTCCGCACTCGTTCCAGATCGGGGACGCCGTCTACGTCCGCAGGCATCAGACCAGGACTCTTGAGCCGCGCTGGAAAGGACCTTATACGGTACTGCTGACTACACCAACGGCGGTAAAGGTGGACGGAATCGCCGCCTGGATCCACGTGTCACACGTCAAGAAGGCAGTAACCGGGCGGAATCAAGAGACCGACAGCCCTGCCAATGAGCCGGCACCAGAATGGAGACTACAACGCACTCAAAACCCCCTCAAGATAAGACTCTTAAAGTCTGTCTAGCCTTACTGTATATAACCCTGTTACCTTGTAATCTGCCCCATAACCCCAGTAACCCGCACATGCCTCAAACCCTAACTTGGAAGGTAATATCAGCCACTGGGGATGAGGTATGGAACATTAGCACCACGGCCCCACTCGGCTCCTGGTGGCCTTCCCTACACCCTGATGTGTGCCAACTGGCTGTGGGATTGGATACCTGGGATTTGCCTGACCTAGATTCCCCGAGTACAATTCCCTTAGACAACCGTCAACCGAGCGGAGACTATCCCCGCTACTATCTGGGGGATTTCTATGGGTGTAGGGACAGACAAAGACGGTGTTTCCTTCGTCAGGAGGAATTCTATGTATGTCCTAAAGATGGTCGTAACCGAGCCCAGATCAGACAATGCGGGGGGCCGGAGTCCCTCTACTGTAGTAGTTGGGGCTGTGAAACCACTGGGTCTGCCTATTGAAAGCCCTCTTCTAGTTGGGATTGGATTACCGTACACTGTAATTTCACTCCTGAAGGATGGGACAAATGCTTTACCTCTAGGTTGTCCCAGACTGGCTGCGCTAACACTCCCCTCTGCAACCCCCTTAACATTTCCTTCATGGCTAAGGGTTGTGCCCAGGAGACGGTCACTCAATGGATAAAAGGCAGGACCTGGGGATTGAGATACTATGTTACTAGGTATGATTTCGGACTCTGGTTCACTATAAAACTTCAAGTCAAACCGGCAAGCCCAGTCAGCGTGGGTCCGAACCAAGAACTAAGGCCAGCTTCCAGACCAGCAGCCAAGTTACCAGTTGCAGTTTCCCCTACTGGGGCGCCTCGGGAAACTGAAACGATATACGAGGCCGGTATGGGAAGACCGGGACGGTCCAGTTTCGACAGAATATATGACCTAGTACAAGGGGCGTCGCATGCACTAAATAATACCAACCCCAAATTGACTGAGTCTTGCTGGTTATGTATGGCAACCGGCCCCCCTTATTATGAAGGGTTTGCCACGAATGCCACCTATAACTGGTCCAGCTCCCATAACCGTCCTCAGAAGTGCCTCCTTAAACCCACCCTAACCTTGTCCGAGGTCTCGGGGAACGGCACTGGTGCTTGTGTAGGAAACCCACCTGACTCCCATCGGCACCTTTGTGCCACAACCAATGGAACCAAACTCAGCCCAAACCAATACTTAGTACTGCCTGACGGGTTGTGGTGGGCATGTGCCCAGGGACTCACCCCTTGTGTATCGACCCATGTCCTTAGCCAGACCAACGATTTCTGTGTCGCGGTCCAGGTGCTCCCTAAGGTAAGATACCACCCCCCTGAAAAAATAGAAGACCACCTAGACCCTACCCTGACTCGGCATTGCAGGGAGGTAGTGACAGCGGTAACATTGGGAGTATTGCTAACTGCCGGGGTAGCGGCTGGAGTAGGCACGGGGACCACGGCACTCGTTCAGGGAAATGCTAGGATAACTGCCCTTCAGGAGGCTGTAGACCAGGACATTTGAGATTTGCAAAAAAGTGTTTTAGACCTACAAGCGTCCCTTACTTCTCTGTCGGAGGTAGCTCTGCAAAATAGAAGGGGCTTAGATCTGCTGTTCATGAAGGAGGGGGGCTTGTGTGCGGCTTTAGGGGAAGAGTGCTGCTTTTACGTTGACCATTCCGGAGTAGTTAAGGACACCATAAAAAAACTGGAGGAGAGGCTCAACCAGAGGAGAAGGGAACAGGATGCAGCCCAAGGCTGGTTTAAAGGATGGTATAACAAATCCCCTTGGCTGACTACTTTACTCTCCACTATTGCAGGCCCCTTAATCATACTTCTGATAATCCTGACTTTTGGGCCCTGCATTCTCAACAGGCTCCTGCAATTCATCCGAGATAGATTGTCCTTTACTCAAGCCCTAATTTTAACCCAACAGTACCAGAGCCTAAAAACAGAAGATTCGACGGAGACAGGTTATAAAACTACGAGTGTCCCCTAAATTTTAAGATTAAAATTGGCCAAAAACAAGAGGAGGGAATGAAAAGACAAAGTTGAGACAAAATGGAGGAACTAGGACTAACAGGAATCAAGGCTAACCGCATTTTTCTTGCTTCTGTATGAGTTGGCTAAGCTTACAAAAATATGATATCTTTAGAGAACAGGGGAGAACGGAATTTCCCCAACCCATATCCTGTTATGACATACCAAGGTCTTACTGCCACCCCCGCCCTGCTTGCTTAAGCTGATAAAAAGAAACTGCCCGTGCTACCCCCATCCCAAACCCTTACCCAGTAACCATTAACATATCCAATAGAACTTTAACATGACTAGATATGCTAATGCTGTGGTTTTGAGCTTTAAATATCCAGTAAAGCTGATGTTTGGGGCCGCTCTCTCTCTTTCTGCACCTCACTAGAGGGTGCTACTGAGCCGGCCCATTTGCAAATGAAATAAACTTCCTCTTGCCTTTGCATCGATTGGAGTGGAGTCTGTGTTTCTGGGGTTCGGTTTGTGGGACGCCTGCATAAGGTGTCTTACACTCTGCCCTTATCTTAGATGCAAAGTGGCCTCTGACAGTTATTTTACATTGAAAGTTGTCCCTTTACTTTATAGACTCCTCTTAAATTAAATCAAAAAGTTTTTCTCTTTAACTTGGTGATGTCCACCTTAGAGGCCATAATAAAGCTCTGATTCCCCATTGTTACCTTGCTGGACCTGCTAAACCCAGTAACAAAACAAACCTGGCAGATTACACAGCAAAAACAATTTTTAAAATAGTGGCCCTCTTGGTTTTGAATTGAAATTTTTTAAAATTTAAATATTTAGTTACATTTTACCATTTTACATTTACCATTTGATATTTAGTTACAGTTTACCAAATTCTCATAATAGCCATAACTATAGCAATTTTATGTATGAGATTGTTATTTATCAAATATGTCTCCCTAGACAATAAGTTGAATTTGAGCCTAGACTTTCACCAAACAAGTGTCCCAAGCTGTACGCAGTCAGCGGTCAGATACTTGGTACCATCTCTGAAACAGAGTTGTTCAGGCAGCAGCAAGATGGGTGGGCCAGGGGCCTGGGGTGAGACTGTTAACTTGATTTAGGAGACTTTTAAGTACCACTGCCCCATGCTGACAGGCTCACCTTTCATACCCCTTTCATTCCCAGCAAAGGGGTGGAGTTGAAGGACCCCAAATCTGGGAATCCAACACGCTCGGGAGGTCGCCGAAAGACCCAAAACTCCAGCCCAGTAGATGCAAGAGCAAGAGCATTTTTATTAGGCGTTTGTGCAAATGGGCTCCCCAGCACCACAGGCGGTCGAGAGAGGGAGAGAGCCCAGAGCAGGCATTACAGGAGTTTTAAAAAAATACCCACCTGATTAACATATGTATGCGGGGCGTTTGGTGATTAGCTATTTTGAAGGGCAAACTCTTGTTGCGATTTTAGCGAGGGAAGGGGTAAGTTTATACAATGGTCACAGAAGCTTATTGCAACTCTTTTCCGGACTCCTGCAAGTGTTATCACGAGAGACATTTACACAGAGCAGTTTCCCAAGGTTATTTTGCAGGCAGGTGGAGACACAGTTATTTTAAGGGATGTCTACTGTCAGCAGCTAAACTTTTTAACCCTTTACTATAATATTATTTTAATATTTACTTTTAGCAGGGGTCTTACAGAGTTAGCATACCACAAACCAAAGAGAGTTAAAAGTTTAAAATGTCTCTCTTTTACTTAGAACATAGTTTTATGCTTGCAACCCTTTTAAAGCTTTTATCATACAGTTTAGAACAGTTGGTTCTGAATGGAATTTTTCCATAATGGGTGCCCCCTGGTCATGTAAAACATGAGACAAAGACCTCCAGAACAGGCACTGATCCAGACTGTGACCGCTTCACCCCTGGCCGCTCTCCACCTGGAAATTGCAGGTTAGGACTCAGTCAAGCTCTGTAGCCGCAGGCCCTGTGGAGTCACAGAGACATTCACACCACTTATGTACTCTCTTCCATTACAGACACCAGACAGGTACCTTACCAGGGGGGTGGGTTCTGCCCTTTGTCAAGGTCCAAGTCTACCAAATTTGGATACAAGTTTGAGTCTGGTAGAACCTCTGTTTCTCTCTTCCCTTGTTTAGGCTTCTTTTCCTCTAGTGATTTTCTCTCTTCCTGTGCCACCAAAACTTTTGTTTCTCCTCCCAACAGCCCAAAGTGCTTCAACCACACTGGTGGTTTTCTGTACTAGATCCTGTCACACCAGAACATAGGTAGGTTGGTCTGTACTCTCCCTCCCCTCATCTGATAGAAGCTTTTCTTTCACTTTGGTCAGCAAGATCAAATCAAAACTCCCTTCAGCTGTCCATCTGATTCCAAGAGCGGGCCACTCTGCACCACAGTGTTATTAACTTACCTTTCTTCACCACTACAGACAGGTCATTCCCCCTAGATCAGAGCTCAGAAAAAGGGTTGGTAACAAGGGGGAGAATAAAATGTTATCCCATTTTAAGAAAGGTTAGTATTAACACACAACACAGAAGACACACAGATACAAAATTGCAGCTGCAAAATAACAAATTGCCCAGATGGTCTGCACCGGGTCTAGGAGGAACTCTTGCCTGCCATGCAAGAGTCACTGATTTGGGGGAATGACCCCCATAAACTGGTACCAAAAGATTCACCTAGAGAACACAAAATTCCTTTCCAGTACAGATTTTCCTCGGTCACCTTCCATCTACACCGAGGACCAGCTCAACGGAGACGTCTCCTCGTTGATTGGGATGGGCTCTCCAGCAAGTCTGCCTGTTACCTCATCCCACCCAGACCTGTAGGGGGAGGCTCTCCAGCAAGTCTGCCTGTTACCTCACCCCTATGCCCCTGTTCTCTGCAAACCTACCTGGTGCCTGTGACCTCTGATGGAGCTCCATAAAAATTTGGATAAACCTCCCACACTATGAATTGTGCATCAACTGGAACAATCCTGCACGAGCCCCCATAAGTTGAGTCCGAATTTCTCAATCAATGCACAAGGTACATTCGCGATGCAAAATCAGAGGTTTATTTCTTACCAGCCAGCTGGGACCCCCTTTCGCACACAGCCCTTTAGCAGTGCACAGGCAAAAGGCCCTTTCATTGTATAAGAGAGGTTTTTATAGCCTAACACTTACAAGGGTGCAGGTCATCTCCTACATAGGTTACCTTCTTACTCTCTATATGGCAAGGTATTGGGAACTGACATGTTCATTGGTTCATTTAAACGTAAAGACCATATACATTATGTGGCGGGAAGGCCACACAAAGGGGATGGCACAGGGAAGAACTGGCCAGAAGCATCGGGCCATAAATCCCAGGGGAGCTGGTGAGGGGGCAGGAGGTCATCAATTCCAGGGGAGCATAGCAGGCAAGCAAGCAGCCAGAGTACAGAAGACTCCAACTAACTCCTACAGTATTTGTTACAAAGTGGCAATAAATTGTAGTTTTTACTTGGTTGGCTCATTTTTGCCCTTATCTTGAAATTTTCAGTGAGAATAATGAGTAAAAAGGAACATAGCAAAAATATTTGAAAATTTTGCAGTCAGCCAGGGAAGAAAGAAAGGGAAAGTTTGTTCATGAAGGAGATAAGGGCAAAGAAACTACTTGCTAGAAGGATTAGCACAAATAAAAGGAAGTCATGTGTTAATGGACTTTATGTTGCCAGTAGGCCCTGAAGGAATATCAGAGCTCTTTGAGGCAATAACTCTTATAACAATTTCATCAAATGTTTTGAACTGAAAATTTTCTTTGAAGGTCTTCCAGAGGTCAATTCTGCAAAGAAGAAGCCACAGTGCACTCTGATCAAATATCAGTTCTGGTTCCTGGATTGTCAGAGAAGTACTTAAATTTTTTCTTCATTAAGCATTTCCTTTCTTTAACCTTTTTTAAAAACTTTTTAAAAGCCTGCTTTAACCTTTTATGAGACTACAGAACATCATAAAACTTGAGACTTCCCTCAAGATTAATCATTGGAAGGTGAATTTTGGAGGTTCTTGTTCCAATTTTTTTTGTGTGTGAAATCTTTGCCCAATGCCTTTTAACTTATAGCTAAATGAATTACATGAATATACAGTCTGTGTGTGTCTTTGTTGGTGAGAAGTGTTTCTTGTAGGCAGCAAATAGATGTGCTTTGTTTTTTAATCCATTCAGCCAGCCTGTGTCTTTTAACTGGAGAGTTGAGGCCATTTACATTCAGGGTGATTATTGGTAAGTAATGAACTTGCCCTGCCATTTTCCCCAAAAGTATTCCCAATTTATACTTTGAATTTCCTTTGATCTTATACTGAGATATGTTGTTCCTTACCTTTTTCATAATGATGACCATGTTTCTGTGCTTCTGTGAGCAACACTTCCTTAAGGATATTTTCCAGGGCTAGATGGATGGTGACAAATTCTTTCAATTTCTGTTTGGTATGAAGTCTTGATTTCACCTTCATTCTCAAATGAGGGTTTTGCATGGTTTAATATTCTGAGATGATAGTTTTTTCTCTTAAGACTTAGACTATATGTATCTCATCATTCTCTCCTAGCCTTCAGGGTTTCTAACGGAAATTCTACTGCGATCCTCTGAAAGTAATCTGGTGTTCCTCTCCTGCACATTTTAGAATCTTTTATGTTTCACTGCGGTGAGTTTGATTACAATGTGTCATGGCAAGGATCTTTTCTGGTCATGTCTATTGGGTGTTCTGTGTGCTTCCTGAACTTGGATATCCCTTTATTTCTCTCTTGGAAGTTTTCTGCTGTTATTTCATCAAAGAGGCCTCCTAGTCCTTCCTCTCCATGCCTTCATGAACTCCTAGAACCCAAATGGTGTTTTTTTTAATAATATCCTGTAGATTCCCAACAGTTTTTTTTTAGTTTTTTATTTTCCTCTCTTGTCTTTCGTTTGAATGTATACTATCCTGTGCTCTGTCTTCTAAGTCCAATATTGTGTCTTTTTGCCTCACTGATTATTTTTTTAAGCCTCTCCTCTGTGTTTTTTATTTGTTCTATGGAATTCTTCATTTCATTTTGATTTCTCTTTAAGATCTCAATGTCATGTTCTATTGAATTCTTCATTCCATTTTGATTCCTCACTAAGATCTCAATGTCAGGAAATTTTCTTTCATGTCCTGAATTGGATTTCTGTAGTTCATGCACTTGCTCTTGATTACTTCTGTGTAATTTCATGATCAATTTTTTTGAGTTCCATTGTTGCAGTTGATTTCTCAACAATGTTGCAGTGGGTTCCTTTCTGAGAGGAGGAGCGTGGTGGGGGCAGGAGGTGTGGAGTCACCACACAGACCCCGGGAGTCAGGCGAAAGCAGGCTTGAGGCGAGCAGCCCGCAGACTTGTTTATTTCAGGTGATACAACAGCTTATATAGCCAAGACCAGCCGATCTGGTCAAGGGGCTGTCTATGCCCCAACCAATCACAGCCTGTTGCCAGGCAGTTTCCAAAGCCATCCAGTCCCAGCCTGTTGCCAGTCAGGCTCTTGTTGCCAGGCAGTTTCTGAAACCATCCAATCATGGCCTGCTGTCAGTCAGGCTCTGCTGTCATGTGGTTTCCTGTGTTGTCATGTGGTTTCCGAAGCCATCCAATCATGGCCTGTTGCCAGGCAGTTTCCGATGTCAGCAGCCATCTTGGCATGGCTTTTTCACCTCAGTGGCCTCTCGTCATGACCTTTTCACCTCATTCTACCATATTCCATATCTTGCATTTTTTCTATCTCATTGTCTTCACAACCTAGTATGTATTGTAAAGTTCTTTTGAAGCATCATGTTGTTTTCCTTACTCTTGTTTCTTGGCTTTGTGCATTGTATATTTGGGAAGATACCCATTGGTTTCTTCTTTTTTTTCTTGCTTTGAAATATTTTATTGTTGTACTAAACTGTAGATAAGTGGACAGTCTGCTTTCAGTGAATCTCTAGAGGCTTGAAGTGGGTGTGGCCAAAACACTCTGTTCAGTTCTCCAGGCTTAAAGCTATGCCTACAGTGACACATTCAAGTTTGGCATAGTAAATCTCAACCTGTCTCTCTCTCTCTCTCTCTCTCTCTCTGTCTCTCTCTGTCTCTCTGTCTCTCTCTCTCTCTCTCTCTCTCTCTCTGTCTGTCTCTCTCTCTCTTTATTTTGTTAAATCAGAAGGGAGGTACATCCTGTTCAGCTGAGCTCCTCTCCTCAGTGGAGACCACTGCCTGTGTGCTAGCCCCAGTGGGTAAAATATTCATCTTCTCTGTCCCAAGGACCACAAAAAGGATCTATGCAGTCCTCAGTATAAGTTCAGATTCTCCAACAATATATCTCACCAGGTAACCAGAAATCCCCAAGCTTGTGGCATTTCCCAGTGAGATTTCTCAAAGTCTCAGCCACATTGTGATTCCTCCAATATTCTTCAGTTTTTTCCTCAGTTTCAGTTCAGAAGCTTCACATATTCACAAGCTCCTAGCTTCTTGCTAGTTCTCCCCACCAGAGTCAGGAGTCTCTTCTCAGCTAGTGGCAGGGAACAGCTGTTATGTATGTTCAAAATGGCACCTGCTCTGTCGGCTTGTAACAGTACACCTTTGTAAAGTAATGGAGGGAAACATGTCCATCCCATCCTTTATTTTCTCCTCTAGTTTGGCTGATACACTTTTCCCCATGAAGCTTTAAGCTTTATTCTCTCTAGACTCTTTCTGTCATTTTTCACCATTGACATGGGCTACTGCAGTCTTCTCTCACCTCACTTTCCAGCACTGGTGCATAGGCTCTCAGCTATTGGAGTCCTGAACCATGGGCACCCATTCCCCCCAGGTAGGTCCACTGCATCCCTCTACTTTTGGTAGAGTTTCCTCTGCCATTTTTTTCCATAACTCTTCCCTGAGACCATGATATCTCCACTTTTTAAAAAATATCTTCTCCTGGACTAGAGCAGTAAGCTCCCTCCCTACTCAGCCATCTTGGAACCCAACATTCTTTTGAAATGTATCCTTAGACATTAAGATTCCTTTACCCCAGAGCTTATTCTTTTAAAAAAAAGATTTATTTATTTATTTATTTATTTATTTATTTATTTATTTATTTATTTATTTATTTAAAAGGTAGAGTTACATAGAAAAAGGGAGAGATAGAGACAGATACTTCATCTGCTGGTTCACTCCCCACGTGGATCAATGCCCAGGGCTGAGCCAGTCCACAGCCAGGATCTAGGAGCTTATTCTGGGTCTCACATGTGGGTACTGGGGTCCAATCATTTGGGCCATCTTTCACTGATTTTGCAGTGTATTAGAAGGGAGTTGGGTTGCATATGGAGCAGTTGGGACAGGAACAAGTGCCCATATGGGATGCTGGCACTGCAGATGGCAACTTAACCTGCTATGCCACAGCACCAGCCTTGAACCGCAGAGGTTAAATTAAAAAAATGCCCAATAGTTTTGCATCAGAAAACTGGCCTTTGGAGGGGAATGTTAACTACAATACCATCTCTGTTGTGCATGACGATCCCAAACCTCAGTGAAGGTAGAAAAGACAAATGATATCCTTTAATGACATCTGAGGAGGCTATCTCAGAAGAATCACCTCCCTCAGTAAATCTGAAACTGATAACAAAAATTCACATTAAAACTGCTCCCTTCAGATTTAGGCCTAAGCTCTTTAAAGAAGTGATATGGTAAAACTTTCTTGCTAATGATCTAATACAGAGCAAATCATTAATTTTGTTAAATTTGTAGTCAAATTGGCTATGTTCCAATAAACTCTTTTGCAATTGCCTGAAAAACTGCTTAGAACTTTAGAAGGCTGAAATTCAATCCTGGAGACTTGGTATTAATAAAAGTCCTCTTTAGCCACTTTCCTTCTCTCTCTGAATCCTGGAAGGTACCTTTCATGCTATCTATCCATTACTTCTGCAGTAAATGTTGTAGGCCATGATGGCTGGACCCATCATGCTAGAGTATAAGTCTGGATCTCTTCAGTCCCTGAATATGTGACTATATAAGACAACCCTTTGCCTGAAAATAGCGAGAATAATTGCTCATGTAAAGCCTCCCAGGGATTCAAGCTACTGTTTAAGAAGACATCATCTTCAGGATAAATAACTAGAAGTCATAAAATTCCAGGTAGCACTCCCTATAAGTCCATTAAGGACATCCATATTCTACCAGGAAACCTTTTTTTTAAAACTTTTATTTAATAAATATAAATTTCCAAAGTACAACTTTTAGATTATAGTGGCTTTCCCCCCATAACCTCCCTCCCACCTATAACCTACCCAACTACCACTTCCTCTCCCATCCCATTCTTCCTCCAGATTCATTTTCAATTATCTTTATATACAGAAGATCAACTTAGTTTATACTAAGTAAAGATTTCAACAGACTGAACTATGGGGAAACCCACAGAAGTCTCAAAAAGAGTCACTGATCACTGCTTACTTGGAAAGGAGGTGAACTGTGGAAACACCACAGTAAAACATTGAGTTAAAAAGTTACCACTGGCCACAAAATAAAAGTAAAGTGGAATTATTCATAATAAGTCAGGAGCTGAGGCAATGCCTAACAGCTGTTAGGGAGACACCCCTAATCACACCAAGCAGACATCTCTGGTCAGTCAGATAACAGTGTGCTATGGACAATGCCCTCCTACCCACACTGACTGGACCGTTCAAACAACTGCAAGAAAGGTGAGAACAGCATTGATTGGACAATAAGTTGGAGGATGGCAAGCTGGAGGACTGCTGGAAAATGAGGATAAAAAGGGGAAGCCCTTGCACCACTCTCCATACTCTTGGGGATCATGGCCTGGTATGTGTGAACCTCTGGATCTCCACACATCTGGAGCTGAAGAGGCAGCCCGTTACTCTGCATGGAGCAGGTAATGGCACAAGCCAACCTGGAGAGCTGTCCCTGAGCTGTAACTCCACTGCCTGTGGGTGTGTGTGTGTGCATGGGCCCAGTGCATGTGAACCTCTGGATCTCCTTGCACTTGGAGCTGAAGAGCCAGCTCACTAGATTTTGCTACACAGCACAAGGTGACAACAGGATCAAGAGGCCAGTAGAGCTGCTGCATTGCTGCCTTGCCACCGTGCCTGACCAGCCAGGATACCGCCTCACAGCATTGCCTGGAGTCCTTATCAGCCTGCTGCCAGACCTGTCCACAGAGCTGGACCAGGCCTCTCAGCAGGGGACCTCCCCAACTTCTCGCCTGGCCGTCCACCTGGTAACTTTGAGCCTACTGCCCAGAGTGACAGCCTTCCCATGACTTCCTGCCTGTAAGTGACTGACCCAAGATCCGTCTCTGCCAAGACATGGTCCTCTGGACCTTGAACACTGACACTCTTAGTCGTGACCATGATATGAGCCTTGAAAACACAGCTTTTGGCCGGCGCCATGGCTTAACAGGCTAATCCTCCACCTTGCGGCGCCGGCACACCGGGTTCTAGTCCCGGTTGGGGTGCCGGATTCTATCCCAGTTGCCCCTCTTCCAGGCCAGCTCTCTGCCATGGCCCGGGAAGGCAGTGGAGGATGGCCCAAGTCCTTGGGCCCTGCACCCGCATGGGAGACCAGGAGAAGCACCTGACTCCTGGCTTCGGATCAGTGAGATGCGCCGGCCACAGCAGCCATTGGAGAGTGAACCAACGGCAAAAAGGAAGACCTTTCTCTCTGTCTGTCTCTCTCTCTCACTGTCCACTCTGCCTGTCAAAAAAAAGAGAAAACACAGCTTTTACAAGTAGTGTTAGTCATGTGTAATATAATATAACTATGCTTTGACCCTAAGTTTTGACCCTATGCAAGGTATCTTCAAATAATGTTAGAGACCTTGATGTACATACACTATTATAATTGGATAGCCCTCAAAATTACTTTAACTGTATACTGTGATCTGTGGATTAATGAATAAGTTCAAGTTGTATTATTGATATTGATATTAATGGTATTGATTCCATAGCCCTCTAGTCATTAAGGAGATTGTGCTACTCTAATAGTTAAGTATTACAGTAAGTAAATTAAGTAGAAGATAAGTAGTTATGTTAAGCTAAGTAGTTACGTTAAGCTAAGTAGCTAAGTTAAGTAGTTAAGCCATGGTTAAGTAGTGGTGTCAAGTTTATTGACAAGTGTATTAAATAGTATAGATGCATAAGTATATTAATATTGATAAGTGTATTGACCTCAATGAGCATGCTGATGAGTAGTGTGATAAAAAATAAAAAAACCTAGGCCGGCGACGCGGCTCACTAGGCTAATCCTCCACCTTGTGGTGCCGGCACACCAGGTTCTAGTCCTGGTCGGGGCACGGATCCTGTCCCGGTTGCCCCTCTTCCAGGCCAGCTCTAAGCTGTGGCCAGGGAGTGCAGTGGAGGATGGCCCAAGTGCTTGGGCCCTGCACCCCATGGGAGACCAGGAGAAGCACCTGGCTCCTGCCATCGGATCAGCGCAGTGCGCCGGCTGCAGCACGCTACCACGGTGGCCATTGTAGGGTGAACCAATGGCAAAAGGAAGACCTTTCTCTCTGTCTCTCTCTCACTGTCCACTCTGCCTGTCAAAAATAAAAAAGTAAAAAAAAATAAAAAAAATAAAAAAACCCTGGTGTGTCAGCAATAAAATCTCTCATTGGAAAGACAGTCTCTTTTTAAAAAAAATTTTTTTATTTAGTAAATATAAATTTTACAATGGCTTCCTCCCCCCCATAATTTCCCTCCCACTCGCACCTCCCCCATCTCCCACTCCCTCTTCCAGTCCATTCACATCAAGATTCATTTTCAATTATCTTTATATACAGATCGATTTAGTATATATTAAGTAAAGATTTCATCAGTTTGCACCCACACAGAAACACAAAGTGTAAAAATACTGTTTCAGTACTAGTTATAGCATCACTACACATTGGACAACCCATTAAGGACAAATCCCACATCAGAATAAGTACACAGTGACTCCTATTATTGATTGAATAATTTGACACACTTGTTTATGGCGTCAGTAATCTTCCCAGGCTCTAGTCATGAATTGCCAAGGCTATGGAGGCCTTTTGAGTTCACTGACTTTGATCTTATTCTGACAGGGTCATAGTCAAAGTGGGAGTCCTCTCCTCCCTTCAGAGAAAGGTACCTCCTTCTCTGATGGCCCCGTTCTTTCCACTGGGATCTCACTCACAGAGATCTTTCATTTAGGTCTTCTTTTTTATATGCCTAAAATGCTCTCATAGGCTCTACAGGCAGATCCAAATGCCTTAAGGGCTGATTCTGAGGCCAGAGTGCTATTTAGGACATCTGCCATTCTATGAGTCTACTGTGTATCCCAATTCCGATGATGTATTGTTCTCTCCCTTTTTGATTCTAGCAGTTAGTATTAGCAGACACTAGTCTTGATTGTGTGATCCCTTTGACTCTTAGACCTATCAGTGTGATCAATTGTGAACTGAAATTGATCACATGAACTAGTGAAATGGCATTGGTACATACCACCTTGAGGGGGTTGTATTGGAATACCCTGGCACATTTCTAACTCCACCATTTGGGGCAAGTCTAATTGAGCATGTCCCGAATTGTACATCTCCTCCTCTCTTATTCCCACTCATATATTTAACAGGGATCACTTTTCAGTTAAAATTTAAACACCTAAGAATAATTGTGTGTTTATTACAGAGTTCAACCACCAGTACTAGAACAAAAAAAATACTAAAATGGATAAAGTATTACATTGTACATCAACAGTCAGGACAAAAGCTAATCAAGTCTCTGTTTCTCATAGTTTCCATTTCACTTCAACAGATTTCCCCTTTCGTGCTCAGTTAGTTGTCACTGATCAGAGAGAACATATGATATTTTTCTCTTTGGGACTGGCTTAATTCACTCAGCATAATGTTTTCCAGATTCCTCCATCTTGTTGCAAATGACTGGATTTCATTGTTTTTGACTGCAGTACAGAAAAGCCTTATAGACCTTAACAGACTCCCAAACTGCTCTGCCTAATTAATATGTTACCCTTCTCCCATTCTTTCCTTGTTATACCTCATTGCCCCACCTCCCTCTTGGGGAGAGACACACTCTACCGTTTTGGTGCTCAGGTGGTTTTTACCCTTCAGACTATGGCCGTGTCCTCCAGTTCACCTTTGCCTCCCTTTTTACTATTCCTCTCTCAAGATAACCTGGTCCCAGCCACCCTACCCACATCAGAACCCCTGTCCACAGTCAACCTCACAGCCCACCCCCTGGAAAAACTATATTAGACCCCCATCCCAGACACACAGTCTCTTTTTCCTTTGCCACCCCTTCACTCCGGTCTGTTGGGTGTTCCCCAATAAACCCTTTCCCTTACTCTGGTGTTTGGCATATTTTGTGATGGTTAACATTAATATATATAGCAGTTTTATCTAATATACCACAGCACCAGCCCTGCAAATATTTTTATTAAACCTTGTTTTATGCTTTTTTTTAAACTAGTGGTTAAGAAAGTTATATTACTATAGGTTCAATGATCTGTGATTGCTTCAAAATTTTCTGTATATGGGTGAACTGCTCAGTTTTCCATTCAATTATTATTTATACCATTGCCTATAGTCTCAGTCTCTCTGAACTAGTCTTTTGCCTTTTACTGGTTAAAGTTGTTCCTTGGTGAAGCATTAAGCCATGGCTGTAATGCAATTTTTTAAATGTAAACACCTTTGTTTTTAGTTTTTTATCACTGTAAAGAAAAGAGATTTCATGCATTCCACAGGAACAGGCCCAAGAAAAAATACGTTATCTCAAAAGCCACAAAAGAAAGAAGGAAAAAGGAAGGAAGGAAAGAAAGAAAAAAGAAAGAGAAAAGAGGGGAAGGAAGGGAGGGAGAAGTAAAATTTCATCCTTTTATTAGATTTCATCCATGAACTATACTGACTGTTAAAAATTAATTAAAATCTAAAAATAATAACAAAGCAAAAATTAATAAGAAAGGTGCATTGCCAGTATCTTGCTTTGGGTGATTTAATCATTTGCCAATAAACCATGCACCAAGAAATTCTCTGTGTGCAATTGCAGTACCTCAACAATGTGATGCCATAAATTTTATTTTTTTGACAGGCAGTTAGACAGTGAGAGAGAGAGATAGAGAGAAAGGTCCTCCCTCCATTGGTTTGCCCCTGAAATGGCCACTAAGGCTGGTGTACCATGCTGATCCAAAGCCAGGAGCCAGGTGCTTCTGGTCTCCCATGGGGTGCAGGGCCCAAGGACCCACTGCACTCCTGGGCCACAGCAGAGAGCTGGACTCGAAGAGGGGCAACTGGGACAGAATCCGGCGCCCCAACCGGGACTAGAACCTGGGGTGCTGGTGCTGCAGGCGGAGGATTAGCCTAGTAAACTGTGGCTTTCTACGGCCAATGCCATAAATTTTGTTAAAAACCAGCTGCTGCCTGTTTAATGAGTTCCTTAATGGTCTTGATTCTGAATACAGTGATCTTGTTTATCACTGTGAAGCATGATGGTTGAGTCATGGAACATGTTCCTAAGGTTTCAAGGACTGAATTCAAGCCTGATATAAGGAAAACTTGTCAGAGAGCTCACTGATAAAAAATGGCTGTGGACCTAACATTCATTGTGGTCATTTCCAAGGACTTCTCAGAAATGAACATCGAGCTACAAGTCTCCAACCAGTTTCTCAGCTCCCCGCTTTCTATTGTAAGACCCCTTAAGCAGGCGTCCCACAAACCGGACCCCAGAAACACAGACTCCACTCCAATCGATGCAAAGGCAAGAGGAAAGTTTATTTCATTTGCAAATGGGCCGTCTCAGCAGCACCCTCTGGTAGGGTGCAGAGAGAGAGAGCGGCCCCGAATAATAGCTTTACAGAGTATTTAAAACTAAAAACCACAGTATTAGCATACTTAATTGTGTTACAACTCTATTGGGCAAGCTACAGGTTACTAGCATTTTATTGGGTAAGTTAATGGTTGCTAGGTAAGGGGCTTAGGAAGGGGGTCGTGGGCAGTTTCTTCTTATCAGCTGAAGCAAGCAAGGACGAGGATGGCAGTACAGAACCTTATTGTAACTCTTTTCCGGACTCCTGCAAATGTTATCGCGTGAGACAGTTACACAGAGCAGTTTCACAAGGCAGTTTCCCAAGGTTATTCTGCAGGCAGGTGGAGACACAGTTATCTTAAGGAATGGCTACTGTCAGCAGCCAAACTTTTTAACCCTTGCTAAAATTATTTTAATATTTACTTTTAGCAGGGGTCTTATATTCCCTCCTCTTCTTTTTGTACTAATTTTAATCTTAAAATTTTAGGGGACACTCGTGTTTCCGTAACCTGTCTCCATGGTATCTTCTGTTTTTAGGCTCTGATATTGCTGGGTTAGTATTAGGGCCTGAGTGATAGATAACCTATCTCAGATGAATTGAAGAAGCCTATTGAGAATGCAGGGCCCGAAGGTTAGGATTAACAGAAGTATGATTAAGGGGCCTGTAATAGTGGAAAGTAAAGTAGTTAGCCAAGGGGACTTATTGTACCATCCTTCAAACCATCCTTGGGCCGCATCTCGTTCCCTTTTCCGTTGGTTGAGCCTTTCCTCTAACTTTTTCATGGTGTTTTTAACCACGCCTGAATGATCAACATAAAAACAGCACTCTTCACCTAGAGCAGCACACAAGCCTCCTTCCTTCATAAACAATAGTTCTAAGCCCCTCCTGTTTTGCAAGGCCACCTCAGACAGGGAAGTAAGAGACTCTTGTAGGTCTAAAACACTTTTTTGTAAGTCTCGAATGTCTTGGTCTACAGCCTTTTGAAGAGCTACCAGTTTAGCATCTCCCTGAATGAGTGCAGTAGTCCCTGTACCTACTCCAGCCGCCACCCCAGCAGCAAGCAACATTCCCAATGTTACCGCTGTCACCACCTCACGACAATGTCGAGTTAGGGTGGCATGTTACTTTAGGGAGCACTTGGACTAGGACACAGAAATCATTGGTCTGACTCAAAACATGAGCTGACATGCAGGAGGTGAGCCCCTGTGAGCACGCCCACCACAAACCGTCAGGTGGTATCAGGTATTCGTCCGAGTTCAGTTTAGTATTATTAGTGGTGGTGCAGAGGTGTCTGTGGGAGGAGGGTGGGTGTCCTATGCAAGTGCCAGCCCCCGAGACCTCAGTTAATGTCAGAGCAGGTTGGAGGGTGCATTGGACATGGAGACTAGACTGGTAATAGGTAGCATTTGTGGCAAACCCTTCATAGTAAGGGGAGCTGATGGCCATGCATAGCCAGCATGACTTAGTCAGGTTAGGGTTGGTATTGTTTAGTGCAGATAATGCTCCTGCCACTAGGCTGTACAGATTCTCAAAACTAGATGGTCCTGGCTGGTCCGCACTGGCCCTGCCCTCTTGAGGCGTCAAAGAGGGAGAGGGTGAAGACACTGGGGGACGGCGACTAGTCCCTTTCTGCTCGATTTGCGGGGTCTCGGTGGATACCCTTTTTTCCCCACTGACAACAGAGGGATTTGGCAGTCTCACTGGGACTCGATCAGCAACCGGTGGTTTAGCTATTGGTCTGAACACCGGCCCTAACTTCTGATTTGGACCCACGGTGACCGAGTTGGTCAGTGTGGCCTGGAGTTTTACAGTGAACCAGAGTCCGAAATCACCGCCAGAAGCATAATACCTTAACCCCAGGTCCTGCCCTTCATCCACTCAGTGACGGTGTTTGGGTCTCGGCCCCTACTAGTAAAGGTGATGTTAAGAGGATTACACTCGGGTTGACTCTTACTACACAAATTAGGGTTTTTATCACACCCTTGTACTCCCTTTGGGGTGAAGTTATGGTGTGCAGTTATCCAATCCCAGCTAGAGGAGGGTTTCCAATATGCATGACCCGTAGTCTCACATCCCCAAGCTTTACAGTACAAGGACTCTGGCCCACCACATCGCCACCTAAGCTCCAGGCTTCTACCATCCTTGGGGCACACGTAAAACTCATGTTGCCGTAAGCGGCACCTTTTACTTTTCCACCCACACCCCGCATCTGACATGAGCGATGGATTACTCCCTATACCCTGTGCTCTGTTGTCGTTGGTGCTTTTTAAGTCCCCCAAGCCTGGTATGTCCCAAGTGTCTAGTCCTACGGCCAATTGACAAACATCCGGGTAAAGGGAGGGCCACCATGAGCCCAGTGGCGCTATGGAGGTTGTGCTCCATGCCTCCCTCCCAGTAGTTGACAGTACCTGCCATGTGAAGGTTTGAGGAATATGTGGGTTTCGCACAGCCAGGCTACAAGGTAGTAGGGTCATATACAATAATACTAAACAGTTTTTAAAAGTCTTATCTTGAGGGGATTTTGAGTGTGCTGTAGTCTCCATTCTGGTGCTGGCTCATTGGCAGGGCTGTCGGTCTCTTGATTCTGTTTGGCTACCGCCTTCTTGACGTGCGACACGTGAATCCAAGCGGCGATCCTGTCCACCTTTATCGCCGTTGGTGTGGTCAGCAGTACCGTGTAAGGTCCTTTCCAGCGCAGCTCAAGCGTCTTAATCTGGTGCCGGCGGATGTAGACGGTGACCCCAATCTGGAACGAGTGTGGGAGCATGGGGCACTTGGACCGATACGCGGCAGTCAGCTGCTTCCCTATATGCTTGTGAATCAGCTGCAAGGCACGGAAGTGAGTCTGCAAAGTAGGGGATGTTGCAAAAGAGTCAATACTGGGTCCCAACAAATCTGCTGCGGGTGGAGGCTCTCCATACAATATTTCATAGGGTGTTAGTCCACATACAGAAGGTGTGTTACGGGCCCTAAACAAGGCCATCGGCAGCAATTCGACCCAGTCTCTAGTGCCAGTCTCCACTATTAATTTAGTCAAGGTCTCTTTAATTGTCCTGTTCATACGTTCTACCTGGCCTGAACTCTGGGGTCTATACGCACAATGCAATTTCCAATCAATCCCCAGCACGTTGGCCACCAACTGACTTACCCAGGAGACGAAGGCGGGCCCATTGTCCGACCCCAATACCTTAGGTAGGCCGAACCGCGGGAAGATTTCTTCTAATAGTTTCTTAACCACGACTTGTGCCGTCTCCTTCTTCACTGGGAATGCTTCAGGCCAACCGGAAAAGGTGTCTATGAACACTAGAAGGTACTTAATTCCATATTTGCTTGGGTGGACCTCGGTGAAATCTACCTCCCAATTGACTCCAGGCCTAGTTCCCCATATTCGTACTCCTTCAGGTATTTTAGAACATCTGGGATTCACCTTGGCGCATGGGATGCAGGCCTCTATGGTTTGTTTTACCACTGTATCCAGTCCCAATAAAAAATGAGAAATCTCCTCCCTATCCAGCAAGGCTTTTAGTTTCTTATACCCTAGGTGTGTCCATCTGTGTAGATCTTGCACTAGTCTCCTAGTTTCTTTTTTTGGCAACACAATTTTGTCCTGTATTTTCCAATTTTTAGTGGCCTCATCATATGTTCCCCCTAACTTTTGTATGGCTGCCACATCCTGTTCCGTATAAGTCCATCCCTGTTGCCGGCTGGGGGAATCCTGCGCGTCAATGTTTAACACACTGCTACCCAGGGCGCTGGTCCTGGCCACCTCATCTGCCATCCGGTTACCCTGTGCCACCGGGTCCTCTCCTTTCTGGTGGCCTGGGCAATGCATGATGCTCACCTTCTTTGGCAGGAAGAGGGCTTGTAGGAGGTCTAGGATCTCCTGCTTATTTTTGATTTCTCTGCCTCCTGAAGTCAGCAATCCCCTTCTCTTATATATTTCACCATGCACATGTGCAGTGGCAAAGGCGTACTGACTGTCCGTATAAATGTTTACCCTCTTTCCTTTTGCCTGCTCTAGGGCCTGAGTTAGCGCTATCAACTCAGCTTTCTGTGCTGAAGTGCCTGGTGGCAAGGCAGAGGCCCAAACAACAGCCTTCCCGTCGACCACCGCCACCCCTGCCCTCCTCTCACCTTGATGGAGGAAGCTGCTGCCATCCGTATACCAGGTGTACTCTGCATCTGGCAGGGGCTGATCTGTCAAGTCCTCATGGGCCCCATGGACTTCGGCCAACACCTGTTGGCAGTTATGGCTGACCTGCGTTTGGCCTCCTGGTTCCGGCAGCAGAGTGGCAGGGTTGAGAGAGGCTGTCGTTCCAAACCGGATGCGCTCGGGGTTGAGCAACATCGCCTGGTAGTGGGTAACTCTGGCATTTGATAGCCATCGATCAGGTGGCTGACGTATGACCGTCTCAATGGCATGAGACGTCACTACGGTCAGCGGCTGTCCCAATGTCAGTTTGTCAGAGTCTTTTACAATCATGGCCACTGCCGCTATCATGCAGAGACATGGAGGCCACCCAGAGGTGACACTGTCCAATTTCTTTGAGAAATAGGCCACCGGCCTCTTCCAAGGTCCCAATTTTTGGGTCAGGACTCCCTTTGCAATCCCCCCTCTTTCGTCTATATAGAGGGTAAATGGCTTGTTGGGGTCAGGCAGGCTCAGTGCGGGGGCTTCCAAGAGGGCCTTTTTCAGTCTATCGAAGGCCAGTTGCTGTTCTTCTCCCCATATGTAGGGGGAATTGACCCTCGTGAGGGGATATAGGGAGGCCGCAATTTCCGCAAACCCAGGAATCCACAGGCGACAGAAGCCGGCCACTCCCCAAAAATTCCCTCAACTGGCGTGGGTTTTTGGGTGGGGGTATAAGTGCCACCGCCTGTTTACGCCCCTCCGTTAGCCACCTCCTGCCCCCTTCCAATTTATAGCCCAGGTAGACTACCTGTCGGGCACATAGTTGGGCCTTTTTAGCAGAGGCGCGATATCCCAGCTCACCTAGCCTTTGGAGCAGGGATTCCGTACCTTGTTTACAGTCTGCTTCGGTTTCTGCTGCCAGGAGTAAGTCATCCACGTACTGTAAGAGAGTCCATTGAGGGTTACTCACCCTGAAGCTTGCCAAGTCATGATGTAAGGCCTCATCAAATAGTGTGGGCGAATTTTTAAATCCTTGAGGAAGTCTTGTCCAAGTCAATTGCCCTGAAAATCCAGTCTCCGGGTCCTTCCACTCGAAGGCAAACAAGGGTTGGCTCTGGGGGCTCAACCTCAGACAAAAGAAAGCATCTTTCAAATCTAACACCGTATACCAGGTGCGCGACGGGGGCAAGGTACTTAGCAAGTTGTACGGATTTGGCACTGTCGGGTGAATGTCTTCAACCCGACGATTTACCTCGCGTAAGTCCTGCACAGGTCGGAAGTCATTGGTGCCTGGTTTCCGTACCGGCAGTAAGGGTGTGTTCCAGGGGGATTGGCAAGGCTTTAATATTCCCAAGTCCAACAGTCTCTTAATGTGGGGCCGAATCCCATCCTTTGCTTCCTTGGTCATAGGGTACTGCCGTACAGATATTGGTTTAGCCGTAGGCTTTACATTTACTATTATGGGTGGATGCTGAATTGCTAATCCTATTCCTCCGGTCTCTGCCCAGGAACCCGGAAATTTTTCTATCCACTCAGGGGCTAGCGGGGCCTCTATTTCCTTTCTGTCATATAGATGATGTTCATCTTCCAATTGAAGAGTCAATACTTGTAGGGGACGCCCCCTAGGGTCTGCTAATGAGGCCCCTTCCTTCTGGAAGTGGATCTGGGCTCCCACTTTGGATAGTAGGTCTCTTCCTAGTAAGGGGTATGGACAGTCTGGTACTAGGAGAAATGAGTGGGTGACTCGGCCGGTGGCCCAGGTCTACCTGGCGTTCTCTGGTCCATTGGTACATTTTTCCTCCAGTCGCTCCCTGGACAAATGAAGTTTTTGAGCTAAGGGGGCCAATATTTTTGTTTAAGACAGAGTGCTGAGCTCCGGTGTCCACTAGGAATGTGACTGGCCTGCCTCCCACTCTCAAGGTTACCCGGGGCTCAGGGGGAGGCTCCTGGCCCTGACCCCCCTAGTCATCGTCCTCCTCCAGGTGAAGGACTGGAATGTCTGTCTCCTTTTTTCTTCTGGTGGCATTTTTATTTGGACAGTCCCTGGCCCAGTGTCCTTTCTCCTTGCAATACACACACTGGTCTCGTCCTATCCGCGGTCTATTATTGTCTCCTGGGTATTTCCCTGTCTGACCTCTACCATAATCTGACCTATCTTGTCTATTTGATTTGTTTACTGCGGTGACCAAGATTTTAGCTAGTTCCTTATTTTTCTTTTTATCTCTCTGATCCTGTTCCTTCTGCATTCTTTCCTCTTTTTCCTCCTTAGTTTCTCTCTTATTAAAAATTCTCTCTGCTTCTTTTAAGAGGTCCTGCAATGTACAGCCCTGTAGGCCCTCCAGCCTCTGCAGCCGCGTTCGGATGTCTGGGGCCGATTGGCCAATGAAAGACATTATTACATCCGACTGTCGGTCAGGGGCCTGGGGGTCAAACGGGGTGTACATTCGGTATCCCTCCATTAACCTCTCCAGAAACCCCGCCGGGGATTCTTCATTACCTTGGGTTATGGCACGTACCTTAGCCAAATTAGTGGGGCATCTCCCTGCCCCTCTGAGACCTGTCAGGAGAATCTGGCAATAGAGACGAAGTCGTTCCCTACCGGCTGCCGTACTGAAATCCCAATCTGCTCTAGTCAACGGGAATGCTGCATCAATCTCATTTGGCAGCTGGGTGGGTTGACCGTTGTCCCCCGGAACATTTTTCTGAGCCTCCATGAGAACTCGCTGTCTCTCCTCCATGGTCAGGAGAGCCTGCAGGAGCTGCTGGCAGTCATCCCAAGTCGGTTGGTGGGTTAAAAGAATAGATTCAATTAATCCTGTCAAAGCCTGTGGGTCTTGAGAAAAAGGTGGGTTATGGGTTTTCCAATTGTACAAATCTGAGGCTGAGAATGGCCAGTATTGCATCTGATCCCCCACTGAGCGAAGTGGGAAAGCCTGAGCCTCCCACTTGCCGTCCTCACTCCCCCCTCCCCGAAGCAGATGCAGCCTGGCACTCATGGGGGTCGAACGAGCCGGGGGGTCCTCCTCCCTTTCTCCCTGCATAGAATCCGGGGAAGGTGCCATAGGCCTTCTTGGGAGGGGTGCGTAAGGTGGTGGGGTGTCAAAAAGCAAAAGATCGGCCGGCGCCGCGGCTCACTAGGCTAATCCTCCGCCTTGCGGCGCCGGCACACAGGGTTCTAGTCCCGGTCGGGGCACCGATCCTGTCCCGGTTGCCCCTCTTCCAGGCCAGCTCTGTGCTGTGGCCAGGGAGTGCAGTGGAGGATGGTCCAAGTCCTTGGGCCCTGCACCCCATGGGAGACCAGGATAGGCACCTGGCTCCTGCCATCGGATCAGCGCGGTGCGCCGGCCGCAGCGCGCTACCGCGGCGGCCATTGGAGGGTGAACCAATGGCAAAAAGGAAGACCTTTCTCTCTGTCTCTCTCTCACTGTCCACTCTGCCTGTCAAAAATAAATAAATAAAATTTAAAAAAAATTAAAAAAAAAAAAAAGCAAAAGATCCTCCTGCCCGCCCGGGAGGACTGAGGGTTTCTTGATTTTGAGGGAGTTTAACTCCTTCAATGGGTAAAGGGTCGAGGTGGGGCCAACTGACGGAGATCCACCCTGATCTGCAGGTTTCGGTAACAGGGGTGTCACGGATGGAGGCGCGGGTTTGACGCTCGGCTCCGCCACAATCCTGTTAGTAAAGAGAAAAGGTTTCACCCATTTTGGGGGGTTCTGCGCCAGGTCCTCCCACACAAAGATGTAAGGCACTTGGTCCAGGTGCCCTTCTTTTCCTTCTTTACAGACCTGGCTCTTCACCTGCAAGATAATACGAGAGTCAAAAGTCCCATCCCGTGGCCACCCGATATTGAAGGCTGGCCAGTCGGTGGTGCAGAAGACCATCCAGTTTTTCTTCCGCACTTCCACAGACAAGTTCTGGGCCCGCTCTCGGACCTCCTTCCAATGATCTAAAGTGAGGCTCAAAGGCGTAGTTAGTCCCTGTCCCATGTTAACGACAAAAGGCAAGTAAACTATAACACAGAACACAATCAGAAGACACACGAACACACTGTGCGCGACAATGGAACGAGACAAAACTGAAACCAAAACTCCAGATGGGAGCGGCTGCCTAGCCAGCCTCACCCGGGGAAGGAGGAAGACGAAGTCCTTTCCTTCTTCCCAGCCAGGTGGGAGCGGCTGCCTAGCCAGCCTCTCCCAGACCACCGCTGGAGCGTCCTCCAGGTCTTGAGCCAGGGGTCCTGGACACGTCTGTCCCTTCCTACTACTGGCTCTCCACTCTTTCGGCGCCTAGCACCCGGACGCCTAGCGCCTGTACAGACAAACAATAGAACACACAAAAATATATATAAAACAGAAAAGACTTACCTCCGATTGGGAGATGGAGGGTGGATCTGGGGTGCCAATTTCCTGGCCAACGCACCAAGAAATGTAAGACCCCTTAAGCAGGCGTCCCACAAACCGGACCCCAGAAACACAGACTCCACTCCAATCGATGCAAAGGCAAGAGGAAAGTTTATTTCATTTGCAAATGGGCCATCTCAGCAGCACCCTCTGGTAGGGTACAGAGAGAGAGAGCGGCCCCGAACAATAGCTTTACAGAGTATTTAAAACTAAAAACCACAGTATTAGCATACTTAATTGTGTTACAACTCTATTGGGCAAGCTACAGGTTACTAGCATTTTATTGGGTAAGTTAATGGTTGCTAGGTAAGGGGCTTAGGAAGGGGGTCATGGGCAGTTTCTTCTTATCAGCTGAAGCAAGCAAGGACGAGGATGGCAGTACAGAACCTTATTGTAACTCTTTTCCAGACTCCTGCAAATGTTATCGCGTGAGACAGTTACACAGAGCAGTTTCACAAGGCAGTTTCCCAAGGTTATTCTGCAGGCAGGTGGAGACACAGTTATCTTAAGGAATGGCTACTGTCAGCAGCCAAACTTTTTAACCCTTGCTAAAATTATTTTAATATTTACTTTTAGCAGGGGTCTTATACTATGGTGAAGTCATTTGAAACGAAATTAAGAATATGAGAAGTGTAAATGGAAAAGAGTAATGGTGCGTTTCCCCACTGTATAAGTACAAAAGCTTTCCTTGACACTTAAAATGCTCTTGAATGTGCAAAAGGAATTGAGGCATTCAGTGAAATGTTCAAGCATGTGAAAAGTAAATAAATAAAATTGAACATGCTTGCTTCATTCTCCCATGTGCGACCAGCTGATGTGCCTGATACCCTACCATGTCAAACCATTCAGCTGCAAAGTGATGGTGAGTGACACACTAAGTACAACAACCTCCCATTGCTTGAGTTCTATAAATATTACATAGCATTGATGAATTTCTCAAGTAGAGGAGACATGGATTGAAATTTACAACTGTTAGGGCTGGCAATTTTGGGCGCCAGATAAAGTCACCAACTGCAATGCAAGCACCCTCTATGGGCACCATATTGAGTCTCACCTGCCCCACTTTTGATCCAGTTCCTCACAAATGGCTGGAAAAAAGCAGCAGAAGGTGGTCCACGTCCTGGGATCGCTGCCTCCATGTGGGAGACCCATATCAAATTTCTGATTTTGGCTTGGCCTAGCCCCAGTTGCCATTGTCATCTGGGGAGTGAACAGTGAAGAAAATGGAACATTTTCTCTCTCTCTCCCCCTCTCTCCCTCTCCCTCCCTTTCTCTTTTTCTCTCTCATTCCTGCCTCCCACCCTCCCTCTTTCCCTCTGACTTTCAAATAAATAAATGAGTCTTTTACAAATAAAAATAAAAATATGCAATCTGTTCAGAACACCTTACCAGCACAAGTACTTCTTTTCAAAACTTACCATTATAAAGAGTTGACTGCACTGCAGATTGACAGACAAAAACTTTGAAAGGAAACTGCAAATAGCAACATCACTAATACCAGCTAATATCACATTCTTAACAAATAAGAAGCAGTTCTGTCAGCGGCCACTCGACAAACTAAGCGAAGACACAGTACTCGGTCTGTTCATCAGCGTTTAATGCCTTGAAGCCTTCAAGCCAAGGTAGGGAGCTTGGCTACAAGGGACCGGAGGCCGCCTTCTTGAGAGGCTCTTCAACCACCGGCCCTGAGCACAGCAAGAAACGAGTATATATACCCACAGCCCCACAAGCTCAAAGATGGTTACACAGAGTCAGTATAGCGTAACAAACAAAAGGTCACATAAAATTCAAACAACCGATAACATCAATAACATCCTGTTATGCAGTTAGAGGTCTAGAACACCTGCATATCTCAGGCAAGTCTTGGTGTAAACAGGTCGCCTTAACCCAAGGTTAGGGCTAGGTATGGAAAATTCCATATGACAGTGCTATATGTGGGGGTAGCTCCCCACACAGTTCCAGATGTCATATTTGGAGTGAGGCCAAATATAGCAGGCTAATTTTTGAGTTGCTAATTTTGTGTGGGCCAAAAAAATGATATAATAAATATCTAAATGGTTCTTGGGAGAAAAACATTCCCCATCCTCTCACCTAGCTGCTGCACCCTATTGTCTAAATGATAATCCTGCCAGAATCAACCTAAAGGATCATATATATTTACTCTTATAAGTCCTTACTAAGCAATTCTGTTGGTTTTCATCAGTACTTCTTGATGCTATTTTTATTTATTTGAAGCATTGAGTTACAGAGAGGGGTAGAGGCAGAGAGAGAGAGAGAGAGAGAGAGAGAGAGAGAGAGAGAGAGGAGAGAGAAGAGAAAGAGAGAGAGACAGAGAGAGAAAGAAAGGTCTTCCATTGCTGGTTCACTCCCAAATGTCTGGAATGGCTGAAGCTGAGCCAATCTGAAGCCAGAAGCCAGGAGCTTCCTCCTGGTCTCTCATGTGGATGCAGGGGCCCAAGGACCTGGGCCATGTTCCACTGTCTTCCAGGCACATTTAGCAGGGAGCTGGATCAAAAGTGGAGCAGCTGGGGCCCGAACCAGCACCCATATGGGATGCCAGTGCTGCACACTGGTGCTTTAACCCATGGAACCAGAGTTCTGGCCCCTCCTTATGCTATATTCCCTGATTCCTCTGATGGGCACTAAGTTCCCAAATATATATGCCAAAATCTAACCTTCTTGTCTTCTAGCTTCTCTAGCTTTATGTGTCATTTCCCTGTTTTTGTGATGGAAGATCAGCCACTCAACTCACTGATTTGACAGAGTAATACCAGCAACCTATCAAGTTTCAGTCACTGAGCCCATGACGGTAACATCTTGATGGTTGACCTTGTCACAATGGATTCCTTTTCCAGGAAAGCCAGTTTCTGAGCAACGAGGAACTACAAGTTGCCTAGAGCCCCCAGACTGACTAAAGTCCACCTGACCATCACAAACCCCCTATAACTAATCAAAGAAAAGTCACAAATATTGCTTGTCACCCAGGAACTTGTACATAAACTGAACAGGTACATCTCAGTCTTAACTTCAACCTCTGAGAACTTTCATTCCTCACTCTTTGAGTAGCCTGGAAATTATACAATAGCTGTCTATTTCTTGCTCTGTGCTCTACAATAAGTACCTCCTTTATCTACCACCCCAGCATCAGTCATTCACCTTTATGTGGGCAAGCAGACCCAGCTTTGGGCTTTCTATAAACACTCTTCCCATCAGTTTTGGTGGTTTCTTTATATCAAAATAGAGGCCTCCTTTCTGGGGCCAGAGAGATTATTGCCTTGAGAAATTGCTTTATGACAAATGCAGTCATAATAGAATGGGTGATAACAGTTTTTTATAGCCTGCTAAGGTGTATTTTGAAAATTTAAGAAATTTTATTTATAAGCCTAAAAAAGAAAAAAAATGATGGTTTTTTACTATAATTCTACTTTGCCTCAGTACTCCCTAAGATTTGGCACTTAATACATCACTGGGTTATGAGCCTGCTTTTCTGAAGTAGCTTTATGAAACAAGGGGGTAGGTTCTGTGTATGTAAGCTCCTTTTTGCTGCCATACCAAAGCTAGTCAATATACTGAATATAAAATGGACCTAAAATAATGCTTCAAAGGTTATATTACCCAAAAAATGCCTCTTTGTGAGTAGAAATGAGTGGAATGGAGGTTTTTGTCTTCTTGGATGAAAAATTAGGAGACAGAGATGCGTGGTAAGCAAGGGATCAAGATCAAATGGCATAGGACATCCATCAGGACTCTCATTCAGATTCTGTCTAGGGAGCAGCTCAGTCCAGTTTAATGGAGAGAATACAGCTGAAAAGTCAGGTGGGCATCTCAGGGAAGCATTGAAAGCTGCTCATGCATTCTTTTTTTTGACAGGCAGAGTAGACAGTGAGAGAGAGAGAGAGAGAGAGACAGAGAGAAAGGTCTTCCTTTGCCATTGGTTCACCTGCCAATGGCTGCCGCGGCCGGTGCACCACGCTGATCAAATGGTAGGAGCCAGGTGCTTCTTCTGGTCTCCCATGGGGTGCAGGACCCAAGCACTTGGGCCATCCTCCACTGCACTCCCTGACCACAGCAGAGAGCTGGCCTGGAAGAGGGGAAACCGGGACAGAGTCCGGCACCCCGACCGGGACTAGAACCCGGTGTGCCAGCACTGCAAGGTGGAGGATTAGCCTGTTGAGCCATGGCATCAGCCTTCATGCATTCTTTATTAAGACTGGGACTTACGATGGACTGAGTACAATCTTCCAGCCATTTCTCTTACCCTTTTCCTTCTTCCCTGGGATACAGGGTTTACTGTGTGTGAAACAGGTAAAATTCCCAGTAAAAAGCAAGGACCTGGATAGGAATTTAGAGCTCCACCTCAACTACAACATATTGGCAGAGCCACCCAGGAGAAAATTAATTCCAGAAAAAGTAGCAGGGCAAGTGGAATTGAATTGGTTTCTGTCTCAGCAGAATGCAGCTACTACATCCTGAAAATCTTTCTGTTCCCCTGTCCCTCTTCTCTGAGAACTTGTGGCTCCAGAAGTTCAGCTAAAATGCCAACACCAATGCCACTGGTGTTTCTAATTTTGATAGCTTCTGGGGGAAGGAAGGCCATTTAAAACTGCTTGAGATAACGGGATTTGGGCAGAGGAAGCAAAGGAAGAGGGAGAGCAGTTTGTGAATGTTTGCTGATTGATAGGTGTTTCCAGGTTGTTCTTAATGTGTTTTTGAGGATAATTTATATTATGGGGCAAGCTGGAATTTAAGATTTTAGCAAACACAGATTGGCTACAAGTGGTAAAAAAGGTTCCATCTAGTTTTTGAATTGTGGTGTTTCCCTTGTTAAGGTCAGTGAGTGTAGTTTTCATGTGCTATCGTGATGGGTTCTGTTACCTAGTAGCCACACCACATGGTGGGAGGAGGAATGCAGGTATCCAACTTAGTGGAGGTTCCACATCCTGTGGTGAGGGGCCACTTCTGCCTTCAATATAGAGGCCTCCAGTGAAACATGTGGTCACCAAGATGGTGGCCCCAATGGGCACTTTCTGCCCCTACTGGTAGACAATCAACAGATTCCACGCCCAAGATGAGAGCCCTTTTGGGACTTGTGGCTGCCAATATGGGGGCCTCCATGGGGACCTCTGCCCTTACCAGGAGACGGGCAGCAGATTCCTTCTCCAATATGGTAACCTACATAACTAGACACCAGCTGTGTCCCTCATCAGCAATAACATGCTTTTCTCTATTTTTTTTCCATATTTATGCTATTTTTTACCACTCTAGAATGCACCCCAGACACGGGATTCTGATGTTTCCAGGGGATAGCATTTCCAGGCAATGGTGGCAAAAGAGCTCTCCATATTAGGAATACCAGAAAGCCTTGAGAGATGTAAATCTTAGATGGCAGTTAATTGCCTCCCGTGGAGTCACCAGAACATCAGTGACAGCAGTGCCTCCTAAGGTTACAAGACTCAGGCATTACAGTATAAGCTCTCTGAGAATTTTCAGGGTACAAAAGTCAAGAAATTCACTCAAAATTCTGACAACCAATTTCAACCATGCACTGCATTTATCACTCAGGAACTTTCTGGTGTGAAAGGATGCCTCCTAGATATGTTTCTTCCAATGGTGGTAACAGCCTCTGAGTTTATTTGTAGCACTGTGGAAAATCCCCAATTTTGCATGGTTATGACTACAAGTGGACTGACACTTTTATGATGGTAGCACACCATCCTAACACCAGTAGTCCTAGGTGCAGTGGTAAGAAAATTTTTATGGGGGCAACAGGATAATACCCTGGGTTGAACTGGTAGTGGAGCACTATAGCTGGCTGGTTGATACAGGGAAGTCCTATGGCAGGCTTGTCAAGACAGGGAGCCCCTAGACAACCTGGTAAAAACAGAGAGCCCACATTGGATGCAAAAAGAAACCAAATTCCATCTCTAAGTCACATGTTTAGACCTACCTGGGCTCATACCAAGCCCTGACTACATTTTGTCTTCCCAGGTAATGGAGAGACTAAGCCATGTGTAATTTCACATCCATACTCATGGACACACACCCCTAAGATGTATGCTCAATAATTGGGAAACTCTTAAACTGGATGATATAACTAAGAAGAAGCTGATTTCTCTCTATAATACTGTTTATCCAAACACAAGTTGGAAAATGGAGAAACATGGACAACAAGTGGGACTCTTTAATTCCATACTATTTCAGCACTTGACTTATATTGTAGACAACAACAGAAATGATCATAAGTTGCTTGTCATTCAAGCCTTTATATCATTACATCAGCACTTTACTCCTGAAAATGTGTGACTATATCATGCCCCCACTGTCCAAGAGGAAAAGGAGCAACCAAGAGATATGGTAGATGACCCATCAGTAAGTGGTCCTCGATCATCCCAATCTCAACTAGTTCCAATGACAGGTTCATCTCAAAAGGATACTTGATCTTCTTCGTCTTCAACACCTGACTCCTGTATCCCTTCTATCCCTGAAGACCCTCTACCTTTTAAACCTTCCTGTCCCCCTGTACCAGAGGATAGCCAACTGGAGCTACTCGTAGTGAGGCCCTGTATTGACCACAAAGGGTCGTGCATACATGTCCTGCCTGCCAGGGTTTTCAGAAAAGATAAGAATGCATATCTTCATCAGCATCTGTTTCTCACAAAATCAGAGGATGGATGGGGACTTCAACTTTGATTGATGATTTTCTCAAGCATGGACTCTTGGTCCCATGCAAGCCTCCTCATAACACTCCTATTCTTCCTGTTAGAAAACAAATGGGTGTATATAGGATGGTTCAGGACCTCTAGGTTATTTATAGCTAGTCATTATAATTCATCCTATTGTGCCAAACCCTTAGGCTTATATTGACACAGGTACCTGAATGTGATTCATTCTATAAAGCTTGAAACCTAAAGGATGGTTTCCTCTGCATCCCATTAAGCCCATAATCTCAATTTTAATGTTTTTATTTTTTATTTTATGGATTTAATATGTACAGATTTAGCAATATAATGGTACTTTCCACCCTACCTCCTTCCTGACCATGCTCCTACACTTCTTCTTCCTCCTCCTTATCCTATTACAATTCTTATTTTTATGACGCTCTATTTTTAGTTAATTTTATAATCATTAAGATAAAACCCACATTCAGTAAAGAGTTCAACACAAATAATATAAAGAAATAAAAAAACACTGTTCCTCAACAGTTTTAGCAGTTTTTTTTAATAAACCTTTGAACCTCAAGGTGCCAAATTCAGTCCTATAGATTAACTGCTAGGTACTCTCTTAGTTACCACAATCAGGGAGATCATATGGTATTTGTCTTTTGCAGACAGGTTTATTTCACTAAGTATAATGGTTTCTGTTGCATCATTGCTTGCTTTTTTATATTTTATTTAATGAATATAAATTTCCAAAGTACAGCTTATAGATTACAATGGCTACCCCCCATAAATTCCCTCCCACCCACAACCCTCCACTTTCCCACTCCCTCTTCCCTTCCATTCACATCAAGATTCATTTTCAATTCTCTTTATATACAGAAGATCAGTTTAGTATATATTAAGTAAAGATTTTAACAGTTTGCAACCACATAGCAACACAAAGTGAAAAATATTGTTGGAGTACTACTCATAGCATTAAATCACAATGTACAGCTCATTAAGGACAGAGATCCTACATGATATTTTTTAAAAAATTGATTAATTTTTTTCCAGGCCAGCTCTCTGCTGTGGCCAGGAAGTGCAGTGGAGGATGGCCCAAGTGCTTGGGCCCTGCACCCCATGGGAGACCAGGAGAAGCACCTGGCTTCTGCCATCGGATCAGTGCGGTGCGCCAGCCGCAGTGCGCCAACCGCGGAGGCCATTGGAGGGTGAACCAACGGCAAAGGAAGACCTTTCTCTCTGTCTCTCTCTCACTGTCCACTCTGCCTGTCAAAAATAAATAAAGAAATAAATAAAAAGAGATTTTAAAAAATTGTTTAATTTTCTATGCAATTTCCACTTTAACACAAAGTTTTTGTTTCTCATTTTCAATTATCTTTATATACAGAAGATCAATTCAGTATATACTAAGTAAAGATTTCACCAGTTTGCACCCACGCAGAAACACAAAGTGTAAAAATAAAGTTTCAGTGCTAGTTATAGCATTACTTCACATTGGACAACACATTAAGGACAGATCCCATATGAGACGTAAGTACACAATGACTCCTGTTGTTGATTTAACAATTTGACACTCTTGTTTATGGTGTCAGTAATCTCCCTAGGCTCTAGTCATGAGTTTCCAAGGCTATGAAAGCCTTCAGGGTTTGCCAACTTCGATATTATTCCAACAGGGTCATAGTCAAAGTGTAAGTTCTCTCCTCCCTTCACAGAAAGGTACCTCCTTCCTTGATGGCCCTGTGCTTTCCACTGGGATAACACTCGCTGAGATCCTTCATTTAGGTCTTCTTCTTCTTCTTCTTTTTTCCCCCAGCGTGTCTTGGCTTTCCATGCCTAAAATACTCTCATAGGCTCTTCAGCCAGATCCAAATGCCTTAAGGGCTGATTCTGAGGCCAGAGTACTATTTAGGATATCTGGCATTCTATGAGTCTGCTGTGGCTCCCCCTTCCCATGTTGGATCCTTCTCTCCCTTTTTTTTGGTTTTATCAGTTAGTATCAGCAGACACTAGTCTTGTTTGTGTGATCCCTTTGACTCTTAGATCTATCAGTGTGATCAATTTTGAACAGAAATTGATCACCTGGACTGGTGAGATGGCATTGGTACATGCCACCTTAATGGACTTCTATTGGAATCCCTGGCACGTTACTAACTCCATCATTTGGGACAAGTCCAATTATGCATGTCCCCAATTGTACATCTGCTCCCTCTCTTTTTCTCATTCTTATATTTAACCGGGATCACTTTTCAGTTACAATTTAAACACCTAAGAATAATTGTGCGCTAATTACAGAGTTCAACCACTAGGACTAGAACAAAAAAATACTAAAATGGATACAGTATTACACTGTATAACAACAGTCAGCACAAGAGCTGATCAAGGCACTGTTTCTCATAGTGTCCATTTCACTTCAACAGGTTTCCCCTTTGGTGCTCAGTTAGTTGTCAAAGATCAGGGAAAACAAATGACATTTGTCTTTTTGGGACTGGCTTAATTCACTCAGCATGATGTTTTCCAGATTCCTCCATCTTGTTGCAAATGACTGGGTTTCATTGTTTTTGACTGCTGTATAGTAATCTATAGAGTACATGTCCCATAGTATCTTTATCCAGTCTACTGTTGATGGGCATTTGGGTTGATTCCAGGTCTTAGCCATTGTGACTTGAGCTGCAACAAACGTTAAGGTGCAGATGGTTTTTTTCTTTGACAAATTAATTTCCTTTGGTGAATTCCAAGGAGTGGGATGGTTGGGTTATATGGTAGGGTTATATGCAGCTCTTGAGGAATCTCCAGACTGACTTCCATAGTGGCTGAACCAGTTTGCATTCCCACCAACAGTGGGTCAGTGTCCCTTTTTCCCCACATCCTCTCCAGCATCTGTTGTTGGTAGATTTCTGAATGTGAGCCATTCTCACTGGGGTGAGGGGAAACCTCATTGTGGTTTTGATTTGCATTTCCCTGATTGCTAGTGATCTTGAACATTTTTTCATGTGTCTGTTGGCCATTTGGATTTCCTCTTTCAAAAAATGTCTGTTGAGGTCTTTGGCCCATCTCTTAAGTGGGTTGTTTGTTTTGTTGTTGTGGATTTTCTTGATTTCTTTGTAGATTCTGGTTATCAACCCTTTATCTGTTGCAAAGTTTGCAAATATTTTTTCCCATTCTATCGGTTTCCTATTCACTTTCCTGACTGCTTCTTTTGCAGTACAGAAACTCCTCAGTTTGATGCAATCCCAATAGTTAATTTTGGCTTTGACTGCTGGTGCCTCTGGTGTCTTTCCCAAGAAGTCTTTGCCGGTACCTATATCTTGCAGGGTTTCTCCAATGCTCTCTAAGAATTTGATGTTTTGGGGTCATAGATTTAAGTCTTTTTACAGATTCAATGCAACATCAATCAAAATACCGAAGACATTCTTCTGAGATCTAAAAAAATGATGTTAAAATCATATGGAGGCACAGGAAACCTCGAATTGCTAAAGCAATTTTGTACAATAAAAACATGGCCAGAGGCATCACAATACCAGATTTCAGGACACACTACAGGGCAGTTGTTATCAAAAGAGGATGGTACTGGTACAGAAACAGATGGATAGACAATGGAACAGAATAGAAACACCAGAAATCAACCCAAACATCTACAGCCAACTCATATTTGATCAAGATACAAAACCAATCCCTGGAGTTAGGACAGTCTATTCAATAAATGGTGCTGGGAAAACTGTATTTCCATGTGCAAAATCATGAAGCAAGATCCCTACTGTTCACCTTACACAAAAATTCACTCAACATGGTTTAAAGACTTAAATTTACTACCTGACACCACCAAATATTTAGAGATCATTGGAGAAACCCTGCAAGATATTGGGACTGGCAATGACTTCCTAGAAAAGACCTGGCAGGCTCAGGCAGTCAAAACCAAAATTAACTATTGGGATTGCATCAAACTGAGATGTTTCTGAACTACAAGAGAAACAGTCAAGAGAGTGAAGAGGCAACCAACAGAATGGGAAAAATATTTGCAAACTATGCAACAGATAAAGGGTTGATAACCAGAATCTACAAAGAAATCAAGAAACTCAAGAACATCAAAACAAACAACCCACTTAAGAGATGGGTCAAGGACCTCAACAGACATTTTTTGAAAGAGGAAATCCAAATGGCCAACAGACACATGAAAAAATGTTCAAGATCACTAGCAATCAGGGAAATGCAAATCAAAACCACAATGAGGTTTCACCTCATCCCAGTGAGAATGGCTCACATTCAGAAATCTACCAACAACAGATGCTGGAGAGGATGTGGGGAAAAAGGGACACTGACCCACTGTTGGTGGGAATGCAAACTGGTTCAGCCACTATGGAAGTCAGTCTGGAGATTCCTCAATAACCTCAACATAACCCTGCCATTCAACCCAGCCATCCCACTCCTTGGAATTTACACAAAGGAAATTAAATTGGCAAACCAAAAAGAGGTCTGCACCTTCATGTTTATTGCAGCTCAGTTTACAATGGCTATCACCTGGAATCAACCCAAATGCCCATCAACAGTATACTGGATAAAGAAACTATGGGACATGTACTCTGTGGAATACTATAGAGCAGTCAAAAACAATGAAACCCAGTCATTTGCAACAAGATGGAGGAATCTGGAAAACATCATGCTGAGTGAATTAAGCCAGCCCCAAAGGAACAAATATCATATGTTCTCCCTGATCTTTGACAACTAACTGAGCTCCAAATGGGAAAACTATTGAAGTGAAATGGACACTATTAGGAACAGTGACTTGGTCAGCTCTTGTGCTGACTGCTGATGTACAATATAAATTTCAAAGTACAGCTTATGGATTACAATGGCTCCCCCCCCACACAACTTCCCCTCAACCTGCAACCCTCCAATTTCCCACTCGCTCTCCCCTTCCATTCCCATCAAGATTCATTTTCAATTCTCTTTATATACAGAAAAATCAGTTTAGTATATATAAAGATTTCAACAGTTTGCCCTCACATAGCAACACAAAGTGAAAAAATACTGTTGGAATCTAGTTATAGCATTAAATAACAGTGTACATCACATTAATGACAGAGATACTGCATGATATTTTTTTAAAAAAAGATTGATTATTTTTCTATGTAATTTCCAATTTAACACCCAGGGTTTTTTTTTTTTTTTCATTTTCAATTATCTTTATATACAGAAGATCGCTTTAGTATATACTAAATAAAGATTTCATCAGTTTGCACCCACACATAACCACAAAGTGTAAAAATACTGTTTCAGTACTGGCTATATCATTACTTCACCTTGGACAACCTATTAAGGACAGATCCCACATGGGACGTAAGTGTAAATACACAGTGACTCTTGGTGTTGATTTAACAATTTAACACCCTTGTTTATGGCGTCAGTAATCTCCCTAGGCTCTAGTCATGAGTTGCCGAGGCTATGAAAGCCTTCAGGGTTCGCCAACTTTGATCTTATTCCAACAGGGTCATAGTCAAAGTGGAAGTTCTCTCCTCCCTTCAGAGAAAGGAACCTCCTATTTTGATGGACCCGTTCTTTGCACTGGGATCACACTTGCTGAGATCCTTCATTTAGGTCTTCTTCTTCTTTTTTTTCCCAGCATGTCTTGGCTTTCCATGCCTAAAATACTCTCACAGGCTCTTCAGCCAGATCCAAATGCCTTAAGGGCTGATTCTGAGGCCAGAGTGCTATTTAGGATATCTGGCATTCTATGAGTCTGCTGTGGCTCCCCCTTCCCATGTTGGATCCTTCTCTCCCTTTTTTTTTTGGTTTTATCAGTTAGTATTAGCAGACATTAGTCTTGTTTGTGTGATCCCTTTGACTCTTAGATCTATCAGTGTGATCAATTGTGAACTGAAATTGATCTCCTGGACTGGTGAGATGGCATTGGTACATGCCACCTTGGTGGGATTGTATTGGAATCCCCTGGCACTTTTCTAACTCCATCATTTGGGACAAGTCCAATTCAGCATGTCCCAAATTGGACATCTCCTCCCTCTCTTTTTCAAATTCTCATATTTAACCGGGATCACTTTTCAGTTAAGATTTAGACATCTAAGAATAATTGCGTGTTAATTACAGAGTTCAAAAAAAATACTAAAATGGATAAAGTATTACACTGTACACAACAGTCAGCACCAGAGCTGATCAAGGCACTGTTTCTCATAGTGTCCATTACACTTCAACAGGTTTCACCTTTGGTGCTCAGTTAGTTGTCAATGAACAGGGAAAACAAATGATATTTGTCTCTTTGGGACTGGCTTAATTCACTCAGCATCATGCTTTCCAGATTCCTCCATCTTGTTGCAAATGACTGGGTTTCATTGTTTTTGACTGCTCTATAGTATTCCACAGAGTACATGTCCCATAGTTTCTTTATCCAGTCTACTGTTGATGGGCATTTGGGTTGATTCCAGGTCTTAGCCATTGTGACTTGAGCTGCAACAAACCTGAAGGTGCAGACTTCTTTTTGGTTTGCCAATATAATTTCCTTTGTGTAAATTCCAAGGAGTGGGATGGCTGGGTTGAATGGCAGGGTTATGTTGAGGTTATTGAGGAATCTCCAGACTGACTTCCATAGTGGCTGAACCAGTTTGCATTCCCACCAACAGTTGGTCAGTGTCCCTTTTTCCCCACATCCTCTCCAGCATCTGTTGTTGGTAGATTTCTGAATGTGAGCCATTCTCACTGGGGTGAGGGGAAACCTCATTGTGGTTTTGATTTGCATTTCCCTGATTGCTAGTGATCTTGAACATTTTTTCATGTGTCTGTTGGCCATTTGGATTTCCTCTTTCAAAAAATGTCTGTTGAGGTCTTTGGCCCATCTCTTAAGTGGGTTGTTTGTTTTGTTGTTGTGGATTTTCTTGATTTCTTTGTAGATTCTGGTTATCAACCCTTTATCTGTTGCAAAGTTTGCAAATATTTTTTCCCATCCTATCGGTTTCCTATTCACTTTCCTGACTGCTTCTTTTGCAGTACAGAAACTCCTCAGTTTGATGCAATCCCAATAGTTAATTTTGGCTTTGAATGCCTGTGCTCCAGGGGTCTTTCCCAAGAAGTCTTTGCCAGTACCTATATCTTGCAGGGTTTCTCCAATGCTCTCTAAGAATTTGATGTTTTTGGGTCATATATTTAAGTTTTTAATCCATGTTGAGTGAATTTTTGTGTAAGGTGAGCGGTAGGGATCTTGCTTCATGATTTTGCACATGGAAATACAGTTTTCCCAGCACCATTTATTGAATAGACTGTCCTTATTCCAGGGATTCGTTTTGTATCCTTGATCAAATATGAGTTGGCTGTAGATGTTTGGGTTGATTTCTGGTGTTTCTATTCTGTTCCATTGGTCTACCCATCTGTTTCTGTACCTGTACCATGCTTTTTGATAACAACTGTCATGTAGTATGTCCTGAAATCTGGTATTGTGATGCCTCCAGCTTTGTTTTTGTTGTAAAAGATCGCTATAACTATTCGAGGTCTCTTATCTCCATATGAATTTCAGCATCATTTTTTTCCAGATTTGAGAAGAATGCCTTTGTTATTTTGATTGGTATTGCATTGAATGTATAAATTGCTTTTGGGAGAATGGACATTTTGATTATGTTGATTCTTCCAATCCATGAGCATGGAAGATTTCTCCAGTTTTTGGTATCCTCTTCTATTTCTTTTTAATGTTTTGTAGTTTTCATCATAGAGATCTTTAACGTCCTTGGTTAAGTTTATTCCAAGTTATTTGATTATTTCTGTAGCTATTGAGAATGGAATTGAACATAGGGATTCTTCCTCAGCCATGGCATTGGCTGTGTATACAAAGGCTGTTGATTTTTGTGCATTGATTTTATATCCTGCTACTTTGCCAAACTCTTCTATGAGTTCCAGTAGTTTCTTAGTAGAGTTCTTTTGGTCCCCTAAATAAAGAATCATATTGTCTGCAAAGAGGGATAGTTTGAGTTCTTCCTTCCCAATTTGTATCCCTTTAATTCCTTTTTCTTGCCTAATAGCTCTGGCTAAGATTCCAGAACTATATTGAAGAGCAGTGGTGAGAGTGGGCATCCTTGTCTAGTACCACATCTCAGTGGAAATGCTTCTAACTTTTCACCTTTCAATAGGACACTTGCTGTCAGTTTTTCATTAATTGGTTTGATTGTATTGAGTAATGTTCCTTCGTACCCAGTTTGCTTAGGGTTTTCATCATGAAAGAGTGTTGTATTTTATCAAATGCTTTCTCTGAATCTATTGAGAGAATCATATGGGTTTGCTTCTGCAGTTTCTTAATGTGGTGTATCACATTGATTGTTTTGCAAACACTGAACCATCCCTGCATACCAGGGATAAATCCCACTTGGTCTGGGTGGATGATCTTTGTGATGTGTTGTTGCATTCTATTGGCCAGAATTTTATTGAGTATTTTTGCATCTATGTTCATCAGGGATATTGGTCTGTAATTTTCTTTCACTGTTGCATCCTTTTTCTGGCTTAGGAATTAAGGTGATGCTGGCTTCATAGAAAGAATTTGGGAGGATTCCCTCTTTTTCAATTGCTCTGAATTGTTTGTGGAAAATTGGAGTTAAATGTCTGGAAGAACTCAGCAATGAATCCATCTGGTCCCGGGATTTTCTTTGTTGGGATGGCCTTTATTACTGTTTCAATTTCTGTGTCAGTTATGGGTCTGTTTAGGTTTTCTATGTCTTCCTGGCTCAATTTAGGTAGGTCGTATGTGTCCAAGAATCTGTCCATTTCTGATAGATTTCCCTTTTTGCTGGCATAGAACTCTTTGTAGTTATTTCCGATGATTCTTTTTATTTCTGTTGTGTCTGTTGTATGTTTCCTTTTTCATTTCTCTTCGTATTGATTTCGTGTTTCTCTTCTTTTTTTAGTTAGTTGGTCCAATGCATCCATTGTATTGTAAAAGGCAGGACTTCATTGCTTTACCACTGTGTAGCATTCCATAGTGTATAAACCATAGTTTCTTTATACAGTCATTAGCTCATGGACATCATATTGATTCTATATCCAAGGTATTGCAAATTGTGCAGTAATAAACCTGAGTGTACAGATCACACTTTCATAATTTGATTTAATTTCCTTTAGATTAATTCCCAAGAGTGGGATACCTGTATCATATGGTACATCTATATTCAGATTTCTGAGGTATCTTCATACCTCCTCCCACAGTGGCTTTATCAGTTGAGCCATTCCCACCTACAGTGGGTTAGGGTAATTTCCCCACACAATTTCACCAGATTCAATGTTTGTTGATTTTGTATGAAAACCTTTCTAACTAGGGTGAGATGAAACTTCATTGTGGGTTTGATTTGTATTTCCCTGATTTCTAGTGATTGTGAGCAGTTTTTCATGTTTCTGTTGGCCAGTTGAATTTTCTCTCTTGAAACAAGTTCAAGTCCTTTGCCCATGTATTTACTGGATTGTTGGTTTTGTTGTTGTTGACTCTCTTGAGCTCTTTATAGATTCTGGATGTTAACCCTTTATTAGTTGCATAGCTGTTGTTGTTGATTTCTCCACAATGTTGCAGTGGGTTCGTTTCTGAGAAGAGCAGCATGGTGGGGGCAAGAGGCGCGGAGTCAACACACAGACCCTGGGAGTCCGGTGAGAGCAGGCTTGAGGCGAGAAGCCTGCAGACTCGTTTATTACAGTTGTTTCCAGTTTATTACAGCTTATATAGCCAAGACCAGCCAATCTGGTCAAGGGGCGGTCTATACCCCAACCAATCACAGCCTGTCGCCAGGCAGTTTCAAATCCATCCAATCACAGCCTGTCGCCAGGCAGTTTCAAATCCATCCAATCACAGCCTGTCGCCAGGCAATTTCAAAGCCATTCCTGACTAACTGACGCTCGCTTGCCAGTGGCCACCTTGGCATGGCCTTCTCATTCCACTACACATAGCTAGCAAATACTTTCTCCTATTCTCTCAGTAGCCTATACACTTTGCTGAGTGCTTCTTTTGCAGTGTAGCAGCTTCTCAGCTTGACGTAATACCATTTGTCAATTCTGGCTTCCGGGATCTTTTCCAAAAGTCTCTTCCCTATGCCAAATCCTGCAGAGGTTCCTCAGTGCTCTCTAATAATTTGATGGTATCAGGTTACATATTTAGGTCATTGACCCATATTGAGTGGATTTTTGTATAAGGTGTAAAGTAGAAGTATTCTTCCATTTTGGCATATGGAGATCCAGTTTTCCCAGCACCATTTGTTGAAGAGAATATCCTTGATCCAGGGATTGCTTTTAGCCATTTTGTCAAAGTTAAGTCATAGAAGTCTGAATTGCTTTCTGGAGTTTCTATTATTAGTCCCATTGGTCTGTGCATCTGTTTCTGTGCCAATACCAGGCTGTGTTGATTATAAATGCCTTGTAATACATCCTGAACTCTCGTATTGTGAGCCCTTCAACTTTGTGTGTATTGCATAAGATTGCCTTAACCCTCAGAATACTTGTGTTTACAGATGAGTTTTAGCATTTTAGCAATTTTTTCTAGATCTGAGAGTACTGTCCTTGGGATTTTGGTTGGGACTACATTGATCTGTAAATTGCTTTGTATTGTATGAACATTTTAATGCTATTGATTTTTCCAATTCATGAACATGGAAGATTATTTCCATATTTTGACCTCCATAGTTACATTTATTCAAACATATTTATTTTTGTTGCCATAGTGAATGGAATTGATCTTAAAGGTTCTTTCTCTCTCATGACATTATCTGTATATATACAAAATGTATTCATTTTGCTCTGTTAATTTTATATCATGCCACATTCCCAAACTCTCTTATGAGTTCTAATAGTCTCTTAGTGGAGTCTTTGGAACCCCCTATATACAAAATCATGAAATTTGCAAATAAGGATAGTTTGACTTTCTCCTATCCAATTTGGTTTTTTTCCCTCCCACCCGCAACCCTCCCCTTTCCCACTCCCTCTCCCCTTCCATTCACATCAAGATTCATATCCCTTTGATTTCTTTTTATTGCCTAATGATTCTAGCTGAAACTTCCAGAATTTATTGAATGGCAGTGGTGAGAATCGACATCCTTGTTTGGTTCAGTATCTAAGTGGGAATGCTTCCAACTTTACACCATTCAATAGGATGATAGCCATGAGTTTGTCATAAATCGCTTTCATTGTTGAGGAATGCAGATTCTATACCCAATTTGGTTAAGGTTTTCATCATGAAAGGATGTTATATTTTATCAAATGCTTTCTCAGCATCTATTGAGAAAATCGTATGGTTGTTGTTCTTCAGTTTGTTACTGTGATGCATCACATTTACTGATATGCTATATTGAACAATCCCTGCATACCAGGGATAAATCCCACTTGCTCTGGGTGAATATTTCTGAAATGTCATTGGATTCAATTAGCTAATAGGTTTTGAGGATTTTTCCATCTATTTTCATCAGGGAAACTGGTTTTTAGAACTCTTTCATTGTTGTATCTCTTTCTGGTTTAGTAATTAAGGTGATACTAGCTCCATATAAAGAGTTTAAGAGGATTCCCTCCCTTTCAATTGTTTTAAATAGCTTGGGGAGAAGCAGAATTAGTTTTTCTTTAAGTGTCTGGTAGAAATCGGCAGTGACGACTTCCATTCCTGGGCTTTTATTTGTTGGGAGGGTCCGTATTACTGATTCGATCTCTGTCTTGGTTACTGGTCTGTTTAGGCATTCTACGTCTTCATAATACAAACTGTGTAGATTGTTTGTATCCATCTCTTCTAGGTTTCCTAAACAGAGGCATACAGCCCTCTGTAGTAATTCAGGATGACTCCTTTTAACACTATATTGTCTGTCAAATTTCTTATTTCATGTCTGATTTTGTTGATTTGGGTCTCCCCTCCACCCCAACTTTTTTAGTTCAGTCAATGGAGTATCAATTTATTGTTTCAAAAAACCAGCCCTTTTATTTCACTGATCTTTTGAATTATATTTTTGTCTCACATCATTTATTCTTCTCTAATTATTTCTTTTATCCCACTAATTTTGGGCTTGTTTTGTAGCTGTGTTTCTAGGTTCTGAAGATGCATTGAGCTCATTTATTTGTCACCTTTCCAATTTCTTGATGTAGTCACAAATTATTATAAACTTCCCTCATTACACTGCTTTTGCATAAGTGTCGATATGTTGTATGGTCATCTTTTTTTTTCAGAAATGTTTGGGCTTCTGTTTTTGAATTCTTCTAAAACCCACTCTTCATTAAGGAACATGTTTTTTCAGTCTCCACATGTGTGCATATGTTCTAGAGATTCTTGTGTTATTGATTTCCATCTTCATTCCATTGTGGTCACAGAAGATGCTTGGTATGATTTTGATGATTTAGAATTTGCTAAGACTTGCTTTATGACCTAGCCTAAGGTCTATGTCAGGAAAAGTTTCCGTGCATTGGTGAAGAATGTGTATCCTGCAACTGTTCAATGAAATGTTCTTTAAATATGAGTTAGATACATTTGGGCCATAATGTAGATTAGCTCTGTTGTTTCTTTGATGATTTTCTCTTTACTTATCTGTCCATTGATGAAAGTGTTGTGTTGAGAATGGAGGGATCTGGAAAACATTATGCTGAGTGAAGTAAGCCAGTTCCCAGGGGACAAATATCGTATGTTCTTCCTGACCTATGACAACTACCTTGGCACCTAAAAGGAAACATATTGAAGTGAAATGGACACTATGGGAAACAATGACTTGATCAGCTTTTTCCCGACTGTTGAGGATCAATTTATACTTTATTCCTTTTAGTATTTTTTTTGTTCTAATAAATACCATTGGTTGAACTCTTTAATTAACCCACAATTATTCTTAGGCACTTCAATTTAACTTAAAAGTGATCCCTGTTAAATATAAGAGTGCGAATAAGAGAGGAAGGAGATGTGCAGTTCAGCACATGCTCAATTGTACTTACCCTTAATGGTAGATCTAGAAATGTGCCAGGGGATTCCAATTCAATCCCATCAAGGTGGCATGTACCAATGCCATCTCACTAGTCAAAGTGATCAGGATAAGTTCATAATTGATCATAATGATGGGTTAAGTGTCAAAGGGATCACATAAACAAGACTAGTGTCTGCTAATGCTGACTGATAGAATTAGAAAGGAGAGATCGATCCAACATGGGAAGTGGGAAACACAGCAGACTCATAGAATGACAGATGTCCTAAACAGCACTCTGGCCTCAGAATAAGCCCCTAAGGAATTTGGATCTGGCTAAAAAGCCCATGGGAGTTTCTCAGGCATGGAAAGCCAAAACACTCTGGAAAAAAAAAGAAAAAGAAAGAGGACGTAAATGAAAGATCTCTGTGAGTGAGATCCCAGTAAAAAGAATGGGCCATCAAAGAAGGGGATACCTTTCTCTGAAGGGAGGAGAGAACTTCCACTTTGACAATGACCTTGTCTAAATAAGATTGAAGTCAGCAAACTCACAAGGCTTCCATAGTCTTGGCAGCTCATGACAAGAGCCTCTGGTGTCAATTGTTAAATCAACAACAGGTGTCACTGTGCACCTACTCCCCGTGTAGGATCTCTGTCCTTAATGTGTTGTACTATGTGAATTAATAGTAAAACTACTACTTCAGCAGTACTCTATACTTTGTCTGTGTGGGTGCAGTCTGTTGAAATCTTTAGTTCATATATCCCAAGTTGATCTTCTATATATAAAGATAGTTGAATATGAATCTTGACGAAGAGTGGGATGGGAGAGGGAATGAGGGATGGGATGGTTGTGGGTGGGAGGGAGGTTATGGGGGGAAAAGCTGCTGTAATCCAAAATTTTACTTTGGATATTTATATTTATTAAATAAAAGTTAAAAAAAGGAAAGTGCTGTGTTGAACACTTTCTATTGCCCATTACTATTTCTGTTTCACATTACTATTGGATTAGAGTCTATGTCTCCCTTTAGATCCATTCACACTATTTTTAGGCACCCTGTGATTGGGTGCATATACATTTATGATAGTCACATCGTCCTGAAGAATTGGTTCTTTAATCATTACATAGTGTCATTCTTGTCTCTTCTAACAGTTTTTGTGTTAAAGTATTTTTTTCTGATCTTAAGATGGCTACACTGACTCTTTTTTGCTTTGCATTAGCCTGGAATACCTTTCTCCATTCTTTCATTTTCAGTCTGCATGTATCTTTGTTGATGATGTATGTTTCTTGTGGGCAGCAAATAGATGGGTCTTTTAATTTAATCCATTCAGCCAGCCTATCTATATCTTATAATTGGAGAGTTGCCCTGACCCTGACATTTTTCCATAAGCATTTGTATTGTTACTTTGAATTTCTTTGTACATTTACTTAGAGATTTTCTGCCTTCACTGCACATTCTTTCATAGTGATGTCTATCTTCCTGTGTGTATGAGTAGCACATCCTTAAGTATATTTTGTAAGGCTGGCTAGGTAGTGACAAATTCTTTCAATTTCTCTTTTCTTTATGGAAGGTCTTTATGTAACCTTCATTCCTAAATTAGAGCTTTGCAAGGTCCAGTATTCTGGGCTCATAGTTGTTTTCTATTCCTCTTAAGACTTTGAATATGGCTTTCCATTCTCTTCTTTCTATTTTTTTAACTTTTATTTAATAAATGTAAATTTCCAAAGTACAACTTTTGGATTATAGCAGCTTTTCCCCCCATAACCTTCCTGCCACCCGCAACCATCCCATCTCCCACTCCCTCTCCCTTCCCATTCACATCAAGATTCATTTTCAATTATCTTTATATACAGAAGATCCATTGAGTATATACTAAGAAAAGATTTCTACAGTTTGCACCCACACAGAAACACAATGTATAAAGTAATGTTTGAATACTAGTTATACCGTCAATTCACATAATACAACACATTAAGGACAGAGATCCTATATGGGGAGTAAGTGCACAGTGACTCCTGTTGTTGATTTAACAATTGACACTCTTATTGATGACATCAGTAATCACCCGAGGCTCCTGTCATGAGCTGCCAAGGCTATGGAAGCCTCTTGAGTTCACCAACTCTGATCTTATTTAGACAAGGCCATAGTCAAAATGGAAGTTCTCTCCACCCTGTGAGTTCTGCCACATACCCAGTTTTTTCTTTTTTTTTTCACAGTCTCAGTTTATAAGTTCCACACATTCTCTAGGTCTTAGTATTCTGTTATTTCTCCCCACCAGAGTCAGGTTTTTCTGCTTGGCTGAGGGTGTGTGCAGCCCTGAGCTGGCGCACCTGTTACATATGTCCTAAATGGCACCTGCTCTATTTTCTTGCTGACCTTTGTAAGGTGAGTGGAGAGAGAGAGTATCGTGTCTGTACCGGTCCCTTATATTATTTTTTTCTCTCCTCTGGTTAGGCTGGTGTACTTTCCTCCATGGGGTTTCAAGCTTTGTTCCCTCTAGTCTCTTCCTGCCACTTCCCTGCCAGTGTCTTGGGCTACTGAGGTTTTGTCTCACCTCCCTTTCCAGCACTGGTGCGTAGACTCGGCAGCTGGGGTCCCAAGCCGTGGGCGCCTGTGCCCTCCACGTAGGTCCACCATGTCCCTCTAATTCCAGAAGAGCTTCCTCTGCAGTTTTTCCCCTAACTCTTCCCTGAGACTACAGTATCCACTCTTATTAATCTATCTTCCTGGACTGTCAGCGAGCTCCCTCCCTCTTCCTCCATCTTGGAGCCCTCCTCCATTTTCTTCTAGCCTGTAGAATTTCTAAAGAGAACTCAGCTGTTAGACTAATTGGTGATCAAGTTATCTGGCTTTTCTCTTGTTCATTTTTCAGAATCTTTCCCCTATACTTTACTGTTCCAAAATTTGACTGCAGTATGTCATGTTGAACATCTTTTCTGGTCATGTCTGATAGGAGTCCTTTGTGCTTCTTGTCATTTTCTTTCTCAAATTGGTGAAGGTTTCTCTAATTATTTCAGCAAATAGTCTCTGTAATATATTCCCCTTTTTCAAGAAAGCCTGAAGATCTGTATTGTGGGTTATTTGATGCTATCCCATACATCTACAGCACTGTTTTTAATTTTCTAATTTCTTCTCTTTTTTGCTCTGACTGAAAATTTTTCAAAGATCGGCCTTCTAGCTGTCACATTCTTTCTTCTGCCTCTCCAAGTCTGTTAAGGCTTTCCACCAGTTATTATTTATTCTACTAAATTCTTCATTTCTAGTATTTTATTTTGATTTTTCTTTCAAATATCAAATTCATGGGAACTGTTTTCATTCATGCCATGGATGGATCTCTTTAGTTGATGAATTTGCTTCTCGTTGTGTTGCAGTCGATTTCTCAACAATGTGGCAGTGGATTCGTTCCTGAGAGGAGGAGCGTGGTGAGGGAAAGAGGTGCAGAGTCCCCACACAGACCCCGGGAGTCGGGTGAAAGCGGGCTTGAGGCAAACAGCCTGCAGACTCATTTATTTCAGTTGGTACAACAGCTTATGTAGCCAAGATGAGCCAATCCGGCCAAGGGGTGGTCTATGCCCCAACCAATCACAGCCTGTTGTCAGGCAGTTTCCAAAGCGACCCAATCACAGCCTGTTGCCAGGCAGGCTCCATTTGCCATGTGGGTTTCAAAGCCATTCCTGAGTAACTGACGCTCACTTGCCAGCGGCCACCTTGGCATGGCCTTCTCATTCCACCACATCGTTGCTTTTGAGTAATCCTTTGATTAATCTTTGAATTTCATTTCAGGCATTTCATCAGTGTTCATCTTCACATTTTAATATTGAAATGTTGCTGTAATCTTTTTGAGTGGGTCATGTTGTATTCCAAATGTTGTTTCCTGAATTTCTATACTTATTTGCAGGCCTTCGTGTAAATGCTTGCTGCTTTTTTCCAAGATGGCTTTTATATTTGAACTATGCCTCTGTGGCTGAGTGGAATGTCTGCCCTTTCAATGAATACCCAGATATGTGTACTGGCTTGTGGCCAGGGAGCTCTCTTCAGTGCTCCAGGGTGACACAATTTTGAGTACTGGAGCCCCAAAGCCTGTGATATGTTGGGGCCACTTACAGTCATATGTCATTGCACAGCCCCATAAAACCTCCCAGCCAGACTCAAAGTGGGGAATGTAGATTTTTTCCTGTGGGAAAATCCCTGGATCACACATGTGCATAATACTCCCTGGCTGCAGCACCAAGAAATTCACAATTGTGTATGAGAGTTTCCACAGCTGGTTCTCCTGTCAGAATGGCTCCTTTTTTCTGCCCATTTCTGGATTAGTCCACAGGAATTGTTTTGTTTGCCTCTGCCTACAAGATGGCAACTATTCCACCCTCCCCCCAGCACTCACCCCCTGTTGCTGGGTGTGCTCACAAGAGCTGAAGCAGCCTCTATTTATTTATGTCCAAAATTGTACCTGCTCTCTCACAGCCAGTTTCCAGACACAGTTATTGGTCAGACAGGGAGAGAGAAATGTGACCCTTTTCTTTCAGAATCTCAATTTATGTTTACCTTCATATGCATTGATTCTTTCTCAAATATAACTCAGCAATATATGTGGAAAATCTTCCTTCAGTTTTTCAGGGATAGTCCACATTTGCTTGATGAGCCAAAGGGATTTCAATTAAAATTGAGAAATCCTACAATATGTAGATGTTGTTCTTATCTGCAGCCCCTCCAAGGAGGACTCAGATGAAAATACCATCCCAGTCTTAAGCGTTTTAGCAAAACAGTGATGCAGAGTTTCCCAAGAAAATTTCAGATTTCTAAACAAGAGGAAACTACCAGTGATATATTCTGGTACCAGGAAGGCATGCTCTTTTACCCAAGGGAAAAATAACTACACTAAGCATTGGGCCATCATAGATGAAAAATGGGCTAGGACCTTTCTGGGAATGGTAGTATTTCACAGAATATGGATTCCAGGATTTGGGATTATAGCCAGTCCCTTACATGAGACTTTAAATAGTACTGACACAAAGCTACTTTGCTAAACAGGAGAGCAACAGAAAGACTTCCAAAGAGATAAAGAGCTATTAACAGAAGCCCCAGCACTAGGAATTCCTAACCTGGAAAATATTCACCCTGTAGCAGAAAAACAAGGGTAAGCTTCTGGAGTACTGACTCAAAGACTGGATCCACTTCCACAACCAGTGGCCTATTTTTCTGCTTTCACAGAGGATCTTACCCAGGTGATAGAAGCTCAGGTATTGTCAAAGAGCCTTGAAAAAAAGGTCAATGAGTGAATATTTATAACTTATGAGTAAGTGAATATTTATATTTATAGATTATAAATAAACTTTCCTTGTGTTATAGGCACATGCAACAATTTGCCAAGGAAGGCATATTGATTGCAAAGAATTCCCCCACCAACTAAATATGGAAAAGCTTTGGGTTCTATTTCAGGCTGTACTGAAAGCTTTGGGACTGGCAGTCATGCACTGTAGAGGATGCCATAAAGCAGTTAGTTGTGCTAGCAAGGAAAATGCGCTAACAGATAAGCAGAAAAAGGAGCCCCTAGAAATTTTATTACCTCAGCCTGTAGCAATATCAGAAAACCCTTACTATACTAAGCCTGAGAAAGAATGGGCCCAACAACAAGATCATATTTAGATCATAGGGTTATGGCCCAAGGCCTCTCAGTGGAAGATAGTTAGGGAAATACATGACTCAACCCACGTCTTCCTTTCTTAAAAGATACTCCATTTGCAATTTTTTTTCCAATTTTGCTCATACTGACTGATAAATTTGTTTGTTTCAGAACTTGGCACCTTCTCAACATAATGATGACCATGTGGAGGTCATAGCTCTTGGCAGTAACTCATGAAAATTCTTCAGCTTGTGATATAGATCCATTAAATGAAAAAGGAAGAGATTCCCAAACCTAGGATAGATAAGGTCTACACCTCCAAGAGACAGGGAGTAGATGCAGATGGCTCAGTGGATGACATCCTTCAGCACCCACTAAGAGTAAAATCTCTGAGGTGAGAATAATATGGGATAAAGCAGATAGATGGTTTGGGACCACAAGCAGAAAGCCACACTTCACTCACCCTATGTAATTCCATCTGCCTATCTGTCAGTCAAATAATCCTTTTTCCAGAATGTTTCTTCCTTCACCTGGGACATAGAGGAGATCAATATAATCACTCCCCTTCCAACCTCTTAAGAAGCCAACTTTTCATAGAGGTTTTCTCTCTTTCTGCAGATAAGGATGAGACAGATCAACATCTCTGTACTTTCCTCCACTATTGTTTTCACAGCCTAGCTCACTCTATTCCTGCACTAGGCACATATGTGTGTGTGTTTTTCTACCATTTAAATAAGCCTTATCATATTGTGCACAATATTTGTGCCTGTTCTTTGAATGCTTCTCTCAGTAAAATGCCAGGATCTGGAATAGGAATTTGGACTCCTCCCTTGCCCACAACACTCTCCTCCCTCTTATCCTCTCAACAAAGGGTTTCCTATATGTAAACTAGGTAAAATGCCCTGTAAGGTTTTATTACTCAGTGTTAGATGGGTAACTTACATGATTTATTTCTAACTTTCTAGCAGCTCAGGTAACATAAGTAAATCTTCAATAACCTTCATTATATTTGTTAAAAGAAAAAAGGGTAAAAATATGAGTTGCTAGCAGACATTTATTTCTGGTATAACCATACCAAATTCATCTGTCTACCCCTTCTTTTCATATTGTAGGTAATAACAAACTACCTGCTTGTGACTTACCTACTGTGCAATTCTTGTGACTTAAACGGTTTTCTGAATTTCAGAAGCCATTGTCTTCCCTGATCCTCACAACTCCTCTTTCTTGATTAAAAATTGTCCTGGTAGTTTGCAAAGTGGGGAAGAGCAAGATACTAAACAATATTCCAAACTTGTTTGCAGTGCTGGTCTAGTATCTGAAAACCAGCTCTGCCTATTTGACATGCACAAAGTCAGTCACTGGCATCAGAGTGGTAGAAGAAAGTATGTGTTTGTGGTAAACTGTACAGCAAGGAGCTGAGGATCTACTGCTTGGTTTCTGGGCACTCTGATGTGTTAGCAGTAAAGATATTTATCAATTGAGAGATGCAAGGCCAGCTCATGTCCAGGTTCCTGACTCGTCAATGGTGCTCTTGAACTTCCTTTGATCTGTCAGCAATGCTGAGTTCTTGAGGGAATTTTTTACTCCAAGTGGGCTCGAGTTTGTTCTGGGAGTTACATGTAGGTGGCCAGTACATTCTTCCTGGACCTGGAATTCCATTCCACAAACTCTGCCAGACAGTACTAGCCACCAGGGTTCTTAGGTATGGAAGCTCAAATGACTCCTTGAGTCTGGGGCTTGGAAATTTAAAAGGGCCAGTTGTCACACTCCCTCAAGTCAGTGAATTCCTCTTTGATAAAAGACTGGCAAGGTCATCCCAGGATAAAAGAGACAGACAAGAGGCTGGGTCCTGCTTTCACATTACTGCAGTTTGGTTTCAGTCCTCCCTATTTCTTGCTACTCCTCAATTCTGAAGGAATGAGGATGACAAGCACTCTGACTGTTTGATGGTATTTATGGGACAAAGAGGAGCACTTTCAGAATCAGGGGAGAGGAAATTGCCAAGAATTATCGTAACCCCAGTTCAAGTACAGAAATATACCACATCGCAATAGACTTTGTCCCAGCTAGGCTCTGCTCAGCTTTATGTTGCAGATATATCCCCATTCCACATCAGCAATAAACTCAATAATATTACTAGCACTCCTATACTTATAATGAAAGCCAGAGAAATTAGTAATTTCTCCCCCAGGATATTTTCAGTATCAAACCCAGAAGACAGCCAATAAGGCTTAGTGTGTAGCATTGTCATTTTAACACCGGTTCAATATGTCAGTTTTCTAATGAGAAAAATGACACTCTCCAGTGCTATTTCCAGGAGAAAGATAGCAATTCATGATACCAATGGAAGACATGCCAGGTTTGTCTTCGGGGCATGTTTGGAAATTGGCAGATTTCTGTATCTTTTTTATCTTCCTTGAGCCAAGGAAAGCAGAAAACACGTTTCCTATCTATCCTAAGGGAAGCCAAGGTATCAACACTTCTCATTCCTTACTTAAATTCAGTTTGGCTATTTACTTTCTTACTTCCTAAAGGCATAAGGCACAGATGAGAGCCTTGAATTCAGCCTCCTGGACTAAGGAAACTGGTACCATTCCTATCATTTCCAAAGATTCCTGAGAAGTTACCACTGCATTCAATCTCCATCTTGGTTATTGGTCTATTGAGGCTTCCTATGTTTTCATATCTCAATTTTGGTAAATTATAGTGTTCAGAAATATATACACTTCTTCTAGATTTTCCATTTTGTTGGCACATAGCTGTTTATAGTATTCTTGGTGGTGCTTTTTACTTATGAAGTATCTATCAGTTGTGACATCTTCTTTTGGGCTGGCGCTGTGACTCAGAAGGTTAGCCGTCTGGCTGCAATGCCAACATCCCATGTGGGCCCCAGTTCAAGTCTCAGTAGCTCCATTTCTAAACCAGCTCCCTTTTTCTTGGGAAAGCAGCAGAGGATGGCCAAGATTCTTACATCCCTGTACCCATGTGGGAGAGCCGGATGAAACTTCCAGGGGGCCCAGCCCCAGTTATTGCAGACTTTTGGGGAGTGAACCAGCAGATGGAAATTATCTCTCTCTATATCATCCCTGCTTGTATCTCTGCAACCCTAATTTTCAAATAAATAAAATAAGTCTTTATTTAAAAATATCTTTTTCATCCCTGATTTTTGTTAATTCTGTCTTTTATTTGGCTAATGTAGCCAAGGGTTTATCAATTTGTTCAAAAACCTAGATCTGCATTTCACTCATATTTTGAGTGGGCTTCTTGATTTCCATTGTTTAAAATTTATTCTATAATTGTATTATTTCTTTCCTCTTTATAATTTTGAGTTGATGAGTTCTTGTTTTCCTAAGTCCTTCAGATGCATTGTTTGACATTTATCTGACACCTTTCAAATTTCTTGCTGTAGGTATTAATTTCTATAAATGTTGCTTTTGCTATAACCTATTAGTTCTGATACGTTGTGTTGTCATCTTCTTTCATTTCTAAGAAACTTTCAATTTCCCTTCTGATTTTATTCTATGATGCCTTCTTCATTAAGGAGCAGCTTGCTTGTATTTTCTAGAGTTTCTTACTTTGTTGATTTATAGCTTGATTCCGTTGTGGTCAAAAAGAGACATGATATGATTCCAAGTTTTTTTTTAATATTTCTAGATTTGTTTTATGAGCTGCCACATGGTCCAAGCACTGATGGAGAATGCACTCTAGCTGTGAGATGAAATGTCCTGTAAATAGCAACAGGGTCCATTTGGTCAATAGTATAGATTAGCTCTGTTGTTTCTGTATAGATCTTTGTCTAGTGGACCCCTCCACTGATGAATGTGAGATATTAAAATCCCTCATTAATATGTTAACATAACACATGTCACCCTTTAGAACCATTAACACTTGACTTGAATAGCTGGTGCTATAGAATTGGTTGTACATACATTAACTATAGTCATATCATCGTGTTTAATTGACCCCTTCATCATTACATAATGCCCTAGTATGTCTTTTTTAAGTCAGTTTTTTTCTTCAAGTCTATTTTACTTGATATGAAGATAAGTACTCCTGCTCATTTACATGAAAATGAATCTGCATGTATCTTTGTTGGTGAGATGTGTTTCTTGTAGGCGGTATACAGATGAGCTTGCTTCTCAATTCAGTCAGCCAGAATGTATCATTACATTGGAGAATTTACACTTAAGGTTATTATTCATAAGTAGTGACTTGGTCCTGCCATTTTTCCATAAATATTCCTATTATTTCTCTTTGATATCTTTTACACTTGTACTAGAAAGGTTTCTGCATTTACAGTCTTCTGTGATGCTAATTATTTTCCCCTTTTTCTGTGGATAGCACAGATCTTGAAGTATCATTTGTGGGGCAGTGCTGAGGTGCAGCAGCTTCAGCCACCAACTTTAATGCTGGCATCCAGTGTGGGCACCAGTTAGAGTCCTGGCTGCCCCAGCTGTGATCCAGCTCTCTGTTACTGTGCTTGGGAAAATAGTGGAGGATGGTCCAAGTGCCTGGGCCCTTGTAGCCCCATGGGAGACTGGAAGGAAGGTCATGGCTCCTGTTTTTGGCCAGCCTCAGCCCTTGCCTTTGTGGCCATATGGGGAGTGAACCAGCAAATGGAAGATCTTCTTCTTTGTGTGTCTCTGTCTCTGTCTCTCTCTCTCTTTCTCTCTCTCTAAGTCTGCCTTTCAAATAAATAAAAATAAATCTAAAAGAACAATAACAACAACAAATAGTATCATTTTTGAGGCTGAACAAATGCTGACAACTACTTTCAATTTCTGTTTGTTTTGGAAGGTCTTCATTCCACCTCTGTAGATAGATTTCACAGAGAACAGTATTCCGGGTCAACTCTTTTTCCTTGAGTACTTAGACTATGTCTCTCCTAGCTGATAGGAATTTTGATGAGAAATCTTCTGTGAAATTATTTAGGGTTCCTTAAAAGTAATCTGGTATTGCTCTTGTGCACATTTTACAATCTTTTCCTTATGCTTTATTTTTTGAGAGATTGAAATGTGCAATAATGGAGACCTTTTCTAATCATATCTATTCAGGTTCCACACACATCCTGCACTTGGATGTCCATATCTTTCTCCTAATCAGGAGAATCTTCTGCTATTATTTCACTGAAAAAGACACCAATCTAAACCATTCATTTTTTCCATATCATCAGAATTGTGTAAGACACATATCTATCTGGTCTTTTGATGGTATCTCATGTATCTTGAACACTGTTTTCAATTTTTTCTAACAATTCTTTTTCTGTCTAAGTTAGTTACTTCTTTTTTAAGAATTTATTGATTTATTTATTATTTGAAAGAGTTACACAGAAACAGAAAGAGACAGAGAAAGAAAGGTCTTCCATCTGCTGGTTCACTCCCCAATTGGCCACAATGGCCAGAGCTGCATCAGTCTGAAAGCAGGAGCCAGGAGTTTCTTCTGGGTCTCCCATGCAGATGCAGAGGCCCAAGGACTTGGACCATCTTTTACTGCTTTCCCAGGCCATAGCAGAGAGTTGGATTGGAAGTTGAGCAGCTGGGTCTCTAACCGGCACCCATATTGGATGCTGGCATTGCAGGCGATGGCTTTAGCCACTATGCCAGAATGCCAGCCCCTGAGATGCTTTTAATGATTTGTCCTCTATTTCAGATATTCTTTCTTCTGGTTTATCAAGTCTGTTGTTAAGGCTTTCTATTGTATTTATTTTCTCTTTGACACATTGATTTCTCCATTTCAGTTTGCATTTTCCTTAATTCTGTCTGCTGGAGAAATTCTCATCCATGTCATGTGCAGAATTTTATAACTCATGTATTTGCTTCTCTGGGTTTTGAGTGATCTGATGATCATTCTTTTGGATTCCTTTTCAGTTATTTCATCAGTTTCATCATCTTCACGGGCTAATGTGGTAGTATTGTTGTGTTCTTTTTTGGGTATCATACTTGCTCTTGCTTCCTATATTTCTTTGCTTGTTTTCACCTGGGTAAACAGTTGTTGGTATCTCCACTGAAGGCTTTATTTATCGAAAGGTGATTCTACAGCTTAGGGGAATGCCTGCTCCTTCAGCAGGTATCCACAGGTGTGTGCTGGGGAGGGCAAAGAGCCCTGACCAGAGCTCAGCTGTGGGGCATGGGCCTGGAGAGGCACCCAAGGTGGACAAGGAAGCTCTCTTCTATTATCACTGGGGAGGCATATATGACCATGTCACTGCTGTGTTCACAGCCCCAAACCCTCTCACCAACTGCCCAGGGTGAGCCTAGGTAACCTTGCACCCCACCAATGGGTGAAAAATACAAAAAAAAAGAGAAATCAATGTGCTCCATAGTGTGAACACACAAATGCCCATAATTTTCCTCCACAACAATTCAAGTAGCTCTGAGCTTCTGGAGTCAGACCCAGTATTGTGCAAAGACCTAAAAACATTTGATGCCCTTCTGCCAGACTGTCTATTGTACAGTCACAGGATTCCCACAGTCACAGAGTACAAGGCTCCTAGAGCCACAGGGCACAAGGGATCCACTCACCTCTCCTTGATCCCCTCATCATATAACAAGAGCCATTTCACTTCCTGAGCCAGCCACCCGCCCAACAGAGACTGGCATATGAGGGGAGGGGAACAATATGCCCTCCCTTCATGGAACCAAATGGGCATCCTGCCCCACCCCCAGCCTGCATTTCCCAGCCTGGACTCAAAGTCATTGAGGAACACTGATTTCTTCATTAGACAAAATCCACCAGGAGTGTGTGGACTACAGCAGCATTCACATGCTTCATTTCCTCCCCACTGGTCACTGGTTCCTTGCTGGGGGTAGAGGAAGAAATCAACATGCCTTTCTTTCACAGGGATAGGTGAAATTCTGCCCCATACCAGATCCTTCAGGCTGGACTCAAAGTCATTGCTGTCCATGCAGCTCTCCCTCTGTCCAAATCACCAGTAGTGCAGATTCCCTCACCTCAGTCTGAGAAGATGATATCTCATTAGCCATTGGAGGCACTGTGGCATCATGCTAGCTGCTTTGTGATTGTTCAGTCTTCACAGCTATACAAAGTCTCTCTTCTTTATATAGCCTTTCCATTGAAAAATATCTCCAACGACCCATCAGAATACAGTCTATCTCCTATTCATCTAGTATCTTCCTGTTGTCAATATCAGCATGTTTTTCTCCAGTCACTCAACTTAGATCTCCAGATAACTTTTTTTTATTTCTGTTATTGCCAAAGACACCTCCAAATGAAGAATTCAGTGAACACTGAAAACACCTGAGTTCTGCTGGGATATATAGAAGGGATATAAATAATAGTCAAATGAAAAGATGTCAATTTCTTTCATATAGAGTAAATGACCATGACTCACAACTTTTTTCTGTTTCTTTTCTTAATTTAATTTTGTTCTACAAGTGATATTGGAAACAACCCTTTAAAATTTGTATGAAAATGTGGCCTCTTAAAATTACCCAGAAGTGCCATCTGGAGTGCCATATATGTTACCGGAATTTTGGGTGCCATACATTATCACCATATGCTTATTAATAAGTCCCCAATATTGATAACCACAAGAGGGTTCTTAACGTAACAACAGACACCACAGAAATAAAAAGAATCCTCAGAAATTACTACAAAGAGTTCTATGCCAGCAAACAGGGAAATCTGTCAGAAATGGATAGATTCCTGGATACATTCAACCTACTTATATTGGACCATGAAGACATAGAAAACCTAAACAGACCCATAACTGACACAGAAATTGAAAAAGTAATAAAGGCCCTCCCAACAAAGAAAAGCCCACGGCCAGATGGATTCACTGCTGAGTTCTACCAGACAATTAAAGAAGAACTAACTCCAATTCTTCTCAAACTATTCAGAACAATCAAAAAAGAGGGAATCCTCCCAAATTCTTTCTATGTAGCCAGCATCACCTTCATTCCTAAGCCGGAAAAAGATGCAGCATTGAAAGAAAATTACAGACCAATATTCCTGATGAACATAGATACAAAAATCCTCAATAAAATTCTGGCCAATAGAATGCAACAACACATCAGAAAGATCATCCACCCAGACCAAGTGCGATTTATCCCTGGTATGCAGGGATGGTTCAACGCTCGCAAAACAATCAATGTGATACACCACATTAACAGACTGCAGAAGAAAAACCATATGATTCTCTCAATAGACACAGAGAAAGCATTTGATAAAATAGAACACCCTTTCATGATGAAAACTCTACGCAAACTGAGTATAGAAAAACATTCCTCAATATGATTAAGGCAATTTATGCAAAACCCACGGCCAACATCCTACTGAATAGGAAAAAGTTGGAAGCATTTCCACTGAGATATGGTACCAGGCAGGGATGCAAACTCTCACAACATAGTTCTGGAAGTTTTAGCCAGAGCTATCAGGCAAGAAAAAGAAATTAAAAGGATACAAATTGGGAAGGAAGAACACAAACTATCCCTCTTTGCAGATGATATGATTATTTAGGGGATCCAAAGAACTCCACTAAGAGACTATTGGAACACATTGAAGAGTTTGGCAAAGTAGCAGGATATAAAGTCAATGACAAAACTCAACAGTCTTCGTATACACAGGCAATGCCATGGCTGAGAAATAACTGCTAAGTTCAATCCCATTCACAATAGCCACAAAAACAATCCAATACCTAGGATTAAACTTAACCAAGGATGTTGAAAATCTCTATGATGAGAATTACAAAATCTTAAAAAAAAGAAATAGAAGAGGATACCAAAAAATGGAAAAATCTACCATGCTCATGGATTGGAAGAATCAATATAATCAAAATGTCCATACTCCCAAAATATCTGGAAAAAATGATGCTGAAATTCATATGGAGACACGGAGACCTCAAATAGCTATAGCAAACTTGTACAACAGAAACAAAGCCAGAACCATCACAATACCAGACTTCAGGACATACTACAGGGCAGTTGTTATCAAAACAGCATGGTACTGGTACAGAAACAAGTGGATAGATTAATGGAAAAGAATAGACACATCAGAAATAAATCCAAACGTCTACAGCCAATTTACATTTGATCAAGGATCTAAAACCAATCCCTGGAGTAAGGACAGTCCATCCAGAAATGGTGCTGGGAAAATTGGATTTCCACGTGCAGAAACGTGAAGCAAGTCCCTTAACTTACAACTTACACCTTACAAAAAATCCACTCAATATGGATTAAAGACTTAAATCTATGACCAGACACCATCAAGTTATTAGAGAACATTGGAGAAACCCAGCAAGATATTGGCACCAGCAAAGACTTCTTGGAAAAGAACCCAGAAGCACAGGCAGTCAGCCAAAATTAACATTTGGGATTGCATCAAATTGAGAAGTTTCTGTACTACAAATGACACAGTAAGGAAAGTGAATAGGCAACTGACAGAATGGGAAAAAATATTTGCAAACTATGCCACGGATAAAGGGTTAATAACAAGAATCTACAAAGGGATCAAGAAACTCAGGCAGAACCAAGATGGCGGATAGTGAGGACGTGCGCCATAGTTTGGGAAAATAAATTTTCATAAAAGTGGAATTACTGTAGCCTCAGGAAAAGACTCAAGAAAAAAACTACAGAGGAAACGCTTCCGGATCTAGTGGATGTGACACAGAGAACCTACAGGGAGAACACCGCATGGAAACCCAACCGCGGGAGCAGAGCTGCAGAATCTCGCCAGCACAGGAATAAATGGAAGGTAAGACAAAGACATCAGAAACCCGAGATATTGGGGGTGAAAAGCAGAGGCATCTCTCTTCACTCACCAAGCAAAACAAAGAGCAGGCGCCATTTTACATATGTAAAGCGCCACCAACGAGTTCACAAACTCAGTAACTTTGGAACTTTGGTGAAACTTGAGAACACATTGAGGGCTGCATAATCTCTTCGTGTGGTCCCAGGGGTAGATCAAACGAATATTTCAACTACCCTCAATTCCACTCACCTGTTCCAAATTACTTCCCAACTGAGTAAAAAAAAAAGAGAGAGAGAGAGAGAGAGAGAGAGAGAGAGAGAGAGAGAGAGAGAGATCCTTCAAGGAGCAAGGGAGAGAACAATCTGGGTGAGTCGCGTTTTACACAGCCTTAAACCTGAAGAATCAAGTGGAGCTCTCTGGCCACACCCATCACAGCCTCTAAAGATCCATCAAAGCAGACAGCCCACTTAGAAGCATAGTATAATGAGAAAAAACCACCACCAAAACAACAAACAAAACCTAAATTATCTCCAACATGCCAAACAACAAACGTAGAAACCGAGGTAACAAGAGCAAGGAAGACACTATGATGCCCCCAAATGAACAAGACACCCCAATCCAAGATTATGAAGATGAAGAGATCGAAGAAATGCAAGAAGCAGATCTCAAAAAATTGATAAGAACATTAAGAAGTTCTCAAAAACAAATTCTTGAACTACAGAAATCCTTAATGGACAAGATAGAAAATCTCTCTCGTGGTAATGAAATATTAAGGAGGAATCAAAATGAAATGAAACAACTAGTAGAACATGAAACTGTGATAGTGACAAAAAACCACAATGAAATGAAGAACGCAATAGATCAAATGACAAACACATTAGAGAGCCTTAATAACAGAATGGGTGAAGCAGAAGAGAGAATATTGGAATTAGAAGACAGAGAACAGGAAAGGAAACAGTCAAATCAAAGAAAAGAAGAAGAAATCAGAAATCTAAAAAATACTGTCAGGAATCTACAGGATACTATTAAAAAACCCAACATTCGGGTCCTAGGAGTTCCTGAAGGCATAGAGAGGGAGAAAGGATTATAAGGACTTTTTAGTGAGATAATAGCAGAAAATTTCCCAGGTTTGGAGAAGCACAGAGGCATCCTAGTACAGGAAGCTCATAGAACCCCTAATAAACATGACCAAAAGAGATCCTCACCACGACGCGTTGTAATCAAACTCACCACAGTGAAACACAAAGAAAAGATCCTAAAATGTGCAAGAGAGAAACGCCAGATTACTCTCAGAGGATCTCCAATTAGATTCACAGCTGACTTCTTGTCAGAAACCCTACAAGCTAGGAGAGAATGGCGAGATATAGCCCAGGTACTAAGAGAGAAAAACTGCCAGCCCAGAATATTACTTCCTGCAAAGCTCTCATTTGTGAATGAAGGTGAAATAAAGAACTTTCACAGGAAACAGAAATTGAAAGAATTTGTTGCCACATTTCCAGCCCTGCAAAAGATGCTTAAAATTCTGTTACATAAAGAAACACAGAAACACGGTCACCAATATGAAAGAAGACAAAGGAAGGAAACCTCACAGCAAAAGATCACAGGAATCTCAAACCATATATTAGAAAAAATCTTTGGCAAATGACAGGGCAAAGTTACTCCTTCTCAATAGTCACATTGAACATTAATGCCCTGAATGTTAAAAGACATCGATTGGCTGATTGGGTTGAGGAACAAAACCCATCTTTTTGCTGCTTACAAGAAACTCATCTTCCCAACAATGATGCATACAGACTGAAAGTGAATGGCTGGAAAAAGATATACCATGCCAACAGAAATGAAAAAAGAGCAGGCATAGCCATCTTAATATCGGACAACAAAAACTTTACCGCAAAAACTGTTAAGAGAGACAAAGAGGGGCACTATTTAATGATTAAGGGATCCATTCAACAGGAAGATATAATGATTATCAATATATATGCACCTAATTACAGGGCACTAGCTTATTTAAAAGACTTGTTAAGGGACTTAAAGGGAGACTTAGACCCCAATACAATAGTACTGGGGACTTCAATACTCCAGTCTCAGAGATAGACAGATCAACAGGACAGAAGACCAACAAGGAGACAGTAGATTTAAATGACACTATAGCCCAAATGGATCTAACAGATATCTACAGAACATTTCATCCTACATCTAAGGACTTTACATTCTTCTCAGCAGTACATGGAACCTTCTCTAGGATTGACCAGATACTAGGCCATAAAGTAACTCTCAGCAAATTCACAAGAATTAGAGTCATCCATGCAGCTTCTCAGACCACAAAGGAATGAAATTGGAAATTAGCAAATTGGGAATCCCTAGAGCACGTGCAAACACATGCAGATTGAACAACATGCTCCTGAATGAACAATGGGTCATAGAAAAATTAAAAGAGAAATCAAAAATTTTCTGGAAGTAAATGAGGATAACAGCACAACAAACCAAAACCTATGGGATACAACAAAAGCAGTGTTAAGAGGAACGTTTATATCAATAGGTGCCTACATCAAGAAATTGGAAAGACACCAAATAGATGAGCTTTCAAGTCATCTCAAGGATCTAGAAAATCTGCAGCAAACCAAACCCAAACCCAGTAGAGAAGGGAAATAATTAAAATCAAAGAAGAAATCAACAGGATTGAATCCAAAAAAAAATTACAAAAAATCAGCCAAACGAGGAGCTGGCTTTTGAAAAAATAAACAAAATTGACACCCCATTGGCCCAACTAACTAAAAAAAGAAGAGAAAAGATCCAAATCAATAGGATCAGAGATGAAAAGGGAAATGTAACAACAGACACCACAGAAATAAAAAGAATCCTCAGAAATTACTACAAGGACTTGCATGCCAGCAAACAGGGGAATCTATCAGAAAAGGACAGATTCTTGGACACATACAACCTACCTAAATTGAGCCAGGAAGACATAGAAAACCTAAACATACCCATAACTGACACAGAAATTGAAAAAGTAATAAAGGCCCTCCCAACAAAGGAAAGCCCAGGACCAAATGGATTCACTGCTGAGTTCTGCCAGACATTTAGAGAAGAACTAACTCCAATTCTTCTCAAACTATTCAAAACAATTGAAAAAGAGGGAATCCTCCCAAATTCTTTCTATAAAGCCACCATCACCTTCATTCCTAAGCCGGAAAAAGATGCAGTACTGAAAGAGGATTACAGACGAATCTCCCTGATGAACATAGATGCAAAAATACTCAATAAGATTCTGGCCAATAGAATGCAACACACATCAGAAAGATCATACACCCAGACCAAGTGGGATTTATCCCTGGTATGCAGGAATGGTTCAACGTTCGCAAAACTATCAATGTAATACACTACATTAACAGACAGCAGAAGAAAAACCATATGATTCTCTCAATAGATGCAGAGAAAGCATTTGATAAAATACAACACCCTTTCATGATGAAAACTCTAAGCAAACTGGGTATGGAAGGAACATTCCTCAATACAATCAAAGCTATATATGAAAAACCCATGGCCAACATCCTATTGAATGGGGAAAAGTTGGAAGCATTTCCGCTGAGACCTGGTACCAGATAGGGATGCCCACTCTCACCACTGCTATTCAATATAGTTCTGGAACTCTTAGCCAGAGCTATTAGGCAAGAAAATGGAATTAAAGGGATACAAATTGGGAAGGAAGAACTCAAACTATCCCTCTTTGCAGATGATATGATTATTTAGGCCCCCAAAGAACTCTACTAAGACACTCTTGGAACTCAGCAAAGAGTTTGGCAAAGTAGCAGGTTACAAAATCAATGCACAAAAAATCAAAAGCCTTTGTATACACAGGCAATGCCACGGCTGAGGAAGAACTGCTAAGATCAATCCCATTCACAATAGCTACAAAAACAATCAAATACCTTGGAATAAACTTAACCAAGGATGTTAAAGATCTCTACGATGAAAACTACAACCTTTAAAGAATGAAATAGAAGAGGATACCAAAAAATGGTAAAATCTTCCATTTTCATGGATTGGAAGAATCAACATAATCAAAATGTCTATTCTCCCAAAAGCAATTTATACATTCAATGCAATACTAATCAAAATACCAAATACATTCTTCTCAGATCTGGGAAAAATGATGCTGATATTCATATGGAGACACAGAAGACCTCGAATAGCCAAAGCAATCTTGTACAACAAAAACAAAGCTGGAGGCATCACAATACCAGATTTCAGGACATACTACAGGGCAGTTGTTATCCAAACAGCATGGTACTGGTATAGAAACAGGTGGATAGACCAATGGAACAGAATAGAAACACCAGAAATCAGTCCAAACATCTACAGCCAACTCATATTTGATCAAAGATTCAAAACTAATCCCTGGAATAAGGACAGCCTATTCAATAAATGATGCTGGGAAAATTGGATTTCCATGTGCAGAACCTTGAAGCAAGACCCATACCTTTCACCATGCACAAAAATTCACTCAACGTGGATGAAAGACTTAAATCTACGACCCAAAACCATCAAATTATTGGAGAGCATTGGAGAAACCCTGCAAGATATAGGTACAGGCAAACACTTTATGGAAAAGACCTCAGGAGCACAGGCAGTCAAAACCAAAATTAACATTTGGGATTGCATCAAACTGAGAAGTTTCTGTACTTCAAAATAAACAGTCAGGAAAGTGAAGAGGTAACCGACAAAATGGGAAAAATATTTGCAAACTATACTACAGATAAAGGATTGATAACCAGAATCTACAAAGAAATCAAGAAAATCCACAACAACAGAACAAATAACCCACTTAATAGATGGGCCAAGGACCTCAATAGACATTTTTCGAAAGAGGAAATCCAAATGGCCAACAGACACATGAAAAAATGTTCAAGATCACTATCATCAGGGAAATGCAAATCAAAACCACAATGAGGTTTCACCTCACCCCAGTGAGAATGGCTCACATTCAGAAATTTACCAACAACAGATGCTGGAGAGGATGTGGGGAAAAAGGGACATTAACACACTGTAGTTGGGAATGCAAACTGGTTCACTCACTATGGAAGTCAGTCTGGAGATTCCTCAGAAACCTGCACATAACCCTACCATACAACCCAGCCATCCCACTCCTTGGAATTTACCAAAAGAAATTAAATTTGCAAACAAAAAGCCATCTGCACATTAACGTTTATTGCAGCTCAAGTCACAATAGCTAAGACCTGGAATCAACCCAAATGCCCATCAACAGTAGACTGGATAAAGAAATTATGGGACATGTACTCTATAGAATACTATACAGCAGTAAGAAACAATGAAACCCAGTCATTTGCAACAAGATGGAGGAATCTGGAAAACATCATGCTGAGTGAGTTAAGCCAGTCCCAAAGAGACAAATTTCATTTGTTTTCCCTGATCGGCGACAACTGAGCACCAAAGGGGAAACCTGTTGAAGTGTAATGGACACTATAAGAAACAATGACCTGTTCAGCTCTTGTCCTGACTCTAGATGTACAATGTAATACTTTATCCTTTTTAGTATTTGTTGTTGTTGTTGTTGAACTCTGTAATTAACACACAATTATTCTTAGGTGTTTAAGTTGTAACTGAAAAGTGATCCCTGTTAAATTTAAGAGTGGAAAAAGAGAGGGTGGAGATGTACAATTTGGGACATGCACAATCAGACTTGCCCCAAATGATGGAGTTAGAAATGTGCCAGGGGATTCCAATACAATCCCATCAAGGTGGGATGTACCAATGCCATCTCACTAGTCCAAGTGATCATTTTCAGATCACATTCGATGGCTCTGATAGGTCTAAGAGTCAAAGGGATCACACAAACAAGACAAGTGTCTGCTAATACTAACTGATAGAATCAAAAAGGGAGAGAAGGATCCAACATAGGAAGTGGGATACACAGCAGACTTATAGAATGGCAGATGTCCTAAATAGCACTCTGGCCTCAGAATCAGCCCTTAAGTCATTTGGATCTGGCTCTAGAGCCCATGAGAGTATTGTAGGCATGGAAAGCAAGATACCTTGGAAAAGAAAAAAAAGAATAAGACCTAAATGAAAGATCTCTGTGAGTGAAATCCCAGTGGAAAGAACGGGGCCATCAAGGAAGGAGGTACCTTTCTCTGAAGCGAGGAGAGAACTTCCACTTTGACTATGACCCTATCGGAATAAGATCAAAGTCAGCAAACTCTAAAGGCTTCCATAGCCCTGGCATCTCATGACTAGAGCCTAGGGAGATTACTGACGCCATGAACAGGAGTGTCAAATTGTTAAGTCAGCAACAGGAGTCACTGTGTACTTACATCCCATGTGGGATCTGTCCTTAATGCGTTGTCTAATGTGCAGTGATGCTATAACTAGTACTGAAACAGTATTTCTACACTTTGTGTTTCTGCGTGGGTACAAACTGATGAGATCTTTACTAATTATATACTGAATTGATCTTCTGTATATAAAGAGAATTGGAAATGAAAAAAAAACTTGGTGTTAAATTGGAAATGGCATAGCAAATTAATTAATTTTAAAAAATATTATGTAGGATCTCTGTCTTTAATGTGCTGTACACTCTTATTTAATGCTACAACTAGTACTCCAACAGTATTTTTTTTTCACTTTGTGTTGCTATATGGGGGCAAACTGTTGAAATCTTTACCTAATTTATACTAAATTGATCTTTTGTATATAAAGAGAATTGAAAATGAATCATGATGTGATAGGAAGGGGAGAGGGAGCGGGAAAGGGGAGGGTTGTGGGTGGGAGGGAAGTTTTGGGAGGGGGAAGCCATTGTAACCCATAAGCTGTACTTTGGAAATTTATATTCATTAAATAAAAGTTTAAAAAAAACACACACACAAAAGTCAATAGCCTTTGTATACACAGATAATGCTATAGCTGAAAAAGTATTTCTAAGATCATCCCATTCACAAAGCTACAAAAATATAATACACTAAAATAAATTTAACTAAGAACATTAAAAATGTCTGTGTTTAAATTTAAAAATTATTAAAGAAAGAAATAGAAGAAGATATTAAAAATTGGAAAAATCTTCCGTGTTCATGGTTGGAAGAATAAACATATTTAAAATGTCTATATTACTGAAAGTGTTTTATAGATCGTTACAAACAATCAAAATAATAGTAACTTTCTTCTTAAATCTAGAAAAAATGATGCTAAAATTCAAATAGAAACACAAGAGATCTGGAAAAGTGAAGCAATCTGAAACAACAAAACAAGCAGGAGGCATCACAATGCCAGATTTCATGACATGCTACAGAGCATTTATAATACAGTCAACATGGTACTGACACAAAAACTGATGTGTAGACCAATGGAACAAAATAAAAACTCCAGAAAACAATACACATTTACAACCAACTTATTTCTGACAAATGAGCTAAAATCAACCCCTGGGTCAAGGACAGTTTTCAACAAATGGTGCTAGGAAAACTGCATCTCTGCATGCAGTAGTATAAAACAAGATCCCTACCATATACCTTATACAAAAATCCACTCAAAATAGATAAAAGACGTAAATTTTCAAACAAAAAACCTTTGAGAAACCTCACAAAACACTAGCATAGGAAAAGACTGCTTGGAAAAGACCTCAGACATCCAGGCAATCAAAGCCAAAACTTAAAAATGGGATTACATCAAATTGAGAAGCTTTGACACCACAATAGAAATGATCAGCAATGGGAAGAGGTAATCAAAAAATGGGAAAAAATATTTGCAAACTATTGAACTGGTAAAGGGTTAATATCAAGAATCAATAAAGGGAACAAGAAATTCAACAACAACAAAACAAACAATTCATTTAAGAAATGCACAAAGGACTTGAACAGACATGTTTCAAGTGAGGAAATTGAAATGGCCAACAGACCCTTTGGGAAATTCTCAGGATCACTAAGCATCAGGGAAATTAAAATTAAAACCACAATGAGATTTCACTTCACGCCAGTTAGAATGGTTCTTATACAGAAATCAACATGAAACAAATGCTACCAAAGATGTGGGGGAAAAGGTACTGTAATCCACTGTTGGTGGGAATGTAAACTGGTATAGCCATTGTTGGAGAAAGAATGGATATATATATATATCAAAAAATCTGAATGGAGACTTAATGTATGACCCAGCCATCCCACTTCTGGGGATTTACCCAAACCAAATGAAGTCAGCATATGAAAGAATTATCTGTACACTTAAGTTTATTGTATTTCAATTCACAACAGCTGTGATATGGAATCAACCCAGATGTTCATCAGGCAGAAACATGATAAAGAAATTACAGTATATATACACTATGGGACACCACATCAGTAAAAAAAAAAAATAGTGACACCCTGTCTTTTGCAACAAAATGGATGCAATTTGAAACCATTATACTTAGTGAAATAAGTCAGTCCCAATTAGACATATAACATTTTCTCTCTGATCTGTGGTAACTAATAGAGTATCTAAAAGGTAACCTATAGGAGTGAATTGACACTTTGAGATGCCATGATTTTGAGTAGCTCTTGTATCGACGTGAGGAACATTGTTTTTGTTTGCTTTTTTCCTTCATTAATTGAAAATAGATGTTTATAAAAAATTAGAATGGGAACAGAAAAGGGAATAGGAAGAAGGGTTGGGGTAAGAACAGGAGGGAGGCTATGGTAGGAATAATCATTCTAATCCTAAATTCATATGTATGAAATACGAGAAGTTTGTTTTAAGTAAATTTTTTTAAAAATACCACTTTTCACTTTGGTCTTAATTGCAAATGTCGTGATCCTATTTTCTAAATCAGTCATATTCTGAGATATGCAGTTATAACTTAAATATATATATAGTATAATATATAATTATATTGCATAATATATATTTATAACATATAACATTATAAATATATATTATAACACACACATACACACATATATATGATATATATACATATCATATATATGATAACACACACATACACACACATATATATGATATATATATGATAACAAGACCCAATTCGTTTCTCTTCAAGTAAACAAGAGTTTTAGTTTTTTCCTATTTAATTCTAAGGAACTTCTTTGACAAACTTTGACAAATCTCAAAGTCTTAAAGCTCCAGTTAAAACTTCTGCTCAATGGTCGGCATTGTGGCATAGCATGTGAACCTGCTGCAAACAATGCCAGCATCTCATATGACTGTCAGTTCAAGTTGCTGCTAATGTCTCTGGCTCTGTTAGAGAATAGCCAAAGTTCTTAGGCTCCTGCCACCAATGTGGGAGACCCACATGATGTTCCTGGATCTTTGCTTTGTCCTGGCCCAATCCAGGCCATTGCATCAGTTGGGGATGAACCAGAGGATGGGAGTGTGCTCTCTCACCCTCTCTCTCACACACACACTCTCTCTCTGTCTTCTCTGCCTCTATTCTCTCTGTAACTCTGCCTCTCAATAAATAAATCTTTTAAAAAATCCTATAATGAGATAACAAAGACAATAACAGCCATAAGTTATGAGGAAAGATGAGTTCAGGCAGAAGATATGGGGTCCATCAAACATATCATGATGATGTCAGAGCATATAGGTTGTTGGCTTTCATGAGAGAGGTGAGTCCTCTTCCCTAGTGAAACCCAGTTCCACAAAGGATGAAAGCTTTCTGTGTTATCAGGAGGTGATGATGAGGGTGACATGCTCCAATTTTCCTTATACAGGTCTCCTGTATAAGGGTTATCATTTTTTTAACAGGCAAAGTGGATAATGAGAGAGAGAGAGAGAGAGAGAGAGAGAGAGAGAGAGAGAGAAAGAGAGAGAGAGAGAGAGGTCTTCATTTTGCCATTGGTTCACCCTCCAATGGCCACTGCGGCCGGCACACCACGCTGATCCAAAGCCAGGAGCCAGGTGCTTCTCCTGGTCTCCCACGCGGGTGCAGGGACCATGGACTTGGGCCATCCTTCACTGCCTTCCCAGGCCATAGCAGAGAGCTGGCCTGGAAGAGGGGCAACCGGGATAGAATCCGGTGCCCCAACCGGGACTAGAACCTGGTGTGCCGGCACTGCAAGGTGGAGGATTAGCCTGTTAAGCCACAGTGCCAGCCTGGGCTATCATTTTTGACACCATTTAAGTGGCTGATCATTTGGATGAAACCTTGGGGCAATTGTGAGTGTTACAAGATGCCAGTGGTAAATGTTGACTTCTTTCTCAAAAATAGTTTTCGTGCCTCACTTTTTCTGCTTCTTACTCCTCTGTTTCTTCTTTTTCTTCATGACTGACACCTCTTCTATCTTTTTTTCACATTCGTCCTGAGTCAGCCATGGTTCTTCAGATAAATAAAACCAATAGGAAATACTTATCAATGTATCTTTCTGGCTATCTATGTATTTATTTTATTTATTTGAAAGACAGAGTTAGAGAGAGGGAGTGGCAGAGAGAAAGAAAGAGAGAGAGAGAGAGAGAGAGAGAGAGAGAGAGAGAGAGAGAGAGAGAAAGAGAGAGAGGTCTTCTATCTGGTAGTTCACTCCCCTGATAGCCACCACAGCCAGCATTGAGCCAATCTGAAGACAGGAGCCAGGAGCTTTTTCAGGTCTCCCACATGGGTTCAGGGACCCAAGGATTTTGGCCTTCTTCTACTGCTTTCCCAGGCCATAGCAGAGAGCTGAATCAGAAGTGGAGCTGCCAGGACTCAAACTGGCACCCATATAGGATGCTGGCATGGCAGGTGGTGGCTTTACCTGCTATACCACAGCTCCAGCCCTCTATCTATCTATCTATCTATCTATCTATCTATCTATCTATCTATCTCCATCCCTCTATCCATCAATCATAACCCATCACACATTATCTGTGTATCTATCATCTATCATCTCTACTTAAATATCTAAAATCTCTATTGTCTATCTACCATCATGTATCCATTTATTTCATCTATCTATTCATCCATCATAGTCCATTCACCAATTATCTGTATGTTCTCTATCAATATCTCTGATTTTCAAATGAAAAAATAAAACTTAAAAAGAGGAATAAATTAAAAGGTAAATTTATTTCAGTAGAAAGTAATTTTGACATCCACATGTAGCTTTTTTGGAGAATATACATTTCCATGATCTTTTGGAAGACCCTCTCATATGCACAGATTTAATATTTTCTCTTGTATCAAAAATAAACTTACCTATCACTTCCATTTTTTCACAAGTTTTCTGAAGTTCCTTCAGAGGAATGTTCCTGGTAGGAAAGAACGAACATGCATTTGTGAATGAGATCCATACTAATATCTTTCGAGCCACCATAAAGAAAGATTTAATTTTCTTATTTTGTCTAACAGTATGTATGCTTTTTAAGGTAGGCATTTGTTACTTTTCATTCTAAAACACATTGCAATTTAGAGGAATTATTTGTTACCTTCAAATACCTCCTTCAAATGCATCCTTCAAATACATCTATTTGGCATAAAGTCGTTTTCAAAAAAGAGCTTTAACAGAGAAATTTGTAAGAATCAAGATGATGTTGCTAAAAAATAAACAAAGTCATGACTAGAGCCTAGGGAGATTACTGATGCCATGAACAGGAGTGTCAAATTGTTAAGTCAGCAACAGAAGTCACTGTGTACTTACATCCCATGTGGGATCTGTCCTTAATGTGCTGTCTAATGTGCAGTGATGCTATAACTAGTACTGAAACAGTATTTTACACTTTGTGTTTCTGTGTGGGTGCAAACTGATGAGATCTTTACTAATTATATACTGAATCGATCTTCTGTATATAAAGATAATTGGAAATGAAAAAAGGAAAAACCTGGTGTTAAATTGGAGATGGCATAGAAAATTAATTAATTTTTTTAAAAAATATATTATGTAAGATCTCTGTCTTTAATGTACTGTACACTCTTATTTAATGCTATAACTAGTACTCCAACAGTATTTTTTTTCACTTTGTGTTACTATATGGGGCAAACAGTTGAAATCGTTACCTAATATATACTAAATTGATCTTTTGTATATAAAGAGAATTGAAAATGAATCATGATGTGATTGGAAGGGGAGAGGGAGCGGGAAAGGGGAGGGTTGTGGGTGGGAGGGAAGTAATGGGAGAGGGGAAGCCATTGTAACCCATAAGCTGTACTTTGGAAATTTATATTCATTAAATAAAAGTTTAATTAAACTAGGCTAATCCTCCGCCTTGCGGCGCCGGCACACCGGGTTCTAGTCCTGGTCGGGGCACTGGTCCTGTCCCAGATGCCCCTCTTCCAGGCCAGCTCTCTGCTGTGGCCAGGGAGTGCAGTGGAGGATGGCCCAAGTGCTTGGGCCCTGCACCCCATGGGAGACCGGGATAAGCGCCTGGCTCCTGCCATCGGATCAGCGCGGTGCGCCGGCCGCAGCGCGCCAACCGCGGCGGCCATTGGAGGGTGAACCAACGGCAAAAGGAAGACCTTTCTCTCTGTCTCTCTCTCACTGTCCACTCTGCCTCTAAATAAATAAATAAATAAACAAAGTGGAGCGGTTATGATGAAAATGTCCTCATATATGATAGTTTCACAATACAAATCACAAAAGATTCTATCAAAGCCCATGGACTTTCCCAGAGCCACTTCAATCTTGTACCAAAAAATCTCCTGCAAGTATTTTTGCCCATTAGCTGTGTGTTCAACTTTGGACAAACATCACTATGGTTATTAATCTTTATGCCCAAATATTGTTGTTTTAAATGCACATCTTTTTTCAATTTGAGAAGTAAAGAAGAGCAAGAGAGAAAGAGAGAGAGAATCTTTCATCTACTGGTTTAGGGAGTGAACCTAGGGTTAGGGTTAGGGTTAGGGTTAGGGTTAGGGTTAGGGTTAGGGTTAGGGTTAGGGGCTAGGCCAAGCTGAACTGAAGAGCCAGGAATTAGTGTCTGGCTTTCTCACAGGAGGGCAGGGACCCCAGTACTTGAGCCATTGCCTGCTGCTTCCCAGGGTGTACTTTAGTGTGAAGTTGAAATTGAAAGCAGATCCTGCACTCAAATCCTGGTGCTCCAATATGGGATATGGGTATCTTAATTAGCAGACCAAATGTCCATCACATGTCCCCACTTGTGTCTTTAAAAGCATCCACTTGCCTCCATCTCCTCGAATAGGGCCATAGTTAACACTAGTGTTCGTATTCCCACTGCAGTTCTCTGCTCTTGCCATTGCAAATAAAGGCCATCATTCTTTGGAGAACCTCTCTCTAATTGTTACTGAGGTTGACAGAGGAATGTAGATGGGTTGCTGTTTATTGTTGCACCTGTTTCTGTTCTTTTAGGATAGAGAGCTGAGCAGAGCTAGGAAAGTAACACCACAGAGTATAGGTGTTGGAAGCAGGACTCTGCTAACGTCCTTAAGTATCTAGGATAAAAGTATGGTCCAGGTCAAAGAAGCAGAAACCTGTAAAGACATGGTTGAAGACTTGGATGCTAAGAAGTGCTACAGGTTTTGGACAGAGTGAAACCCAACAGTGCATCTACCACATAGTCACATCCAAGTGACCAGTCAGGGGTGGCCCACCAGGAGGAAAGAGAGTAAGAGGTGGTGTTTGTCCCCTAGTAGCAGTGTTCAGCTCCTGATTTTTAAGACATGGTACTTGATGGGTGAAGGCATTTCTGAAACAAGAATAACTTCTCCCAACTCCTCCAGCAAAGATAATACTTACTGGTGCCAACTAGGAAGGTTTTATGACTTGGATTTATTATGACAGGTTTTATTGCTTGTCTTTGAAATAAAATGTTAATATTGCTTCATTTTGTATGTCCATATAAAGATACAGGTATATGGCTGACAGGTAGAAAGAGAGAGGTATACAGGTGAGTAGATTAATAGATGGATGGATAGAAATATATAGATATTAAAGTGATAGATGCATATATATGTGTGTGTGTGTGTGTGTGTGATAAGTGTATGATCAGAGATATCTGGCAGATTTAGAGAAATGGAGAAATATAGAGATAGGATGAATGAAGTTCAAAAAGTTTATGGAAAATGTAATTTATTTATTTATTTTTATTTTTTTATTTTTGACAGGCAGAGTGGATAGTGAGAGAGAGACAGAGAGAAAGGTCTTCCTTTTGCCATTGGTTCACCCTCCAATGGCCACCGCGGTAGCGCGCTGCGGCCGGCGCACCGCGCTGATCCGATGGCAGGAGGCAGGTGCTTCTCCTGGTCTCCCATGGGGTGCAGGGCCCAAGCACTTGGGCCATCCTCCACTGCACTCCCTGGCCACAGCAGAGAGCTGGCCTGGAAGAGGGGCAACCGGGACAGGATCGGTGCCCCGACCAGGACTAGAACCCGGTGTGCCAGTGCCGCAAGGCAGAGGATTAGCCTAGTGAGCCGCGGCGCCGGCCGGAAAATGTAATTTAAACATAGGCATATTTTAGTGTCAAAAAGTTTTGAAATCAATACATAGTTTTTTGTGCTGTACACATTTTCCATAAAGTATGTGAAGACCCTTTATAGATGATACATAGAAGAATGGATGGTTTGGTAGATGGATGGATAGATAGATAGATAGAGATAGATAATAGATATGCAAAAATAATAGATGATGTAAATACACGATTGATAGAGACATTAGAGAAATAGATAAATGGATATATTGGTGTATAAATACCTGAGGCATAGATGATAGATAATAGATAATAGATAGGGGTGGTTCTAAGTTGGCGGAACAGGGGGGGGAGCTTAATGATTTATTCCAGGAGAAGACAGTTTAATAAAAGTGAAGATAGTGTAGTCTCAGGGAAGAGCTAGGGAAAAAATGGCAGAGGAAATTCTTCCATAATTAGAGGGAAATGGTGGACCTACATGGAGGGAGTAGATGCCCATGGCTTGGGACTCCAAAAGCCAAGAGCCTACGCACGAGTGCTAGAAAGTGAGGTGAGATGAAACTGCAGTAGCCCAAGACACTGGCAAAAAAGTGGCAGGAAGAGCCTAGAGAGAATGAAACTTGAAGAACTGTGGGGGAAAGTACACCAGCCTAACTAGAGGAGAGAAAAATGGGATTGTACGGACACATTTCTCTCTCTCCAATCACCTTACAAAGACATACAAGCCAATAGAAAAGGTGCCATTATGGACATATGTAACAGCTGTGCCAGCTCGTGTCTCTGCCTGGCAATTAGCTGAGTGAAGATTCCTAACTCTGGTGGGGAGAAATAACAGGGGGCTAGGAACTTGTGACGGTGTGAAGCTTCTGAAAAGACTGAAAAAAAAAAACTGGGAGTGTGTGGGAAAACTCATGGTGTGGAGGAGACTTTGAGTAGTCCCAGTGGGAGACACCACAAGTTCGGGCAATCCTGGCTACCCAGTGAGATACAGTGCCAGGGAATTGGAACTTACTCTGAGGATTTCACAGATCCTTTGTGAGGTCCATAGGACAGAGCAGAAGAATATTACAGACACCGGGCTAGCGCTCAGGCACTGATCACCATCGAGAAGAAGAGCTCAGCTGAGCAGAATTACTTACCTTCTGATTAAAAAAAAGAGAAAGATTTACCATACCAAACCTGGGTATGTCAACTTAGGCATACCCTTAACGCTGAAGAACTTAACAGAGCTCTCTGGCCACACCGACCACAAACCTCTAAAGATTCACTGAAAGCAGAAAGTCCACTTAATCTACAGTGTCATAGTACAATGAAAAAAGCCATCAGAACACAAAGAAAAAAAGAAGAAACCAGTGAGTATCTCCACAAGTGCCAAACAACAAACACAGCAATCCAAGACAAGAATAAGGAAGACAACATGAGGCTCCCAAAAGAACATGACACTTCAATACAAGATTATGAAGATGATGTGATAGGAGAAATGCAAGAAATGGAACTCAAAAATTGATGATAAGAATACTTAAAAGTAATTGAAAGCAAATGCACGGATTACTGAAATCCATGCAGGACATGAAAGAAAAACTCTCTCATGAAAATGAAATCTTAAGAGGCAACTGAAATGAAGAATTCAAAAAAAAAAACACATAAAATTGAGATATTGGAGAGAAATCAAAATGAAATGAAGAATTCAAACAACAAGTAAAAATGCAGTTGAGAGTCTTGAAAACAGAACCCGGGAGCCAGAAGAGACAATAACAGACTTAAAAGACAGTGCACAGGGAAGTATACAGTCAAACCAAAGACAAGTAGAAGAAATTTGAAATCTAAAAATATCATTAGGAATCTATAGGATACTGTTAAAAATCCAACATTTGGGTTCTAAGAGTTCCTGAAGGCATGGAGAGAGAGAAAGGATTAGAAGGCCTTTTTAATGAGATACTAGCAGAAAACTTCCTTTATTTGGAGAAAGAGAGAGACATCCTAGTACAAGAAACATAGAAATAATCAATAGAAATGACCAGAAAAGATCCTCACTGGACACATTGTAATCAGATCCACTACAGTGAAACATAAACAAAAGATTCTAAAATGTGCAAGAGAGAAATGTCAGATTGCTCTCAAAGGATCTCTTATTAGACTCACAGCAGACTTCTCATCAGAAACCCTACAGGCAAAAAGAGAATAGCATGATATGGCCCAAGTAATATGAGAAACAAACACTGCCATCCCAGAATATTTATCCTGAAAAGCTCTCATTTGTGAATGAAGGTGAAATAAAGACCTTTCATTGCAAATAGGAATTGAAATATATATAACCACTCATTCAGCCCTGCAAAAGATGCTTCCAGATGTGTAACCCACAGAAACACAGTCATCCATATGAAAGAAAGTAAAGGAAAAAAATCTCTTACTAAAAAATCACAGTAAGTACAAAATATATATTAGAGATATCTTTGGAAACATGGCAGAGCAAAGACACTACTTATCAATAGTCACATTGAATGTGAATGGCCTTAAGTCTCCAGTTAAAAGGCACAGTCTGGCTGAATGGATAAAAAATAAAACCCATCTATTTGTTGTTTACAAAAAACCTACTTCCAACAAAGGTGCCTGCAGGTTGAAAGTGAAAGGCTGGAAAAAGATTCCATGACAACAGAAACCAAAAAAGAGCTTGTGTAGCCATCTTAATATCAGAAAAATAAAATGTAACACAAAAACTGTTAAGAGAGACAAAGAGGGGAACTATAAAATGATTAAGGGATCAATTTAACAGGAAGATGTAACTATTATAAATGTACATGCACCTAGTTACAAGGCACCAGATTATTTAAAAGACACGTTAGTGGATTTAAAGGGAGACTTAGACTCAAATACAATAGTATTGGGGGACCGCAATACTCCATTTTCAGCAATGGACAGATCAACCAGACACAAAACAGCAGATTTTACTGACACTATAGACCAAATGGATCTAACAGATATCTCACAACTTTGCATGAACACACATTCTTCTCAGCAATACATGGAACTTTCTGTAGGATTGACTACATGCTAGGACATAGAACAAGTCTCAGCAGATTCAAAAGAATCAAAATCAAATCATGCATCTTCTCAGACCACAATGGAATAAAGCTGGAAATTAGCACCCAAGGAATCTCTAGAGTGTATGCAACCACATGGAGACTGAATCACATGCTCCTGAGTGAACACTGCGTCGTAGAAGAAATCAAAAGAGAAATCAAAACTTCCTGAAGCAATTGAAGATAACAACACAACATATCAAAACTTATGGGATACAGCAAAAGCAGTGTTAAGAGGAAAGTTTGTAGCAATTGGTGCCTACATCAAGAAATTGGAAAGGCACCAAACAAATGAACAATCAGTGCATTTCAATGATCTAGAAAATACAGCAAACCAAACCCAAAGCTAGTATGAGAAGAGAATTAATTAAGATTAGAGAAGAAATCAACCAAATTGAATCCGAAAAACATTACAAAAGATCAGCAAAATGAAGAGCTAATTTTTTGAAAAAATAAAATTGACACACCATTGACCCTACTAACCAAAAAAGGAGAGAAGAACCAAATCAATAAAATTAGAGATGAAAGTGGGAGTGTAACACCACAGAAATAAAGAGTCATCAGGAATTACAATTACAGACATTTTTCAAAAGAGGAAATCCAAACAGCCAAATCACATGAAAACTTGTTCAGAATCACTGGCAATCAGAGAAATGCAAATCAAAACCACAATGAATTTTCACCTCACCCTGGTTAGAAAGGCTTACATACAGAAATCAACTAACAACAGATGCTTGTAAGGATGTGGGGAAAAAGGCACACTAATCCACTGTTGGTGGGAATGCAAACTGGGAAAGCCACTATGGAAGACAGTTTGGAGATTCCTCAGAAACCTGAATATAGCCGTACCACATGACCCAGCCATCCCATTCCTTGGAATTTACCCAAAGCAAATTAAATTGGCAAACAAAAGGGCTAAGTTACCTCCATGTTATTGCAGCTCAATTCTCAATAGCTAAGACATGGAATCCACCTAAATGCCCATCAACCGAAGACTGGATAAAGAAATTATGTGAAATGTTCTCTATAGAATAGTACACAGCAGTAAAAGAAAAATGAAATCTGGTCTTCTGCTCAAAATGGAGGAATCCAGAAAACATCACACTGAGTGAAATAAGCCAGTCCCGAAGGGACAAATATAATATGTGCACCCTGACCTGTGACAACTCACTGAGCACCTAAAAGGAAACCTGTAGAAGTGAAATGGACACTATGAGAAACAATGACTTGATCAGCCCTTGTGATGACTGTCGGGGAACAACTTACTGCTTTTCTCTTTTTAGTATCTTTTTTTCTACTTAATACCATTGGTTGAACTCTTTAATTAACACATAATTATTCTTAGGAGCTTTAATCCAACTGAAAATAGATCCCTGTTAATAATAAGAGCAGGAATAAGAGTGTTAGAGTAAGAGAGGCAGGCGATGTATAATTTGGCTCAGGTCACTTGGACTTAGCCCTACGCATAGAGCTAGAAACGTGCCATGGGACTGCGAATCCCATTAAGTTGGCAAGATCCAATGCCATCTTACTAGTTAAAGTGATCAGTTTACATTCATAAATAATTGATCATAAAGATAGGGAGCGTCAAAGGGAGCACATAAATAAGAGCAGTGCCTTCTAATAATAATTGTTAGAATTAAAAGGGTTGGAACAATCCAACATGGGAAGCGGGATACACAGCAGACTCATAGAATGGCAAGTGCCTTAGACGCACTCTTGCCTAAGAATCAGCCTTTATGGCATTCAGATCTGGCTCAAATACCCATGATAGTATTGCAGGCATGGAAAGCCAAGACAGTGTGGCATGAAAAATGACCTGAAAGAAAGATCTCTGTGAGATCACAGTGGAAAGAACAGGCCATCAAAGAAGGAGGTAATGTTCTTTGAAAGTAAGAGAGAACTTCCAATTTGATTATGGTCTTGTCTAAATAAAGTCAGAGTTTGTGAACTGAAGAGTCTTCCATAGCCTTGGGAGCTCATGACAATAGCCTTGGGTGATTTCTGACATCATAAGAATAGCGAATTGTTAAATTAACAAGATGAGTCTCTGGCACTTACTCCCCATGTAGGATCTCTGCAGTTAATGAGAATTAATGGTAAAAATAGGCTTCAAACAGTACTTTATATACTTTGTGTGGGTGTACTGTGTGAGTATACTAAGTTGATCTTCTGTATATAAAGATAATTAAAAATAAATTTTAATGAATAATGATATGGTAGAGGGAGTACGAGAAGGGTTAGTTTGCAGGTGGGAGGGTGGTTAAGGGGGAAAAACTGTTATAATCCAAAAGTTGTACTCTAAAAATTTACATTCTTTTTGCCTTATATTCTTTTTGTACCCAAAATGAGGTCCATTGTCTTAGTCAGCCCAGTAGGGACTCGTTATTTCTGGCAATTAATTTAAAGCCAAAGTGACATCTAAAATAATTGTTGAGAAACCACTTGGCCTAGGAGACAATCCTAGAAGTCCCCAGAGTACACTACCAGACCTAGGATGTATAATCCTAGGAGGCCTCAGAGAACCACAATAGACCTAAAATTAAAAAAGAAAATAGGGGCCAGCACTGTGGCACACAGGGTTAATGCCCTGGCCTGAAGTGGTGGCATTGCATGTGGGTGCTGGTTCGAGACCCGGGTGTTCCACTTCCTATCCAGCTCTCTGCTATGGCCTGAGAAAGCAGTGGGAGGTCAGAGAAACAGAAAGATGGAAGTGTCCCAAAGCAAATCAAAACTTTACAGGGAAAATCTTAAATATTCATTTAACCTTCTTAGGCACTTTGTAGGAGGAAATAGACTTCCAAGGGATGAGTTTTCCTTTTTTTTTTTTGAGTTTAGTCCATGTATCATTTCTCACAAGTTATAGACTTGTGACTGCAGCGCTCCTAGGTTAGCATTATGCACTGACACCTCCACTGTTCCGAGTCAGATGGTCCTGCCTCAAGCCGCGCCAGGCAATGATCTGGTTGGGCGGCACTCTGTTGTAGCCTCAAACTGAAATTACTGCTTGCAAGAGGCCTCTGCATGCATATTATTCATACCTTGGTCTATTAATGAAATCACATTTTATCTGAGGCATCCTTTGACAAATAGAGAGATGATCCATATTTATAAGACTCTGATGATATTTATCATAGGGCTGTATCCTGAGGATGTAGGCTGATAATTGGTACCAATTATTCTACCTTTCTGGTGCTCCTTCCTTGGTCCTTCCTCAACTCCACTGAGAATCTTCTTATTTCAAGATCCTTAAAGTGCATTCAAAATTTGGTTTTAGAGATTTTCTCTGAAATCCTGGTTGTATTTGTCTTGAATTCCTAACCCTTGGACTTGGAATACCTGCAAAGAAAACATATTTGAATATAGTTGTGAAAGTCTACTGCCTGGCTGAACCAAACGTGGATCTTGCTGAACAATGGTTACCATCATGAAGTGCTACATCAGGTGACTGAAGATTAATATGCCTTGAGCTGGTCTTGGGCAAATTTCTGAACTTACATCCTCTGGGCCCTATTGGAAGGGGTAGCTTCTAATATATTTTAGATACTCTTAAGCCATATTTTCAGCTTTTAGTTGTTTACTCAGTTAACATGTGGATCTGTATTATTCACACTGATCTCTTTGTTTATTCATTCATTGAAAATATTTATTAAATATTAATTGCATAATAAAAACTGAACTATGCACTTGTGAGACTCTGATAAGTTAGTCATATCCCCAGTGAACTTATATTATTGTGAAGGGGAATCATCTTAATAAGGAGTTACACTTCCCAAATGGCAGTAACATAAGGTCTGGATAGGATTGAAACCAGGAAACAAGAACTCCATCAGGATCTCCTACGTGGGCCCAGGGACTTTTTGGTCCATTCTCTGCTGCTTTCCCAGGTTTATTATTTAGGTATAACTGTGCTCAATATTGCAAAGAAGATGTAGAGAGATGAGAGTGAATAACAAGGGAACCAAATTTAACATGAAAAATCCAATATGAGTTATTCAGATAAATTATATGATGAAAAGGTCAGGAGATATGGGAAGAAGAGAATTGGGAGGTTGAGAACCAGGGAGAAGAGAGTGCAGCAGCCGATACAGAGAATACTGTTATGAGATGAAACTATACATAAGAAAGTGTCTCGCTTATATGGCTTTGTAGTACAGTGGTTCTCAAAAAAACTGACCCCAGGTGTCTCGGGCTATGGAGGTTCGGCTCACCTCGCGTTCCAGCGCTGGTGCATTGAGTCTGCTACTGGTGTCCCGAACTTGGGCTCCCACACTCTCCACGCAGGTCCACTGTGAATCACTGGTTCCGGAAGAGTTTCCTCTGCTGTTTCTTCCCCTACTCTTCCTTGACCCTGCAGTATCTCCACTTTTATTAACCTGTGTCTTGCCGAAGAATATCAATGTTCTCCCTTCCTATTCCGCCATCTTAGACACCAGCAGGCAAGCGGAAAGAGGAGACTAGAGGGAACGAGGCTTGAAACTCCGTGGGGAAAAGTTCACCAGGCTAACTAGAAGAGAGAGAGGGAAAAAAAAGTGACCGAAACGGACACGAGTTTCTCTCTCTCCGCTCACCCCTCAAGGGCAAGCAAGACAAAGAGCAGGCGCCATTTTGGACATACGTCATAAGCAGGGCGACCTCAGGTCTGCACCGGCCCTGAGCCTAGCAGAAAAACCTGACTCTGGGGGGAGGGGTGAAATAACTGGAGATTAGCATCTAACTTGGCAACCCAGTGGGAGACTGCAGGAGAATTGGAGCCCACACCGAGGGCAACAGAGATTCCCTGTGTGGTCGTTGGGAAAGAGCTTCCAATCTCTGGCTCCTGTGGGTATATCATTTGCCTGCTAACTACCTGCAATTACATTCAGCTGTGTGCAATTACTTCCCTTTTGAATCAAAAAAAGAGAGATTTACCACACCTAACCTGGGAGTGTCATCTTGACACACCCTCAACCCTGAGGAACCAAACACAGCTCTCAGTCCACACCCATCTCAAGCCTCTAAGGCTCCACCAAAAGCAGACAGTCCACTTAATCTAGAGTCATAGTATAACAAGAAAAAAAAACACCACAGTGAAGAAACCAAATATCTCCAACATGCCATACAACAAACGCAAAAACCGAGGTAACAAGAACAAGGAAGACACTATGACGCCCCCAAATGAAAAAGACACCCCAACTCAAGATTATGAAGATGATGAGATAGAAGAAATGCAAGAAGTGGATCTCAAAAAATTGATAAGAACATTAAGAAGTTCTCAAAAACAAATTCTTGAACTACAGAAATCCTTAAAGGACAAGATAGAAAATCTCTCTCGTGAAAGTGAAATATTAAGGAGGAATCAAAATGAAATGAAACAACTAGTGGAACAAGAAATGGTGATTGTGACGAGAAATCATAATGAAATGAAGAATTCAATAGATCAAATGACAAACACATTAGAGAGCCTTAAAAACAGAATGGGCGAAGCAGAAGAGAGAATATCAGACTTAGAAGACAGAGAACAGGAAAGGAAACAGGCAAACCAAAGAAAAGAAGAAGAAATTAGAAATCTAAAAAATATTGTCAGGAATCTACAGGATACTATTAAAAAATCTAACATTCGGGTTCTAGGAGTTCCTGAAGGCATGGAGAGGGAGAAAGGATTAGAAGGCATTTTCAGTGAGATACTAGCAGAAAATTTCCCAGATTTGGAGAAGGACAGAGGCATCTTAGTACAGGAAGCTTATAGAACCCCTAATAAACATGACCAAAAGAGATCCTCACCACGACATGTCATAATCAGACTCACCATAGTGAAACATAAAGAAAAGATTCTAAAATGTGCAAGAGAGAAACGCCAGATCACTCTTAGAGGATCTCCAATTAGACTCACAGCAGACTTCTCATCAGAAACCCTACAAGCTAGAAGGGAATGGCGAGACATAGCCCAGGTAATAAGAGAGAAAAACTGCCAGCCCAGAATACTATATCCTGCAAAGCTCTCATTTGTGAATGAAGGTGAAATTAAGACTTTTCATAGCAAACAGAAACTGAAAGAATTTGTTGCCACTCATCCTGCCCTGCAAAAGATGCTTAAAGATGTCTTACGCACAGAAACACAGAAACATGGTCACCAATATGAAAGAAGGTAAAGGAAGGAAACCTCACAGCAAAAGATCACAGGAAGCTCAATTTCTCTTTGACATAGAATTAAACTCTGATGCTCTGTTAAAGCAATGTGTTAAAGTAATCTATTATGTTCTCTTGATGTCTGTTAAATTCTAATTGTTCAAAAACAGCTGAATTTTTATTAAGATCTATGGGTTATTTAACTATGTGCTTATTTTCAAAAACATGAATAATCACCTTGTAACAATGATCAAATTTGGTCTATGTTATGTCATGATTTTAAGGAATCTTATTCAACCAGATATTTTGGATTTTGATATTGGTCTATTATACTATGTTATATGTGCGTACATATTGTATGTCCACATGGGGAAATTTTATTAAGAGTTTTATTTTAAGTGGCTTATAGATAAGATTGTCCATAAATTTAAGCTGCTAAAATCAATCAAAGATACATTTTAATTTGTGTGACCTGAATCTGTGTATCATATGTTTTAAACTTGTTGGTAGAAAGAAACTAAAAACATTTTAGATGGTTGTGCTTAAGTTTACTGGTTAAACAAACTACACCATGTTAGATATTTAAGAGGTGTTTTCAAATACATGATTCTTAAAATTTATAGAAGGCATTGGACCTTCTGGTAAATGTTTTCTTAAGTTGTTATCTAATGGTTGAAACGGTTTGCTAAGTATTCATGTGATATTGCTATTGTCAGCAAGCGATCTAGGACTTGCTCCCTCATTTCTCTATTCTAAGCCCAACTTGTTCTTTCATTTCTCTATTCTCTTCAAGGTAGGGAACTAATTCTATTATGAAGGAATCTGTAGGACGCACAATTTAATCTTTAGACCTTATAAGAGATGGCTAACATTTTTCTGTAATAGCATAGCCAAAATAAGAACTTAAATAATAATCTCATAGCTAGATTCACATCGCCATCAGCGAAGTATACAGTAAGTAGAAAAAAAAAACCTCCCTTTCAGACCAAAGGGAAAGAAAGTTTTAAAGTGAGAATATAATTTTCCTCATGGGCATTGTCTACCTTAGAAAAACTACTACAGAACATGCCTGTGACTATAGACTTGTAGTTCAGGCCACCGAAGATTAGAGATGGGACATGGGCACTCCCTTGACTTGCATCCTCTGGTCTGCTTTAACACAAACCAGGAGGAAAAGAAAGCTAGGCATCAGAAGCAATGGGTGGCAGGCCTATTAATGGCTGATCTGTACGGTGATCTGCCCTCAAGGAGACCCAACAGGCCAGTCCACTGCAGTGGCTTTCAATGTGGTAAGCCTGGGCTTCAGCAGAAGTCAGCTTGTGAAGAGCCCTGGCAGCTCTGCCAAGAGTTGGGTCACTGGAAATGGACCTGCCCTGGAGTCGAAGGATGCCCAGGTCAGAGCCACAGATCTTATTGGCTCCAAGCTGAAAAGCCCTTCACTCAGCCCAACTTCCAAAGGGACCACTGCAGCTGAGGGTATGGTCAAGTAGGGTCAGCAACATTGCAGGCAGAACTGTAAATTTCTTGTTAGAGATGCCACCTGCCTTGACCTGGCCAGCTCTCCTCCTAGGCCAGCCAAGTAATGAAAGTCAACAGAGTGCCTTCCCCTAGGAGGTTCACACCTCCCTTAGGATGTACCCCTCTTGGGAAGAGATAGATAGGTCTGGGCCTCTTAACTTACAGGGCCTAAAGCCCACCAGATTATTATGAAGCCCCTTCTGTCAGGTTCTATTTGCCTCTCAATCAGAAAACTTAATTGTAGCTTAGACAGCACCTTTCATAGCTCCTCTAATAATGACTCTGTCCTTTGTTCTAGGCCCTGTCTAGTGCACTTGGGCCTCATTCCTTTGTAATCATAACCTCTACTCTACCACCAATGGCTCTACTCCCAACATGTGTGTACTGATGGTCCTCTTCCCCACTTAATGCTGTATAATTGTTCAGACCTGGTAAATGCCACTCTTAGGATCATTGGTTACTATCCTCACTCTGTCTTTTATGACCTTGTCTAAATATGATCAGAGTCGGCAAACTTGGAAGGCTTCCATAGCCTTGGCAACTCATGACGACAGCCTAGGGTGGTTACTGGTGCCATAAACTAGAGTGTCAATTTGTTGGGTCAACAACAGGAGCCACTGTGCGCTTGCTCCTGATGTGGGATCTCTGTCCTTAATGTGCTGTACATTTTGATTTAATGCTATAACTAGTACTCAAACAGTATGTTTCACTTTGTGTTTCTATGTGGGTGCAAACTGTTGAAATCTTTACTTAATGTATACTAAATTGATCTTCTGTATATAAAGAGAATTGAAAATGAATCTTAATGTGAATGGAAGGGGAGAGGGAGCGGGAGAGGGGAGGGTTGCGGGTGGGAGGGAAATTATGGGAAGGGGTAGCCATTGTAATCCATAAGCTGTATACTGGAAATTTATATTCATTAAATAAAAGTTAAATAAAAGTCAAAAGAAAAAAAAAGAAAAAAAAATAAAACTGTAAAAAAAAAAAAAAACTGACCCCAGAACAGCTGCTGCAGCATCACCTTGAACCTCTCGGAAATGCAGATGCATAGGCTGCCACCCAGAGTCACTGAAGAGGAAACTGTAGGGATAAGGCCCAGTAACCCATGCTTTAATAATCCCTCCAAGTAATTCAGATTCCTGCTAAATTTCAGAATCACTCTTGGACAAAAAATTTATGACTTTGGGTATCTTCCAAAGCCAGGGATCTCATCAAGATGTTTTAAGCATGTAGAAGACAGGATCAGATGAGAATTAAACATTTATATGATAATTTCAAGATATGGAAGACATAGAAATGTGTGTGCATGTACATATATATGAAGGATCTTCAAAAAACTTCCAAAATAATTGCAAATGCATATTATGAAGAAACTATTCACGCATTTCAAATTCTTTATACTAAAATAAACCTTTAGTTCCACTGTCCATGAATTTTTTTTTTATTTAATGAATATAAATTTCCAAAGTACAGCTTATGGATTTTTTTTATATTTTTTAACTTTTATTTAATAAATATAAATTTCCAGTGTACAGCTTATGGATTACAATGGCTCCCCCCCATAACTTCCCTCCCACCCACAACCCTCCCCTCTCCCGCTCCCTCTCCCCTTCCATTTGCATCAAGATTCATTTTCAATTCTCTTTATAGACAGAAGATCAATTTAGTATAAAGATTTCAACAGTTTGCACCCACATAGAAACACAAAGTGAAACATACTGTTTGAGTACTAGTTATAGCATTAAATCACAATGTACAGCACATTAAGGACAGAGATCGCACATGAGGAGCAACTGCACAGTGGCTCCTGTTGTTGACCCAACAAATTGACACTCTAGTTTATGGCGCCAGTAACCATCCGAGGCTGTCGTCATGAGTTGCCAAGGCTATGGAAGCCTTCCAAGTTTGCCGACTCTGATCATATTTAGACAAGGTCATAAAAGACAGAGTGAGGATAGTAACCAATGATCCTAAGAGTGGCATTTACCAGGTTTGAACAATTATACAGCATTAAGTGGGGAAGAGGACCATCAGTACACACATGTTGGGAGTAGAGCCATTGGTGGTAGAGTAGAGGTTATGATTACAAAGGAATGAGGCCCAAGTGCACTAGACAGGGCCTAGAACAAAGGACAGAGTCATTATTAGAGGAGCTAAGAAAGGTGCTGTCTAAGCTACAATTAAGTTTTCTGATTGAGAGGCAAATAGAACCTGATAGAAGGGGCTTCATAATAATCTGGTGGGCTTTAGGCCTTGTAAATTCAGAGGCCCAGACCTATCTATCTCTTCACATGGGGTATATCCTAAGGGAGGTGTGAACCTCCTAGGGGAAGGCACTCTGTTGACTTTCATTACTTGGCTGGCCTGGGAGGAGAGCTGGCCAGGTCAAGGCAGGGGGCATCTCTAACAAGAAATTTACAGTTCTGCCTGCAATGTTTCTGACCCTACTTGACCATCCCCTCAGCTGCAGTGGTCACTTTGGAAGTTGGGCTGAGTGAAGGGCTTTTCAGCTTAGAGCCAATAAGATCTGTGGCTCTGACCTGGGCATCCTTCGACTCCAGGGCAGGTCCATTTCCAGTGATCCAACTCTTGGCAGAGCTGCCAGGGCTCTTCACAAGCTGACTTCTGCTGAAGCCCAGGCTTACCACCTTGAAAGCCACTGCAGTGGACTGGCCTGTTGGGTCTCCTTGAGGGCAGATCACTGTATAGATCAGCCATTAATAGGCCTGCCACCCATTGCTCCTGATGCCTAGCTTTCTTTTCCTCCTGGTTTGTGTTAAAGTAGACCAGAGGATGCAAGTCAAGGGAGTGCCCGTGTCCCATCTCTAATCTTCGGTGGCCTGAACTACAAGTCTATAGTCACAGGCATGTTCTGTAGTAGTTTTTCTAAGGTAGACAATGCCCATGAGGAAAATTATATACTCACTTTAAAACTTTCTTTCCCTTTGGTCTGAAAGGGAGGTTTTTCTACTTACTGTATACTTCACTGATGGCGAAGTGAATCTAGCTATGAGATTATTATTTAAGTTCTTATTTTGGCTATGCTATTGCAGAAAAATGTTAGCCATCTCTTTTATAAGGTCTAAAGATTAAATTGTGCATCCTACAGATTCCTTCATAATAGAATTAGTTTCCTACCTTGAAGAGAATAGAGAAATGAAAGAACAAGTTGGGCTTAGAATAGAGAAATGAGGGAGCAAGTCCTAGATCGCTTGCTGACAATAGCAATATCACATGAATACTTAGCAAAGCGTTTCAACCATTAGATAACAACTTAAGAAAACATTTACCAGAAGGTCCAATGCCTTCTATAAATTTTAAGAATCATGTATTTGAAAACACCTCTTAAATATCTAACATGGTGTAGTTTGTTTAGCCAGTAAACTTAAGCACAACTATCTAAAATGTTTTTAGTTTCTTTCTACCAACAAGTCTAAAACATATGATACACAGATTCAGGTCCCACAAATTAAAATGTATCTTAGATTGATTTTAGCAGCTTAAATTTATGGACAATCTTATCTATAAGCCGTTTAAAATAAAACTCTTAATAAAATTTCCCCATGTGGACATACAATATGTACACACATATACTATAGCATAATAGACCAATATAGCAATTTTAATAATAGCTTTTAAAATCTTTAACTCTTTTTGTAGATTGCCAATTGATTTGAATTGCTTTTTCCTTTTAGTAACCTCAGTTAACCATACTTTCTCTCAGTTGGTACTGTTAATACATTATTGGCTTCATCTGTTTACAGAGCCATCCCAAATTACTAAATACAATAAAAGTGACTGGAAAAAGTCCATAGGAACCTATAGGAGGACAGCTAAACACAGAACCAACAACGCTTTAGTTTTATGAGCAGCACATCATATATAACTGTGGATGACAAAAGACTTTAAGTTGCCATGTTTCAAATTATAAACTCATCAACCAACAAGAGGCACTTGCTTACTTCACAGTATTTTTGAAAGCACCTGTAGGATTTTACAAGTATTTAACCCTTTAAGCCTCTGGGGCTTTCTCATTAAGATAACTATCATGTCTAGTAACACAAGATCATTAGACTTTTTAATTCTCAAACATTTGTATTAATAGCATTTTCCATTATAGAAACTTAAAGTCTGGTACCACATCACATCTTGACAGTACTTCCAATATACTCCAAATAGACTGATTAGTTGGTGTCTCTATAAGATAAGAGACACAGTTCCTTCGATTTTTTCAGTTGGGCCCAAACTGGAAAAACCAAAGTCCAGGATTTACTGGAAATTTTAGAGACCAGATTGTTTGAAACTTTGATTTTTTGAATGCCTGTCAAGAATGCCAAGAAGGCTCAAAATCCAAAATATCTGGTTGAAATAAGATTCCTTAAAATCATGACATCACATAGACCAAGTTTGATCATTGTTACAAGGTGATTATTCAAATTTTTGAAAAAAGCACATATTTAAATAACCCTTGGCTCTTAATAAAAATTCAGCTGTTTTTGAACAATTAGAATTTAACAGACATCAAGAGAACATAATAGATTACTTTAACACATTGCTTTAACAGAGCATCAGAGTTTAATTCTATGTCAAAGAGAAATTGAACTTCCTGTGATCTTTTGCTGTGAGGTTTCCTTGCTTTACCTTCTTTCATATTGGTGACCATGTTTCTGTGTTTCTGTGTGTAACACATCTTTAAGCATCTTTTGCAGGGCAGGATGAGTGGCAACAAATTCTTTCAGTTTCTGTTTGCTATGAAAAGTCTTAATTTCACTTCATTCACAAATGAGAGCTTTGCAGGATATAGTATTCTGGGCTGGCACTTTTTCTCTCTTAGTTCCTGGGCTATGTCTCGCCATTCCCTTCTAGCTTGTAGGGTTTCTGATGAGAAGTCTGCTGTGAGTCTAATTGGAGATCCTCTAAGAGTGATCTGGCGTTTCTCTCTTGCACATTTTAGGATCTTTTCTTTATGTTTCACTGTGGTGAGTTTGATTACAACATGTCGTGGTGAGGATCTCTTTTGGTCATCTTTATTAGGGGTTCTATAAGCTTCCTGTACTAAGATGCCTCTGTCTTTCTCCAAACCTGGGAAATTTTCTGCTAGTATCTCACTGAAAATGCCTTGTAATCCTTTCTCCCTCTCCATGCCTTCAGGGACTCCTAGAACCCGAATGTTGGGTTTTTTAATAGTATCCTTAGATTCCCGACAATATTTTTTAGATTTCTAATTTCTTCTTCTTTTCTTTGGTTTGCCTGTTTCCTTTCCTGTTCTCTGTCTTCTAAGTCTGATATTCTCTCTTCTGCTTCACCCATTCTGTTTTTAAGGCTCTCTAATGTGTTTGTCATTTGATCTATTGAACTCTTCATTTCATTATGATTTCTCGTCACTATCAGAGTTTCTTGTTCCACTAGTTGTTTCATTTCATTTTGATTCCTCCTTAATATTTCACTTTCACGAGAGAGATTTTCTATCTTGTCCTTTAAGGATTTCTGTAGTTCAAGAATTTGTTTTTGAGAACTTCTTAATGTTCTTATCAATTTTTTGAGATCCGCTTCTTGCATTTCTTCGATCTCATCATCTTCATAATCTTGAATTGGGGTGTCTTTTTCATTTGGGGGCATCATAGTTTCTTCCTTGTTCTTGTTAGCTTGGTTTTTGCGTTTGTTGTTTGGCATGTTGGAGATATTTGGTTTCTTCACTGTGGTGTTTTTTCTTGTTACACTATGGCTCTATATTAAGTGGACTGTCTGCTTTCAGTGGAGCCTTAGAGGCTTGAGATGAGTGTGGACTGAGAGCTGTGTTTGGTTCCTCAGGGTTGAGGGTGTGTCAAAGATGACACTCCCAGGTTAGGTGTGGTAAATCTCTCTTTCTTTTTTTGATTTAAAAGGGAAGTAATTCCGCACAGCTGAACGTAATTGGAGGTAGTTAGCAGGCAAATGATATACGCACAGGAGCCAGAGATCAGAAGCTCTTTCCCAAGGACCACACAGGGAATCTCTGCTGCCCTCAGTGTGGGCTCCAATTCTCCTGCACTCTCCCACTGGGTTGCCAAGTTAGATGCTAATCTCCTGTTATTTCACCCCTCCCCACAGAGTCAGGTTTTTCTGCTAGGCTCAGGGCTGGTGCAGACCTGAGGTCGCCCTGCTTATGACGTATGTCCAAAATGGCGCCTGCTCTGTCTTGCTCGCCTTTGAGAGGTGAGCGGAGAGAAACTTGTGTCCGTATCAGTCACTTTTTAAATTTTTTTTCTCTCTCTTCTAGTTAGCCTGGTGAACTTTTCCCCACGGAGTTTCAAGCCTCGTTCCCTCTAGCCTCCTCTTTCCGCTTGCCCGCTGGTATCTCGGGCTATGGAGGTTCTGCTCACCTCGCGTTCCAGCGCTGGTGCGTTGAGTCTGCCGCTGGTGTCCCGAACTTGGGCTCCCACGCTCTCCACGCAGGTCCACTGTGAATCACTAGTTCCGGAAGAGTTTCCTCTGCTGTTTCATCCCCTACTCTTCCTTGACTCTGCAGTATCTCCACTTATATTAAACTTTCTCTCTCCCCAGACTAAGTGTGCTCCCTGCCTATTCCGCCATCTTCCAAAGTACAGCTTATGGATTACAAAGCCTTCCCTCCCACAATGTCCCCCCCACCCGCAACCCTCCCCTTTCCCAGTCGCTCTCCCCATCCATTCCCATCAATATTCATTTTCAATTCTCTTTATATACAGAAAATCAGTTTAGTATATATAAAGATTTCAACAGTTTGCCCTCACATAGCAACACAAAGTGAAAAATACTGTTGGAGTACTAGTTATAGCATTAAATAACAGTGTGCATCACATTGATGACAGAGATTCTGCAAGATATTTTTTTAAAATAAGATTGATTATTTTTCTATGTAATTTCCAATTTAAAATCAAGGGTTTTTTTTCATTTTCCATTATCTTTATATACAGAAGATCGCTTTAGTATATACTAAGTAAAGATTTCATCAGTTTGCACCCACACATAACCACAAAGTGTAAAAATACTGTTTCAGTACTAGCTATATCATTATTTCACCTTTGACAACCTATTAAGGACAGATCCCACATGGGACGTAAGTACACAGTGACTCCTGATGTTGATTTAACAATTTAACACTCTTGTTTAAGGCCTCAGTAATTTCCCTAGGCTCTAGCCGTGAGCTGCCGAGGCTATGGAAGGCTTTAGGGTTCGCCAACTTCGATCCTATTCCAACAGGGTCATAGTAGATGTTTGGATTAATTTCTGGTATTTCTATTCTGTTCCATTGGTCTATCCACCTGTTTCTGTACCAGTACCATGCTGTTTTGATAACTACTGCCCTGTAGTATGTCCTGAAATCTGGTATTGTGATGCCTCTGGCTTTGTTTTTGTTGTACAAGATTGCTTTAGCTATTCAAGGTATCCTGTGTCTCCATATGAATTTCAGCATCATTTTTTCCAGATCTGACAAGAATGTCTATGGTATTTTGATTGGTTATACATTGAATCTGTACATTGATTTTCGGAGAATAGACATTTTGATTATGTTGATTCTTCCAATCCATGAGCACGGGAGATTTCTCCATTTTTTGGTATCCTCTTCTATTTCTTTCTTTAAGGTTTTGTAAGTTTCATTGTACAGATCTTAAATGTCCTTGGTTAAGTTTATTCCAAGGCATTTGATTGTTTTTGTAGCTATTGAGAATGGGATTGAACTTAGGAGTTCTTCCTCAGCTGTGGCATTGTCTGTGTATACAAAGGCTGTTGTGTTTTGTGCATTGATTTTATATCCTGCTACTTTGCCAAACTCTTCTATGAGTTCCAATAGTCTCTTAGTAGAGTTCTTTGGGTCCCCTAAATAAAGAATCATATCATCTGCAAAGAGGGATGTTTGAGTTCTTCCTTCCCAATTTGCATCCATTTAATTTCTTTTTCTTGCCTAATAGCTCTGGCTAAGACTTCTAGAACTATATTGAAGAGCAGTGGTGAGAGTGGGCATCCCTGTCTGGTACCCGATCTCAGTGGGAACGCTTCCCACTTTTCCCTGTTCAATAGGATACTGGCCGTAGGTTTTTCATATATTGCTTTGATTGTATTGAGGAACGTTCTTTTTATACCCAGTTTGCTGAGAGTTTTCATCATGAAAGGGTGTTGTATTTTATCAAATGCTTTCTCTGCATCTATGGAGAGAATCATATGGTTTTTCTTCTGCAGTCTGTTAATGTGGTGTATCACGTTGATTGTTATGCGAACATTGAATCTTCCCTGCATACCAGGGATAAATCCCATTTGGTCTGGGTGGATAATCTTTCTAAATTTGTGTTGCATTCTATTGGCCAGATTTTTTTATTAAACTTTTATTTAATGAATATAAATTTCCAAAGTACAACTTATGGGTTACAATGGTTTCCCCCTCTCAAAACTTTTCTCCCACTCACAACCCTCCCCTTTCCCGATCCCTCTCCCCTTCCTATCACATCATGATTCATTCTCAATTCTCTTTATATACAAAAGATCAGTGTAGTATATATTAGGTAACGATTTCAACAGTTTGCCTCCATATAGCAACACAAAGTGAAAAAAAATACTGTTGGAGTATTAGTTATAGCATTAAATAAGAGTGTACAGCACATTAAAGACAGAGATCCTACATAATATTTTTTAAAAAATTAATTAATTTTCTATGCCATTTCCAATTTAACACCAGGTTTGTATTATTTTCATTTCCAATTATCTTTATATATAGAAGATTGATTCAGTATATAATTAGTAAAGATCTCATCAGTTTGTACCCATGCAGAAACACAAAGTGTAAAAATACTGTTTCTGTACTAGTTATAGCATCACTGCCCACTAGACAACACATTAAGGACAGATCCCACATGGGATGTAAATACACAGTGACTTCTGTTGCTGACTTTACAATTTGACACTCCTGTTCATGGCGTCAGTAATCTCCCTAGGCTCTATTCATGAGTTATTGGCCAGAATTTTATTGAGTATTTTTGCATCTAAGTTCATCAGGGATATTGGTCTGTAATTCTCTTTCAATGCTGCATCTTTTTCTGGCTTAGGGATTCAGGTGATGCTGGCTTCATAGAAAGAATTTGGGAGGGTTCCCTCTTTTTCGATTGCCCTGAATAGTTTGAGGAGAATTGGGGTTAATTCTTCTTTAAATGTCTGGTCGAATTCAGCCGTGAATCCATCTGGTCCTGGGCTTTTCTCTGTTGGGAGGGCCTTTATTACTGTTTCAATTTCTGTCACAGTTACTGGTCTGTTTAGGTTTTCTTTTTTTTTTTCATTTCAATTCTCTTTATTTTTTTAATTTTTTTTTATTTAGTGAATATAAATTTCCAAAGTACAGCTTATGGATTACAAAGCCTTCCCTCCCACAATGTCCCCCCCACCCGCAACCCTCCCCTTTCCCAGTCGCTCTCCCCATCCATTCCCATCAAGATTCATTTTCAATTCTCTTCATATACAGAAAATCAGTTTAGTATATATAAAGATTTCAACAGATTGTCCTCCCAAAGCAACACAAAGTGAAAAACTACTGTTGGAGTACTAGTTATAGCATTAAATAAAAGTATACATCACATTAATGACAGAGATTCTGCAAGATATTTTTTAAAAGATTATTTTTCGATGTGATTTCCAATTTAAAATCAAGGTTTTTTTTCATTTCAATTATCTTTATATACAGAAGATCGCTTTAGTATATACTAAGTAAAGATTTCATCAGTTTGCACCCACACATAACCACAAAGTGTAAAAATACTGTTTCAGTACTAGCTATATCATTATTTCACCTTTGACAACCTATTAAGGACAGATCCCACATGGGACGTAAGTACACAGTGACTCCTGATGTTGATTTAACAATTTAACACTCTTGTTTATGGCATGAGTAATCTCCCTAGGCTCAAGCCATGAGTTGCCGAGGCTATGGAAGCCTTTAGGGTTCGCTGACTTCGATCCTATTCCGACAAGGCCAAAGTCAAAGTGGAAGTTCTCTCCTCCCTTCAGAGAAAGGTACCTCCTACTTTGATGGCCCTGTGCTTTCCACTGGGATCACACTCGCTGAGATTTGTCATTTAGGTCTTCTTCTTCTTCTTCATCTTTTTTTTCTCCCAGCGTATCTTGGCTTTCCATGCCTAAAATACTCTCATAGGCTCTTCAGCCCAATTCAAATGCCTAAAGGGCTGATTCTGAGGCCAGAGTGCTATTTAGGACATCTGTCATTCTATGAGTCTGCTGTGTCTCCCCCTTCCCATGTTGGATCCTTCTCTCCCCCTCTTTTTTATCAGTTAGTATTAGCAGACATTAATCTTTTTTGTGTGATTCCTTTAACTCTTAGGCCTATCAGTGTGATCAGTTGTGAACTGAAATTGATCACCTGGGCTGGTGAGATGGCATTGGTACATGCCTTTTTGTTTGTTTGTTTTATCAGTTAGTATTAGCAGACATTAGTCTTGTTTTTGTGATCCCTTTGACTCTTAGATCTATCAGTGTGATAAATTGTGAACTGAAATTGATCACCTGGACTGGTGAGATGGCATTGGTACATGCCACCTTGGTGGGATTGTATTGGAATCCCCTGGCACTTTTCTAAATCTGTCATTTGGGCAAGTCTGAATGATCATGTCCCCAATTGTACATCTCCTCCCTCTCTTTTTCTCATTCTTATATTTAACCGGGATCACTTTTCAGTTAAGATTTATACACCTAAGAATAATTGTGTGTTAATTACAGAGTTCACAAAAAATACTAAAATGAATAAAGTATTACATTGTACACAACAGTCAGCACCATAGCTGACCAACTCCTATTTCTCATAGTGTCCATACACTTCCACAGGTTTCTCTTTGGTGCTCTGTTACTTGCTGCCAATCATGGAAAACAAATGATATTTGTTTCTATGGGACTGGCTTAATTCACTTAGCATGATGTTTCCAGATTGCTCCATCTTGTTGTCAAATGACTGGGTTTCATTGTTTTTGACTGCAGTATAGTATTCCATAGAGTACATGTCCCATAGTTTCTTTATCCAGTCTACTGTTGATGGGCATTTGGGTTGGTTCCAGGTCTTAGCTATTGTGACTTGAGCTGCAATAAACATTAATGTGCAGATGGCTTTTTTATTTGCCAAATTAATTTCCTTTGGGTAAATTCCAAGGAGTGGGATGGCTGGGTTGTATGGCAGGGTTATGTTCAAGTTATTGAGGAATCTCCAGACTGACTTCCATAGTGGCTGAACCAGTTTGCATTCCCACCAACAGTGTGTTAATGTCCCTTTTTCCCCACATCCTCTCCAGCATCTATTGTTGGTTGATTTCTGAATGTGGGCCATTCTAACCGAGGTGAGGTGAAACCTCATTGTGGTTTTGATTTGCACTTCCCTGATTGCTAGTGATCTTGAACATTTTTTCATGTGTCTGTTGGCCATTTGGATTTCCTCTTTGGAAAGATGTCTGTTAAGGTCTTTGGCCCATCTATTAAGTGGATTGTTTGTTTTGATGTTGTGGAATTTCTTGATTTCTTTGTAGATTGTGGTTATCAACCCTTATCTGTTGCATAGTTTGCAAATATTTTTTCGCATTCTGTCGGTTTCCTATTCACTTTCCTGACTGTTTCTTTTGAAGTACAGAAACTTCTCAGTTTGATGCAATCCCAATAGTTAATTTTGGCTTTGAATGCCTGTGCTCCTGGGGTCTTTTCTAAGAAGTCTTTGCCTCCACCTATATCTTGCAGGGTTTCTCCAATGCTCTCCAATAATTTGATGGTGTCCGGTCGTATTTCAGTTTTTGATCCAAGTTGAGTGAATTTTTGTGCATGGTGAAAGGTAGGGATCTTGCTTCATGATTCTGCATGTGGAAATCTAATTTTCCCAGCATCATTTATTGAATAGACTGTCCTTATTCCAGGGATTGGTTTTGGATCCTTGATCAAATATGAGTTGGCTGTAGATGTTTGGGTTGATTTCTGGAATTTCTATTCTGTTCCATTGGTCTATCCACCTGTTTCTGTACCAGTACCATGCTGTTTTGATAACTACTGCCCTGTAGTATGTCCTGAAATCTGGTATTGTGATGCCTCTGGCTTTGTTTTTGTTGTACAAGATTGCTTTAGCTATTCAAGGTCTCCTGTGTCTCCATATGAATTTCAGCATCATTTTTTCCAGATCTGAGAAGAATGTCTATGCTATTTTTATTGGTATTGCATTGAATGTATAAATTGCTTTTGGGAGAATAGACATTTTGATTATCTTGATTCTTCCAATCCATGAGCATGGAAGATTCCTCCATTTTTTGGTATCCTCTTCTATTTCTTTCTTTAAGGTTTTGTAATTTTCTTTTGTTTTTTTTATTTTTGACAGGCAGAGTGGACCGTGAGATAGAGACAGAGAGAAAGGTCTTCCTTTTGCCGTTGGTTCACCCTCCAATGGCCGCCGCGGTAGGCACGCTGCAGCCGGTGCACCGCGCTGATCCGATGGCAGGAGCCAGGTGCTTCTCCTGGTCTCCCATGGGGTGCAGGGCCCAAGCACTTGGGCCATCCTCCACTGCACTCCCTGGCCACAGCAGAGAGCTGTCCTGGAAGAGGGGCTACCGGGACAGGATCGGTGCCCCGACCGGGACTAGAACCCAGTGTGCCGGCACCGCAAGGCGGAGGATTAGCCTAGTGAGCCGCTGCACGGGCTAAGGTTTTGTAATTTTCATCATAGAGATCTTTAATGTCCTTGGTTAAGTTTATTCCAAGGTATTTGATTGTTTTTGTAGGTATTGAGAATGCGATTGAACTTAGGAGTTCTTTCTCAGCTGAGGCATTGTCTGTGTATACAAAGGCTGTTGTTTTTTGTGCATTGATTTTATATCCTGCTACTTTGCCAAACTCTTCCATGAGTTCCAGCAGTCTCTTAGTAGAGTTCTTTGGGTCCCCTAAATAAAGAATCATATCGTCTGCAAAGAGGGATAGTTTGAGTTCTTCCTCCCCAATGTGTATCCCTTTAATTTCTTTTTATTGCCTAATAGCTCTGACTGAGGCTTCCAGAACTATATTGAAGAGCAGTGGTGAGAGTGGTCATCCCTGTCTGGTACCTGATCTCAGTGGAAATGCTTCCAACTTTTCCCCATTCAATAGGATACTGGCCGTAGGTTTTTCATATATTGCTTTGATTGTATTGAGGAATGTTCCTTTTATACCCAGTTTGCTGAGAGTTTTCATCATGAAAGGGTGTTGTATTTTATCCAATGCTTTCTCTGCGTCTATTGAGAGAATCATATGTTTTTTTTGTCTGTGTCTGTTAATGTGGTGTATCACGTTGATTGTTATGTGAACATTGAACCCTCCCTGTATACCAGGGATAAATCCCACTTGGTCTGGGTGGATGATCTTTCTAAATTTGTGTAGCATTCTATTGGTCAGAAATTTATTGAATATTTTTGCATCTATGTTCATCAGGGAGATTCGTCTGTAATTCTATTTCAATGCTGCATCTTTTTCTGGCTTAAGAATTAAGGTGATGGTGGCTGCTAGAAAGAATTTGGGAGGATTCCCTCTTTTTCGATTGTTCTGAATAGTTTGAGAAGAATTGGTGTTAGTTCTTCTCTAAATGTCTGGTAGAATTCAGCAGTGAATCCATCTGGTCCTGGGCTTTTCTTTGTTGGGAGGGCCTTTATTACTGCTTCAATTTCTGTGTCAGTTATGGGTCTGTTTAAGTTTTCTGTGTCTTCCTGGCTCAATTTAGGTAGGTTGTATGTGTCCAAGAATCTGTCCATTTCTGATAGATTTCCCTGTTTGCTAGCATGGAAGTCCTTGTAGTAATTTCTGATGATTCTTTTCATTTCTGTTGTGTCTGTTGTTACGTTTCCTTTTTCATCTCTGATCCTATTGATTTGGGTCTTTTCTCTTCTTTTTTTAGTTAGTTGGGCCAATGGGATGTCAATTTTGTTTATTTTTCAAAAGCCAGCTCCTCATTTGGCTGATTTTTTGTAATGTTTTTTTTTTTTATTTAATCCTGTTGATTTCTTTTTGATTTTAATTATTTCTCTTCTCCCCCTAGCATTGGGTCTGGTTTGCTGCTGATTTTCTAGATCCTTGAGATGACTTGAAAGCTCATGTATTTGGTGCCTTCCAATTTCTTGATGTAGGCACCTATTGATATAAACTTCCCTTTAACACTGCATTTGTTGTATCCCATAGGTTTTGGTATGATGTGCTGTTATCCTAATTTACTTCCAGGGAATTTTTGATTTCTCTTTTAATTTCTTCTATGACCCATTGTTCATTCAGGAGCATGTTGTTCAATCTCCATGTGTTTGAACGTGCTCTAGGGATTCCCGAGTTGCTAATTTCCAATTTCATTCCTTTATGGTCTGAGAAGCTGCATGGTGTGATTCCAATATTTTTGAATTTGCTGAGACTTGCTTTATGGCCTAGTATGTGGTCAATCCTAGAGAAGGTTCCATGTACTGCTGAGAAGAATGTAACGTCTTTCTGTGTAGCATAACAAGTTCTGTAGATATCTGTTAGATCCATTTGGGCTATAGTGTCATTTAAATCTGCTGTCTCCTTGTTGATCTTCTGTCCTGACGATCTATCTCTGAGAGTGGAGTTTTGAAGTCCCCCAGTACTATTGTACTGGGGACTAAGTCACCCTTTAAGTCCCTTAACAAGTCTTTTAAATAAACAGGTGTCCTGTAATTAGGTGCATATACATTGATAATCATTATATCTTCCTGTTGAATTGATCCCTTAATCATTATATAGTGCCCCTCTTTGTCTCTCCTAATAGTTTTTCTGGTAAAATTTATGTTAACTGATATTAAGATGGCTATGCCCGCTCTTTTTTCATTTCTGTTGGTATGGTATATCTTTTTCCAGCCTTTCACTTTCATTCTGTGTGCATTTTGTTAGAAAGATATGTTTCTTGTAAACAGCAAAATGATGGGTTTTGTTTTTTTACCCAATCAGCCAATCGGTGTCTTTTAGCTGGATTGTTCAGGTCTTTAACATTTAATGTGACTATCAATAAGTAGTAACTTTGCCCTATCACTTTTGGGTTTCCTGTGATCTTTTGCTGTGAGGTTTACTTCCTTTACTTTCTTTCATATTGGTGACCGTGTTTCTGTGTTTCTGCATGTATCACTTCTTTAAGCATCTTTTGCAGGGCTGGATGAGTGGCGACAAATTCTTTCAATTTCTGTTTGCTGTGATAGGTCTTTCTTTCACCTTCATTCACAAATGAGAGCTTTGCAGGATATAATATTCTGGGCTGGCAGTTTTTCTCTCTTAGTACCTGGGCTATGTCTCGCTATTCCCTCCTCGCTTGTAGGGTTTCTGATAAGAAGCCAGCTGTGAGTCTAATTGGGTATCCTCTGAGATTGGTCTGATGTCCTTCCTGCACATTTTAAGATCTTTTCTTTATGTTTCACTGTGGTGAGTTTTATTACAATGTGACGTGGTGAAGATCTCTTGTGGTCATGTTTACTAGGGGTTCTATGAGCTTTCTATACTAATATGTCTCTGTCCTTCTCCATACCTGGGAAATTTTCTGCTAGTATCTCACTAAAAAGGCCTTCTAATATTTTCTCCCTCTTCATGCCTTCAGAAACTCCTAGAACCCGAATGTTTGTTTTTTTTAATAGTATCCTGTAGATTCCCAATATTATTTTTTAGATTTCTAATTTCCTTTTCTTTTCTTTGGTAGCCTGTTTCCTTTCCTGGTCTCTGTCTTCTAAGTCCGATATTCTCTTTTCTGCTTCATCCATTCTGTTTTTAAGGCTCTCTAATGTGTTTGTCATTTGATCTATTGAATTCTGCATTTCATTATGGTTTTTCGTCACTCTCACTGTTTCATGTTCTACTAGTTGTTTCATTTCACTTGATTCCTCCTTAAGACTTCATTTTCATGAGAGAGATTTTCTATCTTGACCATTAAGGATTTCTGTAGTTCAAGAATTTGTTTTTGAGAACTTCTTAATGAAATTACCAATTTTTTGAGATCCGCTTCTTGCATTACCTCCATCTCTTCATCTTCATAATCTTGAATTGGGGTGTCTTTTTCATTTGGAGGCATTATAGTGTCTTCCTTGCTCTTGTTACCTTTGTTTCTATGTTTGTTTGGCATCTTGGAGGTGTGGCCAAAGAGCTCTGTTTGGTTCTTCAGGGTTGCCTAGGCTAAGGAGTTTGTTGTACATATGTAAAGCAGTCCCTGCTCTTTGTCTTTCTGGGGTTTGTGAGGATGCAGAGAGAGGCTAGTGTCCCTGCTGGTTCACCTTTTTTTCTCTCCTCCAGTCAGCCTGGTGTAGCCCCCCCCCCCACACCGCATGGGTTAAGACCATGCTCTAACCTTCCTGGCCAATGTCTCGGGTTACCTTTCCTTCCAGTGCCGGGGCTCAAATTCTGTGGCTGGGTTTCTGTGACTGGGCTCGCTGTTTTCCCAAATCTCACGGCTCCCATGTCCATGGTGCAGCTCAGTGCGGGTCTGTGCGGCTCAGCAAGGCTGGGCACTGCTAGGTGCGGCTCAGCGCTGCTTGGTGCAGCTTGGTGTGGCTCGGCACTGCTCGGCCCACTGTCCATGAATTTTTTAAACAGCCTGTAAGCAGTCATTTTATGACTGTAAATGTGTTTCCTTCCAACATATTAAGGACAGATCCCACATGAGACATAAGTACACAGTGACTCCTGTTGTTGATTTGACAATTTAACATTCTTGTTTATGGTGTCAGTAATCTTCCTAGGCTCTAGTCATGAGTTTCCAAGGCTATGGAAGCCTTTAGGGTTCACTGACCAGCTGGCTTCTGGCTTCAGATCAGCACGAAGCACAGGCCGCAGCGGCCATTGGAGGGTGAACCAATGGCAAAAGGAAGACCTTTCTCTCTGTCTCTCTCTCTCACTGTTCACTCTGCCTGTCAAAAAAAAAGCAACAGTATTTTTACACTTTGTGTTTCTGTGTGGGTGCAAACTGATGAAACCTTTACTTAGTATATACTTAATTGATCTCCTGTATATAAAGATAATTGAAAATGAAAAAAAACAACAAAAACAAAAACAAAAAATAACTTTGTGTTAAATTGTAAATTACATAGAAAATTAATCAATATTTTGAAAAAAATATCTTGTAGGATCTCTGTCATTAAAGTGCTATACACTGTGATTTAATGCTATATCTAGTACTCCAACAGTATTTTTCACTTTGTGTTGCTATGTGAGGGTAAACTGTTGAAATCTTTATTTTATATATACTAAAATGATTTTCTGTATATAGAGAGAATTGAAAATGAATCTTGATGTGAATGGAAGGGGAGAGAGAGTGGGAAAGGGGAGGGTTGTGGGTGGGAGGGAAGTTATGGTGGGGGAAAGCCATTGTAATCCATAAGCTGTACTTTGGAAATTTATATTCATTAAATAAAAGCTTTTAAAAAATTCTAGCCAATTGAATTCAACAACATATCAGAAGATCATCCAGCCCTACCAAGTAGGACTTATCCCTGGTGTGCAGGGATGGTTCAACTTTCACAAATCAATCAATGTGATACATTGCATTAACAAACTGCAGAAAAAAAAAAACCATGTGATTATCTCAATAGGTGCAGAAAAAGCATTTGATAAAATACATACTCCTTCATGATGAAAACTCTAAGCAAATTGGGTAGAGAAAGAACATTCCTCAACACAAACAAGGCAATTTATGATAAACCCATGGCCAGCATCATATTGAATGGGTAAGAATTCTCACAGAATTCTAGGATGAGAGAGAGATGCCCACTCTCACCATTGCTATTCAATATATTCCTGGAAGTTTTAGTCAGAGCCATTAGTCAAGGAACAGAAAACAAAGGGATACAAGTTGAGAAGGAGGAAGTCTAACTATCTGTATTTTGCAGACAACTTGATTCTATATCTAGGGTATCCAAAAAATTCTATTAAGAGACTCGTGTTACTCATAGGAGAGTTTAGTAAAGTAACATGATATAAAGTCAATACAGAAAAATCAACTGCCTTTTTATACACAGACAATGCCACCGTTGAGAAAGAACTTTTAAGATCAATTTCATTCACTACAGCTACAAAAAAATCAAACACTACGGAATAAATTTAACCAATGATGTCAAAGATCTCTATGATGCTAATTATAAAACATTAAAGAAAGCAATCGAAGAAGATACAAAAAATGAAAAAAATCTTTCATTAACATGGATTGGAAGAATGAATATCATCAAAATACCCATTCTTCCAAAAGTAATTTACAGATTCAATGTGACACCCATTAAAATACCAAAGAAATTCTTGAAAAATGATGCTGAAATTCATATGGAGATACAAGAGATCTTGAATAGGTAAAGAAATCTGCGGCCGGCGCCACGGCTCACTAGGCTAATCCTCCGCCTTGTGGCGCTGGCACACCGGGTTCTAGTCCCCATTGGGGCACTGGATTCTGTCCCGGTTGCCCCTCTTCCAGGCCAGCTCTCTGCTGTGGCCAGGGAGTGCAGTGGAGGATGGCCCAAGTGCTTGGGCCCTGCACCCCATGGGAGACCAGGAGAAGCACCTGGCTCCTGCCATCGGATCAGCGCGGTGCGCCGGCTGCAGCGTGCCTACCGCGGCGGCAATTGGAGGGTGAACCAACGGCAAAGGAAGACCTTTCTCTCTGTCTCTCTCTCTCTCACTGTCCACTCTGCCTGTCAAAAAAAATTAAAAAAAAAAAAAGAAATCTGGGGCCAGCGCCATGGCTCACTTGGTTATTTATCCACCTGTGTTGCCAGCATCCCAAATGGGTACCGGGTCCCAGTCCTGGTTGCTCCTATTCCAGTTCAGCTCTCTGCTGTGGCTATGAGGGCAGTGGAGGACGGCCCAAGTGCTTGGGCACCTGCACCCACGTGGGAGACCAGGAGGAAGCACCTGGCTCCTGGCTTTGGATCGGCGCAGCTCCAGCCGTAGCGGCCATTTGGGGAGTGTACCTTTCTCTCTGTCTCCCTCTCACTGTCTTCAACTCTACTAACCAAATAAATAAAATAAAATAAAAAATTTTAAAGAAAGAAAAAATCTTATATGACAAAAACAAAGCTGGTGGCATCAAAATATCAGATTTTAAGACATACTATAGGGCTGTTACAATTAAAACACCATGGTACTGGAACAAAATAGATGCAAAGACCAATGGAAGAGAATAGAAACCCAGGAAATCCATCCAAACCTCTACAGCCAACTTATATTTTATTAAGGAGCTAAAATGAATCTCTGAAGCAAGGACAGTCTCTTCAACAAATGATGTTGTGAAAACTAGATTTCCACATGCTGAAGTATGAAGCAAGACCCCTACCTTACACCTTACACAGAAATGCACTCTAAATGGATTAAAGATCTAAATCTATGACCTGATAGCAACAAATTTTTAGAGAACACTGGGGAAACCTTGCAAGACTTTGGCCTAGGCAAAGAGTTCTAAGCACAGGTAGCCAAAACCAAAATTAACAAGTGGGATTAATTTAAATTGAGAAGCTTTTGTAAGGCAAAAGAAACCATCAGGTAAGTGAAGAGGCAAGCGACACAATGGAGAAATTATTTGTAAATTCTGTAACTGATAAAGGATTAGTAACCATAAAATATAACGGGATCAAGAAAATCAACAATAACAAAATAATCAACCCAGTGAAGAGACTGGCCAAGAACTGAAAGAGACATTTTCAAAGAGGAAATCCAAAGGCCAACAGACACATGAACAAATGTTCAGGATCACTTTCCATCAGGGAAATGCAAATCAAAACCCCAGTGAGATTTCACCTAACCCTGGTTAGAATGACTTCCATACAGAAATCAGCAAACAACAAACGCCTGCAAGGATGTGGGGACAAAGGTACCCTAATCCACTGTTGGTGGGAAAGTAAACTGGTCAAGCCACTATGGAAGAAGATAGTCCAATTGGAGATACCTTAGAAATCTGAATATAGACCTACCGTATGACCCAGCCAATCCATTCCTGGGGATTTATCCAAGGGAAATGAAATCAGTTAATAAAAGAACTATCTGCTCTTCCATTTTATTGCAGCTAAATTTACAATAGCTAAGACATGGAGTCAACCTAAATGCCCATCAGCTGAAGACTGGATAAAAAAGTTATGGGATATGAACTCTACGGAATACTATATAGTGGTAAAAAATATCCAGTCATTTGCAAAAAAAAATGCATGAATCTGTAAAACATCATAATGAGTAAAATAAGCCATTCCCAAAGGGACAAATAGCATATGTTCTCCCTGGTCTGTGACAACTATCAGACCATCTAAAATGAAACCTATAGAAGTGAAATTGCCAGTATGTGAAGCAATGATTTGAACAGTTCCTGTCTTTACTATCGATGAACAGTTTATTATTTTTCAATTATTTTTTACTTTTTTTACTATTTTTTTCAGCTTAATGCCCTTGGTTGTACTCTTTACTTAACACTAATGTTTAATCCAGTAAAAAAAAGTGGCAATAATAGCGGAAGAAAATGTACAGTTTGGCACATGTTCCCATGGACTTACCCATGAAAGTAAAGCTCAATACTTGCCATGGGGCCCCAAATCCCATTAAGCTTAGTGGTACAAATGCCATATTACATATTCAAGTGATCATATTAAGTGTGTAACTGATCATATAGAAAGGATTGTGTGTCAAAGGGATCACTTAAAATAGACTAAGTGTCTAGCCGGCGCTGTGGCTCACTAGGCTAATCCTCTGCCTTGCGGCGCCGGCACACCGGGTTCTAGTTCCGGTCAGGGCACCGATCCTGTCCCGGTTGCCCCTCTTCCAGGCCAGCTCTCTGCTGTGGCCAGGGAGTGCAGTGGAGGATGACCCAAGTCCTTGGGCCCTGCACCCCATGGGAGACCAGGAGAAGCACCTGGCTCCTGCCATCGGATCAGCGCGGTGCGCCGGCCGCAGCGCGCTACCGCGGCGGCCATTGGAGGGTGAACCAACGGCAAAAGGAAGACCTTTCTCTCTGTCTCTCTCTCACTGTCCACTCTGCCTGTCCAAAAAAAATAGACTAAGTGTCTTGTAATAATAGAATTAAAAATGAGAGAAGAGAAGAATCCAACATTAGAAGCATACCACACAGCAGACTCATAGAATGACAAATGCCCTAAACAGCACTCTGATTTCAGAATCAGCCCTTAAGGCATTCAAATCTGGTTGTAAAGCCCATGAGATCATTTCAGATATGAAAGCCAGGATATTGTGGCAAGATTGATCTACAAGAAGGATCTTCGTGAATGAGATCCCAGTGGAAAGAGGGGGCCATCAAAGAAGGAGGTACTATTCTCTGAAGGGAGGAGAAAACTTTCATTTTGCTTATCACCCTGTCCAAATACTGAGAAGAGTTTTTGGACTCAAAATTCTTCCATAGCCTTGGCATATTATGACAAGTGCAATAGATGATCACTGACATCATAAATAAGAGCGTCAATTGTTAAATCAACAACAGGAGTCAATGTGAACTTACTTCCCAAGTAGGAACTCTGTCCTTAAGGAATTGTACTATGAGAATTAGCTGTAAAAGTTTCCTTCAAGTATTTTATACTTTTTGTGCCTTTGTGAGTGCAAACTATTGAAATCTTTACTTAGTATAGAGTTGGTCTTCTGTATGAAAAAATGGATCTTAATGAAGAATGGGATGTGAAAAGGAAGTGGGATGGGAGTTGGGATGGGAGGGCAGGTTTGGGGCATACTCCTAAAGCTGTACCTATGAAATTTGTATTCATGAAATAAAAGCTTTCTTAAAAAAGAATTATAGAAGAGAAGTAGAGATGAAAGAGAGAGAGAGAGAGAGAGAGAGAGAGAGAGAGGTCTTCCTTCACTGGTTGACTTCCCAAATTGTTGCAACAGCCAGAGCTGGGCTGATTTGAAGCCAGGAGTCAGGATCTTCTTTTGGGTCTCCCTCATGGGTGCAGGGGCCCAAGCCCTTGGACTATCCAGTGCTGCTTTCCCAGGATCATTTGCAGGGAGCTGGATTGGAAGTGGCTCAGCTGGGCTTGGACTGGTACCCATCATAGGATGCTAGTACTCTAGGCGAGGGTTTTAACCTGCTAAGCCACAGAGCTAGCACCATCCTGATGTTTTGATATTTTTCAGTTTAATTAATCTTGAGAAGGTTTTTTTGTTTTCTCTTTTAATTTATTACATCATGCATTGATCATTTATTAGAGTGTTTCTCAATTTCCATGTATACATGAATGTTCTATTGCTCTTCTTGCAGAATTCTAGTTTGATTCTTTGTGGTCTGAGAAGATACTTGGTATGATTTCAAACTTTTAAAATTTACTGAGACTTGATTTATGATCTAACCTAGAGGATGTTTTACATGCTGAAGAAAAGAGTGTATATTCTTTAGCTCTTGTGTAAAATTTTGTTTAAATATCTTTTGGGTCTATTTGCTCACAATATGGTTCAATGCCAGTGTATCTTTATTTTCTGTCTGGATATCTGCTACTAATGAGAGAATAGTATAGTAGTATCCCACTACTATTCTATTGGATTCAATTATTCCCTTAGGTTTAACAGTATTTTTGTTACATATCTTGTGTCCTGTGTTGGATATAAATATTTTGCTGAACCAATGCTTTATCCTTTTATACGTAATGTGCTTCATTTACTTTTTATAGTTCTTGACTTAAAGTTTGTCTTATCTCATATGAATAAAACTATTCTGGCTTGTTTTTGGTGGTTTTTTTTTAAATTTTTAGGTATAACTTTTTCCAGCCTGTCACTTCCAGTCTATGTGTACCTTCATTTGTGAAGTGAGTTTCTTGTAGTTAACATTTAGTTGGCTCTTGAATTTTTGTCCATTCAGAAAAAACTATCTTTTGCCTGGAAAATTTATCCAGTATTGATAGACAAGAAGTAAGACCTGGAATGTTTTTTTGATCGGTTACTAGTTCTGTCTGCTGGGTTGTTGAATTTACTACTGTTAAGAATTTTCATAGAGTTGTAGCACTCCCTTCAGAATTTCTTGTAAAGCTGGTCTGGTAGTAGAATTTTTTTCTTTTAAAACCTTGACTACATCATCCCATTCTCTTCTGGCTTTAGGAATTCTTCTGAGAAGTCTGCTTCTAGTCTAATTAGTTTTCCTTTATATATTACTTGACACTTTTACTCTATTTTCTTTGTCCTTAACATGTGACAATGTGACTACAATATAGCTTACATAAAATCTATCTTAGATGTGTCTACTTAGGGTTGTTTGAGCTTTTTGTAGCTGGATGTCTGTCTTTCTCAAGATCTAGGAATTTTTCAGGTATTGTGTTATTCAGGATTTTCTCAAAATCTTTTTGCTTCTCTCTTCCTTCAGAAATATCTGTAATATGAATGTCTGTTTGTATCCCATATTTCTCACATAATTTCTTCATTTTTCTGAATTCTTTTCTCTTCATTGGTACCAATTTTATTTCATTATTCTTGCCCTTGAGATCCTTGGCTCTTTCCTGCCCTTCTATTCTGCTCTTTAAGTTCTCAATTGCATTTTTATTTCATTGATTGAATTTTTAGTCTCTAAACTTCCTGTTTGGTTCTCCTTAATCATTTCTATGCCTAGTGAATTTTTCATTTATGTCACTTATGGATTTCTTCATTTCATTAAGCTCTCTGTATTCTTTCAAAGCACATTGAGTTTTATTACTATCATATTTTGAATTCTATTTCTGTCATTTCATTACATTTCCTTACATCAGGATCTAATCCTGGAGAACTATTGTTTTGTTTTATTATGTTGTTTTGAAGTGTCATACTACGTTGTTTCTTCATTTCTGATCCCTATGCAGAGGATTAACCAAGTGAGCCATGGCCCTGGCCCTGTCTTAGGCTTTCTTTTCCCACACTAATCTAAAAGGTGCAAAGAGAATTTTCTCAGGTCAGACCAGAGCTTTTCGGGGTTGCTGCTGGAACTTGCCCCACGGACTGAAGGGAACCTATCTGAGATCACATAGAGTGAGTGAATGCAGCTTGGGACTCATGCCCAAAACTTCCAAGGATGCAGAGGATCTGCTCTCTGCCCCATAAATTTCCCTGTCTCTGACTCTGGTTTCTTATAGCAGTGTAACATAGATCAGCAGAGTGACTGTTCACAGACTGCTGAGACTAGTGCTTTGTGGAGGTTTGTGCAGAGAGGCCATATGTCTTCCTATCACATTGCAGAGCAACAACTCAGACCCCACTCAACTCACCAGGCTGGAATTAGCCACTGGATTTATCTCTCAGTTAAAGCTGCTGTTGGCATTCTACAAGAGAACTTCATACAGTGATTGGAGAAGATGACTTTCAGCCAGCTGTTGACAGTGCCATGCAGTTTGCCAAGAATATGTTTTCTTTCCTCACAGTCATATAGACTGTCTTCTGTCACTTCACTAAAAACTTCCAGTCACTTCACAGGAAATATGGTCTTTCATTTTTCTTGTATTTTTTTCTGTAAATGAGATCAATGTGGCTCCTCTTTTTTTAAATTTTTATTTAATGAATATAAATTTCCAAAGTACAAAATACAAAGCTTATGGATTACAAAGGCTTCCCCCCCATAACTTCCCTCCCACCCACACCCCTCCCCTTTCCCACTCCCTCTCCCCTTCCATTCACATCAAGATTCATTTTCAATTCTCTTTATATAATGAAGATCAGTTTAGCATATATTAAGTAAAGATTTCAACAGTTTACACCCACAAAGAAACACAAAGTACTGTGTTTCAGTACTAGTTATAGCATTAAATCACAATGTACAGCACATTAAGGACAGAGATCCTGCATGAGGAGTAAGTGCACAGTGACTCCTGTTGTTGACTTAACAAATTGACACTCTTGTTTATGGCATCAGTAATCACCTTGGGCTCTTATCACAAGTTGCCAAGGCTATGGAAGTCTTTTGAGTTCACCGACTCTGATCATATTTAGACAAGGTCATAGTCAAAGTGGAAGTTCTCTCCAGTCTTCAGAGAAAGGTACCTCCTTCTTTGATTAACTGTTCTTTCTACTGGGATCTCACTCATGGAGATCTTTCATTTAGCTCTTTTTTTTGCCAGAGTGTCTTGGCTTTCAAGGCCTGAAATACTCTCATAGGCTTTTCAGCCGGATCCGCATACCTAAAGGGCTGATTTTGAGGCCAGAGTGCTGTTTAGGACATCCACCATTCTATCAGTCTTCTGTGTATCCCGCTTCCCATGTTGGATCATTCTCTCCATTTTTTGTTCTATCGGTTAATATTTGCAGCCACTAGTCTTTTTTTATGTGATCCCAATGGCTCTTAGTCCTATCATTATGATCAATTGTGAACAGAAATTGATCACTTGGACTAGTGAGATGGCATTGGTACATGCCACCTTGATGGAATTGAATTGGAATCCCCTGGTATGTTTCTAACTGTACCATTTGGGGCAAGTCAGCTTGAGCATGTCCCAAATTGCACATCTCTTCCCTCTCTTATTTCCACTCATATATTTAACAGTGGTCATTTTTCAGTTAAGTTTCAACACTTAATAATAACCGTGTATTGATTATAGTATTCAACCAAAAGTATTAACTAGAACAAACAAAAATAAATACTAAGAGGGATAACATATTGTTCATGAATAGTCAGGGCAAGGGCTGATCAAGTCACCATTTCTCACAGTGTTCATTTCACCTTAACAGGTTTCCTTTTTGGTGCTCAGTTAGTTGTCACCGATCAGGGAGAACATATGATATTTGTCCCTTTGGGACTGGCTTATTTCACTCAGCATAATATCTTCCAAATTCCTAACAGGGATCACTTTTCAGTTAAAATTTAAACACCTAGGTATAATTGTGTGTTAATTACGGAGTTCAACCAATAGTACTAGGACAAAAAGAATGCTAAAATGGATAAAGTATTACATTGTACACCAACAGGCAGGACAAGAACTGATCAAGTCACTGTTTCTCATAGTGTCCATTTCACTTCAAGAGGTTTCCCCTTTGGTGGTCAGTTAGTTGTCGCCAGTCAGGGAAAACATATATTTGTCCATTTGGGACTGACTTAATTCCCTCAGCATGATGTTTTCCATCTTGTTGCTATATGGCTCCTCTTAATCAGACTGTTTGGAATTCACTTTCACTCTCTAATAGCAGTTTGCTGAATGTAGGATTCTTGAGATGCATTTTTCATTTTTATTTATTTATTTTATTTAAGAAATACAAACTTCATGCATTTAATATATATAAATTTGGTAACATGATGATTCTTCCCCTCACCTCTATACCACTCACACTCACACTCACACTTTTTTTCCTTCTCCTCTGACTTTCTTTTACAAACTTTTACAAAGATCAATTTTCAGTTAATTTTATACTTGCAAGATTAACCCTATGATAAGACTTCATTGAATAGTATGAAGAAAAAAGAACAAAACAAGCAGGAAAAACATTGTTCCTCAACAGTTTACACTGGGTTGTTCAGAATCATCTCATCTTATTCTCTCCTATAGATTACCATTTAGGTACTCTATTAGCTCCCACAGAGAGAAAATATGGTATTTGTCTTTTTTTATTTTTTCATTTTATATATTTACTTATTTTTGACAGGCAAAGTTAGACATTGAGAGAGACAGAGAGAAGGGTCTTCCTTTGCCGTTGGTTCACCTCCCAAATGGCTGCTACAGCCAGGACGCTGTGCCAATCCGAAGCCAGAGCCAGGTGCTTTTCCTGGTCTCCCATGTGGGTGCAGGGCCCAAGGACTTGGGCCATCCTCCCCTCCCCTCCCAAGCCAAGAGGAGCAACCAGGACAGAATTCCATGCCCCAACCAGAACTATAACCCAGGGTGCTGGAGCCGCAAGCGGAGGATTAGCCTAGTGAGCTGCAGCACTGGCTGCTATTTGTTTTTCTAGCTGGCTTATTTCACTAAATATAATGGTATCTAGTTATATCTATTTATTTCATGATTTTTAAAAGTTTATAAATGGAACAAATTTTAGGTATCTCTTACCTACAGTTTTAAGAATATAATGACATTCCCATGCCAACCTCCCTTCCTCCCTCCCCCTCTCCCTCTCATCCTTCCTCATAATTCTTTTCTTATTTTCTTTTTAATTTTTGTGATACTATACATTTTTTCCTTGGAGAACAAGTTCTAAAACTTATGAGACATTAGAAAGGCCTCTACTAACACAATAAAATGAAATACATATTTTTTAATTTTATTTTTTATTTTTGCTGTTAACTCTCATAATCCAACTCTTTATTTAATGATTTATTTTTATTTACTTGAGAGACAGAGTTACAGTGAGAGGTGGAAACAGAGAGAGGTCTTCCATTTGCTGGTTCACTCCCCAGATGACCACAATGGCTGGAGCTGTGCCGATCTGAAGCCAAGAGCCAGGAGTCTCTCACATGGATGCAAGGGCCCAAGCACTTGGTCATCTTCCACCTCTACCCCAGGTCACAGCAGAGAGCTGGATAGGAAGTGGAGCAGCTGTGACTAGAGCCAGCACCTCTATAGGATGCTGGCACTTCAGGCCAGGGTGTTAACCTACTGTACCACAGCACCAGCCCCATAATTCAACTCTTTAAACACAGAGATCCTACATGGGAAGTTAGTACAGAGTGACTCCTGCTGTTAATTTAACAATTTACACTCTTTCATATGATGTCACTGATCACCCAAGGCTCTTGACATGAGCTACCTATGCTATGGAAGCCTTTTGAATCCATAAACCCCTTCAGTATTTAGACAAGGCCATAAGCATAGTGGAAGTTCTCGTCTCCCTTCTGAGAAAAGTACCTCCCTCATCGATGACTACTTCTTTCCACTAGGGTCTTACCCTCAGAAGTTCTTCATATAGGACAATTGTTGCCATAGTGTATGGTTTTCCATACCTAAAATGCATTGTGTGCTTTTAGGCAAGATTAGAATGCCTTAAGCACTGACTCTGAGGTCAGAGTGATACTTAAAGTGAGTGTCTTACTATGAGACTGCAATATGGACCACTTAGCATGTTGGAGAATTCACACCTTTTTAATGCTTTTTTTGTAGATATGTTATTTATTTGAGAGTTTAAGTTACACACAGTGAGAGGGAGAGGCAGAGATAAAGGTCTTCTAATTGCTGGTTCACTCCTCAAATGTCCTCAACAGTTGGGGTTGGGCTCATCCAAAGCCTGGAGCTAGGAGCTTCTTCCAAGTATCTCAAACTGGTAGAGAGTCCCAAGATGGGACCATCTTCCACTGCATTCCCAAGCCATAGCAGAGAGCTGATTCAGAACAGGAGCAGCCAGGACTTGAACTGGTGGCCATATGAGATGCCGGTGCTGCAGTAGGAGAATTAACCTACTGCACCACGGTGCTGGCCCCAACACACCTTTTTGATGCTATGTTATTATTATCAAACACATTGCTTCTTGGCCTTTGGCTAAGATGAATTGTAGTATTATTACTAAAGACGTGATCCTGCCTATAAGATCCATTTAATGCTTGACCACATTCCTATGATTACTTTAACTCTTAAAAAGCATTTTTCTTTACCACCCCACTTATGAGTATTTGGCACCCATGGCAAACTTTAAACTGTACATTAGAAGTAAGTCAAAAGAAATGTATGCAGAACTATACAGTTTTACAGTTACAAACTTCATATATTTCACAATTACAACTTCAGGAACATCCTGATTCTTCCCACCATGCCTGCCATCAAACCCACATTCCCACTCCCCTTTCTCCTCCCTCTCTTTATCCAACTCTTATTTTTTTACTAAGGTCTATTTTCCATTAAGATTATACACATACAATTGACTCTATGTTAAGAAAAGAATTCAATAGATAGTATACAAAAATCGTTCCAGATTGCGGCCAAGATGGCGGATAATGAGGACGTGCGCTGTAGTTTGGGAAAATAAAGTTTCATAAAAGTGGAATTACTGTAGCCTCAGGAAAAGACTCAAGAGAAAAACTGCAGAGGGAACACTTCCGGATCTAGTGGATGTGACACAGAGGACCTACAGGGAGCCCACCACGTGAAACCCAACTGCGGGAGATGAGCCGCAGAACCTCATCAGGGCGGGAACGAATGGTAGGTAAAACAAAGACGTCAGAAACCCAAGACATTGGGGGGGGGGAGGCAGAAACCTCTCTCTTCACTCACCAAGCAAAACAAACAGCAGGCGCCAGTTTACATATGTAAAGCGCAACTAATGAGTTCACAAACTCAGTAACTTTGGAACTTTGGTGAAACTTGAGAACACATTGAGGGCTGCATAAACACTTTGTGTGGTCCCAGGGGTAGATCAAACGAATACTCACAGAGGCCAGATTTCAACTACCCTCAATTCCACTCACCTGTACCGAATAACTTCCCAATTGAGTCAAAAAAAAAAAAAAAAGAGAAAGATAGAGAGAGCAATCCAGCAAGGAGCAAGGGAGAGAACAATCAGGGTGAGTCGCTTTTAGCCCAGCCTTAAACCTGAAGAATCAAGCAGAGCACTCTGGCCACACCCATCACAGCCTCAAAGGATACATCAAAGCAGACAGCCCACTTAGAGGCATAGTATAACGAGAAAAAAACACCACAGCAAAAAAAAAAAAAAACAACAAAAATTATCTCCAACATGCCAAACAACAAACGTAGAAACCGAGGTAACAAGAGCAAGGAAGACACTATGATGCCCCCAAATGAACAAGACACCCCAATCCAAGATTATGAAGATGAAGAGATAGAGGAAATGCAAGAAGCGGATCTCAAAAAATTGATAAGAATATTAAAAAGTTCTCAAACACAAATTCTTGAACTACTGAAATCCTTAATGGACAAGATAGAAAATCTCTCTTGTGAAAATGAAATATTAAGGAGAAATCAAAATGAAATGAAACAACTAGTAGAACATGAAACTGTGATAGTGACAAAAAACCACGATGAAATGAAGAACTCAATAGAGCAAATGACAAACGCATTAGAAAGCCTTAATAACAAAATGGGTGAAGCAGAAGAGAGAATATCAGACTTAGAAGACAGAGAACAGGAAAGGAAACAGTCAAATCAAAGAAAAGAAGAAGAAATCAGAAACCTAAAAAATACTGTCAGGAATCTACAGGATACTCTTAAAAAAACCAACATTCGGGTTCTAGGAGTTCCTGAAGGCATGGAGAGGGAGAAAGGATTAGAAGGCCTTTTTAGTGAGATACTAGCAGAAAATTTCCCAGGTTTGGAGAAGGACAGAGACATCCTAGTACAGGAAGCTCATAGAACCCCTAATAAACATGACCAAAAGAGATCCTCACCATGACACGTCGTAATCAAACACACCACAGTGAAACACACACAAAAAAAGATCCTAAAAGTGCAAGAGAGAAATGCCAGATTACTCTCAGAGGATCTCTAATTAGACTCACAGCTGACTTCTCATCAGAAACCCTACAAGCTAGGAGAGAATGGCGAGATATAGCCCAGGTACTAAGAGAGAAAAACTGCCAACCCAGAATATTACTTCCTGCAAAGCTCTCATTTGTGAATGAAGGTGAAAGAAAGACCTGTCACAGCAAACAGAAACTGAAAGAATTTGTCGCCACTCGTCCAGCCCTAAAAAGATGCTTAAAGATGTGTTACATACAGAAACACAGAAACATGGTAACCAATATGAAAGAATATAAAGGAAGTAAACCTCACAGCAAAAGATCACCGGAATCTCAAACCATATATTAGAAAAAAATCATTGGCAAATGACAGGGCAAAGTTACTCCTTCTCAATAGTCACATTGAATGCTAATGGCCTGAACTGTCCAGTTAAAAGACACTGATTGGCTGATTGGGTTAAGGAACAAAACCCATATTTTTGCTGCTTACAAGAAACTCATCTTTCCAACAATGATGCATACAGACTGAAAGTGAAAGGCTGGAAAAAGATATACCATGCCAACAGATGAAAAAAGAGCGGGCGTAGCCATCTTAATATCGGACCACATACACTTTACCACAAAAACTGTCAGGAGAGACAAAGAGGGGCACTATTCAATGATTAAGGGATCCATTCAAAAGGAAGATATAACAAGTATCAATGTATATGCACCTAATTACAGGGCACCGGTTTATTTAAAAGACTTGTTAAGGGACTTAAAGGGAGACTTAGACCCCAATACAATAGTTCTGGGGGACTTCAATACTCCACTCTCAGAGATAGACAAATCAACAGGACAGAAGATCAACAAGGACACAGTAGATTTAAATGACACTATAGCCCAAATGGACCTAACAGATATCTACATCTAAGGACTTTACATTCTTCTCAGCAGTACATGGAACCTTCTCTAGGATTGACCACATACTAGGCCATAAAGCAAGTCTCAGCAAATTCAAAAGAATTAGAATCATACCATGCAGCTTCTCAGATCACAAAGGAATGAAATTGGAAAATAGCAACTCGCGAATTCCCAGAGCACGTTCAAACACATGGAGATTGAATAACATACTCCTGAATGAACAATGGGTCATAGAAGAAATTAAAAGAGAAATCAAAAATTTTCTGGAAGTAAATGAGGATAACAGCACAACAAACCAAAACCTATGGGGTACAACAAAAGCAGTGTTAAGAGGAAAGTTTATATCAATAGGTGCCTAATCAAGAAATTGGAAGGCACCAAATACATGAGCTTTCAAGTCATCTCAAGGATCTAGCAAATCTGCAGCAAACCAAACCCAAACCCAGTAGGAGAAGAGAAATAATTAAAATCAGAGAAGAAATCAACAGGATTGAATCCAACAAGACATTACAAAAAATCAGCCAAACGAGGAGCTGGCTTTTGAAAAATAAACAAAATTGACACCCCCATTGGCCCAACTAACTAAAAAAAACAAGAGAAAAGACCCAAATCAATAGGATCATAGATGAAAAGGGAAACGTAACAACAGACACCACAGAAATAAAAAGAATCATCAGAAATTACTACAAGGACCTGTATGCCAGCAAACAGGGAAATCTATCAGAAATGGACAGATTCTTGGACACATACAACCTACCTAAATTGAGCCAGGAAGACATAGAAAACCTAAACATACCCATAACTGACACAGAAATTGAAACAGTGATAAAGGCCCTCCCAACAAAGAAAAGCCCAGGACAGATGGATTCACTGCTGAGTTCTACCAGATATTTAGAGAAGAACAAACTCCAATTCTTCTCAGACTATTCAAAACAATCGAAAAAGAGGGAATCCTCCCAAATTCTTTCTATGAAATCAGCATCACCTTAATTCCTAAGCCGCAAAAAGATGCAGCATTGAAAGAGAATTACAGACCAATATCCCTGATGAAAATAGATGCAAAAATACTCAATAAGATTCTGGCCAATAGAATACAACAACACATCAGAAAGATCATCCACCCAGACCAAGTGGGATTTATCCCTGGTATGCAGAGATGGTTCAATGTTAACAAAACAATCAATGTAATACACTATATTAACAGACTGCAGAAGAAAAACCATATGATTCTCTCAATAGACGCAGAGAAAGCATTTGATAAAATACAACACCCTTTCATGATGAAAACCCTAAGTAAACTGGGCATGGAAGGAACATTCCTCAATACAATCAAAGCTATATATGAAAAACCCATGGCCAACATCCTATTGAATGGGGAAAAGTTGGAAGCATTTCCACTGAGATCTGGTACCAGACAGGGATGCCCACTCTCACCACTGCTATTCAATATAGTTCTGGAAGTTTTAGCCAGAGGTATTAGGCAATAAAAAGAAATTAATGGACGATGCCGTGGTTTAATTCGGCTAACACACTGCCTTACGGCGCTGGCACACCGGGTTCTAGTCCTGGTTGGGGCACCGATCCTGTCCTGGTTGCCCCTCTTCCAGGCCAGCTACTTCTATGGCCATGTAGTACAGTGGAAGATGGCCCAAGTACTTGGGCCCTGCACCCCATGGGAGACCAGGAGAAGCACCTGGATCCTGCCATCGGATCAGAGCGGTGGGTCAGCCACAGCGCGCATTTTGGCGGCCATTGGAGGGTGAACCAATGACAAATAAGACCTTTCTCTCTGTCTCTCTCTCACACTGTCCACTCTGCCTGTCAAAAAATAAAAAAAAAAAACAAAAAAAATTAAAGGGATACAAATTGGGAAGGAAGAACTCAAACATCCCTCTTTGCAGATGATATGATTCTTTATTTAGGGGAACCAAAGAACTCTACTAAGAGACTACTGGAACTCATCGAAGAGTTTGGCAAAGTAGCAGGATATAAAATCAACGCACAAAAATCAACAGCCTTTGTATACACAGGCAATGCCACGGCTGAGGAAGAACTGCTAAGATCAATCCCATTCACAATAGCTACAAAAACAATCAAATACCTTGGAATAAACTTAACCAAGGATGTTAAAGATCTCTATGATGAAAACTACAAAACCTTAAAGAAAGAAATAGAAGAGGACACCAAAAAATGGAGAAATCTTCCATGCTCATGGATTGGAAGAATCAATATCATCAAAATGTCCTTTCTCCCAAAAGCAATTTATACATTCAATGCAATACCAATCAAGGTACCAAAGACATTCTTCTCAGATCTGGAAAAAATGATGCTGAAATTCATATAGAGACACAGAAGACCTCGAATAGCCAAAGCAATCTTGTACAACAAAAACAAAGCCGGAGGCATCCCAATACCAGATTTCAGGACATACTACAGCACAGTTGTTATCAAAAGAGCATGAAACAGATGGATAGGCCAATGGAACAGAATAGAAACACCAGAAATCAATTCCAACATCTACAGCCAACTTATATTTGATCGAAGATCCAAAACTAATCCCTGGAATAATGACAGCCTATTCAATAAATGGTGCTGGGAAAATTGGATTTCCACGTGCAGACGCTTGAAGCAAGACCTCTACCTTTCACCTTACACAAAAATTCACTCAACATAGATTAAAGACTTAAATCTAATACCCGAAACCATCAAATTGTTAGAGAGCATTGAAGAAACCCTGCAAGATATAGGTACAGGCAAAGACTTCTTGGAAAGACCCCAGGAGCACAGGCAGTCAAAACCAAAATTAACATTTGGGATTGTATCAAACTGAGAAGTTTCTGTACTTCAAAAGAAACAGTCAGGAAAGTGAATACGAAACCGACAGAATGGGAAAAAATATTTGCAAACTATACCTCAAATAAAGGGTTGATAACCAGAAACTACAAAGAAATCAAGAAAATCCACAACATCAAGACAAACAACCCACTGAAGAGATGGGCCAAGGACCTCAAGAGACATTTTTCCAAAGAGGAAATCCAAATGGCCAACAGGCACATGAAAAAATGTTCAATATCACTAGCAATCAGAGAAATGCAAATCAAAACCACAATGAGGTTTCACCTCACCCCGGTGAGAATGGCTCACATTCAGAAATCTACCAACAACAGATGCTGGAGAGGATGTGGGGAAAAAGGGACACTAACCCACTGTTGGTGGGAATGCAAACTGGTTAAGCCACTATGGAAGTCAGTCTGGAGATTCCTCAGAAACCTGAACGTAACCCTACCATACAACCCAGCCATCCCACTCCTTGGAATTTATCCAAAGGAAATTAATTTGGCAAATCAAAAAGCCATCTGCACATTAATGTTTATTGCAGCTCAATTCACAATAGCTAAGACCTGGAACCAACCCAAATGCCCATCAACAGTAGACTGGATAAAGAAATTATAGGATATGTACTCTATAGAATACTATACAGCAGTAAGAAACAATGAAACCCAGTCATTTGCAACAAGATGGAGGAATCTGGAAAACATCATGCTGAGTGAGTTAAGCCAGTCCCAAAGAGACAAATCTCATTTGTTTTCCCTGATCGGCAACAACTGAACACCAAAGGGGAAACCTGTTGAAGTGAAATGGACACTATAAGAAACAATGACCTGATCAGCTCTTGTCCTGACTCTAGATGTACAATGTAATACTTTATCCTCTTTAGTACTTGTTGTTTTTGTTGTTGTTGTTGTTCTAGTACTAGTGGTTGACCTCTGTAATTAACACACAATTATTCTAAGCTGTTTAAGTTGTAACTGAAAGTGATCCCTGTTAAATTTCAGAGTGGAAAAAGAGAGGGAGGAGATGTACAATTTGGGACATGCCCAATCAGACTTGCCCCAAATGGTGGAGTTATAAATGTGCCAGGGGATTCCAATACAATCCCATCAAGATGGCATGTACCAATGCCATCTCACTAGTCCAAATGATCAATTTCAGTTCACAGTTGATCACACTGCTACGTCTAAGAGTCAAAGGGATCACACAAACAAGACAAGTGTCTGCTAATACTAACTGATAGAATCAAAAAAGGAGAGAAGGATCCAACATGGGAAGTGGGATACACAGCAGACTCATAGAATGGAAGATGTCCTAAATAGCACTCTGGCCTCAGAATCAGCCCTTAAGTCATTTGGATCTGGCTCTAGAGCCCATGAGAGTATTGTAGGCATGGAAAGCAAGATACCTTGGAAAAGAAAAGAAGACCTACATGAAAGATCTCTGTGGGTGAGATCTCAGTGGAAAAAACAGGGCCATCAAAGAAGGAGGTACCTTTCTCTGAAGGGAGGAGAGAACTTCCACTTTGACTATGACCCTATCAGAATAAGATCAAAGTCAGCGAACTCTAAAGGCTTCCATAGCCCTGGCAACTCATGACTTAGAGCCTAGGGAGATTACTGACGCCATGAACAGGAGTGTCAAATTGTTAAGTCAGCAACAGGAGTCACTGTGTACTTACATCCCATGTGGGATCTGTCCTTAATGTGTTGCCTAATGTGCAGTGATGCTATAACTAGTACTGTTAGTATTTTTACACTTTGTGTTTCTGCGTGGGTACAAACTAATGAGATCTTTACTAATTATATACTGAATTGATCTCCTGTATATAAAGATAATTGGAAATGAAAAAAAAAACCCTGGTGTTAAATTGGAAATGACATAGAAAATTAATTTTTTAAAAAAATATTATGTAGGATCCCTGTCTTTAATGTGCTGTACACTGTTATTTAATGCTATAACTAGTACTCCAACAGTATTTTTTTTCTCCTAGTGTTGCTATATGGCGGAAAACTGTTGACATCGTTACCTAAGATATACTAAACTGATCTTCTGTATGTAAAGAGAATTGAAAATGAATCATGATCTGATTGGAAGGGGAGAGGGAGCGGGAAAGGGGAGGGTTGCCGGTGGGAGGGAAGTTTTGGGAGGGGAAAGCTATTGTAACCCATAAGCTGTATTTTGGAAATTTATATTCATTAAATTAAAGTTTAATTAAAAAACTATTAAAAAAAAAGGCCTTCTAATTTTTTCTCCCTCTCCATGCCTTCAGGAACTCTTAGAACCCAAATGTTGGGTTTTTTAATAGTATCCTATAGATTCCTGACAGTATTTTTTAGATTTCTGATTTCTTCTTCTTTTCTTTGATTTGCCTGTTTCCTGTTCTCTGTCTTCTAAGTCTGATATTCTCTCTTCTGCTTCACCCATTCTGTTATTAAGGCTCTTTAATGTGTTTGTCATTTGATCTATTGCATTCTTCATTTCATTGTGCTTTTTGTCACTATCACAGTTTCCTGTTCTACTAGTTGTTTCATTTCATTTTGATTCCTCCTTAATATTTCATTTTCATGAGAGAGATTTTCTATCTTGTCCATTAAGGATTTCTGTAGTTCAGGAATTTGTTTTTGAGAACTTCTTAATGTTCTTATCAATTTTTTGAGATCCGCTGCTTGTATTTCCTCTATCTCTTCATCTTCATAATCTTGGATTGGGGTGTCTTGTTCATTTGGGGGCATCATAGTGTCTTCCTTGCTCTTGTTACCTCACTGTTGTTTGGCATGTTGGAGATAATTTATGTTTGTTTGGTTTTTTTTGCTGTGGTGTTTTTTTCTCGTTATACTATGCCTCTAAGTGGGCTGTCTGCTTTGATGGATATTTAGAGGCTGTGATGGGTGTGGCCAGTGAGCTCTGCTTGATTCTTCAGGTTTAATGCTGTGCAAAAAGTGACTCACCCAGATTGTTCTCTCCCTTGCTCCTTGCTGGATCTCTCTCTCTCTCTCTCTCTCTCTCTCTCTCTCTCTCTCTCTCTCTCTCTCTCTCTCTCCTCTCTCTCTTGACTAAGTTGGGAAGTAATTCGGCACAGGTGAGTGGAATTGAGTGTAGTTGAAATCTGGCCTCTGTGAGTATTCATTTGATCTGCCCCTGGGACCACACAAAGAGTTTATGCAGCCCTCAATGTATTCTCATTAGTTGCGCTTTACATATGTAAAATGACACCTGCTCTTTATTTTGCTCTTTGAGTGAAGAGAGAGGCCTCTGCCTTTCCCCACCAATGTCTCTGGTTTCTGACGTTTTTGTCTTACCTCCCGTTCGTTCCCGTGCTGGCGAGATTCTACGGCTCGGCTCCCGCAGTTGGGTTTCCATGCAGTGGGCTCCCTGTAGGTCCTCTGTGTCACATCCACTAGATCTGGAAGCGTTCCCTCTGCAGTTTTTATTTGAATCTTTTTCCTGAGGCTACAGTAATTCCACTTTTATGAAACTTTATTTTCGCAAACTATCGGTGCACATCCTCACTATCCACCATCTTGGCTCTGCCCCCAGAAGGTATCTCTTAAAACCAAGTGTCTAGTTAGAGCTGAACCAAATTAGCACATTGCCAGGCATGTCACTGGCATTTTCATGTGTGAGATTTTTATATATACATATTTTAATAGAGGGGAAATTATCCTACATTAAACCATTTTCCAAATAGAGAAAACAAGCTAAAAAAACTGCTTTTATTTTCTAAGACTGAAGTTGAAAAATTGAAGAGGGGGGTAGTTGGGTTTACCCTTTAGGCCTTTACAATAGTACAACAGAAATTGGGCTGCATACCCTCATAATGAATTTTTAGGTTATAAAAAATGCCAATTTCTTGCTATGCTTGAGTCTCATATTTTAAAAAGATTTATTTATTTATTGGAAAGTCAGAGTTACACAGAGAGGAGAAGCAGAGAGAAAGGGGGGGGTCTTCCATCCAATAGTTCACTCCCCAATTGGCTGCAACAGTTGGAGCCATGCAGATCCTAAGCACGGAACCAGGAGCTTTTTCTGGGTCTCCTACACAGGTGCAGGGGCCCAAGGATTTGGGCCACCTTCTACTGCTTTCCTGCAGAGAGCAGAGAGCCACACTGGAAGTGGAGCATCTGGGTCTTGTGCCAGTGCCCATATGAGATGCCGGTGCCTCAGGCCAGGGCATTAGCCTGCTGTGCCCCAGTGCCAGCCCCTTGAGTCTCATTTTTTAAAAAGATTCTTTACTTCTTTATTTGAGAGGTAGAGTTACAGTGAAAGGGAGAGACAGACAGAAATGTTTTCTGTCTACTGGTTTACTCTCCAAATGGCCACAGCAGCCAGAGCTGCACTGATCTTAAGCCAGGAGCCAGGTGATTCTTCCCGGTCTCCTATGAAGGGGCAGGGACCCAAGGACTTGGGCCACATCCACTGCTTTCCCAGGCCACAATAGAGAACCGGATTGGAAGAAGAGCAGCCGGAACTAGAACTGGTGCCCATATGGGATGCCAGTGCCACAGGTTGAGGATTAACCTACTGCACCACAGCACTGGCTCCGAGTCTCATTTTTTGAGCATTCCCATGATTCATCTTGAAGTCCCAAGATCAGAGACTGAATTCTGAGTTAAGACAGGACTTTTAGCATTCTAGAGGTAGTTATCTTAAGACTCAGTTCTGGTGTCTCCTTGTGTTGATCTTTTGACCAAAGTCTGGGTGTCAAAGGAATTCCCAGTGTCCTGTGGCTGAGTATTGTGCCATCCTGAGAGTATCATTCAAGCTCTGGGCTGTGGGAACATTGTATCACAGATCCCACAGTGAGGGAGAGGTAGTCAGGTAGGAGTGTGTGGTCTACACTCAGCCACCCTTTTGCCTGAGTGCCTGGGATGCCTTGACTACTCACTGCCAAGGAAATTGAATTCCAGTGAGATGGGAATGTGTTTGGAGTCTTATTCACTTACCCCATTAAAGAACTGACTTTGAGTTTCCCCCAAGTTTCCTTTAGTCTATAAAGAAAACCTCTACTGAGGTTTCCTGAAAGGGATATCTCACAAAAACTAGTGCATGTCTTGAATATAGTCCCGAGAGCCAATGTGGCCCTTATCACCTCGATGATGAGTTGCACTTGTAAATGTCACACCCAGTGAGTTGCCACATCCCTCTGGAGTTTTCATGGGGCCTGATGGAGTAAGGACATAAGCCTCAGACATTCTAGTTCCTTGCTCAAAAGTAGGTGGAATCAGAATTAACCCCCTATTCCCGCTTCCTTTCAAGAGACTAGTTCAGTCTCACATCCTATATTGTTCCACATGCCACACTCTGCATTTTTTCTGGGTTTGACAACCCATGCACATGTTGAAAAACCTGTATGGAGAAGCTCATACTGCCTATTGACACCCCAACCCCACTCCAGACCCTTAATCATCTAAGGTTTATAAGCACAGCCCACTGAGGAGTCTGTCTTCTGCCACATATTCAGTCTGTGAGCAGAGTGGCAATTGGCCACCACTGAGAATAAATCCCTTTCGGTTGTGAGTTCATATCCTGTCTCCACTCTGTTCTGCATACTTTTTTTTAACAGTAAGAGAGAGAGACAGAGAGAAAGTTCTTCCTTTTTCTGTTGGTTCACGCCCTAGTGGCAGCTAAGGCCGGTGCATTGAGGCTGGTGTGCTGCGCCAATCCGAAGCCAGGAGCCAGGTGCTTCCTCCTGGTCTCCCATGGGGTGCAGGGCCCAAGGACCTGGGCCCTCCTCCACTGCACTCCCAGGATGCAGCAGAGAGCTGGACTGGAAGAGGAGCAACCAGGACAGAATCCAGCACCTCAACCAGGACTAGACCCTGGGGTACCAGCACCACAGGTGGAGGATTAGCCTAGTGAGCCATGGCACCAGCCTGTATACCTTTCTTTACAGGGCCAGCCTCAGAATCCTTGCAAACCACTCAAGAAATACCAGGGTGTGATAAGGGTTCTTTGTGGGGTCCAAATGCAAAGAGAAGGAAATTCTGTGATGGAAGGGCCCCATAGGGCCCTAAGGTTTACTAAGCCTCAGAGTCAGGGGTAATGACTACCAGTAGGTTCCTGCAATAGCCAGTAAAGAGGCACACTGGAGGAAGAAATTCCTGAGATACTAGAAAGCTACTGTGACTTCATACCCTGGACCAAAAGCTGGTACTGGAAGTGTCCGATTGAGGTACAGTCGACTAAACCAGCCTCAAGGATGAGGGGGTCAGGTCAGGAGGGATCTCAAAGTTTCAAGATTCATCATATGGATTAACCCATATATTTCAATAACAATTGAGGTTATTGGGTCTAAATTTTTGCTGAAACCCTGGGGCAAAATTACCATGATATGGGCAACGGTCATCTGAAAAAAAATCTCTTCTCTACCTGGTATTAAAAGGCTCAGCAATAGTCAAACACTGATAACAGAGGGACCCTGGTTGCTCACTAAACATAGAACCAAGGACCCTATGAGAGACTCTGGAGAAGAACTTAATTCATGTTAGTGTGCATGCTGGGAAGTAGTCACGAAGGGATTTAAAACAGAATTCTAAAACAAGGAGTCATAGTAAAGAGATTGACACTGGGGCTGATGCTGTGGCTCACTTGGCTAATCCTCTGCCTGTGGTGCCAGCATCCCATATGGGCACCAGGTTCTAGTCCTGGTGCCTCCTCTTCCAGTCCAGCTCTCTGCTGTGGCCCTGGAGGGGAGTGGAGGATGGCCCAAGTACTTGGGTGCATGCACCCACGTGGGAGACCGGGAAGAGGCACCTGGCTCCTGGCTTCGGACTGGCACAGCGCAGGCCATAGTGGCCATTTGGGGAGTGAACCAACAGAAGGAAGACCTTTCTCTCTCTCTCTCTCTCTCTCTCTCTCTCTCTCTCTCTCTCTCTCTCTCTCTCTCTCTCTCTCTCTCTCTCTCTCATCGTCTATAACTCTGCCCATCAAATAATACTTAAAAAAAAGAGATTGACACTTTTCTCCATTTGCTTCTAGAGCATAAAAAGTGTCTTCCAAAGTCCATGTGAATCACTTATAGGGAAAAATTCCAAGGAGGGTAGTTGAAGGCAACATAGGAATCTCACCTCTTCTCTACCAAGGAGAGTCATCCAGTCAGAAATGAAAGTAAAGGGGAAGTCAGCGCTTTGTAACCCTACTAGATAGTGTCTGGAATTTGCCTGGGGAGATTTCAATAATACTGAGGAGTAGTCTTAGGGACAGTCAGTCTTCCGCCCACTTATCTCCTGCCACATACATCCATGGCATCATTCTGGAAAGGAAAATGGAAGTGATAGGAAAAACAAGTAGGAGCAATAGGCTGTTGTTGGCCTTTTACTCACTGCTTAGAGAAGAAATCCTGGGAGAGCCCCCAGTAATTTTGCAGGAAGACTGGTATGATAAGCCTGTGTTCATGTCTTGATGTTGGTGACAATTTATGAAGCTAGACCCATGGTGAGACTAGAAGAAGTGAAGTTTTATTTAAGTGAGGAAAAAGGAAGCTCCACACAGTACAATTGGAAGAGCTGTATTAGAGACTCCAAGCCACTGCAGTCTCATAGTCTTTGTAGGTCCTTAACATTTATCTCCAAAGAACACAAATAGTGGTTATACTTTAGCCTCTGTGAAAGCCTAGGAGAGTTTTAATGGAGGCCTTTCTCCCTTATTTTGATCTAAACCTAGATGTTGTCACCAAAACCTATATCTTGTAATTGTTGATAAGTATTTGATACAAGGAGTTTCCAACTAGTTCTGTTTAGTGTGTGCATGCTGGGAAAGTGCTGTAGTTTGTATATGCTGACAAGGAGCTGTGGGATAGCATTAGTTTGGCTTAATTTTAGTCTAAGGTTCCCTAACTAAGACCCCTGGTTAGGAAAGCCCCTCCTGCTGGACTGCCGACTAAATATTAAATTTGGCCATGAGCTCAGAAACCCTGCATCTCCATCTAATGGATACAATGGACAGATTTCTTGCATGCTAGGATTTCTTGCATGTTCAGTCTCACCTGAGAGATACCCTTGGACATAGATTGGACCTTACTGCAGAAAGACACATGACTTTGCACACAGGTAAGCCCCAGAATGGACAGAAAACTCAGCCTTGGGGGCACCATGTGATTCAAGGCCAGGGGAGAAACTGGCCCCCTAGTTTAGGGACTGCAATGTACTATTTTTCTAAAAGAAGGTCCCCATATTGAGCCTGCAGCATGTATAGGCCAGGAGATATCAGGATATTTCAAAAAGTTTGTGGAAACAGAATGCAAAGATATGCTTCTGTTGGTGTAAACATGTTCGGAATACACATGTAAGAGATCTTCAAAACCATACATGGAAAATACATGTTGTACAACAAATAGTTTGCATGGAATGTGGAATTGTTTTGTATGTCAGCAAATGAGAGACAAGAGTATTCTCTATTTAAGACACTGAAAGAAAGTAAATCTTTGAGAATAAGATTTACCATTAACTCTAAAAAGAAAATTTGTTTAGGACAGAGGTACTGCATGGAATGTTGGTATACAATGACTCTTTTTTTTGACAGGCAGAGTTAGACAGTGAGAGAGAGAGACAGAGAGAAAGGTCTTCCTCCCGTTGGTTCACTCCTCAAATGGCCGCTACGGCTGGCACTGAGCCGATCCGAAGCCAGTAGCCAGGTGCTTCCTCCTGGTCTCCCATGAGGGTGCAGGGCCCAAGCACTCAAGCCATCCTCCACTGCCTTCCTGAGCCACAGCAGAGAGCTGGACTGGAAGAGGAGCAACTGGGACCAGAACCCAGTGTCCCAACTGAGACTAGAACCTGGGGTACCAGCACCACAGGCAGAGGATTATCCAAATGAGCCACAGCACCGGCCCACAATGACTCTTGTTGTCATTGTACAAATCAACACTCCTGTATGACATCAGTAATCACGTGAGTCTCTTAAGGTGAGATGCCTAGGCTGTGGAAGTCTCTTCAATCCACAAACCCCATCAGACTTTAGACAAGGCATGCACAAAGTGTCAGTTGTCTACTTCCTTCAGAGGAGACATTTCTCTTCGATGGCCACTTCTTTCCACTGGAGCTTGGGCCATAGTGGTCCTTCAGTGCAGGGACACTCTTCACACTAGTGTCCTGGCCTTTCACACCTGAAATGCTCATTTGTTGCATTTTCAGCCAGATCGGATTTCCTTATGGACTGATTCTGAGGCCACTGGGTGCTACTTAACAGCAACTGCCATTGAACGAGTCTGCTGTATGGACTGCTTTCCTTGTTGGAGCAATCTCTCCCTTTAAACAAACCCTGTCTGTATTATGCGTAAACACTTATAGCCTTAGAAGTGAGTTCGCAGGAGTGCCTGAAGAACTATGCAGCTGAGCAGCCTCTTGGTAGGACCTGAGGAAACAAAAGTAGACAAGGCTCTCCCCAAGCCTAATGATGTTTAAGCATGTGACTTGGATCCACTGCATTAGGTATAATTCTCATGCCTTCCTTTATTTCTGTGAGACTTTATTTTTGTACCAAAAATGGGTTACATTGTCTTACTCAGCACACCAGGGACTCCTTATTTCTGACAACTAATGTAAAGCTAAAATAACAAGTTAAAATAACTGTTGAGAAAACCCCTTGGCCTAGGAGACAATCCTAGAAGTCCCCAGAGTAAACCAACAGACCTATGATACATAATCCTAGGAGGCCCCAGAGAACCAGAATAAAGCTAAAATTAAAAAATAAAATAGGGGCTGATGCTGTGGTGCAGTGGGTTACTGCCCTGGCCTGCAGTGCTGGCATCCCATGTGGGCACCAGTTCAAGGCCCAGCTGCTCCACTTCTGATCCAGCCCTCTGCTATGGCTTGGGAAAGCAGTAGAAAATGGTCAAGTCCTGGAGACCCCGCAATCACATCTGAGACCCAGAAAAAACTCTTGGCTCCTGGCTTTGGATCAGCACAGCTTTGGCATTTGCAGACAATTGGGGAGTGAACCTCTGGATGTAAGATCTCTCTCTCTCTCTCTCTCTCTCTCTCTCTCTCTCTCTCTCTCTCTCTGTAACTCTTTCAAATAAATATTAAAAATAAAATAATAAAATAAATTTCCAGGGCTAATTTCCATAACCTTAGGTCACCCACAGTTGTGTTCTCAGTAATCCATGGGAGAAACCTGAAAGAGGACCAGCATAAAGCTAAAATGAAAAACGAAAATAATATACCTCACTGTTAACCAGGTAAGCATCATGCAACCAGCTATTGGGGCCCCCTTCTTGGGGCTGGAGATATGTTGTTCATATCATAGAAGTCCCCACAGAGGATGCCATCTTGCAACCAGCTGTTGTCACTGGGAGCTGCTATTCTGGGGCAGAAGTCCTACCCTCTGCAGCAGGAAGTCGAACCTCCACTATGTTTGGAGTCCTTCCTTCCTGCCACTAGCTGCAATTGCTAGGCAACAGAACACATCTCTCTGGTTTGCCCCACCAAATAATGCCTGCAATTAGTAAATGAAAGCACCCTAGGATATATGACTTTAAGTTGAAAGAACCCAAGACAAAAAGAATGGTCAGAAACCATAAAGTTGTCCCATAAAACCAAAGGCTTAAATTTAAGCCTCTCCATGGAAAGCCAAGAACCATGGGAAAAAAAGAAGACCTAAATGAAAGATCTCTGTGGGTGAGATCTCAGTGGAAAAAACAGGGCCATCAAAGAAGGAGGTACCTTTCTCTGAAGGGAGGAGAGAACTTCCACTTTGACTATGACCCTATCAGAATAAGATCAAAGTCGGCAAACTCTAAAGGCTTCCATAGCCCTGGCAACTCATGACTAGAGCCTAGGGAGATTACTGATGCCATGAACAGGAGTGTCAAATTGTTAAGTCAGCAACAGGAGTCACTGTGTACTTACATCCCATGTGGGATCTGTTCTTAATGTGTTGTCTAATGTGCAGTGATGCTATAACTAGTACTGAAACAGTACTTTTACACTTTGTGTTTCTGCGTGGGTGCAAACTGATGAGATCTTTACTAATTATATACTGAATCGATCTCCTGTATATAAAGATAATTGGAAATGAAAAAAAAACCCTGGTGTTAAATTGGAAATGGCATAGAAAATTAATTTTTTTAAAAAAATATTATGTAGGATCCCTGTCTTTAATGTGCTGTACACTGTTATTTAATGCTATAACTAGTACTCCAACAGTATTTTTTTTCACTTTGTGTTGCTATATGGGGGCAAACTGTTAAAATCTTTATATATACTAAACTGATATTCTGTATGTAAAGAGAATTGAAAATGAATCTTGATGTGAATGGAAGGGAAGAAGGAGCGGGAAAGGGGAGGGTTGCAGGTGGGAGGGATGTTATAGGGGGGGAAAGCCATTGTAACCCATAAGTTGTACTTTGGAAATTTATATTCATTAAATAAAAGTTTAATAATTGAAAAAAAGAATATAAAAAAATTAAGCCTCTCCAGTAATTTAAACTATCCCTAAAAACAAACAACTGGAAACACTTATAAATTTGCAAACAATCACAAACTGCCACATCTTTTTCCTGCTTCTCTGCCTAAATCCAGTTAATGCTAACAGTCTGTATTAGCCTCTACAACTACCAAAATTAGAAACACTAAAGACATCAAGTTTTGCATTTTAGCTGACTTTTCCAAGCTGTGAACACTGAGAGAAGAGATTATGGGGAAAAGAGAGATTTCCAGGATTTGGAAACCATGGATTGCTGACAGAAACTGATGGAATTCCACTTACCATATTGCCATTGTGGAATGGGTTTTCTGCTGTCTGATTCTGTCAATTAGTTGTGGGGTAGGTTGGGCAGAAATTCCTGTTCTTGGCTCTTGTATCTTACTTACAGGAGTATTCTAAGCATAGACAGTACCACAATTAAGTGATGCAGTTTATTTGAAAAATGAGGAAAACATACACACACACAAACACACACACAAACACATGCACAGACACACAAACACAGAGAGACAGAGAGGCAGAGACAGAGATATATGGTACTGCCCCTCCAGGTCCCAGGTCAGGTGAGTACATCCTGGGATACATGCATGAATAAGATTACATAGGGCAAGGGAGGTGTGGCTTCCAACTTGTGGCCCTAATCTAGCCACCTGTCTTATCATGATGATAAAAAGAGGTAATGCAGACATTGCCAATGATGTAGAAGATGGCTAAATGATGAGGACAAATAAGGAAGTAGTAAAGTAAAGTTTAATAGAGCAGCACACCATCCAGTTAGTTGAAGACAGATGTACTCCTGGTTGTCACAAAGAATGCTCCCATTTTGTTTAACGTGAGCCTGCTGGAAAGTAGCTGTAGGATGGTGTTAGTCTGGCCTGCTTTTAGTCATGGCCTCCCTTGTTTCCTCCCTCTGCTTATAGAAACCTTGGTTGCTGTCAAGGGTTAGGGTAAGGACTTCTCTGACTTATTGAAGCTAAGCAGGGGAAAGAAGGAGCCCACTGTCAAGACAGGGTTGTAGCAAAAGTGGCGTCTTCAGGGAGACTCAGTGCCAGTTCACAGCAACTGCTTCAGTTTGAGGTTTCATGTGTTGGGCCGTCTAGAATTTCACCACTTCAAGTCTGGGAGAAACAGATCTAACAAGCAGATTAGATACACAGGGTCCAAAACACCGGGTAGAGTCATTATAAGAGGAGCTAAGAAGAGTACTACACACACCAGGAGGCAGTTTTCCCAGAGAGGCAAATAGAAATTGACAGCAGGGGGCCTGCTAATAATCACTGGGCATTAAGGCCTGGCCAGGTATCTGTGAGGTCCAGACCTATCTGGACCTATCAATCTTTTCACATGGGGTAGTGGAAGAGACTCCATAGGGAAAATGTGAGCCACCTTAGGGAAGACACCCTGTTGATTTCTATTACCTAGCTGCCCTGAGTGGATAGCTGGCCTCAACAGGAGGTTAGAGGTGGTGGCATCATTAATTTATATTTATTTATTTATGTGTTTGACAGGTAGAGTTACAGAGAGTGAGAGGGAGAGACAGAGAGAAAGGACTTCCTCCCGTTGGTTCACTCCCCAAATGACCACAACAGTTGGAGCTGCACTGATCCGAAGCCAGGAGCCAGGTGCTTCTTCCTGGTCTCCCATGCGGGTGCAGAGGCCCAAGCACTTGGGCCATCTTCCACTGCTTTCCCAGGCCGCAGAAGAGAGCTGGACTAGAAGAGGAACAGCCGGGACTAGGACTGATGCCCATATGGGATGCCGGTGCCACAGGTGGAGGATTAATCTAGTGTGTCACTGCGCAGGCCCCAGAGGTGGCATCTTTAAAAGGAAATTTACAGCTCTGCCTGTAATGTTACTGACCTTAGGCTGTTCCCCTGATGGCAGTGATTACTTTAGTAGCTGGGCAGAGTGAAGGTCCTTTTCTGCTTAGGAAGAGGCCACAGGGTTTGCAGTAGTGAACTGAAAGCCTTTCAGACTGACTCCTGTCAGGACTTGGGACTACTGGCCCACTGTCCTGGTTTTCCACATCAAAAAACAATGCAATTTGTGGTGGGGTAGCCCTCTTAGGTCTCCCTGATGGAAAATCACTGTGTAAAGCTTTTGTTAAATGGCCTGCACCTATCCTTACATTGCTTCTGCTACCTACCTCTCTTGCTACTCTTCCTTCTGGATTCTGTTCAAGATAGATTACAGAAGAAGACTTTATAATGTCATCCACAGGGATGTTCAGTCACATCCCTAATCTTTGGTGGCATGAACTAGAAATCTGTGGTCACAGGGTTGTTCTGAGATCATTTTTCCTGTGAAATAAGACAATGCCCATGAAGAGAGCCACATCCTACTTCTAAGTAAGGTCAAACATGATGACCACCTTATAGAACCTGTCTACAATTTTTTTTAAATATGGAACGCTTCACGAATTTGCATGTCATCCTTGCGCAGGGGCCATGCTAATTTTGAAGTCATTAATGAAACTTTTTGCTCTCCTTTAGCTTGGATTGAGAAGGTAGGCTTTGCCTATGTACCATGCTTATAGAAAAAAAAATCTAGGAGTAAAATCTTACCCATGTGTAAGAGAGCCACCTCTGTGAATTTATTTATTATTCTTATTGAATAAAATTGTTTTGGAGCTAAGTTTGTGCCCTGTCTCCTTTCTGTTCAGCTCCCATTTTCCTTATAAGGGCTTGCCGGCATCTGATCTCTGCAGACTTGGACTGCCTCACTAATTTTGTTACAAGATGATGAAAGTGATCTTGGGTTCTCTGTTGCCATTGATTTCTCAACAATGTTGAAGTGGATTGGTTTGTGAGAGGGGCAGCATGGTGGGGGCAAGAGGCACGCAGTCACCACACAGACCCCGGGAGTCGGGTGAAAGCAGGCTTGAGGCGAGTAGCCCGCAGACTCGTTTATTACAGTTGGAACATCTTACATAGCCAAAACCAGCCAATCTGGTCAAGGGGCGGTCTATGCCCCAACCAATCACAGCCTGTTGCCAGGCAGGCTCCATTGCCAGGTGGGTTTCAAAGCCATTACTGAGTAACTAACACTTGCCAGTGGCCACCTTGGCATGGCCTTCTCATTCCACCACATTTCCCCCTTTTTGTTTATTTTTGAGCAACAGAAGGCAGGATTCTTGGCCATACCATTGTTGACCCCGTTTCCATGGGGTCTCCATACACAGCTGTGCCTGTCTTAGGTTGTCCCCCAGGGGATCTTACCCATCATTGACTAACCAGTGCTCAAATCGAGAGACCACAGGATTGCTTGCTCAGATAGGGGTAGGAATGAGGAATAATGGTTATCAGGAATGGCGTGACCACACACAGGCTGTGGGCCATTTGAGTGGCTGACCAGAGCTAGTGGGGTACACAACAGTAACAGATATGGCTTTGGGCAGTTTCCCAGGGTAGGATGATAGGGCAGGTGTGTCTGGTAACAAGGCGGAGTCTTGGTCTTGTTCAGCTGGTTCTGGCTGGCTGTCAGTTTCAGGTTTGATGTTTCTAGCTGGTACCCAAATGGGCTGTTCCACATTCTCTGGAAAGACACAAACATATCCGCGACCTTTGGTTAGCAGAAGGTGTGTTATGAGGGTTAGTGGAGGGTTCTATGTGTCCATTTTCCAATTGTTCTTGTACTAATTCTTTAAGGATGCTAAGTTTGGGTTGTATGATTGGCCACTGCTCTACCCAATGTTTCCTGTTTTTTCTCATTCAATGGGGGTTGGGCTTGGCTTTTGTATGAGGTGAGCAGTGGCACTAGAATTTGAGGTGAATCTTACTTGTAGGCTCTCCGTTAAAGCTGTTGGCTTGTGGAGATTTGTGACCCGTAGTAAGGACTGCTTGCATTTGTGAGAGCACATCTCTCCCCCATAAGGTCATGGAAACCTCAGCAATTAGTGGAAAGATGGTTCCTGTATCTCCATTGTCATCTCACCAAGTTACGGGTCTGATGACCTGATCAGCCAATTTTAAAATCCTCCAACACCTTGGAGGTCAGGTCCAGGTGCTGTCTTCCAAAGTTGTATTTTTCTTGCACCCCTAGCTTTTAAGACAGTAACATCTGCTCCCATATCAATTAAACCCACAAAGGCAATGTTATTTAAATATAGGGTCAATTTCTGCCTCAGATTGAAGATAGGCATTGACCAGTTAATGGTGGTGGGACTCCCTCTTACTTGCTGAGCTGAGGGCGCCCCACTGGAAGTTTAAAGGTTTGGTCTTGCAATCCTTTGCCCAAATGAAAGCCTTTTTTATATCTAGGACACAGCGTTCTGGGCTTGCCCCATCTTTTAGCATTTGGGCAGTTTCGCCGTAGGTTTCCTGTTTCCTGGCATCCCCAGCAAACTGGAGGGTTATTAGACTTCAATCAGAGGCTGGGATAACAACCAATCAGAGACAAGGAGAAAATACATCAGAGTTGTGAGAATTGGTTACCGTGTTTAGCCTTCCTGTGGTGGAAAGCTTAATGTTGCTACAGGCAGCTTCTGGGAGGAGACTTGCACATTGTTCCACTCCTAAAGGGACTCTGCACCTTTTTTAACTCCTCATCCCCACATCCCCCAAATAACTGGACCTAACTGCTGTTAATTAGGGATATGGGAGTGACAACCACTCTAGCTGCTTCCTGCTAGAAAGGGACACAATAAGGGGTCAGCAGAAGAGCATTCCTCTGGGAGGTCAATCAAAGGCTCCCTAATACAATGCAGATTTCCTGGGGACATTGTCTGGAGTACCATGAGGAGTCTGATGGCTTCTAATTGTTTAACTCTGTGTTACACAAAGCATGCCACGCAGTTTAGGCTGGATGGTCCTATGGAGAGTATTAAAAGGATTGCACATGTTAGTCTTAGGAAGAACAATAGCCAAGGTGGCCACTTCCGATTTTTAACTAAATTTCTCCAGTTTTCAAAGAAATTTCCATCAACAGGTATTTAATTCATTTCTTCATGTAATTTGTCAACTTCCCTTTGAATTATGTTTATCAGTTAAATTAAAACAACACAATTCTGGCAATTGCCTACATCCATTTTGTTTTTTTAGTAATGTGTAACTGATGGCTGCATGGCTTTGTAAGACTCCTCCCCAAATTTGGCTCGGCTCCTCACTGAGACATGTTAGGGAAAGTAGCAGTGGCGTTAGCTGTCCTTTCCAATACACAAGCCAATGATTAATTTCCTTATGTGCCCATGCAGCTGGTCCAGGTGTTGGTATATTGGAAATAACCACGACCAATGCCTCAGTCCAAGTGGATGGTGACAAGAATCATCATACTCCAGGGGAATGATTATCTGGCATGTATGGAATACATAACTCTACAGGAGGACATAATAGGAGTCCCACCACCAATGAGGAAATGCTTCTCCTTTCAAATAGCTGCATGAGCATGGAGGCCCAAGTAAAGATACTGAGCCAGTGTATATATTGACTCTCTGGTCCTTGCTTGGTTCAAGGGTTCCATTTAAGTCTATCAGTTCAGTCAGCTGAGCACTTACCCTGGGGGCCACAGGGACTCTTAATAGCTTCTGTGAAAGTAACCATTGCCTAGCAAGCCTGGTGATGTCCACATTCCATAAAGGAGCTCATATCCTGGATTTTTCAAGGGGTCTCCCTAAGTTCTTCTCTGGTTGCATATGTCTGCAGGACTACCTCTTCATAGTCATGCCTGAGACTTTTCATCCACTCTGGGAAGAAGGTGGCAGTGTTAAGAGATGAGCATAGCTTGATTTGAGCTGCTGGGCTCTCCACTAAGAATGCTTGATATTTTAAGAGGTGGTCATCTCAACCAAAGGCTTCCTTTTGGAGGCCAGCAATATGGTCACATTTTGCATTATTTATACTACTAAATCTGGCCCCAAAGTAAATTTGGTGACTTCAGGGACCAGGAGAGTGATTACAGCCACTACCCAGAGGCAAGCTGTCTATCCCTTGGCCACAAAGTCAATATCCTTGCTAAGACACCCTATAGGCTGTTAACTTGGTTCTTTCATTTAAGGTACTACTCCCAATACGATCCATTTTCTTTCTGTTTCTTAGAGAGTAAAGGTTAATCCATGAGGAGGTATAGGGCAGGGGCCTTAGGTAGGACCTATTTAAGTTCAGTGAAGACTTTATTGGGGTTCTGAGCTCCATACCAGAGTATGGGTGCTGGCTACCTGGATGTCCTTTATCAGTTGATACAAGGGATAAGCCATCCCCCCATATCCAGGGATCTAGAGATGAGAAGACCCTGTAAGACCCAGGAAGCCTATAAGCGGCTTGAGAGTCTTAGGATGGGAGCATTTGTCTAGAGCTTAACTCTATCTTCTCCCACTACCTACTTTCCTTCAGAAATAGTCAAGTCCAGGCATCTCGAGACTGCATTTTGAGACTTCATAATCTCTTTTGGCTAAAACTTGGAGACGTACATGGTGTGCTCTTGGAGTCTTCCTTGGTTTGAGTGTACAGGAGAATGCCATCTGCATGTTGTAGAACATTTCTCGAGGGTTAATTGAACTGTTACAGATACAGATTTTTGGACAAGACCTACAAAAATAAGTATGGACTGTTCCTGAAACCCTGGGATGACAATGTCCAAATCAGTTTTGAGGATTGGCTGAAGGGGTCCTCAAAGGCAAATAGAACTTTGGAATCAGGGTGAAGGGAGAATGCAAACGAAGGCATCCTTTAATCATAAAACAGTGAGCTAGGCCATCCTTTCTGGGATTATATAGGATCAGAAACCACAGGATGGATGGGCACCACTGCTTCATTAATTAGCCAGAGATTCTGTACTGGTCTCCATTCTCTAGTTGGCTTTTGGACCCCTAGAACCATAGTGTTAGAGGGACTAGTGTAAGGCTTTATAAGTACCTGCACCTGGAGATTTTGTACTCTATGGCTCTTAGTCCTTCTGAGTCATGGGCTTTAATGGATAATTTCTCTAATGAAGAAAAAAGATAGGTCTTTAAGATCATCCTGCAAAACTGGGCAGTTATAGCCCAACCAATTTTTCTCTGGACGTTCCAAACTTTGAGATTGATAACTATCTCAGTTTAGAGGGAAGCCTGAAGTTGTCTCATCCTATAATAAGGTGGCCTTCATCTGACCCAGGAGCTTTCTGATTATTAAAGGTGCTGTACTATCTGAGATAATCATAAAGGACTGAGTAAATATTAGCTCATTCCAGACAGAGTTCAAAGGTTGGGTGAAAAACCTAAACTGAGGTAGGGGTTACTGAAATAACTTTAGAGGCACTATATGCAAGGAGAGGGGTCCAAAGCTAGGATTAAGAACAAAAAATATTGCTTTCGTGTCCAAAAGGAAACTTATAGGATGCAGGCAGCCTTTGGACAAGCTAAGGCCAATCTTGGCTTGTGGAATTCCTGGGATAAGAAAGTCACATACTCCCATCCTGAAGGAGGATGATAATCAAGAACGCTCTGTTAAAATTATCTGTGCCACTGGAGGCCCCGAAAAGTGGCTTACATATGCTGTTATGTTTTGTGCTTTCTTGTGCTTCTTTGTGCTGGTTATGTATAACTACCACCGAGACATTGGAATAAACTAGCCTTGTTGTCTTGGCTCCATTCTCTGCGATCTCTTGTCCCTCTTTTCAGTCCCTCTCCCTCCCTTAGGTTCTGTTTGACTGGTGCGGCTGGCCCACACAATAGGAAATCTGTTTCCCTTCACTATGAGAACCACATGGGGCCCCTGGGTACTGATCTTGACCCTGCAAAAGAAACACTGGAGCTCTTCAGTCTCATGAACCCTTCAATCATGTGGGAAGTCTACTGGAAATGCCTGTCCCTGAAGCTCTTGGCTTCTGGGGCAGTTAAATTTACAATTATCACCTCTGTAAATAGGCCATAGCCCTGGGGGCGGGAGGGGTTTGATAATCCTTGGTGAAGCATCCATTTTCTGTGCATCAAAAACACTTGGGATGTACCCAGGGGTTCTTGCTGGAGCTGAGACATCACCCCAAAATGCACCCTTCTTCTTATCTGTTTGCTCCTGCTGTTGAGTGCCCTCCTGATCTCTGTTACAAATCATGGTGGCCATTTTTTTCAGAGAATTGTCCAGGGTGCTTTTGGGTCTCACTGCCACACTTGAGTTTTTTTCCATAATGTTTGGGGCACGTGGGTTTAAAATCAACTGTCCTACTACAGAGACAGTACCTAGTAGGTATAGGTCTTTAAAGTCTCCCTCAAATATTATAAGAAGGTGGGTGTATTTTTGTGTGGCCATTGATATATCAGGTATAGTGTTGAGTAAATGAGGGGCATTGACCTAGATTTCTTGAAATTCACTGCAGCACAGCTGATGACATGCCTCCTTCTCCAATCATCCAAAGAGTCACTAGGACCCTACTTACGGTCATCCTGCAGAACTGCCTGTTGACCACAGGGAATATACATCACTTGATCAGGGATTGCAATTTTGGCATTAGGATAATAAAATTTTGGATAGTAAATTTGACCACGCACAATTTATCCCTGAATTCCTCAGCTGACTATATGGCTCTATATGCTTACAACCACATTAGAGTGTCTTTTAAATTAATTAATTTGGCTGAAAGCCAGAGTTTAGAAAGAGAGGAAGAGACACAGAAAGAGGGATCATCTACCTGCTGGTTTTCTCCCTCAGTGGCCAACACTGGCAGTCTGAAGCCAGTTTCATCCAGGCCTCCCACATGGTTGTCAGGGACTCAAATACTTGGGCCTTCTTGTGCTGTTCTGCCCAGATCATTAGCAGGGATCTGGATGGGAAGCAGAGCAGACAGGACATGGCAGGTCAGGCAGTGAATTTACCCATGACACACCACAATGCCCACCCCAACCTCATTAGAGTTTGACTGAAGAACAGCATCACATCTTTCCAGGTTAACTCAGACTCCAATGCTAGGTTCTGGAAGGGATCTATGTAACAATCTTGATCATCTGTGAAGAACCCCATATCCCCTTTAATCTGCCTAAGGTCTTGCTAAGTAAAAGGCTCCAAAAGACCCTTGGCCTCTAGGCACTAGCCAAAGAGGCAGTAGATTGGCATTAGGTTCTGGTGGAGATAGAGATAGAGATTTGGAGTACAGATGTGGAATAGGCAGATTACAAAGAGGCCATTGTGGTCCCAGTAGAATAGTTGATTCAGTCTGACAGGCTTTATGGTGTTCGGGATTGTCTCACTATTCAAAGGAATCCTGGATATAAGGAACCCCTAGACCTTTCTCTGCTTTATGATAGAAGAGATCTAGTTGGAAGATGATATATTTCCCTCAAAGGCCAGATTTCTCCTTCATCTAGCTTGTAACTGAGACAGGGTACAGCACAGAAAAGATCAAGCATTTATTCCTTACACTCTGAGGATCAAATGAGTCCCAGTGTCAGAGGGTGAACCCCAAGAGAGTGTCTTCAGTAGATGCTTTGTTTTCCATCTCTCACTGCCTGTGGCATCAAGAAATGTCCTGAATTCCACCAGAAAAGGAGGAAGGTGCAAGTAGAAGTAGCATGTGTTACCCATGCTCACTCTGTCTTTCATACCAAAACCTGGCATATGTATTTGTCAGAATAGCATGTGCAGGGAATGTTTAGTCACATTTATTGGTGGCATGCTAGAACTTGGCCTTTGCCTATTCAGATATATACCATCACTTTGCCCCTTACAAAATGAGAAACAGTTCTACCATGCCTCTTAACCTGGATATCCTATTATTTTGACAGTGAGTCTTCATGACAAGAGCCTTAAATAAGGTGTTTTCAGCTAGAGTTTGGAGGGAGGGCACCAGTCCTGGCAACCACTTGAGTTGGTGTCCAGGCAGATGGAGGGATAAAGGAGCATGGTGGGGGAATAAAAAATTATCTCCACTGAGCTACCTCTGAGGATTGGACTGTATAAGAAGGACCTGATCTTCCTATATAGTGGACCCCAAAGAGGAGGAAACCTGAGACCTGAGATGGAAGGATGAGGACACCAGAGAACATCTCAGAGGACCTGTCTCCACAAGTCCAGTTCATGAGGAAGTCTAAATATATTGAGGTATTTGGATAGAAAACCGCACCTCTGTCTGCAAAAGGGTTACCTAAATTCTGACCCAAAACTACCCAAGTGTTTGGCAAATACAGGATAATGGGAACAGGAATTTGAGTTCGTAACAAGTGAGGGGAGTTGGTGGGACAAAGAGAGTATCTAGAGGCCACAGTGTAGTGTGGCTAGCAGAAAAAGAGACAGAGATCTCATATGAATCTGAGGTAAAGTAAGTAGTCATCGTGGCACTGGGATAAGTAGCCCCTGGTCTCACTTCAAACTGTGCCCCATCACACTGACAGATTGATCTCAGTGGAATGAAGGAGAGTTAGCAATTTTCAGCCCAAAACTCTGCTGGGCTGTTAGATCTAGGTTTCCAGTCAAGGAGCCTTTGGAAAATCACCAGGGCATTGTCTGGCCTGAATTTCACAATTACTCCAAGAACTTTTCCCAGTTTGAGGCAATGGGCTGATCCCCAAGAAAGGACACTCAGTCAGGAAGGACCAATATTCCCAAAGCCAATATAAGAAGAGAGGTTATAGCCTCTAGTGTTACAGCTTAAGAAGACTCCAAAAGAGCGGGTAATGAGCACCTAAGTCTGAAGTAAAGTAAGAAGTCACTGAAGCATTGGGGAAAGGAATGCATGGCCACACTCTAAACTATGTTCAGTCTCAAGAGTGCCATTCCCTACTGGAAGTGCCCTTTCCAGTCCAACATTCTTCAGGGCTGTTGGTTTCTACAGTCCAACCAAGAGATTTTCCAGGAATCCTTGCATTGTGGCACAGGCCAGAATCTGTCAGTCATTTCAAGACAGATTACCCAGTCCCTTGCAAAGAACCTATCCATACAAGAGAGAAGGGGATTGCTCACAGGTTAACTTGCTCATGGGCTATCAGTATCTGGGTCCAGCTAAGAGGACTTTCAGAGGAACTGGCAGGTGGCCCCAGCCAGAACCCCTCACTTGTTTCAGGGCCTTTTGCCAATACCTTGGAGAAAGCTGATTTGCATGAATTGGAGTGAGGTTAGAACAGAGTCTCATTTCCAGAGATTTTTCCAGCCTCAGGTCTTTTTTTTGACAGGCAGAGTGGACAGTGAGAGAGAGAGACAGAGAGAAAGGTCTTCCTTTTGCTGTTGGTTCACCCTCCAGTGGCCGGGGCGCTGCGGCACGCATCGTGCTGATCAGGTGCCTCTCCTGGTCTCCCATACAGGTGCAGGGCCCAAGGACTTGGGCCATCCTCCACTGCAATCCCGGGCCATAGCAGAGAGCTGGCCTGGAAGAGGGGCAACCGGGACAGAATCCGGCGCCCCAACCGGGACTAGAACCCGGTGTGCCTGCGCCACAAGGCAGATGATTACCCTATTGAGCCCAGGCGCTGGCCCCAGCCTCAAGTCTTAAGAGTGATAGTGTTAAGTACTCTTAAATGGCTGACAGGAACCCACCCAGCTTTAGCGTGTAGGAGAGTGACACTTTCTGAAAAAGAGGTATAAAAACATTTATCCAGCTCATGTATCTGGTGAGGTTATTCGATGCTGATTGGAAACAGCTTGAATCTCAGTCACAACACCATGTAGTTACAGAGTGTTTAAGGCAATCTCCGCTCTTATCCCACATAAAAGAATTTCCATGCAGATAGCGTGAGCAAAGCAAGTTTTATTTGACTAAGAAGCCTCCTGTCAAACAGACAGAGGGGCTCCAAGAGAGGAAGTGCCTGGTATACTAGCCAGTGCTGGATCTTGTATACACAAACTGTCTGTCTATCTAGATTTAGCTAATCAGGGGAGAGCAGAACAACAGCTGAAACCAATGATAATGACTAATTATAATTAATAATATAATTATAACTAATATAACACATCTATAACTAAATAATATAACTATAATAAGCAATAATGATAACACATCAGGGACTAGGATAACAACCAATCAGAGATGAGGACAAAACCCATCAGAGGAATGGGAACTGGTAACCTTATCTAGCATGATTTCTACAAAAAAAAGAAATATCGGCTCAGGTAGCCTCTGGCAGGAGGCAAGCATCTTGTCTACTCTTAAAAGGACTCTGATACTTTTTTCATCCCTAGAGGGACCTGACCTGATGCCTATTAGCCTTCTAACCCCTCATATTTTCTCTGTTAGTATTTTCTTGGTCCTGGGCCAGGTACCCAGACATGGAGAAGAGCAGTTTGGGTGACTCATCTTTGATGCCTTTGGGCCCCCCTTTATGCTATTAAAGTTGTTTAAATGTGTTTATGCATTTGAGAGACAGAAGTCATAGAGAAAACAAGAGTGTGGGGGTGAGGGGTGGGGGAGAGAAACATAAGGAGCACTCTGATCAGCTGACTCACTTCCCACAAGGTTGCAATAGTTTGAGAATGAGCCAGGACAAAACTCTGAGCCAAGAATTGAATTGCAGTCTCCCATGCAGCTGGGAAAGGCCCAAGTATTTGAGCCATCACTCAAATGCTGCCTCCCGGAGTTTGCATTAGTAGAAAACTGGAATCAAGACTTGAATATAAGCGTTCCTGTATGGATTACAAGATTCTTAATTTGTGTATCAACTGCTATGCCAAATGCATGCTCCTATGCTGCTTTTTGGACTATGGTTCCAAAGAAGGTAATAATTAAATGATAGAAACAGAGTTGCATTTCTTTCTCTCTCTTTTTTTTGAAACATACATTTAATTTTTTTGGAAGAGTTAGAGAGAAAGGGAGAGACATACACAGAACTTTTCCATCCTCTTATTCACTCCCAAGATGGCTGTAATGGCTAGAGCTGGGGCAAGCTAAAGGCAGGATCTGGGGACTTGTTCTACATCTCCCAGAAGGGTGGTAGGAGTTGTCATTCTTGGGCCATCATGCAGTGCCTTTCCTTGCTCATTAGCAGGAAGCTGAATTAGAAGCAGAGCAGCTGGGACTCAAACTCCCACTCAAATATAGAACTCCAACCTTAAAACATTAATTTAAAACTCTGCTGAAATGCCACTCCAGCATCCAGTTTAAATGCCTATTTTTATGCATTCTCATCTTGAAAAGCAGAGTGACATAGGGAGATAGATGATATATAGATGTAGATAAATGTTGAATGGGTGGATATATATATATATATATATATATATATATATATATATAGATAAATATGTGATGGATATAGATAGAATACATATGTGTTATGTTATGTTATGTTATGTTATGTTATGTTATGTTATGTTATGTTATGTTATGTTATATATCTTCCTACCTCTTCCCAAATTCTAACAACAGCTAGGGCTGGACCAGATCAAAGCAAGGAATGAGCAATTAACACCATTTCTCTTCTATGTGTGATCAAGGCCCAGGCACTTGTACCATCACCTGCTACTTCCAGGATACATTAACAGGGAGCTAGATCAGAAGAATAGCTAGGACTCAAACCAAGTGGATGTCAACATCACAAGCAGAAGCTGAACCCCCTGAATGCCAAACCAGCCCTTGTTGGCATCCCCTGTCATCTTAGGCAAAATGCTGAAATGCAAACATGTTTCATCTCACCAACCTAGTTCCCAGAATCAAGGTACAAGGGTACAATTGAATAGCCCTGGCAACCCTGGTGCTCTGTGAGTGATGGAACCAGAGAATAACATTATGCTAGGATAATCATCACAATTCTCCTAGCTGCTTCACCCCAGTTCACAAGCAGAATATTGCTTGAGCCCCCCACTCCTTCAGTGAGCCTTGGGCCATAAAGAGACTGAAAACCTTTGAAAGTGGCTCATGGAAGCCCCTCATTCCCACAAACAGCCTGGGACTTACTCATCGAAGGACTGAGGTTGGGGCAATGATGCAAATCCTAGGATGTCCAGTGAGCTGCAAACTTCTACCATGCGCCACAGAGGCCAGAAAGCCTTTGTAAGGTAGCAGATGATTAAGTGCAGGATGTGGCAACTGTGAAATTGAAGGTGCCATTTTCTGTGCCTCATCACCCCGGATGGCTCCAGAGATGACATTTTCCTCAGGTCTAATTTCAAGGTTCAGGGTAAAAATTTGGCATTAGTGAAAAAGGACACAATGTTTTTTTAAAGCTTTTATTTAACGAATATAAATTTCCAAAGTACAGTTTATGGATTACAATGTCTTCCACCACCATAACTTCCCTCCCACTCGCAACCCTCCCCTTTCCCGCTCCCTCTCCCCTTCCAATCACATCAAGATTCATTTTCAATTCTCTTTACATACAGAAGATCAGTTTAGTATATATTAATTAAAGATTTTAACAGTTTGCAAACGCATAGCAAAACAAAGTCAAAAATACTGTTGGAGTACTAGTTATAGCATTAAATCACAATGTACAGCATATTAAGGACAGAGATCCAACATGATATTTTTTTAAATTGATTAATTTTCTATGCCATTTCCAATTTAGCACCAAGTTTTTGTTTCTCATTTTCAATTATCTTTATACAGAAGATTGATTCAGTATATATTCAGTAGAGATTTCATCAGTTTGCACCCACAAAGAAACACAAAGTGTAAAAATAAAGTTTCAGTACTAGTTATAGCATCACTGCACATTGGACAACACATTAAGGACAGATCCCATATGAGACGTAAGTACACAGTGACTTCTGTTGCTGACTTAACAATTTGACACTCTTGTTTATAGTGTCAGTAATCTCCCTAGGCTCTAGTCATGAGCTGCCAAGACTATGGAAGCCTTTAGGGTTTGCCGACTTCGATCTTATTCCAACAGGATCATAGTCAAAAGTGGAAGTTCTCTCCTGCCTTCAGAGATAGGTACCTCCTACCTTGATGGCCCCATTCTTTCCACTGGGATCTCAGTCGCTGAGATCATTCATTTAGGTCTTCTTTTTTTTCCAGAGTGTCTTGACTTTCCATGCCTACAATACTCTCGTGGGCTCTTCAGCCAGATCCAAATGCCTTAAGGGCTGATTCTGAGGCCAGAGTGCTATTTAGGACATCTGCCATTCTATAAGTCTGCTGTGTCTCCCCCTTCCCATGTTGGATCTTTCTGTCCCTTTTTGGTTTTATCAGTTAGTGTTATCAGACACTAGTCTTGATTGTGTGAGCCCTTTGACTCTTAGACCAATCAATGTGATCAATTGTGAACTGAAATTGATCACTTGGACTAGTGAGATGGCACTGGTACATGCAACCCTGATGGGATTATATTGGAATCCCCTGGCACATTTCTAACACCATCATTTGGGGTAAGTTCGATTGAGCATGTCCCAAATTGTACATCTGCTCCCTCTCTTTTTCCTACTCTTATATTCAACAGGGATCACTTTTCAGTTAAAAATTAAACACCTAAGAATAATTGTGTGTTAATTACAGAGTTCAACCACTAGTACTAGAACACAAAAAATACTAAAATGGATAAAGTATTACAATGTACAACAACAGTCTGCACAAGAGCTGATCAAGTTACTGTTTCTCATAGTGTTCATTTCACTTCCACAGGTTTCCCCTTTGGTGTTCAATCAGTTGTTGCCAATCAGGGAGAACATATGATATTTGAACTTTGGGACTGGCTTAATTCACTCAGCATGATATTTCCCAGATTCCTCAATCTTGTTGCAAATGACGGGATTTCATTGTTTTGAATGCTGTATTTTTTTAAATTTTTTTCACAGACAGAGTGGATAGTGAGAGAGAGACAGAGAGAAAGGTATTCCTTTTTGCCGTTGGTTCACCCTCCAATGGCCGCTGCAGCTGGCACATCGCATTGATCCGAAGCCAGGAACAGGTGCTTCTCCTGGTCTCCCATGAGGATGCAGGGACCCAGGACATGGGCCATCCTCCACTGCCTTCCTGGGCCACAGCAGAGAGCTGGTCTGGAGGGGGGCAACCGGGATAGAATCCAACACCTGAAACGGGACTAGAACCAGTGTGCCGGCATCACAAGGCGGAGGATTAGCCTGTTAAACCATGGCACGGGTCGGTATAGTATTCTATAGAGTACATGTCCCATGGTTTCTTTATGAGTCTACTGTTGATGGGCATTTGGGATGGTTCCAGGTCTTAGCTATTTTGAATTGAGCTGCAATAAACATTAATGTGCAGATGGCTTTTTTATTAGCCAAATTAATTTCCTTTTGGTAAATTCCAAGGAGTGGGATGGCTGGGTTTTATGGTAGGCTTACATTCAGGTTTCTGAGGAATCTCCAGACTGACTTCCATAGTGGCATAATCAGTTTGCATTCCCACCAACAGTGTGTTAATGTCCCTTTTTCCCCACATCCTCTCCAGCATCTGTTGTTGGTAGATTTCTGAATGTGAGCCATTCTCATCGGGGTGAGGTGAAACCTCATTGTGGTTTTGATTTGCATTTCTCTGATTGCTAGTGATCTTGAACAATTTTTCATGTGTCTGTTGGCTACTTGGATTTCCTCTTTCGAAAAATGTCTATTGAGGTCCTTGGCCCATCTATTAAGTGGTTTGTTTGTTTTGTTGTTGTGGATTTTCTTGATTTCTTTGTATATTCTGGTTTTCAACCCTTTATCTGAGGTATAGTTTGCAAATATTTTTTCCCATTCTGTCGGTTGCCTCTTTACTTTCCTGACTGTTTCTTTTGAAGTACAGAAACTTCTCAATTTGATGCAATCCCAAATGTTAATTTTGGTTTTGACTGCCTGTGCTCCTGGGGTCTTTTCCAAGAAGTCTTTGCCTATACCTATATCTTCCACGGTTTTTCCAATGTTCTCTAATAATTTGATAGTTTTGGTCATAGATTTAAGTCTTTAATCCATGTTGAGTGAATTTTTGTGTAAGGTGCAAGGTATGGGTCTTGCTTCAAGCTTCTGCATTTGGAAATCCAATTTTCCCAGCACCATTTATTGAATAGACTGTCCTTATTCCAGGGATTAGTTTTGGATTTTTGATGAAATATAAGTTGGCTGTAGATGTTTGGATTGATTTCTAGTGTTTCTATTCTGTTCCATTGGTCTATCCATCTGTTTCTGTACCAGTACCATGCTATTTTGATAACAACTGCGCTGTAGTATGTCCTGTAATTTGGTATTGTGATGCCTCCGGCTTTGTTTTTGTTGTGCAAGATTGCTTTGGCTATTCAAGGTCTCCTGTGTCTCCATATGAATTTCAGCATCATTTTTTCCAGATCTGAGAAGAAGGTCTTCGGGATCTTGATGGGTATTGCATTGAATGTATAAATTGCTTTTGGGAGAATAGACATTTTGATGATATTGATTCTTCCAATCCATGAGCATGGAAGATTTCTCCATTTTTTGGTATCCTCTTCTATTTCTTTCTTTAAGGTTTTGTAGTTTTCATCATAGATATTTTTAACGTCCTTGGTTAAGTTTATTCCAAGGTATCTGATTGCTTTTGTAGCTATTGAGAATGGGATTGATCTTAGAAGTTCTTCTTCAGCCATGGCATTGCCTGTGTATACAAAGGCTGTTGATTTTTGTGCATTGATTTTATATCCTGCTACTTTGCAAAACTCTTCCATGAGTTCCAATAATCTCTTAGTAGAGTTCTTTGGGTCTCCTAAATAAAGAATCAAATCATCTGCAAAGAAGGATAGTTTGAGTTCTTCCCTCCCAATTTGTATCCCTTAATTTCTTTTTCTTGCCTAATAGCACTGGCTAAGACTTCCAGAACTATATTGAACAGCAGTGGTGAGAGTGGGCATCCCTGTCTGGTACCAGATCTCAGTGGAAATGCTTCCAACTTTTCCCCATTCAATAGGATGTTGGCCGTGGGTTTTTCATATATAGCTTTGATTGTATTGAGGAATGTTCCTTCCATGCCCAGTTTACTTAGGGTTTTCATCATGAAAGGGTGTTGTATTTTATCAAATGCTTTCTCTGCGTCTATTGAGAGAATTATATGGTTTTTCTTCTGAAGTCTGTTAATGTAGTGTATCACATTAATTATTTTGCGAACGTTGAACCATCACTGCATACCAGGGATAAATCCCACTTGGTCTGGGTGGATGATCTTTCTGATGTGTTGTTGCACTCTATTGGCCATTTTTTTGAGTATTTTTGCATCAATGTTCATCAGGGATATTGGTCTGTAATTCTCTTTCAATGCTGCATCTTTTCCGGCTTAGGAATTAAGGTGATGCTGGCTTCATAGAAAGAATTTGGGAGGATTCCCTCTCTTTCGATTGTTCTGAATAGTTTGAGAAGAATTGGAGTTAGTTCTTCCCTAAATGTCTGGCAGAACACAGCAGTGAATCCGTATGATCATGGGCTTTTCTTTGTTGGGAGTGCCTTTATTACTGTTTCAATTTCTGTGTCAGTTATGGGTCTGTTTAGGTTTTCTATGTCTTCCTTGCTCAATTTAGGTAGGTTGTATGTGTCCAAGAATCTGTCCTTTACTGATAGATTCCCCTGTTTGCTGGCATGCAAGTCCTTGTAGTAATTTCTGATGATTCTTTTTATTTCTGTGGTGTCTGTAGTTACATTTCCATTTTCATCTCTGATTTTATTGATTTGGGTCTTTTTCTTGTTTTTTTTAGTTAGTTGGGCCAATGGGGTGTCAATTTTGTTTATTTTTTTCAATAAACCAGCTCCTTGTTTGGCTGATTTTTTGTAATGTTTTTTTGGATTTAATCCTGTTGATTTCTCTTTGATTTTAATTATTTCTCTTCTCCTACTGGGTTTGGGTTTGGTTTGCTGCAGATTTTCTAGATCCTTGAGATGACTTGAAAGCTCATCTATTTGGTGCCTCTCCAATTTCTTGATGTAGGCACCTATTGATATAAACTTTCCTCTTAACACTGCTTTTGTTGTATCCCATAGGTTTTGGTATGTTGTGCTGTTATCCTCATTTACTTCCAGGGAATTTTTGATTTCTCTTTTAATTTCTTCTATGACCCTTTATTCATTCAGGAGCATGTTGTTCAGTCTCCACGTGTTTGCATGTGCTCTAGGGATTCCCGAGTTGCTAATTTCCAATTTCATTCCTTTGTGGTCTGAGAAGCTGCATGGTATGATTCTAATTCTTTTGAACTTGCTGAGACTTGCTTTATGGCCTAGTATGTGATCAGTCCTAGAGAAGGTTCCATGTACTGCTGAGAAGAATGTAAAGTCCTTAGATGTAGGATGAAATGTTCTGTAGATATCTGTTAGATCCATTTGGGCTATAGTGTCATTTAAATATACTGTGTCCTTGTTGATCTTCTGTCCTGTTGATCTGTCTATCTCTGAGAGTGGAGTATTGAAGTCCCCCAGTACTATTGTATTGGGGTCTAAGTCTCCCTTGAAGTCCCTTAACAAGTCTTTTAAATAAGCTGGTGCTCTGTAATTAGGTGCATATACATTGATAATCATTATATCTTCCTGTTGAATGGATCCCTTAATCATTAAATAGTGTCCCTCTTTGTCTCTCCTAATAGTTTTTTGGTAAAATTTATGTTATCTGATATTAAGATGGCTAGGCCCGCTTTTTTCATTTCTGTTGGCATGGTATATCTTTTTCCAGCCTTTCACTTTCAGTCTGTATGCATTATTGTTGGAAAGATGAGTTTCTTGTAAGCAGCAAAAAGATGGGTTTTGTTCCTTAACCCAATCAGCCAATCAGTGTCTTTAACTGGACAGTTAAGGCCTTTTACATTTAATGTGATTATCAATAAGTAGTAACTTTGCCCTACCATTTGCTAAAGATATTTTCTAATATATGCTTTGAGTATCCTGTGATCTTTTGCTATGAGGTTTCCTTTCTTTACCTTCTTTCATATTGATGGCCGTGTTTCTATGTGTAACACATCTTTAAGCATCTTTTGCTGGGCTGGACGAGTGGTGATGAATTCTTTTAATCTGTTTGCTATGAAAGTTCTTTCTTTCACCTTCATTCACAAATGAGAGCTTTGCAGAATATAATATTCTGGGCTGGCATTTTTTCTCTCTTATTACCTGGGCTATATCTCGCCATTCCCTCCTAGCTTTAGGGTTTCTGATGACAAGTCAGGTGTAAGTCTAATTGGAGATCCTCTGTGAGTAATCTGCCGTTTCTCTCTTGCACATTTTAAGTTCTTTTTTTTGACAGGCAGAGTGGACAGTGAGAGAGAGAGACAGAGATAAAGGTCTTCCTTTGCCGTTGGTTCACCCTCCAATGGCCACCGTGGCTGGCATGCTGTGGCCGGTACACCACACTGATCAGATGGCAGGATCAGGTGCTTCTCCTCGTCTTCCATGGGGTGCAGGGCCCAAGCACTTGGGCCATCCTGCACTGCACTCCTGGGCCACAGCAGAGAGCTGACCTGCAAGAGGGCCAACTGGGACAGAATCCGGCGCCCCGACCGGGAATAAAACCTGGTGTGCCGGTGCCGCTAGGCGGAGGATTAGCCTAGTGAGCCGCAGCACATCTTTATGTTTCACTGTGGTGAGTTTAATTACAACGTGTCGTGGTGAAGATCTCTCTGGTTATGTGTATTAGGGGTTCTATGAGCTTCCTGTACTAGGATGTCTCCGTAAAAAGGACAAAATGTTTATAGTGCCTGGGTCTCTGTCTGTCATTTCCTGCCCTCTTATGCACTGAACTGAAAATGCACCACAAGAGGTGTGCTTTGATCTTTCTCCTCTAAAATGTTAGAGGACAAAGCACGAAGGGGGAGAGCCGTAAGTTCTTGGTGCCACAAAGATGGGCTGAGGGCTTTCAGCAAATTTGAGGGTACAGATGTGGATATGAGGGAGAAGGGAAGCAGGGTAGAAAGACAGAAGCTATGGCAAAAGAAACTACTAGCTTATTGCGAAAGAGAAGCTACCTTTCTCATCTACCTGAAACCATGAAATGGTTACCTTCTGGGGCATGCTGATTTCTGTGTGGCCTTAGATTTCTACACTGAGGGGAGGGGTCATGCTTAGGGAAGCCTTGCAAAATTAAGTCTGAATCTGTGTGCCCTTTGAACACTGTGTCCCCTGTCCCCATCCTGACCCCTCGACCCTTCTCTGTGAAAATGGCATTTTTTAAAGATTTGTTTTATTTATTTGAAGGGCAAATTTTCAGAGAGGCAGAGGCAGGGGTATGGGGAGGACTTCCATCCATTGGCTTACTCCCCAAATGGCTGCAACCTCTGGAGCTGCCCATCTGAAGCCAGGAGACAGGAGTTTCCTTCAGGTCTCTCACAAGGGTGCAGGGGCCCAAGGACTTGGGGCATCTTCTCCTGCTTTCCCAGGCTAAAGCAGAGAGCTGGATCAGAAGTGGAGCAGCCAGGACTCAAACTGGTTCCATATGAGATGTTGACACTGCAGGTGGTGGCTTTACCCGCCATGCCACAGTGCAGGCCCCAAACATGTCATATTGATGTGGGGTTTGAAAGTTCCACGTGGCATCCTAACAGCTGGGCTAAATGTTCTCCCTGAGTTTGTCACTTTTGGATTCTGTATATGGGTGGGAACATGCAGTGTTTGTCTTTTTGAGCCTGGCTTATCACTTAACGTAAACTCCTTCGGGTTCATCCATGTTAGTGTAAGTACTGGAACTTCTGTCCTTTGTGTGCCTGGACAATGTTCCTTTGTTTATAAAAAACACTTTGTTTTTTTTTAAACTTTTATTTAATGAATATAAATTTCCAAAGTACAGCTTATGGGTTACAATGGCTTCCCCCCTCCCATAACTTCCATCCCGCCTGCAACCCTCCCCTTTCCCGCTCCCTTTCCCCTTCCATTTATGTAAAGATTCATTTTCAATTCTCTTTGTATACAGAATATCAGTTTAGTATATATTAGGTAAAGATTTCAACATTTTGCCCATATAGCAACATAAAGTGAAAAAACTACCATTGGATTACTAATTATAGCATTAAATAGCAATAAAAAACACTTTGTTTTTTTGTACCATGATTGCTATCTTAGCTCAGTATTGCTTTTCTCAAAACATATTTATTTATTTAAAATGCAAAGCAGGGAATGAATGGAAGAGTAGTGAGAGAGAACAAGATCTACAATCTGTTAGTTTATTCCCCAAACTCCTGCAATAGCCAGGGATGGCCTGGTAAAGCTAGGAGCCACGAATTCCAATTGGGTTTTCCACGCGAATGGTAGGTACGCAAGCACCTGGAGGAACACCAGCTGCCTGCCTTAGCAGGGAGGTGGACAAGAAGTAGAGCAGCTGGGCCTCCCTCTATAGATGTTGACTTAGTCTGCTGCCCTACAAAGCCAGCACTGCAATCGCATTTCTTTTTTTATCCATTCATCTGTCTATGGAGATTAAGGTTGGTTCCAGATCCTGGCTTTTGTAAATAAGGCTGTAATGAATGAACACAAGAAATTAAATGTGTCTCTGAAAATACTGATTTTGCTCTTCTGAAGATACCATTGACCCTCTACACCCAAAGATTGTGTATCCATGGGTTCTACAACTGCAGATTAAAGCATTTATTGAATGCATACAGACTTTCATCTTGTCATTACTTAAAATACTGTTGAACAACTATTTCCATGGCATTTATAGTGCCTTAAGCATTTATGTGCCATCTAGACATGATTTAAATTATGCAAGAAGATGGACAAGGAGTTTGGGCCAATTCGACACCATTATATATGAGGACTTTGTGTACATGCAGTCTGGCTTCTCGAGGGAAATCCTGGGACAACTGTACACCCAAAGATGGATCTCAGGGATCTTCATTGGGGCATACTGTGGATTCAGCCAACTCTCATGACACCAACAACATACATCGAAGGTGCACCAGTTCAGTTTGGGTCCCACCTACTCTACTTCTGGTCCAACTCCCTGCTAATGTGCCTGTGGAGGCAGCAGAAGATGACTCAAGTGCGTGGGTTCATGCCACCCCTGTGAGAGACCAGAATGGAGTTCCGGGCCCCTTTTTTAAGCCTGGCCCAGCCCCAACTATTGTGGGAATTTCGCAGAGGTGGGGTGTGAACTAGTGGAATTGAAGATTCTCTCTCTCTCCTGAATGAATGAATAAATAAAAATCTTTAAGACATGGATTTCACAAGATACAAAAGCAGCAAAACATCCCATTGTAGCCCAACATATATGCAGTTATTATCTGTTAGTTAAAAATGAAATTAGTGGTGTATGTTTGATTGGTTAACCCCGCCTGAAATGTCCACATCCCCGCAGTGCAGTACCTGGGTTGGAGGTCTGTCTGCTTTAGATTTAGGCTCCTTGATTGCAGCTCCTCTGAAATGTACCCTTGGAGGCAGCAGCTGATGGCTCAGGTACTGGGGTTTCCTCCACCAAAATGGGATACATGCATTGAATTACCAGCTCCAACTTCCATCCAGCCCTGCCTCACATGTTGCAGGTATTTGGGGATTGAACCAACAGATGGGAAATCTTTCTCTGTCTGCTTTTCTGAGTCTCAGATAAATAAGATAAATAAATATAATATTAAGTTAAAATTGATTTTAGATGATAACACTTAGCCTAGCAATTAAGAACACTGCATGCCATCTCATAGTTCCTGGATTGAATCCAAGCTCTGCTCCTGATTCATCTTTCTGCTAATGCACACCCCCAGAGGCAGCAGATGTAAATCAGGAACAGGAATTCCTGCCATGCACGTGGGAGATTGGGATTAAGTTCCTGACTCCTAATTTTGGTCTTTCCCAGTTCTAGACGTTTGGGCACTTGGGAAGTAAACCAGTGGATGAGAGTGTCCTCTCTCTCTTTCTCTGTCTCTCTCTCTGTCTCTCCTCACCTCTCTCTCTCTCTCTCTGGAAGGGGTAAATAAATTATTTTATTCTATTTATTTGAAAGACAGAGTTACAGAGAGAGGTAGAGACACAGAGAGAGGTCCTCCATCCGCTGGCTAACTCCCAGATGGCCACAACAGCCAGAGCTGTGCCAATCTGAAGCCAGGAGCCAGCAGATTCCCCTGGGTCTCCAATGTGGGTGCAGGGGCCCAAGGACCAGGGCCATCCTCCACTGCATTCCTAGGTCATAGCAGAGAGCTGGATTGGAAGAGGAGCGGCCGGGACTAGAATTGACACCCATATGGGATGCCAGCACTTCAGGCCAGAGCTTCAACCCATTGTGGCCATTGTAGGCCCACCCTTCCCCAACTCCTCTCTGGGAGAGAT